>NC_132851.1:11845833-12475000 GCF_048164855.1 Canis lupus baileyi | reverse complement strand
GTCAGCCATCATCCTTTTGAGAGCTTCCTGAATTATTGTATGGTGGTTCTGAATTACATAGAAATGGGTCTGAGGGCAGCTCTAGTGGCTCAGTGGTTTAGCGCCACCTTCAGCCCGGGGTGTGATCCTGGAGACCCAGGATCGAGTCCCATATCGGGCTCCCTGCATAGAGCCTGCTTCTCCCTCTGCCTGTGTCTCTGCCTCTGTCTCTCTCTGTATCTCTCATGAATAAATAAATAAAGTCTTAAAAAAAAAAAAAAGAAATGGGTCTGAATTTTGCCATGTCAACTTATCTTGCCTGTTGCAAGATAATACAACTCTTGTCTGTATAATGGATAGAATATTGGCCTTAACCATATAAGTTCATTGTGAGAATTAAATAGGATAGAGAATTAAAACAGGGTATTTTAAATGTTTAATAAAATTTCAACCAGAGTAAGTACTCAAAAAATATTGAAAATTGTAATGATTATACCTACGAAAATTTGCTCTTCTATTTCCATTTGAATCAACACACTGATTCATCCCTTTATTACTTTACATCTAAATGCCTACAATTGCTTTTTCTTTTTACCAATCTTTTTTTAATTCTTTTCCATGGTCAGTATTTTAATAAAGAATATTTAAAAAAGGAAAAGAGGAAGGCATTACTAATATCACTATAACATTTACTGTGCATGTTTTAAATAATTTAGTTTTTAGTTTTTACTGCAAATTATATTATATAATCTTTAATTTTACATAGCAATATAAATATGGTACTTCCCTCATTATTAAATAAACATTGCATAAAGATTGCTTTAATGGTTTCATAGTATTATTTTATGTGAACATATTAGAATTTATTTAACCAATTATTTTGTTTTTATTATTTAAAGAATACTGCAGTGACTGTGTATAAGAATTTTTCTTGTTTGAGGATTCTGTGAAGCTCTTTTTCCCTCTTAATGCAAATTCCTTGAACTGATATTTCTGAGACAAATAAAATAAGCTTATACA
The DNA here is from genome assembly GCF_048164855.1 of Canis lupus baileyi. Classification (NCBI taxonomy): domain Eukaryota; kingdom Metazoa; phylum Chordata; class Mammalia; order Carnivora; family Canidae; genus Canis; species Canis lupus. The sequence continues at coordinate 12,474,001 of NC_132851.1, read as the reverse complement.
TTATACATTTTTAGTAAATTTTCTTTCCAAAGAATTCACAGTGATGTTCACTCTCAGCAGCCATATATATTTTACTCTATTCTCATATTACTGAGTGACACTGTCTAAAAATATTTGATAATTTTGTAATGATGAAACTGCCTTTTATCTCATATTCCTCACTTCAGTTTTCCTTTCAACCTATCCAGCTTACCACCACCAGATTAGTATTCACAATCACTGACTTTATAAAGTAGTTCCTATACAAAACATCCAATAACTCCCCCTTGCCATGCAAGCTCAGTTTTTACCTTAGAATTGAATACTTCCAGTGTGATCATGACTATTTTTCATGTCTTATCTACTTAACTATACATAAAATTGTCATTTCAGTCCCCTTTGGGACCGACCTTCAAAGTTCATTCTATATTCTCTGAAGAATCCCTCACTTACATGAGGTCTCTTCATATCTCCAGTTCTTGTACTTAGCTGACTTCTTAATATCAGCCGTTGGATGTTTCAAAGCCACCTAACCCTAACACACCCAAAACAGTACTAACTAAAACATATCCCTATATCTTTCCCATTTCTAAACATGGCAACACCATCCATACAGTTGCTCAGGTCAGACACTCTCTTCATCAAAATCACCATCTGAACTACCAGCAAACCTGTTGTCTCTATCTGTATGATATATCTTAAGTCCTAGCATGTTTCTTCATGCCTACTGCAGCCACCTGGCCCAACCTACTTGCACACTATCTGAGTAATGCTGCCGCCTATTGGCACATCATCCTAACTCCATGCTAAACTTCTCTCCCCTTCTCCTCATATTGGCCAGACTAACAGAAAAGTTTAAAGAAAAGACCAGTTGAATTCCACCAAATCATTTTTCTATGTATGTTTTTACTTATTTCAGTTTGTGCTGTAAATAAGAATTTTATATTCTGTCTTTTTAAAATTCATCATTAAAAGATTATTATAACATTATAACATAAACATTATGTCATTCCATAAATAAATTTTTCAGTGGCTTCTTAGTATACATGCAATAAAATGCAACCTCTTAATCATGCTTTATTAGGTCTTGAGCAATCTGGTCTTGCCAATCTCTCCAGAAACATTGTGTGCTACTCTACTTCATACACTGTGCTCCAGGTATATTAGCCACCTCTCACACCCTCAAATGCCAAGTCCTTTCTTGTGGTAAGACTTCTGCAAATGTTGTATCTATATGAAAAACCCAAGTCAGCCTTTCCTTTGATTTTGAATTGTATGTTTGTTTTTACAATGGAAATATGGCTGTATGCCACCCCTATCTAATAGAATGTACTCAAGGGGATTCAAGGGCTCTCAGCTTATCAAGGCAAAAATAACAACACAAAAATAGTAGCACACACAAGCTTTCTTTGTTGAAACCGACAGATTTGCATGCAAGGTAAGTCTCTCACAGCATGGAATCACCCAAGGTTATAGTCTTAGGGAGGGGATACCATCCAGAAGAGGAATACAAAGGGAAAGAGAGATTGGCTACAGACCTTAATGTGTCTTGATGGATGTTGCTCAGCAACATGGTGTGAAGTTTCCAGGTTAGAGAGCTTGGAAGGGCAGGAGTATTATAAGCCATATTACCTAGATTTATCTAATGTATGACTAGTAGATGTTAAGCATAGTTTCCCTAGATAAGAAAATCAGACAGCTCTAATGGCTAAAACAATTATATGTATAAAATTTTGATTTTGGCAGAGAGATTATGAACTAACAGCTCTCATCCTGTTGTAAAGTAAACAGCTTAAGGACCAACATACAAAGACTATCTTTGGTTCATTTCTATAGAAGATATTTCTTTGAAAAATTTTAGTATAGCATAGGGAATTATTATGAATTCCTCCATTGAGATTCTCCTATATATATGATTTCCTAAACTTTTGAGTCCAAAATAACCCATAAAGTCTATATTTTTAATAAGTGTATACTTACTAAGGAATCTTTTTTTTTTTTTTTTTTTTTTTGAGAGAGAGAGAGAGAGAGAGAGAGAGAAAAGGAAAGGTGGGTTGAGGGTCAGAGAGAGAATCTTAAGCAGACTTCATGCCCAGTATGGAACCTGACACAGGGCTTGATCTCACAATCCTGAGATCATGACCCGAATGGAAATCAAGAGGTGGATGCTTAACAGACTGAGCCGCCCAGGCACACCCTAAGAAAGCTTACCAGGAACTATATCACATTGAAGTTTTCAGTTTTCCCTAAATCAATTTTCTAGTTTTATTTTTTTAAGATTTGATTTATTCATGAGAGAAACAGAGAGAGAGAGAGGCAGAGACACAGGCAGAGGGAGAAGCAGGCTCCATGCAGGGAGCCTCATGTGGGACTCGATCTGGGGACTCCAGGATCATGCCCCAGGCCGAAGGCAAACACTAAACTGCTGAGCCACCAGGGATCCCCAATTTTCTAGTTTTAAAACCAAAGTCATGGGACTGAGAGAATGTAGGAATTATGATTATTAATCATCTACTTGATATTAATGATCCTCCTAAAATTACTCTCCCACAATCTTTACTTTTTAGAAGATTTCTTATCTATCCTGACTCCAGTTTGGTAAATGTCAGTAATATTGCCTTACTTAGAATTTTATAGCTATCCATTACAACACTAAATATATGCTAGATTTTCTTACATTTCTTCATTTTTGACAAAACTTTAGTTAGGTCAGGAAAAAAAAGGGAGAAGACACAAATAACTAAAGTGAGAAATAAAAGTGGGGATAAACCTCTGATCTTACTCAAATAAAGAGGAGTATCAAAGAATACAATGAGCAGGGTTATGCCCCCAAAATTAGATGAATCAAATGAAGTGGAAAAAAATTTCTGGAAATATGCAAATTAACTAACCTGACTCAAGAAGAAATAGAAAAACTTAATAGGTCTATAAGAAGTGAAGAGATTGAATCAATAATCAAAAACTTCCTAAACAAAAGACATTCAGGGCCAAGAAAAGTCTAGGACCAGATGGATGGTTTCACTGGTGAATTCTACAAAACATTTAAGAAATAACACCAATCTTTCTCAAACTCTTCCAAAACACAGAAAAGGAAGGAACACTTTCTAACTCATTCTATGAGGCCAGCATTACCCTGATACTGATACTGAAGCCAAATAAAGACATCACAAGAAAAGAAAAATGCAGACCAAAATCTCTTAGGCAAACAGATGTAAAAATTCTCAACAAAATGCTAGCAAACCAAATCCTAGAATGTATCAAAAAGATTATATAACCCAACCTTGTGGGCTTTATCCAAGGAATGCAAGGATGATTCAACACACAAAAATCAATTAATGTAATATACCACCTTGATACAATGAAGGAAAACAATGACATGATCTTTTCAATAGACACAGAAATGGCATTTGTCAAACTCCAACACTCTTTCATGATTATAAAACACTCAGAAAACTAGGAATTGAAGGGAATTTCTCCAATATGATTAAAAGATATTTATTTTAAAAACTCAAAGTTAACATCAATTCAGCTTTCCCCTCCTAAAACCAAATTCAAAAAGGTGAGGGGATGGGAAGTTGGGAAGTGATTGCTGAATAGGTACAGAGTTTCTGTCAGGGGTGACGGAAAAATTATTTTAAATGGTGGTTGCACAGCATTGCGGATGCAATTATGCCACTGAATTGTATATTTAAAAAATGGTTAAAATCACATATTGTACGCTATATATCATTTTACCACAGCAACATTTAAAAATGCATTACTAATATTAATTAAACCAAATATATATAAAAGATACTTAAATACTCAAACTTTAAAATGATTTTTAGTGAGTTTGTAGCATTTATTGGAAGTTACTAATGCTTAAAACCACAAAGAAGAGTATATATTTAGTACAATGCATATTAGAAATATATAACTAGGGGCACCTGGCTGGCTCAGTCAAAATAATAGTATAGATTGTATGGAGATATGACAAAAAAATTAGTTTCTAGCTAACACTAAACTATCTAAAATGCAAGGTGTGATAACTTTATAAGGTATAAAAGACAGGAATTATAATTCCTATTTTGCAAATAAGAAGAAAAGAGACTAGATAAGTAACTAGAAATGTACATTTATTGTATCCCTGGCACACTGAAGAATATCTAGAACAGAGAAAGTACTCAGTGAATATTTTTGAATCAACAAACACTGACTCAGTATCAAATGGATCCAACATTAAAAAAATATATATAAATGATGCCAAAACCATATCAGGTATTTAAGACCAAGAATAAATCACTAAGATTGAAAAGAGTAGGCAGATAGTTTGGGAAAGCAACTTCGAAGTCATTCTCCCTTTAACTAAAATCCTAGCTTACTGGCAGCAATCTATCCTTCCATGGCCATCAATTTTGCATGTGGCTAGATGCTGTTTTACGTATTAAAGACACTTATTATGAACATGCTTTATCCTGCCACAAGCAGCTTCCGTATAATTATAAAAGGTATCTCCATCCCACTGGTTCTGTAAAGCTTTCCATAATGACTTCAAACCTCATTGATCATGTCTTGTTGAATGGGATCCTATCACACTGATTCGTCTCACTTTTATTGTTATTTTTCTGAATACTAGGTCATGATAAAATAGGAGCTATAGTACTTTGGTTTGCTTTGATCGCTAGCAACTAGAATTTTGTCCATCAAGCAGTAGCTTCAAATTATTTGGGAAAAAAAGATAGTTGAGGTTGGAAGAAATATAACTGAGAAGAGTGTGGTTTTTACTCTTTTTTTTTTCCCCTCTAAACAGAGAGCTATAGATTCAAAGAAGAAAGATAATTAGTAGTCACACTGTGCTTTTAAGACGATGGTTTTTCTGGCAGACGTCTTACACAAAACACTGGAACATTGGTAAATGACTAAATATGTCCAGCTACAAAAGCAGTCTTCATGCTACACAGAAATGAGGAGAAAAATTCTATACTTTACTGTTTATTATTAGTAGATTAATAATACAAAATCAATTTTGTACTCAAGATTGTTGGACTGAAAACAAAATCCAGAGAAGAAGCATCAGGGCTAAGTTCTTGGTTTTTGTTTCCATGTATAGCAGTATGGCCTCTTAAAGGCAAAAATAGAAATGGAATGAGCCTGTAACCATAGAAACTGCATGTGGCAGTTAGGGGGAAATGCACTTAAGATGTAAAAACACCAAGTGAATATACAGTACATAACAAAAACATATTCATAGTTGTCAAACTGAAGTACAAGTGTGAATATTGTTCACAATAGTTTGGGCTAGTAATCTTACTTCTTAAGGACACACCTGCTAAAAACATAAATTTTACTGTCTAACTCCAAAGATTAAAAGGGAGGGAAAAATCCTCTTTTCTGATAGTTGTAGTCTTTGAGTATGCTAGAAAGAGATTAATGGGAAACATATAGGACTTAATTAAGTTAAATTTTACTTAAAGATATATTATAGTCTTTAATCAATGACCAAAGACTGTTTATTGATATGTAACAGTCGCAGTGAAAAACTAGTGTAGTGCTGTACTTAACTTTCTAGAAAAATAAATGATAGCATTTATTTCTCAAGCCAAACTAACAAAGACCTGGGCATTAGGAAGAAGAGTACTAATAAGGGGAGTATAAAAAGGATCAAGGGTAGAGAATTGATTATTCAACAGGGAAAAGGACATGCCAAAATTGCATAGAATTTACATTTTAAAAATTATTAGTATATGTATACACTATGCTTTTCCATTGTAGACTTTATTAGAATAACATTTAACAATCAGAATAGTCTTCTGCTTACTGTCTGACTCTCCAAGCAGACAGTAAACTCCTTGAGACTGAGAATCACACCTGTTCATCCCTATATCTTTAGTGCCTAGCACTGGAGTAGGGACTTCTGCCAAATTACTAAAAGAATAAAAAGACTTTCTAAAAATCAAACAAAGTGGTTATGATCCAGGGAAGAAAGGTGGTAAACTGGGGGGAAAGAAGGTAAGAGACAAAACTAAAGATATTAGAAAGTCGTTAGAGTTCCCAGTCAAAGAAGAACAACCACCAGATATAGGCATGTATGAAACTATCTAGAGATGTATATACAAGAAGCCGACTGACTTTTGGTATTTGTATTGCCAAAGGAACCACAAAGCCTGTGACTGCCCCAAAAATCCTAAGTCCTTAAAATGCATTGACAGAAAGCAAATGAAAGCTCAACAGCCCACAAAAAGTGAATTCTCTCCAATGGACATGTACAGGGGACAAATAGCAATCTTGTAGAATGTGAAGCAGGCCAGGAAAGAAGGCAGACAATATATAAAAGGTACCATTTTTACCTGGAACTCAGACCCAGAGAGCATCAGATCTGACAACTGAGGCTGTTATTCCATTTCTGGAGTAGGCAGAGAAGATGATTTTTGCAATTTCTGCTCAATGGGATTTGTAAATTTCCATGAACTAGTGACTAATGTCTGTCTTCATTCTTTCCACTTATCAGTAGCAGTTTTATGGCAACTGTCCTGTTCTTAATCTGTCATCCCATAGTAAGGGTATGCTAGCTAGCTATGGGTGGGGATCCACAGAAAATTTATGTTTTATCTTATAGTGGGTGAGACCATGATGATCAATATTGAGACATAATGGAAAGAATGACAACTTATTTCTGGACTTTGAACTAGATACACTCTGATTGTTACTTGGTAAGAGATGAATAAATTCTGTGTGTGGGAAGAAAGGTACATAGACATTTGACCCATCACAGTAATTTTTTTTAGAAGAGATGACTGAGTACTCAACAGTATCGGTTCTCCAGTTCTTCACTCATAGTTTTTGCTAAGAACATAGCCATCCAGCTAAAGGCTATGTTTCCAGCCTCCCTTGCTTCTTGGTATGGACATGTTTCTATAGGCTGAGCAGTGGAGTGTAAGCGGATCTAAAGTAAGCAAGTGATTGATCATGTTCTTAAAAGGAGGACGTTCTGCATTTCTTCTTCCATTCATCCCACTGGTGGAACTCAGATACAATGGCAAGTGCTACAGCTGCCACATTATGCTACAGGACAGATGTGTAGAGAAAAAAGAGAGAAGAAGCAGTTTCAGGTATGGTGGGGGTTACCATATCATCAGACCTGAACTTCTGTTTTCTGGTTCTTGTAGAAGTTCAACCAGCATTTCAATTATTAAGTAACAATGAGCAATTTACATAATTTTCCCAACCTTAAGTTTCTTCATAACTGAAATGGAGATAATAATGCAGCTGCTTCTCAAGGTTGTTGAGAGGAATAAACAAGATAATTCGGTGAAAACGGTATGGTCTCTGGCACAAGGTAAGGCTTCAAAAAATGATAGCTAGCATAACAAACCTGGTTCTACTTTAATTCAAACTCTTTGGAATACAGGAATGACTACAATTTTTAAAAAATATTTTATTTATTTATTCAGGAGAGACACAGAGAGAGGCAGAGGCATAGGCAGAGGAAGAAGCAGGCTCCTTGTGGGGAGCCTGATGTGGGACTCAACCCCAGGACTCCAGGATCACGCCCTGAGCTACTGAGCCACCCAGGTGCCTCTAGGAATGACTACAATTAACAGTGGCATTCTGCCTCCTTCATACCTGGTTCTTCTCACTCGCCAAGCTACTCTTCAACATTTTAAAAGATCATTGATTTTTGGTAAAATGAATAAAAATTTACATTGACTCTTAATTATCAATCATGTTATTACTCCACACACATCCCTCCACACTAGTGAAAATCTCACAGAGCTAAATTAGCCATTGGCTCCACATTCAGATTGTATACAAAGTAAGACTTTTTTTTACTTCTTTGTAGGCCAATTTTATTTCTGAAAACTCCTTCATTCTATGTTTTGGGTAAATATCTAGGAGTAAATTATTTTCCTATATAAACCAATAGTAATCATGTCACTTAACATTGCCTAGAATTTATCCTTTTGTGACTGGCTTATTCACTTAGCATAATGTCCTCAAATTTCATCCATGTTGCATACTACAAGATTTCCTTCTCTTTTAAGACTGAATAATATTCCACTGTATGTACATGCCACATTTTTTATTAATTTATCTTTCAATGGACATTTTAGTTGTTTCCACAACCTAGCTACAGTACACTTAAAAATCTGTTAAGAAGGCAAATCTCATGTAAAATGTTCTTAAGCACAATAAATTCTTTCTTAAGTTGTCATATTAGCTGGCCTTTTTTTTTCAAATATCAAAATTTGCATTTAAATAGATCACCATATCTCCAGACGGGGAACTATTTCCCTTCTTCCCACATTCAGCATGTATTTTCAAAGCTTTATATCAACTAATTCAAACATGCTTTAGTAGCCATTATATATTTTAACAGAACATTTCATTAATACAAAATAAAAACAGATCAGACAAGAATTATTTTGAGAGAAAGCTTCACAGATGTTTTCTGATAGTAAATATCATTTAATGACTTTATGGAAAGAGCTATATCTCACCACAAACTTCAGCACATAAACTTTGAAGAATCAACTTCAGTAAATAATACTGGTGGTGATTTAGCATTATATAGTGGTCTATATAATGGATATCAAATTAGTCACTGAGAAGACTCTTCTACTTGACTATCTCCTTCTCAGTAAGTTATTTAACTACTCAACTTACAATTTTCCTTACTTGTAAAAGAAAAATGGGAATAGTTTAACTCAAACAGATGTAAAGATTAAAAATTATAATGCATATGTGGTGCTCATTGGATGCTGGAAAACAGTAAGTCCCTGCACATTCCACCTAATATCATACTTTTTAACTTTTTATTTTAAAATAATTATAGATCTATGTGCAGTTACAAAGACATGTACAGGTAAATGCCATGTATCCTTTACCCAGCACCCTTCTATGTTTACATGTTGCATGTAATGTTGTAATTACAGTACTAATACCAGAAAATTGACATTGGTAGATTCCACAGAGCCTACCCAGGTTCTTCCAGTTAAACATGCAATTATTTGTGTGGTATGTGTGTATATGTGTGTATGTGTTTATAATTTGTATACATGTAGCTCTATGCAATTTTAATCACATGCACAGCTTCCTCACATCACCAAAATCAAGATATTGAGCTGTGCTATCACCACAAGAGTCCTTCATGTTACTCCTTTGTAGCCATACCCACACCCCATCAGGCTTCCCACCCCTAACTTCTGGCAAGCAATGATCTATTCTCTATCTTTAAATTTTTGTTTCATGTTTTAATGTCATGTGAATAATAGAATAAGAAGAGCTACATGCCAATTGTTTCTTTAACCAACAGTTGTGTTTCCTAAAATATGATAGAAGATCCTCATGTTGTAATATAGCTGAAATGTTTACACTTTGTTCTTCATACTCCTGGTCATTTCTTGAAGAGCTCTTTTCCATAACTATCAAACACAAAAATATAAATGAAGAAATAGTGCATGCATTAGGATACCACTTATTTCAAGCTTTTATTTTTAGTTCCTATTATTTTGAAGGTCTTATGCTTAGTCTAGGATTTTAGAGTCCAAGGCTTACAAAAAATTAGCTAAAGCTCTTAGCTAATTTCCACAACTAAAGAAAAAAGAAAAGTCTGTGTTAACATCTTTCATTTCAATATTGATTGTTTATACTGAGGAAAGAAGACTAACATGCTACTAAGTTCCAAAAGTGTACTAAGTACTGTGCTAGGGAGCACTGTATGCATACTTTTGCTTTAGTCTTTGTAATACTTCTAAAAGGGAATCATTATCATCCTCATTTTAAAGCTCAAGAATCTAAGTCTCCAGGAAATTAAATATTCATATTATTTTTTTGATGTCTTGGTTATCACATTAATATTCATCTTAATATTTATACATTATGTCCTCTACAGGCAATAAAATCTTTATATTTCTATTAGTTTTACCTATAAAATTCTCAACCAATGATTACTTAAACAAAAACATGTTTATTGTGTTTAATAAAGTAGTTGCTCATTAGAGCAGGAATACTATATGAGTCTCAGTTTCTGATTATCTAGTTTATCAGTCTCTTACCTCCTGCCACAGATTTCAGTCATTTGATGGATAAGGTTATGAGGACATATAGAGATCAATAATTCCACACTTTGACAGCTCCTACAGTTTCTTAGTTTGACAAATTTATAGTATCTGCAGAATCCTATGGCTGTTACACTGACATCTGCCCACTTATTCATTAGTCAGTACAAATATTGCCCCTATTATTGCTATCAGTAAAAAAGGTAGTAGTATAATTTTTTTTTATTTATTTATGATAGTCACACACAGAGAGAGAGAGAGAGAGAGGCGCAGAGACACAGGCAGAGGGAGAAGCAGGCTCCACGCACCAGGAGCCTGATATGGGATTCGATCCCGGGTCTCCAGGATCGCACCCTGGGCCAAACGCAGGCGCTAAACCGCTGCGCCACCCAGGGATCCCAAAAGGTAGTAGTATAAACTGCATTTTAGGCTGTAAGAAATGGTGAGCATAGATTACCATCATTTGCAACTCCCATAAGTACTACAAGAAGGTAAGAATGGCAAAACTTTAAGACTGATACAACAATAAAGAATTTTTAGAGAAAGGATGTATCTCTGATGTTCAAAATTTCCTTGGACAGAAAAATTTGTCTAAGTACAAAGTCAGGGTGAAAGTGTCAAAGTGTCTATCTGTAAATCTATTATGGTAGGTGATGGGCTTCTGGATGCTTGGTGGAGAGTGTGTATGTGAGCATTTGAAACAGGCTTTGCCACTAAATTGCATTCAAGATCAAGCAACAGTCAGTTGCTGAGTTAAGTGCATATCAATTCTGTCAAACTTTGAAAGCCTTTCACTTGGCTTGAGAACCATGCTCAGTAGTATTCACTTCCTATCATAACATAGGAAATTCAAAGCATTTCTCAGAATACCAAGTAATTATCCATGTAAGAGATTTACATGTCAACAATAAAAAATTGTTTTTTTTCACTAACTTAATCTCATAGTCTTGATACCTATCAATAAGTTCAAAAAAATTTTTATATGCAAGATTTTAGGTTTGTTTCTAGCAAGTCAATATCCCAAAAGTCTCTTGGTATGTCTTATTACATGGTGGATAAAGAGAGAGACTTTTTCTAGATCCAGATGATCTGAGTTTAAATCATGGGTCCAGTATTCACTGTCATATGACTCTGGACAAGTCAGTCCACCTTTCTGACTCTTTTTTTCCAATCACTGAAGTGCGGGTGAGTAATGCCCATTTCTCAGGGATCCTATATTAAACAAAATCAATCACCTAAAGGGTACAGTGTCTTTCCTGGTCCATAGTAAGCACTATTAAAATGGAAATATTACTATTACAATAGTGAAAGTATACCAGACATTCTATTAATTCTCAAAGACTTAACATGAATAAAATATGATCCTGACTGCAATAAGCTCACTGTTTAGTAGGTGTCAATTTCTAAAACAGAAGTTTACACAAGATATAGCTGTTAACAGAGCAGAATAGCCAACTATATCCAAGGAAATTAGCCATGGATTTCTCGAAGAGGTGTCATTTGATCTGAACTTTAAAGAATAAACAGGAGATTAACAAGAAAGGAGATGAGTCAGGTATCCTGGCAGGTAGGAACACCACCCACAAAGTCAAAGAAACAAGTAATTGTCAGAGAAAATGTGGTGCAGTTCTGCTCAGCAATCAAGTATCAGAGGAAATTGATGGGAGCTGGGGCTAGAGAGACTTGGGATCCTGGTAATGCATTCTGTATTAAGGGGTATAAACATTTTGATTAGAAAATTGGAGGAAATTGGTATTTAAAAGGTTTTTAGTAAGAAAGAGACATATCCCTTGAGGGTCAGTGAAAGAATTAATTACAGGAAGGCTTAACAAGAGAATTAAGGGAAACTAATCTCATGAAAATAATCACAATAATTGAGGTAGAACTAATGTTTCTGAAGTTTTATATCCCCATTTTATTCTCATTGAAAAAAAACTTATCTACAGATTGTAGCTTCTAGGAAAGTTATTAAAACAAAATCTAAATATAATGAACACACTGAATTAGCAAACCAGGTGGTGTGGAGGAGTGATTTAGGCATCTTTCAACCACCAAACACAAATTAATCTATTTATATGTGTCATTATCGTTATTAAACAGAAAAAAAAGGACAGGATGTTAAGTGTGCATTTTACAGATTAAAAAAATATGTATTTAAGTATCCTAGAAAGTTGCAAAGAGAAATATAGACTGCATTTGACTGAGATATTTTTGAGAATTCTAAGAGAAAATAAAAATGTGAAGTTTCAATAGAAATTAGTTCTAAGTGAAAAACATTCAAAAGGTTGCTGAAAGGATAATAGAAGTGCTACCACTGACATCTTTAGAATGACAAAATTGGTTTTCATGGATACAATAAAATTTTCAAAGTATTTTATCTAATTCTATTTACTGGCTAAATAAAATTTATTATTCTACTAAAACAGCTTAGCTTCTTATAAGATATATTAAACTAGATATACATTTCTGATATTCTATTGGCTATTCAATGACTGATTCTTTTTTTTTTTCCAATGACTGGTTCTTATAAGAATTTTCCAATGTTTTAAGGAACTCCTTTATAGAAATATTAACCAAATAGTTTAGCTCTTAATCCACATATACAAAAACTCCCATGTGCATTATTGTAAACCACTTTTTAAAAAGCAGATCAATTATTTTGAAATATCAAAAATACCAATAAATATTAAGACTAGAATGGTAAAATTACTTCCCTGGTCATTTTAGGAAGAATTTTCTAAAAAGTAATACATCAATAACAAATTACTTGAAAATACAGATGGCAGGCTCATTTATCAGTTTTCATTTGTATATAAATGCCATATTTGTTTATTCTATTCTATCAGAAATGAAAGTCAAGACATTTTGTCAGTTCTCATAAAAAATAATAAAATTTGTTTTTGAAAGTGATTAATTCTATAAAAAAAAAAGCGAGTATAGATAAAAAGCTGGTTTGTCTGTATGGGACCAGGAGGGTTCATCCTAGCCACAACATCTCAGTATCATGGCAGGTGGCATAGTTTAAGTGGGCACAAGCCTTCTGCTAGGGTCTGACTCTATTGCAGATGCTACCTTGCGTACTGTCACTTCAGGTTGCATGATTTGGGCAAATTAATTGACCTCTCTGCTCTCATCGTTTTTTATCAAAAGAAAAATGGAAATAAAAATAGTAGCTAAGCCATAGGGTTGTTATGAAAATCAAATAAGTTCATATTTTAAAGCACTTAGAAAAGCTTCAAGAATGGAGTCAGCACTATATAACTATTAGCTATTATTATTTATAAAAAATAACTGTTTTGCCCCCACCTTTGTACCCAGGTATGTATACACACACACACAAACATACACATCAAGAAAGCAGAAACAATACAAACAAAGATAAAGATACAAGGCATTTTCAGACACAATGTAGTTTGATTCTATGAGAATCAAGCATAATAGGGAAAATGATAGGAACTGTGACCAAACAAGAAACTGAGATACAGGTAACATATGTAAGAAGAGCTATCATTCTCAGTAATTATTGATCTTACTTCACTTCCCCCAAAAGACAACACTAATTTACACCTTTATTTCAAAAATAAACATAAGTATTTATCAAGCAACAACTAAGTATGTGAGTTAGAAGGTAGGTGCCACAGCACATCCCATAATAAAACCATAAAAGAAAATGGTTATAGTTTCAAAATCTTTAATCTATTAGAGTGCATGAAATAAAAAGAACACCAGTCCCTCCAATAAAAGGTTGAATATGAATAATGTCATAACATAATTACAAAATATTCTCAATATTTACTCTTCAGAAGAATAGGAAAATGGGAGAGAAAAGGAGCAGTTGTAGGAAGTCGAGGTATTCAAGGATGTGCACAAAAGAGGGGTTGGACTTTAGTGTCTGGAAATGGAATGTACAGCATCCTTCCATGTTTTAAGTGGAATATCACTATATCTCCCTCTTCAGCAACATAAAGCCATAAATCTGCAGTTATGCAATTTCCACCAGAGGTTTGGTTAGGATTGTTAACACAGTTCAAGTTGCTTTTCTCAAAATCCTCTTTAAGAGCTACCTTTAAATTAAATTAATAATATGATTGAAATATCTTCTAACTTCCTGATATCAGAAGCCTACACCAAATGTGGCCTTAGCTGGCAGGGATCCCTGATCTTTCTTGGGCAGAGACAACAAAGTCTAACATCACATTAAATATTTACCCACACATTTTGAAAAATTTAAGACTAAATTACTTGATGCAATTAAAAAATTTAAAGGATACATAAGATACATAAATTTGTGTTGATGGTATTTCCACAATTCCTATTAAAATTGCATATTATGATGCATGAATTTAAAATGTCATTTGTAAATAAAAATGAAAAGCAAATGTTTACCAAAAAACTCTTCAGTGACTTGAATGCTATAAACTTTTCAATATAAAAGATGCTAACCAGCAGATAAGGTCATTTTCTGGGCCAAACATACATTATTCAAAAGGATAGCACTAGCAGACCATGGTGACCTCAAGAAAGCTAGAAAGTGCAGCCTTGCATACTGCATTCCAAATGCAGGAGCAGAGAAAAAGTAACCCTGATGTTTGATTCTAGAGAGATGTATTTTCCTTAACCTTTGGCACTCTGCTCAATATTAAGGGTTTCATTCTCTAGCAATCTTATTTCCCCTAGCTTCTCTTGCTCAGAATTTCTTCAGATAACAAGATATAAAAGATTTTAATAGCAAAGAAGGGCAACTATGAGGCTAAGACCTGGCAGGAATTTGGGGAATGCAGCATGATGTAGGAGCAAAAACACAAGATTTTGAGAACAGAACTGGGTTCCATCCCAACTCTGCCATTTATTCGAAGGGTGACCTTCCCAGGTAACTTGACTTAGTGATAAGCATCATCATTAAAGTGGCTGACAATGCCCTCTCTGAATTTGTAGAGATGGTTAAATGTGTTAAGATATTTGGTCTTAGTTTACCACTGTAGGAAGAGTCAGTAATATCAGTTTTTTCACTTTCTATGGAAATACAAATGTAGAAATCACAAGTATGCAACTGATTTTTTAAAATAAAACAAGTGATCTAATTACCAACTTTTAATCTCCCTTTTTAGGTCTCATGCTTGTTGATCCTCCACTTCCTTACATAAAATTTCTTCCTTTAGGTACTTTCCCTTCAGTCTCTTATCCTACATCTCATATAATTATTTCTCTCTCCCTATTTTTTTTTGCTCTTTTCCTTATGGAATATCATTAAATATTAGATATGTTGGTATTCCTGAGGGTTCCATCCCAGTTCTCCTTCTCTATTTTACTGAACGACTTCATTTGTTCATATGGATTAACTTCAAAATTTACATCAATAGCTCCAAAACCTTAGCTCCTGTGATTCATATATTATTTGAAAATATCTAAATTGTCTCCAAGTTAATATATAAATCCAAACTCATCATCTTTTATGCCAAACTTAATCCTCCGTAGCAGTCAACCAAAGTAAAACCCCAGCTGTTTTATTTTTTTCTACTCCTTCACCTACAATACTCAATCCATTACCATGTTCTGTTGATTCCATTTTGGTTTTCTTTCTCACTATTTTCATTGCTATTACTCTAGCTTTAATCCTCAACAGCCATCTCTTCTATTAAAAAAATTGTATCCATTCATCTCCACATCTTTAATTCTTTTTCGTTCATTATCCAGTATGGAAGCCGCTAAACACATGTGGTTCTTGAGCACTTAAAATTTCATGACTAGTCCATATTCAAATATGCTATACATTAAAATACACACACTAGATCTTGATGACATAATATGGAAAAGAAAGTATAAAATATCACATTAATAAGGTTTTTATTGATTATACATTAAAATCATAATATTTGGGGTAAATTGGATTAAATAGAACCTTAAAATTAAACTTATTTTTATTTCTACTAGAAAAAAAATTAAGTACGTATGTGGATTACATCCAATTTTTTTAAAGATCTTACTTATTTATTCATGAGAGGCAAAGAGAGAGAGACAGAGACATAAGCAGAGGGAGAAACAGGCTCCTTGCAGGAGCCCAATACAGACTCATCCCTGGAAACCTGGGATCATACCACTGAGCCACCTAGGCGTCCCTGGATTACATTCTTTTTTTTTTTTTTTTAAAGATTTATTCATGAGATACAAAGAGAGGTAGAGACATAGGCAGAGGGAGAAGCAGGCTCCTCATAGGAAGCCCAATGTAGGACTCAATCCCAGGACCCCAGGATCACAACCTGAGCCAAAGGCAGATGTTCAACCTCTGAGCCATCCAGATGCCCATATATTCTATTTATATTAGACAGCACTGTCTACCACTTATCCATTTTCTTGCCAGAGTCATCTTTCTAAGATACAAAATGGATTGTGTCATTCCTATTATAATCCTCTTGGGTAGGTTTTCAGTATCTCTGAGGCAGGGCTGCCTCATTATGCAATTCTAGAATACAATGAGAATGGTGCTACTTCCGGTGTACAACTCCACCTGTAAAACAAGCTTAAATTCTCTACCATGCCTTTATTTCACCATCTTTGTCCCCATCATACCCTGCCCCAACATCAAACTCTGACCATTTTACCCACACTTGGCTACTTCAAGTTCTGAGCAATCTATTCACTTTTATGACCTTATGCCATTTAATATGCCATTTTTAAAGATTGGAAATGCTCTTGTCTAAGTAATCACTTACTAATTATCACAGTGCAACTGAGGCTTCCACTCTCTGTAAAGGCTTTTCCTTCAAACCCCCCCCCCCCCGGAAAAACTGATTACATTATTTTGTTCTCAGTAACACTTAGCACATGACTATAATTTGTGCTTATTACTTACAAGGATTGATTTATATCAATGTCTCATATTACTATACCAAATGGCTCTGTTGTGAAACTGTGATATATTTGCTAAGCCCATTTTTTTGTCTCTACTTAGATTCCACTCTGCAGTAGTGTAATTACTCTCTTTTAACAGAAAGAAAAAGACTTGGCTAGACCCAGAAGACATTGGGAATTTGGCTTTAATTGGAAAACTAGGGATACCTGGATGGCTCAGTGGTTGAGCGTCAGCCTTTGGCTCAGGGTGTGATCCTGAGGTCACCGGATCGAGTCCCACATCAGTCTTCCCGCATGGAACCTGCTTCTCCCTCTGCCTATGTCTCTGCCTCTCTCTCTCTATGTGTGTCTCTCATGGATAAATAAATAAAGTCTTAAAAGAAATAAATTGAAAAACTATAAATTCTTCAAAAGAAAAAAATTTTGCAAGTTTTCATCTAACAACATAACAATATCTCCCCTTCCTTTTTAGAAAATTATAATTTCATTCATAGAAAATACAATATGCATTGGAAATACTATTTAAAATTAGAAAATTATGTTTAATCAAAATGGGCACAATATTTTCTATAACATATTAAACTAGATATTGTGTTGGAAAGTCCCTCTCTTCTAAGGACAGTGGGAAATAATCAGTGAGAACTTCTCAAACTTGTTTCTGGCTTGCGAAGACATATCTAAAGAGAAAATGCATTCGTGAGCCAAAAAGGAACCCAAACTATCTTTAAAGGGTTTCTAATTAACTCAGAGTTCATGTGGTTTACAACAAAGCAGTTAATCTACCTTACCTGCCTTTGAGCTTCAGACTAGAAAGATGGAGACAAATGTTATTCTGAGCAGAGTGGCTGAGAATGGTTCCATCAAGACATGCAGCTGCCAGTTACTTAAGGATAGATTGTAGTCTCTCACAGTTCTACAAGCTTTTAGGCCTATATCCTTCTGGTCCAGTGCCAATTTTTAAAGGGTTTATTGGACAATGAAAAAGGCACTGAGGGGCTCAATCAAATTAGACTTCTTGAACTAAGTATATACACCTTGGAATTCTAACTGGGGTAAAAGATGATGACTTAAATTTCTACTATGTGAAAATACTTGACAAAATACCAATTGTCATTTCCATTATTCTATTGCTTATAAAAATTTATGACACATTTAATCATTACTTTTTATATTTCAGGTATTATGTGAAGACTTTACATGAATTATTTCACATGGTTTTCCTTCATTTCCCATGAACCATATAGACATCAATTAGAGTTCTTGGGTAAAAGGGGTAAAAGTTACTTCTGCCTAATTAAGTAAAATTAAATTTAATAAAAGACATTTGGATCTTCTCAGATTTAATTGGAGCTGAAGAATCATAAATATTGGAAACAGAAAAACTGACGTCCTGAGATTGAGAAGTCAGAAAGACAGAATCTGGACATTTGCAAAATGGTCTACTGAGGATACCACTGCTACAGTGCATGACCTCCAATGATGCCCTTCATCCACTTACTCACTCCCTCACTCCAGGGCTCACATCTGAGAACAGAGTATTTTCTGACTATGTAGGTCATGTAGTCTTACCCATGGGAGCAGAGGGAGGATCTGTCTCCTTCATCTTCCCATACTTCTTACAGAAAGTACCTTTGCACCAAAACTACACACTGTTAGGGCATGGGAGGTATCCCCAAACAGAAAATTAAGATGCTATTGCAAAGTATATAAAAATGCAGAAAAATCAGAAATTACAAAGATGCATTATACTGTAACCTCTTTGCTGCCCAGAATTCACATTTATATCTCATACTTTCAAAAGTGCTCCAACCAGACAAAGTAAAATTATCCCCTATAAAACTGAAAATGAGCTCATCCTTTTCCTCCAAACATTAACTTTGGTTTTCCAGTATCTTACTTAGTACTATGACTCCAAGATAACAAAGGCTCCTTAAGCATGATCAGTGAAAGTACCCGATTTTCAGTCTGTGTATACTACACAAAAATAGAAATTTGAATTTATCATTGTTTTTCTTTAGTCCATTCAGAATCATCAATGATACTACCCCAGCTGCAGTTCCTGAATTCTCCCCAGCCTTCATAATATTATCTTTAGAAGCTACATGTTATCAGAGAGACTTACCTTCCAAATATGCTCTGTTGTAGGGGAAAATGTATTTGTTTTTTCTACCAAGGAGAACAAAGTTGACAGATTCTCCTCCCAAATTGCAAATAGAAATTTTTCCACCTTGTAACCCCATCTTGGTTAGAAAAGAATAAAAAATTACCCAAATTTGCCTGAGGGTCTTTGGCCCAGCATCCAATTTTTCAATAGCTCTTCTGATTCCACAAAACAATAGCAAGAACAAAATTATGGCTGAGTTTTAAAAAGATGAAGAACAGAATTAGAAGGTTTTTAGAGGTCTGCAGAATTCATGGGAATTGAAATAATTGGTTTGAGAATAAACAGGAACTACCACATCTCCATATGGCTAATAAGCAGGGAACTCTATCCCTCCTTGGTTGCAATGACTTACCACAGCTGCATAAGGTGTCTCTAGAGGTCTTCAGAGAACTCAACTGAGAATCTAGAGGGCTTGCTCTTTTGTTAACATGGAGCCTTTGTCTCTTCAACACCTCATGACCACTGAAATCTCTGCTTAATTCCTTAGTTCTTCAGCAACTATTTTCTGCTTGCCACTGGCGTCTTGTCCATGCATGAGTACTAAGAAGTTGGCCTTAAAGAAAAATTGTGAGCGAAGTGCCAGGTTTACTATTCTTCAACTTCTCTCTCTTGCTCTCTCTGGGTTACTGACATTTTGAACCCTGGCTGCTTTGTACAGTTAAACTGTGGCAAGTTTCAGAATTTATGACTTTTAGCTTATTTTGTCTATAGCAAAAATAGGCAAATGTCTCAGGAGCAAAATGGAGGCAAATATAAGCCTCACTTCAAAGTTCTATCTCTGATTCAGGAATCTTAGCTCCTTTGTTTATCTGCCTTGGTTGTCCTCTGATGCTTTCATCAGTTGATTTTATATTTTGTCCAGATTTCAAAAATATTGTTTCCAAGAGGATTAGTCTTAAGAAGTTGCCCCATTATAGCCAAAAGGTGAAGACCTTCCAGTTGCTGAGTTTTATTTAGTTGTCTTTGAGAAAAAGGAAATAATTCAGACTTTTGAATTGGGTTACATTATGGATGATAGAATCATCCACCAAGATAGCAGATATAGAAAGAAGAAAAGGTATAGAAGAAGGCATGTAGGGAATGTTAACTAATAACAAGAACTGGTATTTTGGTTCCTTTCTTTGGTAGAAAGCTAAGTCATACATGTGGATCACGTACACACACCTTCAAGGAAACATAACAATATACTTTCTTTATGTGGACACCTGATGACATAATTGCAAATACTAGGATTTGCCACCACGAATCTCTGTATCTTGAAAATTGTCAAGATTTCTGGGCAGTTATCCTGAAATACTCTACTCAATCAAACTTGCAAACTCAAGCATTTTTGTAAAATTATACCTAGTCTAAAATTGTAATTTCACAGTCCTTCTAGGGCAACTCTTTATGTGCTTTGGTTCAAGGTACTGAAATAGGTTTATATTCTAAGAGAAAAAACGTAAATGACATCTCTGATGGCTTATCTATGTTATTTGTTCTTGGTAGTTTAAGTTTGGTCAAATTGATATGGCAGAACAGAAATCCCAAAGCTCATAGAGCCTGGGAACACAGATATTTGAGCCTATTTGATGTTGCCTGATCCATGATCTTATCTTTATTTTGCTTATTAGATAATAAATTTAAAAATGTACTGATATCTTCAAAACTCAGGCTGCTTTCTCAGGTTATCTGTAGTCTTCCCAATCTAAGTACTATCTTCTATCTTTTGACCAAAACTTTAATAAAAAAAATAGTGAGTCTGGAAAGATTTTATGTATTAAATTTGTCATATACTGAAAAGAGTTCACAGAGGTCTAAGGGGCAAAAATCTTTTCAAATGGATAACTGTTCCAAAGGTCATAAGGTATACACAGAGCCTTTAAACTAATTAGATTGAAAAGCTTGATTCAGCAAATGCAGTTTACTTACTACAAACCACATTTGACCTCCCCAAGTTTAGAAATGATTTCCATTACTTGTGACATTAGTATGATGCCTCTATAACTTTTCATCAATGTAAGAGGGCAAACCTTCAACCCTGGAAATGATCTATTGTACATCTCTTTACAATTATTAGCAAATGCATAAAATTTCTGAGTGCTTTATAGTAGCATGTACTTACCTTTAAACTTGCTTTTGTAAAAGGGAGTACTTCTCTTCCTTAATATGTTAGGGCATTTTCAGCCTTGAGGACAAACAACATCTTTGTGGAAATTACAAGCAAAGGAATCCATTTGTTTTCCTATTTTCCTATTTTAATTTTAAATAAAAGTTACACTGCGTATATCCTATATGGAACTTGGAAATTCAGTTAATCGAATAGTTAACTATATAACTCTGGGAAATGAACTAGGGGTGGTGGAAGGGGAGGTGGGCGGGGGTGGGGGTGACTGGTGACGGACACTGAGGTGGGCATTTGACATGATGAGCACTGGGTGTTATTCTATACGTTGGCAAATTGAACACCAATAAAAAATAAATTTATAAAAAATATATAAATAAATAAAAATAAATTATTTTGGTCAATATTGAAGCTGCTGCCTCGGCTCCTCCAGCTGACTTAGTAGTCTTTAAGTTGTAGCAAGCAAAAAAAAAAAAAAAAAAGTTGTAGCAAGCACCTCTAGCCCACATGATTGACTAATTAAAACATTCTTTCTATATCTGTAGATCATTCACTGTTTTATAGAAAAACTCAGAACCAAATCCTCTTGTATTACCGCCCCACACCCCAGGGCACCAATATACACCCTCTAATCACCACCATAATCTGTAGCTGGCACCTCTGAGTTTACATGCAATCAAGAAGTGTTGCAGGCCAATGTGATCCCCTTTTACTGATTAACTACCCTAAAGTTGCTTCAAAACTCTTTGGGACAAGCAGAAACCTTGGAGTTGGTTTTTGGACAGGAGTCTGTCTTCTCTCCAGGTGGCTGGCCTCCTGAATGAAGTTTATATTCCTTTCCAATCAAATCTTGTCTCTTAATAATTGGTTTTTTGAGTGATGACCAGCCAAACTTGGGTTTTTCAGTAACAATATTACATAGATCTCATTTATCTTAAATATGTGACTAGGTAAGATGCAAAGATAAGAGAGGTAAAATTAAGAAGGGGTGGGTAAATAGAAAAGCAGTTTGTCTTAATGTATCTATGGTTTAACTATATTTTATTTCTGTTCATATTCCAACATATTACCACATAAGCCAGAAAGGTACATTATATATTATGAGAATACAAACCAAGTTAGGTGGCTGCCTGGCTCCCTGTGGAGCCTGCTTAGGATCTTCTCTGCCCCTCCTCCCATTCTCTCTCTTTCATAAATAATAAATAATAAAAAAACAGAGAGGAAGGCAAACATAAGAGACTCTTAAGTATAGAGAACAAACTCAGGGCTGCTGGAGGGGAGGTGGATTGGGGGATGGGCTAAATGGTTGATGGACATTAAGGAGGGCACTTGTTGGGATGAGCACTGGATGTTATATGTAAGTGATGAATCACTAAATCCTACTCCTGAAATCAATACTACACCATATGCTAACTAACTTGAACTTAAAATAATTCTGATAAAAATAAATATATAAATTTCAATGGAAAAAGCAATTTGATCTGAAGTCGGTGGAGTTGAGTCACTTGCATTCAAGAAAGAAGAGGTCCCTGAATCCTACCAGCATAGTCCCAAAAGAACTTTATGTGTTTGTTTTGAACAGTCCTTCAATTCTATTAGCTACTCCAATATACTTACTATAAATTATTTACTTTTTCCCAAGCCTTCTGTGCAACTAACAGGAATTCAACTATGAAGCTGATAGTAGGCTGTCATTTACCCACTTCATTTACCCACTTTCCTACATGTATCACTCATTCATAGAGAGGCAGGATAGGGTATGATAAAGATAGTGACAAAGAGATTTCTGTGATCTACTTTCAACTCCAAAATTTGTTAACAATACAACCCTGAACAATATATAAACAATATATAATTTTTCTGCATCTCGGTTTTCTCATTTGTAAAATAAGACAACAATTCCATATACCTGATATAATTGTTGGAATTAAATGAGCTACCATAACTAAAGTGTTAATTTTAAAACCGCCACATAGAAAACAATCTAAGAGCGTTATCACTGTTTCATAGTCATTGAATCATAGACATTGCAGTACTGAGAGAAAAAGAGGATTCAGAGCTAACAGTAAATCCAAAAGAAAAATCCCAGCACAGGAACACTAAATGTTAGGGTTCTGGGGCAGATAATGCAAAGAAATTTCCATAGATAAGTGGCTTTAATGGCTGAACCTCTTTTGAAAACTCATGTACTTGTTTCCTAAAGTAGCCCTGCTTTTAAAGAATATACAGTGTAAAAATCATATGCTTTTCTCATGATGTGACACTGGCAGAGATAAACATACTGTTTTATACTGAATGAGAATTAAGCCTGTAAATTACCAAAAATCAAATGACACCATGCTTGTCTTGGCTATTTAAGTTCCTTCATTTTCTTAAAGAAGATGAAATAGAGGTAGATATATTTGAAAGAATTTCTACATTAAGATTGCAGCATGATGAAATTATGCCAAATAACAGAAAAAAATTCCTTAACTAAAACATTAATAGAAGGAAAAATAGCCAATGACCCAGGAAACATAAAGCTGTAGATAGGTAGCTAGCAACATGAATGCTTTATGAAATGAACAATTATTTTAAAACTTTAAAAAATCATTTAATTAAATATTCATAAAACATTTCACTTTATGCTCTGTGATTAAAACTTAAGATAAAATATCTGTTAGTCATTATTAGCAAAACATAGATCATCATTTGATGCATGGCTATGTTGGATAAGCTTTCTAACATTAGTACAAATTAATCTTTATAATATAAATTAAAATAATGAAAAGATATGTAAAAGTACGACTCCTATCCTCAACCAATTTAAACATTTTGGAGAGACATATGTGTATAAATGGACAATTAAATCAAAGTACTGAGTTAAAATGTAGATAGAAAGAAGGTAAAATGGACACAAAGAAAAGAGTCCCTGAGTCTTCCTATGGGAGTTTTGAGAGGAAGAATTTTCTCTACACTCCAAGGTCCTTCTAGCCTAAGAATCAAATTGGCACGAGACAGATTAGCAAGAAGAAATCGAATTTAATTTCATACATATGTGAGATCCACACAGACATGAAATTCTAAAGACAGGCAAAATGAGTTATAAGTGTCATCCTGAACTAGGAAGAAGGGGAGAGGGGTCTGGGACTTCAAAAGGAAGGAATGTAACTCATAGGAAGATGAAAAAGAGTTAATATTTAGTAAACAAATATTTTCAGGGCCATCCTGAAGCAATGGGACACAGAGGCCTTTGATCAAATAGGCCTTGCTAGATTCCTCCCTGTCCACCATACCTACTTCATGTAATAATGTAGTTCTCTCAGTAATAGCTCTCTTTCTGGCGCCTTTCTTCCTCTATCTAAATTCTTTTTAGGCAGTTGAGGGAGATGTAAAGAGCTTTTCCAGGATCTGCTGGGTTTTTATTGCTTTTAACTCAAAAATTATCTTTTTACCAAGGTGGTCCATGTTGGGGCAGCCTGTCTTTGGCTCCTACAGGAGTCAGGGAAGTCCACAGAGAGTGAGACTGTAATCTATGTCAAATGAAGAGCAATACATGAAAACATGACCGAACATTTCAAATTTAAAAAGCTAAAAATTATATGATATCTCTGAAACTATCAAACAGAATTCCTGAGGAGAAAAACTGGACAAGTAAGCAGAGACCAAATAATGAAGGGACTGCTGTTGCTAAGCCCAGGTGTCAGCATTATATCTTACAATGAAGATACATAAAACCATTTTATGAAAAAAAATTTAATATATTTAAAGGCAAATTACTCTACCTATACTTAGTATAATCAGAAAGGATCCTGGATTAAGAAGAAAGTGACCTTAGTTCTAGAGCACTGGTTATTTTTATTCTCTAACTACCTATTAATAGAATATGACTTAAAATCTAGTAATAGAAGTGCTGATTATTGCATTCCCTATTCTTCTGTTGAAACATTATGTGAGCATCTGAGAGAACATTTCTGAGTAGCAATAAAATTTAGGATGTCATATTCTTATTTATGTTATTAACATTAACATTTTATTAAGACCATAAAATATCTGGATTTAAAGTTTGTAATTTGTATTTTACTATCCAGACCATCTGTTTCTATGTATTTGGAACTTAATTTGAATGACAGTAATAGATAAGTAAATTTCACTTTCCATATCAACTGACTAATGACAACTGAAAACCATTTTCATGGTAAATTATATAAATATATATATAATTTATATATAAATATTTGTAAAATTTATATAGAAATTTAAATATTTTATATATAAATATGTATATAATTTATTCCTGATTTCACTTTAGAGGGGGAATAATTGGTAAATGAGAAATGAGATACAGAAGTTAGCTCATTAATAAGAGCACAGTCTCTTAGCTAAACAGCTATAAATTAGGCTAAGGCTTTGATTACTCCAGTAGAAACCTAAAATAACAGTTGATTCAACAAGATAGAATTTTAGCTCTTTGGGTACAAATATTCCATTATTAAAGTGATGATTTCATGATGCCAGGAATACAGTATCTTTTATTTCTTTGTACCATTATGGAACGTTGTTCTCATTTTTGTGATTTGAAATCACTCAACTACATGTAAATATTCTGGCCAATAAGAAAGGAGAAAGCAGAAGAAGTAGTATGCTTCTGTTTGTATCTTCCTGGACAGCATTTAATCGCATGAGCATTCTTAGTTTCAATAGACACTTGTAAGTTTAATTTTTATTATGAGTATCCATGAATCTAGTAAAAAACTGAAGTTTCTTTTCCTAAGGAGAATGGATAGCAGGAGTAACCCCATATATGTCACATTATATGCTCATTGCATCATTATCTACAGTAGCCAAGATACAGAAGCAACCTAAGTGTCCATCAGTAGATAAATGGATAAAGAAGATATTGTACACTCATGCTCATACACACACACACACACACACACACACACAGATACACACACACACACAGTGGACTATTACTAAACCATTAAAAAGAATGAGATCTTGCTATTTGCAGCAATAGGATGGACCTAGAGAGTATTATGCTAAGTGAAATAAGCCAAAGACAAATATTATGTAATTTCACTTCTTAGTGGAACCTAAGAAAAAACAAAACAAATGAACAGAGAAACAAACAAAAAGACCCATAAATACAGAAAACAAACTGATGGATGCCAGTATGGAGGGGAATGGAGATGGGAAAGGTGGGTGAAGGGGATTGTGAGATACAGGCTCCCAGTTATAAAAACAATAAGTCATAGTAATGAAAGGTATAGCACAGGATATATAGTCAATGGTATTATAATAGTATCATGGTGACAGATGGTAGCTACACTTGCACTGAGTATAGCATAATGTGTAGAGTTCGTACCTGAAGCTAACTTAATATTGTACATCAGTTATATTTCAATTAAAAAAAGAATTCCATAAAGAAAACAGGTGATAAGCTTGCTACTAAACACTAATGTGACATGTAAAATGTTTCAAGTATTTTTAAATCTTCTAACAAATTTCTTTCATTCTCAAATATTTAACAAGGAAGAGTAAAATGATTTTTATAAATTATAGCTGAATCTATATAGATATTGTAGATGAGATTTTAAATAATCATTTTTATTTATTTTATCTATGAAAATTCAATTTGTTTCCTTCCATATCCTACAGATTACTGAGAAAATATCTAACTGGGACAAAAAACAAGGTTCAGCAAAAGGAATAGTTAACAGACTTTTAGTGTTTTCTATGTGAGAAGTGCACCACATCCTGTGTTAGGTAAAAATACGTTTTGAATCTATACTTTAAAAGTAAACCTAGGGACCCCTGGTCCTAAGGGGTTGAGCAGCAGTTGAGCACCTGCCTTCAGCCCAGGGAGTGATCCTTGGGATCCTGGGATTGAGTCGTACATCGGACTCCCTGCATGGAGCCTGCATCTCCCTCTGCCTGTGTTTCTGCCTCTCTTGCTCTGTGTCTCTCATGAATAAATAAATAAAATATTTATAAATAAATAAATAAATAAATAAATAAATAAATAAATAAATAAATGTAAACTTAAATTAGGACCTATGATTATCATATGATGAATAGCCTGTACATTTTTCTACCAAGAATTCTCTACTGGGAATTTTAATTGAACATTATTTTGGTATCTTCCAAAAGTAAGCCAGATACCATCATAGAGACACATAGCATTCCCTGCCTAAATAAAATAAGGGAAGTGATAAATCATGCAATGCACAAAATGGGTCATTAGACTTTATTTGTAGATTACATGATGAATAACATGGTCTCGATTTTTCAAAATAAATTTTAAGACATCAAGCAAGACACTTAAAAAGACTATGCTATTCATTGTAACACTTCATGTTTAAGAGCTTTGAATAAATTTAAGCAGTAAAGAGTATGCATTTTCTAAACTGTGAAGTGGAACATTACTTTGAAATTCAAACCAAATCTAAATTGTTTAACAATAATCTGGATTTTAAATTAGAAATTATGCTAAATTATATGATAATGTCTTAAGGCCTTAAATTTATGATGAATACCAAAAATAAACCTAAACAGTGAGTCCTGACCATTTACCATTCTGCCTTGAAAGTCAATGTTGAAAATATCGTAACAGTTTCATATATGAAGAAACTGAATTCATCTCACATTTCTATATAAGTCTGCAAAATTTGTCAATCTCAACCTACATGGGAAGATATAATTTTTACAAAAGATCCAACATGCAGTGGTTGAGAGTACAGACACTAGAGCCCAACATGCAGTGGTTGAGAGTAAAGATGCTAAAGCCATATTTACTACTTCAAATCCTGGCTCTTTTATTGGCTGATTTAACCTTTCTGGGCTTCTTTTTCTCTATTTTTAAGACTAGGATATTATATTCTTAGAGTTATTGTGGAAGTAAAATTCTTTAATATAATAAAGCACTTAGTGCCTTTAAGTGTTATCTATTATTATCATCTTAGCTATTACAACCAGAATTCTCAACCTTCTGGAGCATAAATGTATCCAAAATTAGGCAAATATGTGCCAACTTTCAATAAAAATCCTTCTCATATTTGATCTTTTGCAAGAAAGTTCCAAAGAAATACATGTATTTAAGGTAAAATAAATGATATAATAAAAGCTTGATCCAAATTGGCCATTTAGGGATCCCTGGGTGGCGCAGCGGTTTGGCGCCTGCCTTTGGCCCAGGGCGCGATCCTGGAGACCCGGGATCGAATCCCACGTCGGGCTCCCGGTGCATGGAGCCTGCTTCTCCCTCTGCCTGTGTCTCTGCCTCTGTCTCTCTCTCTCTGTGACTACCATAAATAAATAAAAATTAAAAAAAAAAAATTCAAATTGGCCATTTAAAGAAATCCTATTGTTAATTCATTTACAAAACATCCAATCCATAAATCCTCTGAATGTATTAAAATATTCATATAAAAAAATAAAAAAAATTTTCATATAGTCTGCTCTAAAGGAATATATTAAAATCTGAAATTACAAAAATATACATTTGTGAGAGAATTAGTTTCCTTAAGAAAAAGAAAAATTTAAGTAGGCTCCACATCCAGCATGGAGCCTAATGATAGACTTGAACTTATGAACCCTGAGATCAAGACCTGAGCTAAGATCAAGTCAGACGCTTAACTGACTAAGCCACCCAGATGATCTGAAAAAGTTTTTATTTAATAAAATTTATACAATAACTACATAAGAGAGAGCATTTTGGTCAGTTAAATTGATCAATTATTTTAAATGTTTTATTCTTAGAATAGTGTCCATTATAAAACCAACATAATCATTTTAACAATTATAAAACAGATAACAGAAAATAAAATTCCAATGCTCTAACAGAATTGTTTTCAGCATGTTCTTTTATTTCCCTATATTATTTTCTTTGCATATTATACTTAGATATAATCACAGTTGCATATAAAAATTTACATCCTGGGTGTTATTCTGTATGTTGGCAAATTGAACACCAATAAAAAATAAATTTATTATTAAAAAAAATTTACATGCTACTTTTCTTAAGTTGGTAGCATAAATTTCTTACTAGTACATAGTCTTGGGGATCCCTGGGTGGTTCAACAGTTTAGTGCATGCCTTCAGCCCAGGGCATGATCCTGGAGTCTCGGGATTGAGTCCCACCTCAGGCTCCCTACATGGAGTCTGCTTCTTCCTCTGCCTGTGTCTCTGCCTCTCTCTCTCTGTCTCTCTGTGTCTCTCATGAATAAATAAATAAAATCTTTTTTTAAAAAAAGTACATAGTCTTAGTAAATACTCTATGATTTTTAATAACTGTATAATATTTCTTACAGAAGATTTATCTCAATTAACTATTTCACAACTTTCTTCTCCTTTATTCCCTAACTTAGTGACATCCTAAATGCCTAAACCAGAAACCTGGGAATCAGGCCGGGCTGCTTACCTACCTCTATCCTTCAAATCAAATCAATTAGCAAACTCTAAATATTCTATTTTCTCAGTGTGAAGTGAATATAGCCATTTCTCTGCATCCATGCTGCTGCCATCTCAATTCAGGCTACAATTTCCTTGAGTATCAATTATGATAACAGTCTCTTAACTAATCTTCCTGCCTCTGTCTTGCCTGTCTCAAATCTATTATCTATTGTGTAGCCAGGGTGATTCTTCTAAATGACAAATCTGAGCAGGATGTTTCAGGCTTAAAATGCTTAACCAGTTCCCCAATACTCTCCAGGTAAAGTTCAAACTCTTTACTGTGTCACACAAGGCCTTCCCTGATTCCCTGATCTATACCTTAATAACCACCCTAGCCTTATTTCATCATGCTATTCCTTTTATTGCAGGCTGTGGTCATAATAAAACATTCTGCAATTGTGACAAGGAGCCCTTGTTACCCTGGACCTTTGCACATGTTATTTTCTCTACTTGATTTACTTTCGTGCTCTCCTGTCTACCTTTTACTTCTAACAACTGATAATTCTTTAAGATTAATTTGAGATTAATTACCATTTCAAGCAAACCTTTGCTCACACAAGAATGAATAAGAAGTTCCTTCTACGGGCTTCCATTGAAGCCTGTGATTACCTCTTTGCCAGCATTTACCATACTCTACTGTCCTTATCTCATTACAAGTCTATCCTCCATATCCAACAGTGAAGTGTTGAATTCCATATTCAACAGTGAATCAAGGTCTAAGATTACATCTTGTCCCTCTTTATTTATACTTCTGCATTACTGAGATATAATTGACATATAGCACTGTGTAACTGTAAGGTGTACAACATGTTGCTTTGATACACTTAGATATGCAAAATGATTACAACAGCATTACTTAACACCTCCATCAACTGCATAGTTACCGTGTGGTGTGTGTGTGTGTGTGTGTGTGGTGATAAACATTTAACATCTATTCTCAGAAACTTTCAACTGTATAATTCAATCTTGTCAATTATAATCACCAAGGTGTACATAAGAGTCTTCAAAGCTTTTTCTTAATCATATAACTTGAAGTTTGTACTCTTTGACCAATATTTCCCCATTTTTGCCAGACTCTGAATCCACCATTCCAATCTCTATTAGTCTCTAAGGAAGAATCTGTTTCACACCTTTCTTTTGTTTTCTGGTGTTGCTAGTAATCTTGGTATTCTTTGGCTTGTAGATTCATCACTTCAATCTCTGCCTCATCATATGATATTCTCCTTGTCTGTCTCTGTATCTCATTTTCCCTTCATATGAAAACATCAGTCATAGATTAAGGGCCCACACTTCTCCAATATCACTTCATCTTAACTGAAACTCCTGTTAATTACATATACAAAGACCTTATCTCCAAAAATGGTCACATCCTGAGGTTTCAGGAAACACATAAGTTTTGGGAAAACATTAGTCAATCCAATACAGTTTTGTTTGCTATCATTGTTATTACTAATTGGAGATTATTATGAATAAAGAAATGAAAAAATAGCAATGAATAGAACATTTTAAATGCAGTTTGAAGGAAGAATACATAACACATTCATGCAGTTATCATACTGAACCAATCATTTGTTCTTCAAAAAAATTAAGGAACACTTCAACCTTATTTCATTCTTTAGCAAAATTATCTAACATTCCAAATTGGCCCCAAGTTAATGAGACTTAACTGAATTTCTTTTCAAAGTTCATTTCATCTTAACACCCTTTAATAATTAACCTTATTCATTTTTAACAACTCTACCGAGTTATACTGATATACAAATAATCACACATTTAATGTGTACAATTTGATAAGGTTAGATATATGCAAACACCCATTATACTATCACCACAAACAAGGAAATAATATATATATATATAATATATATATTTCCAACACTTTCCAATGTTTTCTGTCCCTTTATTGTTTTGGGCTCTTTTGTGGTAAGAACATTTTACAAGAGATCTACTCTCTTAATAAATTTTGAAGTGCACAATACCATATTGTTACCTAACTCCCACAACTTAATAGCAACTAAACAAGTGACTAAAAATGGGCAAATAACTGTTACCTAACTCCTGCAACTTAATAGCAACTTAACAAGTGACTAAAAATGGGCAAATAACTGAACAGACATTTCTCCAAAGATTACATGCTCAAGGCTAATCGATTTTAAAAAGATGCTCAAAATCACTAATTATCAGGGAAATGCAAATAACCACAATGAGATACTACCTCACACTAGTTAGGGTAGGTATTACCAGAAAAAAAATGTGTTGGTAAGAATATGGAGAAATTGGAAACTCTATACCATGGGTAGGAATATAATATAAAATGGTACAACTATTATTGAAAAAAAGCATACAGTTTCCTCAAAAAATAAAAAATAAAACTACTGTATAATTCAGCAATCCTACTTCTGAATATATATCCAAAAAAATTGAAATCAGAATTTTGAAGAAATATCTGTACTCACATGTTCATTGTAGCATTATTCACAATAGCCAAAATATGGAAACAAACTCAAGTATTTACTGACAGATGAATGGATAAAGGAAATGTGGTATATACATACAATGGAATATTATTCAGGAACAAGAAAAAGAAATCCTTCCATTTGTGACAATATCGATGAACATGGAGGACATTATGCTAAGTAAAATAAGCCAATCACAAGACAAATAATGCATGATTCCAAACTCATAGAAAGAATACAATAGTGCTGCCAGGGCCTAGGAAATGGGAAGCTATTCAATGGATATAAAGTTTCAATTATGCGAGAATAAATAATAGTAAAGCTTATCCTTTATTTCCTTGTAAGTGAAAGAATATAGGTTAAGAATTGTATGAGATTTGATTTAACTATTGCAAAGTGGTGACAAGTTTAGAGTTTCCAACAAATATTTCATCTCTGATTCATGGGAAGAATAAAGTGTCCTGACCCTTTCCTTCTTCCATTAACCTTGCAGAATAAAATGTGCCTTTGAGACCATTTCCCAACTCTCACTCATGCAAGAATATGAATAAATAAAATAATGTTTGCTATTAAAGAAAAATCCAGAAAAATGGAAGGAAGAAAAGGAGGGAAGGAAAGCAGCAAGAAGTAAGGAAGAAACCAAAGGAAGAATGAAATAAATACTAACTTTTGAATTTGCCTAATCATTGCATTTGATTGTTAACTCCCAAATACAGGTAAGTGTGCTTTGATATTCAACACAATGGTGACCCAAAAGAAAGAGGCACCAAATAAAACATTTACTTCTTTCCCATTATTATTAATAATTATTTGCCTAGCACTATTTTTTAATTTAAGATTTATGTAAAAAAATGGTAATGTTCCCAACCCCAGATTTTCCCATTAAAATGAGTGTTCATATGTCTGTGATATTTTTAATATGAAACTATTTATGCAGGATGAAAGAAAACCAGAAATGGTAGTATCCATTGCAAGAATACAGAAATTTACTTATTTATTTAAATGAATATTTTAAAGAAACTGAATTTTGAGGGAATCATGAAAGAAGAGTTTTAAGGAATTGCAGAATACTCTCAAAACTTAGTGGTATAAAATTATCATCAGACCAGCATTATTTCAATCAATGCAGGTTTGAAAATCATGAATCTTGAGGAATTTATCAAATAAAATCATGAAAAAAGTTATTTATAGTACATGGATATACTCATTCAATAGGTTTGGAAAAATGACTAGCTATTAGTCACAGGCGAAAATATCTAAAAGTTCCTGAATGATTGAGAGTTGATTATATTTATATCATCCCCACCAAATAATCCTTAATGTTCTGCATAGAGCTTTGCAGTTGGCAAGGATCTAAGTCATTTGAATAATAAAGTTTTACAATAGAACACAACAAATCCACATGACATAAGTAAAATTAGCCAAATGTATATAAACATAAAGAAAAAAATCTCCACTAACAATAAAATGATAGTATTAATCAAATAGATACTGAACATTTATGTATACTCATCTCTTTTCTAGAAAGTCATTGTTGTTGATTTTGTCCTTTCTGATTCTCCAAGCCACCATAATCAGAGGAACCAAGTAATCAAAAATCATCCCAGCAACATGATAACTAACTCAGTGTTAGTCTCTGAGTTCTCCTATTTAGTCCTCTCTCCAATTAGGTTGACATGAAAATCAGTGTGCTCGCTATGTTGACCACTGGTCATACAGTGTTGCCAGAATAGTTTTCCTGCCTGTTCTGAATCCCATGACTATGTTACCCTCTGTAGATGGGTTTATGCTTGATATGTAGTGCCCTTATTCTATTTTCGTACATTGACTGGTTCCCATTCACATCTGAGGGCTAGGAAGGCATTTTAGTTTGGCAAATACAACTTCCAGGAAATGAGCAATGTCCCTAATCCAAGCTGTGATACCAGAACCCAAATGCTCATAAAATAGCATATTGTGGCCCCTGATAGCCTATCTCCCTTAATTTTTTCCTGCCTCTCTGCTTGACATAAATGGTGAGGAGAAAGAAAGGACTGGAACAGAAAATTGGAGTGATGAACCAAATAAACATAATGGATGCCTGGAAATTTTCTGTAAAGAATGATGAGTCTAAATCAGCCAATCCAAGTGTATTCATATCTCAGCTAGCTTCACTATCCAAAAGATCAGATGGAAGTGAAAAATCCAGTAATATAGACAGAGTATCATTTAGTGCAATTCCTGTAGCAAGGAGATCCAAATCAGGTTTATAGAGTATGTGACCAGGGCTAGGGGCCAGGTACCTTAGGAAATTAGAACAGTCAGGGTAAGGATCTAGACCCAAGATGAGACTTTTTCAGAAAAAATCAAGAGCAAGAAACTTGAACATAAGGTTGGTCAAACTGACTTGCATTAACAAAGGGAACTTTGGTTTAAATTCTCCATGCATATTAGGAATAGAAGCAATAACAAATCTCAACAGTGATAACCATACTTTTGCCTGAACTCTTGCCTGAAAAGTTGGGACTCAACCTGATACTTAAAGGATAAACAGGAAAGTGAAGCTGAGTAACCAGGGTACTCCTCACTGGAGGCAGAGATGATAACCAAGGCCCCAAAACAGGAGAAATTGTCCTGTCATTTCTGGGAGACAAGAAGAAGACCACCTGCTGTTATATCTATATTAAACTTATTTACATTTAGATGATAGAATCGTGATGAATAAGCATTAATTAGTACACAATTTGGGAAATTCTAATGAAAAGGTGGACTTCCAAAAGATGAACTAATTTTATTACATTTAACTACATTATCTACTACACATCATTAAAATGCAGTGAAAACTGAGAGTTTTTAAAATAGATATGAGGCCAAAATGAATTTGTTTTGCTTGAATTATAAAACTCAAAATTCAGTTCTTCAGTTGACTTTTATGATGATAGTGCTAAAAAGTGGAAGGAGGCTATAACATTTCACCAGAATGGAAAAATTGAAAAAAAAAATCCTTTTGGTATGCTCATATAAAGTAGCAATAATATCATATTTGGTCCCATTCTCTAATACTCTAAACTAAAACTAAGTCATAATTTTTTATTTTCTCAAAAATAGAAATCTTTCATAAGAGACTGTAATTTCAAAGTTAAGCTATTCTGACTTCATAATACAGTCAAACACCTTGAGGACATAAATGGCACATAACTCTCATAACCTATAAAACATATAAAGTATATTGCTCTCATAAAGATAAAGGTTACATTAGTAGATTGCCTTTAGTAACATGCCCAAAGGTTACTATAGCAACTCTTCTATGCAAATCAGCACGCGTGGTCCCTCACAATTCTCAGATGGTTGAAATAAAAGAATTAAACAAATGGAAGATCACTGGACTTCTCAGTAGTCAGTATTATTCCTTTGCCAGAAGGTTACTAAATATCTGTAACACACCAATTTACTCACCCACAAGCATGTGTTATGGCTACTGGCATTGTTTTTCCTCCAATGATGTGGACTATATAGCAGCTCTACCAAATTAATTACATAATATAATTATAAATAACATATATGTTATATAAATATATATAATTATATAGCAGCTCTACCAAATTAATCTCAGAAAACTTATTAATTGTTTTTGCCACTCAATCAGCTCCCATAGAGAAAAGAGATAAGCCAAACACTATGACCTTAAAATTTTAATGACAAATGACAAATCCCAGAGTACAATGAATATGGATTCTACAACCAGATATATCTGGGTCTAAATCATGCCACAAACTGCTTCATAAGTGATCCAGCACACATTATTCAAATTATCTAGACCTCAGGTTTCTAGACTTAAAATATCAATAGTGTCTACTTAGTAATTGTGAGAATTCCATATAATCCACATAAACACTTAGCCTGACATATTGGTTGGAATATAGGAGGATCACTATAAAGTCTAGTGGAGACTATTATTATCATAATAGATTTTCAAGGGAAATATGTTTCTAGAAGCATCACTGCTCTAAATAAAGTATAGCAAAACTGTTTTATCCTGG
Organism: Canis lupus baileyi; assembly: GCF_048164855.1. Lineage (NCBI taxonomy): Eukaryota > Metazoa > Chordata > Mammalia > Carnivora > Canidae > Canis > Canis lupus. Next base: position 12,437,963 of record NC_132851.1, on the reverse strand, counting down.
GCACATAATTTGAAGAGTAAACATTAACTCAGCCCAGTTGAAATCATCATATATTGATACTTCCACGGTGAAGCCCTTGCTAACACTGAATCCATCTAAAAATTGGGTGTTTCTATCTGCAAATATATAAATATATTATGTAATATGTATATGTTTATATCTGTGCAAATGTATATATATAAAATATGTATATATTTACATTTGTGTATTTATATGCTCATGCCATTTGTGTGTATTATGTATGTAAATGTGTATATGTGTATATACATAAATATGTACATGTGTGTACACAGGACAAGGTTAAAAGCCTTTCTAAGAGCTCTCCAAGGTGCTGACTCCAGGCCAACCCCATCCTTTGTCACTCTTCTCTATTACAAGATACCTACTCAAGTGGTAAGAGCATCCAACGCCATAAGAGTTCCATAGAGAAACTTCACTGTCAGCACATATCTTCCCACAGGCAGCACCAAGATGTCAGAGAAACATACTGGATACTTTTGGAAGCATTGCACAAAGTCTTTTGCAATAAATGAACACAAAAATTTTCCTATCTCAATAGCCACAGATGAGCTAGTAAGCATACAAAGAAGATTGCAGTTTTGATCCTAGAGTGATAGAAGTTGAATCTGTTGTCAGAGTAATGGACTGTTACTCAAGAAACCATTCAACCCTATTCAATAACTTTTTTCAGATTTCCTTTTCATTAGTGATTAAATCTAAATGCTTTCATTCAGTGAAAACTTAATTGAATCCATAAGAATGAACTCATCCCTACATGTATTATCAAGTGTAAATGAGTCTAAATAAAGTCCATCACAATAAGTATATCCAGAAATAAATGTAAAAATGTAGTCCATATCATCTTAATCTGGAACAGCAAATTAATTCATAAATCAGACATTACAGCTGAAAACACTGTTGTGAATGAAAATACAAATTCCTAGGGTACAAAAGATAGACCTTCTCCTTTGCATATCTTTCAGTTTAGAACATGCTTTTAGAGTGTCCTGCATAGTTCAAGACCTTACAAAATATTGGTGACTCAGTAGCAGCAGTAATAGGATACTAGTTACCTATTACTTTCCAACTACTTCTTGTATCTTCTCTACTGATTCAACTACAGTGAAGGACAAGTAAATCTTAACTGCAGTTTATCTTACTTTTTCCCATGACTTTTAGCTTTATCTTCATAAGAAACATTATTTCTAGATAGTTCTATTGTGTTTTTAAAAGTTTATAACACGGATTTAAAGGTATTCAAAGCTATTTGGACATCAATTTAAATGAGATGCACTGAAGAAAGCAAAAGGAGGTTTCCACATTGCAATTAGATCACAGGCTTGGAGGGTTTCCTTGAAGTTGGCATCATATGCTGATCTCCATTTTCTAAAAATGTAATTCTGAAAAAATAAAAAATAAAAATAAAAAATAAAAATGTAATTTTGCAATGAAAAACCATAAAGAAAGGCTTTAAAGCAGTACTGTGAATGGATAGCTGGTCTATGTTAACTATTGACTACTGCCATAAAATGCATTTTTCCTGATGCAGCTGAACTGCATTTATTTCCTGAGAGAATCCAGGAGGTCAAATTCATTACTGTGAAATGGAATCTAAAATAGAAGCTCTACAATCAGAAGTCACTGCTTTAGTTATTGGTGGCATGGTTCAGATGGCTGCCAGCCCTTACAAATGAAGAAGCTACATAGTTACCTCTATAACATGCTCAGTAAAATATACCCCATGGTATTTTAGAGTTACCAAAAGCAGCTGACAAGGTCCACAGGAATACTGGAGTGAAGAGTTTGCAAAGATTTCCAAAGCATCTTTTGTTGACTCCTGGGGAACTTTCCACCATATAGGAAGAAAATTCTGAAGGCCATGATAAATTTTACTTAGATGCAGTTTAAATTGACAATAAATGTCATAAAAGGCTCCATATTGCAGCAATAGTACTAGGTTACACCATCATATACTCCCCTAAGAAATACCTGATTGTTTTCCCAAAAAGCTGCTTCCTGGAGGAACAAGATCCAGTATGCTACATCTCTGAGAAAAAAAAAAATCCCCAAGAATAAGAGATGGCACACACCTCTGCAATGTCTTAATTATACTAACATATTAAGCCCTTATGACCAGTGCAAATGGGCAACCTATTATAGAAGTTCTAAAAGCATACCTATCCTTGTGTTCAATATGGTTAACATGTGATAACTAACTTTGGAACAATCAGAAAAATAGTACAAATGTTCTAAACACTGAAAAAAGCATTTAACCACCATTTTCATAATGTTATCCATCAGGCAGTTTACATATATTCTTTCAGAAATGGGAATTTTTTTTCTCACATAGCACAGGTGAAAAAGCTGAGTCAAAGAATGTAAAGCAGTTTGTCTAAGGTTGTTGAAAATCATGATTTGAAGCCAGAGCTCTTATGCAAGAGGGCTTTTCACTCATCACACGGTTGTCAGAAATGGTCTTTCTTAGCCTTAATAAGATAGATATAAATATGGAAGGGGAAAAGAGGGAAAGAAAGAAAGGAGAAAGATAAGTAAAAAAGAAAAAAGAGAAAAAGAATGAAATTTTAAAAATAAAAACATGACTGCTGCAAGAAGAAACAGTGCATTGTGTTTTAAGTCAATATAAAGACAATTTGGATATACATCATAAGATATAAAGACTAATTTGGAAAAAATATAAGGCAGCCAGAAAACTAAAAAAAATATTTAGGTGATATTAAGTACATAGATATGATAATAATAAAAATAACATTTATTGAGTCCTATGTGCCATGTCCTGGGGGCAGGACTTTATTAAAACTGCATTATTCCATTCCATTTATAAAATAACTCTATGGGCTAAAAACTATAAATATGTCCACTTTACAGATGAACAAAAACTGAGGCAGAGAAACCTGAAAAAACTTTGCAAAGTCTGCATGTCTAGATAGTGGTAGATCCAAGGCTTGAAATCCAAATAGCTTGATACAGAGACACTGCTCTATATATACCAGTCTGTCAGCCCATATCATTTATTCTATTCCTGTGATATTCCCATTTTTTCCAAGATTTAAAATATGTCATTAGATATAAGGAGGTAATAAAAACATTCAAAGCAATGACCCTATTTTCCCCACAATAATCATTATCTTGTTTTTCATTCTATCAACAGAGAGTCCCTGGTTTTATTATCTAGTTATATATCATACAAAATATATTATAAGAGTGCAAGAAGCAGGAGTAATAGTTTTTCAGAAGTTCTACTGTTTTTATTTTTCTCTTAGAACGAGTAATAATAGGACATTTCCATAGTGCTTGGGAGCTTCTATAGCACTCCCAGACATTCAGTTTATCTTGCTCCTCACATTACGCAATTAGTATTAAACCATTTCACAAATTTAGGAATTTGAACTTAGAGCAGATAAGTGTCTTACTTAATATCACACAGTAAGAGTTGAAAGATTTTCAACCTAAGATTTCTTACCTTGAAACCCTTTCGAACAATTCATCATTTTTAAACTACCATGTATAAACTTTTATAAAGAGTAGACATTTAAAAATATATTTAATCAAACCAATTTTAGAAAACAAGATAGATATCTTTGTCTTATGATGGATCTCCAACTGTTTCACTGCTGAAGCAAGTGCCTATCAATACAAGAATATATTTAAGTTACTCGTGATATTGATATAAAGGCATGGAAATAACTACTTGCTGTTTTGCTTGGGGAAAATAAAAGCGTACAGTCCTATTTAAAAAAAAAAAAGGAATGCTGATGCCATGGTTTTATTATTAGCCTTAGGAAGCAAGATCTAAATAAAAATTTGGTGTGGGGGCTGGCAAAAGCTTTCTCCTTCTTATTCTTTTATTTTTTTTTAATTCAAAGCTAGCTTAGCATTTTTATGTGGGAATGTTAATACAAGAACCTCATTTTAATTCAACAAGTTAGCAGTACAATGTATCACAAAGTATGTTTCTGCAACATTCTCTGAAGTGGAGTCATTCACAAATTGCCTGGGTGGTTCAAAACATGACAAAATGCTGACTCTTCCTATCTGTTTTACATACATTGGTGTTTTATATTCACAAGCCAAGAGCAGCAGTAGAGAGCTTGGGTATCCCTAATTACCAGTATTTTTTTCAAGAAATTTAGGTCAAACATGGAGCAAAACTGCTTGCAGCTAGACAATAGCTTCCGTTTGATGCACATTTTGAAAATGATAGACTAAGTAAACCAAGGTGTCCTCTTAGAAGATATGCAGCAGAGAACCTGATTCTCTGTGGAGACTGGTGGCCTGGCAACCTCTGACTTACTTTGGGATGAGGATAACCTTTGTGAAAATTGCAAAACTCTCCCCTCTTTTCCTCCTATCCATACTTCTTGTAGAGAGAGAATGAGATCCCAAGTACTGACAAGGGCTTTGAAAGTGTGTTTAGAGCATACCACTGAACAACTTCAAAAAGAAACTAACTCCATATATATTTTAAAGGCAGCAATTTATTTAACAGAGTCAATTCCATGAACACAGAAAAAAATGTCTTCTTACCTTTAATAAGACTTGGAACATATATCTCTTTAATGCAAATCTTTTTGGCATAATAATTATCCTTTTGCCATAACCTATAAGCCACATTTATATTCTAGCAAAACCCTTTTCATTTTTTGTTCCCTTTTTTTCTTTATTCTCAGAATTATAATTGTATTGTCTTTTATTATTATTATTAAGGAACTGAGAAGATTGAAATCTTAGTTCCCTCTCCCTCCAAAAAAAAGAAAATTTAACATGATTGTTAATTATTATGATAACGATTGAAAGTTAGTATCTGGATATTCCCCCAAAGGAAAGATTTCATATAATAGTATTTTATGCAATTACCACAACCTACCTGACCATAAGAACCAATATTCCATCACAGACGGTCACTATAAAGAGAAGCAAGTGCCATTCTTCTTACTGCTCATTAGCTGAATCCCTTTCCAATGTTTGCAAAGCCCCCACCCTATGAATACCCTTAGACTGTAGAATCTGAAAGTGATCGAGATACACATCTGTAACTCCCATGCATGTAGTTAGTAAGCACATGACCTAGGCCTACCAATAAGTGTACTTACCAAAGTTTTGAAGCAAGAGAGAGTGAAACAAAAGGGTGGTGGAATAACTGGAGGTAGTGATATTATTTGGGGTCCAGAGCTAGTGGTGTTGATGCACAGGCTTCCTTGACTAATATTCATCGATGGCAGCAGGGTAACTAAACTGTACCATTTCTGGGGCAGACTTTTTCTAGCTGCATCATCCTCAATGTAAGTATCCATTCTTCTTATTGATTACATAAGTAGCAATATTCTCTTAATAAAATGTGTTTCTGCTTAAATCATCCACAGTTTTTGTTAAAAACAAAAAAAACAAAACTCTCAGAACCCTGCTTGATTCAGCAAGATTGTTTTGCTTCCATTTAGGAGTTCTGTCTGTGTACTTACATCCATTTTGTGAGCTTTTGAATTCAAGGGATCTAAAACACTACAAACAAGGCAGCAAATGTGGATTGCCACCCAGTATAATACCTCAAATATATTGAACACTGAGCATTTAAAAACTAAAAATAAACAACTCTCAAAAATTACAGATACCAAATATTATATATAAGAAGGAGATAAAAAAAAGAATGTCATTATCTTGTAGTAACTAATCTGAAACAGGTTTAAATCAGAAGTTAAACACAAAATGCCCCATGATATTCTTTTCATTAAATGAAGTGTGTTTTAAGAACTTAGCCAAGGCAGATTTGACTCTATACCTTATCTCATTTCTGGTTGAAAACTCCATCTTTAAGGAGATATCAACCCTTATGCTTTCTAAAAATCATAATAAAGTCAAAGTAGAAAAATGCTGGAGGAAAAGATATTTTTTTGTGGCTTAGGTTACAAAGAATCTCGTTGGGGGAAAACATACTTTAATTTTCATTAAAGAGCACAAGTAGAGAAAAGAACATGGTATACTTTTACAAAGGGGGTGCCAGTAGTAAAATCTATAATAGGGGGAAAAAATCTTTAAAAAGCATCACTCAATTCTTTCTCTGATAATTGGAAGAAAGTTTGGCCCTCCAAAGTCTGTATTCTAAGTATGCTATTTTAAACTTATTGCATATTTTCTAAACCTATTCGGTTTAACCAAACCAGCATAAGCCATGGTTATTTCTACATGGTCAAAAGGATTTTTCTGTACTCAGTTTCATTTCATTTTAGTATACAATGCTTACCTCATACCAAGAAATCTATCTTTTTTAGAATCGAGGTACACAATTCACCTGCTTTCATAAGTTTCTTAGCCTTATCTGTGTCTAGTCTAGTGTCTAGTATGATGCTATGATAATTTTCATTAAAAAAAAATGCATTATTTGGGATGCCTGGGTGGCTCAGCCATTGAGCGCCTGCCTTCAGCTCAGGGCGTGATCCTGCAGTTCCCGGGGACTGAGTCCCACATCAGGCTTCCTGAGGGGAGCCTGCTTCTCCCTCTGCCTGTATCCCTGGCTCTTTCTGTGTGTCTCACGTGAATAAATAAAATCTTTTTTTAAAATGTATTATTTTTTTCATGAAATCACCTTTAATATTCTTCAGATATGCATGTTATGGCTAATATATTTAGAATTGTAAGACATCTTCAAAAAAATTAAGATAATTTAGTACACTGATTATTATCCTTTGAAAAGAAAAATAAATCCACATTGTAATGGCAGTATCTAGTCAAAAGCATGACTAGAAATCATTGATCAGTAATGTCCAAGTAAAAAAGTATGAGGTTTCTTTTTCAAAAAAAATGGTCCAAATTATTTAAGATTTTTATTTTCTACTTATCTTCCAGATGATTTTATATGAAGAGGAAGATTAATGCTATACAAAACATTTCAGCAACATTTTCCACCTACTGCTCTCAGACTACCCAGGATGAGACATCAGTATTAAAAATTTAAAAATTAATACTTGAGGCACTTCCAATTCACAAATATGTGGAAATCTGCTAATAAAATATTTGAGAAAATTAGACTTGAGAGAATTCACTTAAAGCTCACTCTGCGCGTGTAAGTAGATGAGGGCGACCAGAAAATGAGGAGCTTTAGCAGTGATCACAGCAAGAAGCTTCAACTTTTTTAGCTGTCTTAAACAATGTTTCTTTATTTGAAGGGTGTGCTCCAAAAAAATTCTAGGGAATACTCTTCTCTCATGCTCCTGGACAGACACTCATGGAGGTGGCGAGGTTTGGATTCTCATCTCATCAGCTAAATTATCAATAAATAACAATGGCTAGGGCAGCCCGGGTGGCTCAGCGGTTTAGCGCCACCTTCAGCCCAGGGCCTGATCCTGGAAACCTGGAATCGAGTTCCGCGTCGGGCTCCCTGCATGGAGCCTGCTTCTCCCTCTGCCTGTGTCTCTGCCTCTCTCTCTCTTTCTCTCTCTCTCATGAACAAAATAATAAATAAATAAATAAATAAATAAATAAATAAATAAATAAATAAAACAATGGCCATTTTAAGTATAGAAGGACAAAATTTTGTGACCATGAGAGCTGGAAATCCAGGCTGGAAAAGAATTGAAGGGAGGTGGTCGGAGATAAGCATTAAGGAGGGAACAAGGAAAGGTGGAATTGGTAACTTTAAGCTACTCTCCTGGGCATTTCCTGATTCTGTGCCTCTGAAGCTTCCAATCTCAGCAGATAAATTTGGATTTAACTTTATAAAGTGATAAAGAAATTCTATCTAAAATTTTTGTTATAATAAATTTAAAGCAGGAAGCCCCTGTTTGCATTGCCACCTGCAAATTAAATGATTTAGAAATACTACACTTTTCTTATGGCTTTTGTGAGAAATGACCAAATTTCTTGCTAAATGTCCCCAGAAGAAATAATTGCAACTTTTGCTAAATCCCCCTGATTCTTGCAAAGGAAAAAAAAAATAGTTCGAAATACAGTTTCATGGTATTATTTGACTGAGATACATGCATACCATGCCCAAAAGGACCATTCATGGGTTGTTTTGGTTACTTATATTTACTAAATACTTATGTTAAGTGTTACTGATTTGAGGCTAGTTGAGATCAGTTCCTAAATGAAACACTTAAATTACAAAACAGGGCATAAATTACTCCTCTTTCAGAGGGGAAATACATCTTGGAAATATTGTTACAGATTTTTAGAGTCTTATCATCTTTGCACTAGATTCATATACGTACATTTTTGCCAATTGATTTCAAGACTAGCACAGTGACAGCTTACAAAATCTTGTACATATATATCCATTTTTTCCTATGAGAAGAATGTGTTTCTCATTTATAGCTATGATTCAAATAATAAGGGCTATATAATTTGCCAAATCAAACCTCTTCTGGATCACAAAGGCTCTAGTTATTCCCTTAAAACCAAGTGTTTCATAGATGAACAGTGCTCTCCTGTGATCAAAGAAAGGAACTGCTTGCATCATAAAACAGGTAATTACTGTCTTTTTATTGCCAATGTGTCCCCTCCTGTTTTCCTACAGTTATTAGCAGGATTATTTTTATATGTATTATGCCCATTATCTCTCTGAGGAAGCCTTCATTTTTCCTTTCCAAAGTAAACATGCTACTATACTAATTATTTTATTCACATAATTATAATTGAAGTTCTTTTAGCTCCTTTTTACCCTTGTTCAAGTCATACAGAAACAATAGTTGTGAAAAGAATAAATCTTTCTAGAACATATTACATAAATGCTGGCAAATTGAAAGATACATTACTTGCAAAACTGCCCCACATAAACCAACAAGAGCTTATAAAATTAGAACCTTGAATTCTGCAGTTTGGTCAGCCCTGCCTTTTATCAGAAAGCAAGAAAGATTTATGCTATAGCTTCAGGAAAAGAGCTTCTGAGGATACTTGCCATTTTAAATGCCCACAATTTGCAAAGCATCAAATAGCACTTATTCTCAAACAATTTCTATTTCTATTAAAAAAATAGAGGTTTAGGCTTCCACCAATGCTATTTATATTCATGAGAGGAGTTTCCTGAGGTTTCTGTAAAACTACCATAATTTCCACTGACACATTTATCTAACAGTTGATGTCATTTTGGAGAGAAAAGGAGGGCAGCTAGGAAACTTGTTCCCTGTGAGCACTGATCCAGAACACACTGCAAACAGGTCTGTCAAAGCAGCCTTCTTTGGGGAGAGTAAACCCAATTGCTACATAATCAGGCTCTGGCACCTAGATTAATGTCTTACAGAAAAGACTAAAATGTGTGCCTCTCTTAAGATGGTGGACATGTATCTGTCACATAAAACAGTGCAGAATTTCTGAGAAACTCTTTTATCATATCAAAATTGATATACAGTTAGTTACTGAATATTTGGATTACATATGGATAATACACACATATCAATGTATAAATAATATAAGTATTAATTGTGGTGAAGTTGGTATATACCATCTGTGGATATATTTGGGGCCACAATCACAGCTGGCAAACATTAGAGTGACCACCTGCCATGTACTTGCCAAAGTCACTACTGATGGTGCTAACAGCAGTGGAACAGGGATCAATTTCCCAGAGAGAGAGAGAGAGTAAGTCAGACCCTATGGGAAAAAACAATCTCAGGGAGGCATACAAGAATTTGACTTGTGTACTAGAGTGTAGATCATGTTAGTTGAGCAAAGAGAACACCAAAATCTAGGGAAAGAGCTTAACAGACATGCTAATGTTCATTAATTAAATCAATGCCCCATTGGATCAATTTGTTACCTGAGACTTTTAGGAAGACAAAGAGAATTTCCTGGACATGAAATCACAAGGCAGTAAAATCTCAGGTATCAGCAGTGATGGTAAAATTTGGAGTAAAATATCAGAGGGGATGGGGAGTAGTACAACCCAGAAAATAAGTCATTTTTTCACATTAATAATACTCTTTCAATTAGCAAAAAATAAAATAAAACAAAACCTAGGAACTATTTTCCAGAAAAGAGAAATCGCCTAAACAAAACCCGTATGTAGTGGATAACTGCACATCCTGCTCCTCTCTGCACCACATCCCTACCACAATATACACCCACTTAAAGTTTCCTGGTATTAACAATTGACATATGCAGCAACAAAGTGAATATTAATAATATGACTCCTTGGCAGAGTCACTTGGTTCAGAAATGGGAACATGACCAAGGTCTAGCCAAGGAAACTCTCTTCTAAAATTTGGTATTACGGGTGCCTGGGTGGCTCAGTCAGTTAAGTGTCCAGCTCTTGGTTTTGGCTCACATCGTGATCTTGCAGTCATGAGACTGAGGTCCATGACAGACTCCATGCTGAACGTGAAGACCGCTTAAGATTCTCCCTTTCTTCTCCTTTTGCCCCTCCACCCCCACTCTTCCTGTCATGTATACTCTCCCACTAAAATAAATAAAAAATAATAAAAAATAAAATAAAGTAAAATTTGGAACTGAAACTAATAGAGAACATAGGAGCCTCAGAAATTCTTAATTGCTATTTTTCAAAGTAGGCTAGCTAATCTAGACAGAGTGTGAGGACAAAATCAAGGAGAAAAGAAGGAAGCAGATATTCAAAATATGTTTAGGTGAAACAAGGAGAAAAAGAATCTTTACTGTCTTCAAATCATTGGTCTCAGTAGGTCTTGGTGTCCACCTACGTTCATGTCTTAGGCTGTAATGCACATCATGCTTTTTTTCTTAAACCCCCCATTTTTGTAGAAGCTAGTAAAAATATGATTCTTGTGCTTGCAATGAAAAAGTTTGAACTAATGCACTTGCTAAGAATTTCAAAAATATGCTAGTTAACTGGGACCTATAGATTGTTCTATGGATAACTATCTTAATATTAATGGCTTGGTAACTATATAAAGATCATTCCATTTACTAAATTGAGCAATTATATTCATTTTATTGTCATATGTCTCAAAAAATAATTATTTCAGGTACTATTTATATGAAACAAGTAATTCCCAATGACAGGTCAAGGTTCAGGGCCAAAAATGAGTACACTAGATAACCAGTGAAAATGTGACAACTCTTTATTCAAAACCATTCACTCATATATGTTATTTATATAAATAAAACTTAATTTCATCTTTCTAAAGTATGACCTAGCAAATATTTGTATATTTGTAAGAGCTATTTAACAGTGCACCAATAGTCTTCAGCCCTATAAGAATCCCTCATCAGCCCATGCTATCTTCCCCTTCTGCTAGACTCATCTCAGAATTTAACCAAGGATAAATTTATTTTGGGATTTTTATATATTTATTTCTCTCTTCTTACCCACACACAACACTCATATTGATAGAGTAGGATCTAGAGGACAATATCACACATTAAGAAACAGCAAAATCAAACCAAAGAGACTATGTGTGTGTGAAATGTGGGTGTGTTTGCGTGAATGTAGTAGCGCACACCCAAATTAGTTGTAATTCTCAAGCTGTTATAATAGTTGTAAATATATATTTCTCTAGTTAAAAGCCTAATATTATCTCCTGGGATAGGAAAATTACAGGCTAATCACAAAGCTATAATGAGAATAAAATCTGGACAATGGCCTCTTTGAAGGAAAAAAAAAAAAACTTGTCTCCCGTATCCTCAGAGCAGTTAGTGAGATGTAGCAAACTGGGAAGAGAATTGGATTAAGAGGAAAAGAAGAGCCAGATTTAAACCAGATTCTGTTTCTACTATCTGTGTTGACTTTGACTCACTAACCTTATCCGAGCCTTGGTTTCTATACTTCTAAAGTGGATGAAAGAACTCTTGCCATGTAGAACTGTTTTAAGGTTTAAATTTATTCTTTATCCATTAAGCAACTATTTTGGAAATCCCTTTTTCCTATCAGACATATGTATGTCTTATCAATGAATGGTAGGAGAAAAGAGAGAAGGAAGGAAGGAAGGAAGGAAGGAAGGAAGGAAGGAAGGAAGGAAGGAAGGAAGGAAGGAAAGAAGGAAAGGAGGGAAAGAGGAGGAGAAAGGAAACTAAATTACTTTTTATTCTGGATTTCATGCTAGATTTATATTAAACAAAAATTATTGCCTGCTTAAAACCTGGATCTAGGGGCACCTGGGTGGCTCAGTAGTTGGAGCATCTGCCTTTGGCTCAGGTCACGATCCTGGGATCTGGGATTGAGTCCCACATTGGGCTCCCTACAGGGAGCCTGCTTCTCCCTCTGCCTGTGTCTCTGCCTCTCTCTGTCTGTCTCTCATGAATAAATAAATAAAATCTTAAAAAAAAAACCCTGAATCTAGAGACTACTTGGTAAAACAAGAAAAACTATATACAATAGCAGTCAAATTTGTCATGTGAAAATGTTTTAAAGCCATTATTTCGTATTAAAGGGAAAGGGAAAAGGAGAGCACTGTGCATTTTTTCTTGTTTGGTGTTAAAGCAGGATTTTAGAGATGCTCAACTCAAGCATTCAGACAAAAAGATAAAGAGTAAAGGATTGTAATTAACTTGAATTCGCAGAATGATTACCCTTCTATGCCACATTTCCTTGCTTCAAGAGCCCTTGCCAGAAAAAAATTGTTTGTGATTCTCTCTAGTTAAAAAATCTATTTTTTAAATTATTATCTTTACTCCAGAAAGAAATAAGACAAGAACAAGAACTTAAACATTTCAGTTATTCAAGATGAATACGTTCTAGAGATCTGCTGTATAACACAGACCCCTGCTGTAGTAATACAGCATTATATATTTTTAAATATGTTAAGAGGATAGATTTCATGTTACATGTTCTTATGACAAAACATACACAGACACACAAAAACACAAGAAATTTTTGGAAGTTGTAGATATGTTTAGCAACTTGATTATAGTGATGATATCATAAGTGTATGCATATGTTCAAATTTATCAGGATGCTTACATTAAGAGTGTGCAATATTTTTAAATCAACTATATCTCTACAAAGCTAAAAATAATAAAATAATTGAAAGAGAAAAAAAGATAAACAGAATGTGTTTACAGAAGTTCCTCTTCTTACACATCCATACAGCTCAACAAATATTTGTAGAATAGGATGGGTACTATGGAAAGAACTAAATACAGAACTGAAGAAGCCATTGCCTCTAGACAGAGTTACTCAGACAATCTATTGGAGAGATGTAGCAATAAGCAACTGATGTAGGGTGCCTGGCTGGTTCAGTCAGTTAAGCACCCAACTCTTGATTTCAGGGTGGTAGAACTGAGTCCTGCATCAGGCTTTGCACTCAGTGCAGAGTTTGCTTGAGATTCTTTTTCCCTCTCCCTGCTCATGCTCTCTCTCTCTCCCTCCCAATAATTGAATAAAATCTTAAAAAAAAAAAAAAGCAACTGATCTGATGATCCCTAATGGTCCATTAGAATGAACAAAATTCAATGAGACCCACAAAGATGGCAATGATTAGGTTGGTGAGGACCACATGGAAGCCTCACAAACTAGATTCAAGCTGCTCCTTGAAGTATGAGGAGAAAAGAGACAGACCTGCAACCAATGAACACCCTGTTTTTTCCATTAAGATAGAATTTGTGGCTTAGTGGAAACTTTTAGAAAATGATTAGAGAAATAATGAGGTCTGCAGTCAGGGCATGCCAATGGCTGAAGCAAGGTAAACCTAAAGTTCCTGGACTCACAGTTTTTTGTTCCTTCTTCTATCTTGCAGTCTTCAAAGTCTCAAAGAGAAGAAGCACAGAAAAATAGGAAGAGGGATAGATAAGTCACATTGTTAAGTGGCTCTTGGTCTCCATATTAGAAATAAATTTAAAGCTGTCTTTGGTGAATAGGAATTACCCTTTCACGAATATCTTTGGTGCACCAGGATTCACATATATTATCTTATTTCAATCTAGCCTCTAGTGACAAAAATAGTCACTATGTAAGGGCATTGCTATTGCTGTTGGTTGTCATTATCAAGTTCAAAATACATCTATGACTTTTGTCATTTCTACTATCACAACAAAAATTTTATACTCCCAGATTTTGTCTAGGAGTATAATCACTTATCCTTTATTTTCTGCAAATATCAAGTAAAGAGATATAAAGAACTGTAAAGGGGAAAACGTTGTTAATTCAGTGAAATAGAGGTCCTGAGAATCCAACAACAAACTGATGTGTGTCAGACATTTTTTCACAGTTCTGAACATTTCCTCCATCTTAACATCTGCATGTAAAATAGGAATAAAGTCTGTATATATTTTCCATTTAAAATTAGTTTCCTAAGCTTATAACAAAAGGCTATCAACAAGTATGAAACATCTGAATTGTTAAAATATGCTTATTTCTCAGATCAACAAGTTAAAACAGAGAGATTTAGTGGACAAATTAAAATAAAATTTAAAAAAGAAAGAAAGTTTTAGAGGGCCAAAAGAGCCACACATCACTTACTTTCTTTATTATCTATTACTTTTCTATTGGTTTGATTCCCCTTTCAATTATGTTTGAGATGTGGCTATCTTGATCAAATTCAAGGTTTCCTGACCAAGTGTTGTAAATAAATAATGATATTCTCTTTTACTCTCTTCCTCTGCAGCTAAGGAGATACACAAGGATATTTCCTTTCACACAGCTGCTGAATTATATTTATGTCCTTCCTGTATTTTGTCTTTTGGCTTCTGAAATGCAGTGTTCATATGTTTCAGAGTTCTCTGGGTAGAATCTGATGTAATTTCTGGCAGATGCTTTCAGAGGGTTCCAGGCTGTTGAATTCTGGCACTCGGGGCTTGGGAGGAAGTCAAGCAGATCTTTCATAATAAGGGATTGTTGAAAGGTGCTTTATACATTTCACAATAGCTATGCAGCTATTCTGTGGCACATCCCTCTTAGCCTTGGTGTCTCAACAGTTCTCTCATCTGCAACTGAGTATCCTAGTAGACCTTTATAATCCCTCGAGTATGCTAAAATCCTAGTAACCCAGTAATTACTAGTAGCTTGACAGCTATTCGAGCATGGCTGCCACCGAGTCATATAAGCACACATCAAGAACATGGAAAGATTTTTGAAAAGAATGGTCACATCTCTTTCAAGACATTTTTCCAAAAATATTTTACATACCTAATCTATTTTGATTGCTGTGAGTTATGCAATATTTTTGCCTCACTCTAATTTTTATTTGAGGTGCGTGGTTAAATTCTTTCCAAACCTTTTGTTTTCTAGCTAGTGTAATGTATTATTCTTTGGAGATCCTCCCCATGAAAATTATGTTGAAAGTATGTGCCATAAAGCAGTCACATTTTTTCTAGGTTTAAGAAGTCACTTGGAAAACTCATCATTGTTATTTAACCTCCAAAAATAATTAACAAGTTGATATCTGGTACAGACCACAGAGCTGCAAAAGAACATTATGTAGTACCAAAATGTTACTGTTATCACTTACTATACCAAAAAAGGAAAGAGAGCAGGATACATTGTTCTTGAAGTTTCTCAGAATCTTTTCAGACACTTGATCTTAACCATGTTTTTTAACTTTAGTTTCTGGAGAGACAAATTGTCCCAAATCTCCTTTTAATAAGATTGACCTTGTTCGTTAGCTTGAGGCTGAGTGTTAAGTAAATGAGAAAAATATATTATGGTCCTTGCTTTTGCTCCCAAGGGACCAGTTTAGATGTCATTGTAAACCTGTTCATTTTAAAAATATCTCTAGTTTATTTTAAATTCTCAAGTATTTTATTCAAAGAGAGAGAACATAGAAATTAGCTAACTGAAATAATGTTCTACTAACTCAGATTTAAGTGTACGCTCCTAGATAAAACTGGTGTGTGTGTGTGTGTGTGTGTTTTCAATTGACAGCATTCATCAATAAGGTGAAACCATTTGGCCAGAACTCTGAAGCACTAATTTTCTTCTCTCTCATGCAGTATGAAGTTACTCTTTAGCAAATCAGAAAAACTATATATTATAAAACTTTACCAGACATATGGATTCGAACAGGCATGCCAATATAGCCTAATTATCCTGGCCATTAGCCAGGGAGTAAGTTCACACAATTTAAGGTGGAATTCTTCATATTTTTAACAGCTTTATTGAAATACACTTTGCATATCATGAAATTCACCCATTTTAAATTTACAAATCAATGACTTTTATCAACTTTACTGAGTGGTGCAACCATCATCATAAATCAGTTTCAGAATGTTTTCATTCCCCATGACATTTCCTAGGCCCTCTTACTGGTAAGCCTCATTCTAACTCCAGTGCCAGGAAACCACTAATCTACTTTCTGATGCTTTAAATTTGCCTTTTAGAACATTGCATATCAATAGAATCATCCAAACATGGTCTCCTGTGTCCAGATTATTTCGCCTAGTATAATGTCTTTGAGGTTCATTCATGATGTAGCATGTGTCATGAGTTAATTCTTTTTTCATTGTTGAGTTGTATTCCATTATATTGAGACCACATTTGACTATCTATTCAGCAGTTGATCAATATTTACATTGATTCTAGTTTTTAAAATTTTGAGTAATGTTGCTTTAAACATTCATGTGCATATATTTCTATGCACATGTGTTTTCATTTCCCCTTAGTAAATACATTCTGAAGTGGCTACACAAGCAGTGCATGAGGATTCCTATTTCTCCGTATCTTTGGCAATGTTGTTATTGCCTATCATTAATTATAAACATTCCACTGAGTATTAAATAGTATTTGATTGTGGTTTTAATTTGCAATTTTTATTGATTAAGGATGTTGAACGTCTTTGCAATTGGTTACTAGCCATTCACATATACCCTTTAGTGACATATATATTCATATCATGCAAGTCCTTTATCATATATGTGTTTTGATAGTATTTTCTCCTAGTATGTCCCTTATCTTTTAATTTTTTTAATGATGTCTTTTGAAGAACAAAATTTTTAATTGTGATGGAGTCTAACTTACCTTTTTTTAAATAGACTTGCTTTAATTATAGTGTCCAGAAAAAATTTGCTTACGGCAAAGTCTTGAAAACTTTCTACTATGGTTTCTTCCAAATGTTATATTGTTTTAGAGCTTACACTTAAGCTTATGATAAAATTTCTAGTTAATTTTTGTGTATGATGTAAAATGATTGCATAAATTCATTTATCTGCATGTAGATATTCAGTAGGTTCTATACCGTTAACTATCCTTTCCTCAATAAATTTCTTTGGCACCATTAAATTTTCTGGGATTTAAACTGTGATTCAAACGCATGCTAGATTTTGGCCTTGGGCAAGTTATTTAATAATTCTAAGTCTCAATGCTCTCATCAGTAAAATCTACACTATAAAATTCTTGTGTATACTCCCACTTTGTGAACTTTAGAGTTAAATGAGTTAATAGATGTTTATAGAAGTTTTAGAACAGGGCCTACAACACACTAAACACTCAATAGTGAAACATGAAAATCCTAAGGGATGGCAATCAAGTAACACAATGGAATGTGACTTTAGAAATGATGGGGGAGGTGGTGTTGAGTGTGGGGGTGGGCTAAATGGCTGAAGGAGGTCAAAGGGTACAAACTTCCAGTTACAAAATAAATAATTCATTTGGATGTAATGTACAGCATAGTGAGTATAGTTAATAATGGTGTATTGTATGACACAGACAGTACAAGCTTCTAACAGCAGGTCACATTAACTAGAGGAAAACTGACAAGACCTGGGAGCCCAAAACACTAGGCAAGTAGTTATATTTATTTTCTGCTCCCCATGTTTCGAAATAAGTGAACTAAACTAATGTAACATTTCTGGCTTCTCTTTCCATTCCTATCTAATTATACTTCCCTACAGGAGAAGGCAGATCCTATCAATTGATTACTGATGAAAAAATATACTAAGCATACTCCATTGACTTTCTTTGTTTATTATAGAACCAGCTACCCAATAAGAAGAATGCATAGTCTCCTCCTCCATCACAGAGGCAGACCTTTAGGGGTCTGCTGGCTTCCACTTCACCACGGAGCAAGTAGTTCTTTAGACTTTAAATACAATATTCAAAAATCCAGTTGGCTATATACATAAACTTTATTCTCTACTTTAAGCTTTTATCAAAAGTTAAAGTAGCATTTTTGATCTCCAAATGCAGACTCCCAGTTGATTCTGATCCATGGATAGATAGCCTCTTCAACACCATCACAATACACAGCTTTTAGGGCTCAAGATGATAGGACTGGTGCAACAAAGTGGATTATAGACAGGGAAAATGAAACCTCCATTGTCAATGCCCAGGGATCAATGATATGAGGAAAAAAAAGAACTTAAAAAAAAAAAACAAAACAGAAAACCTGACACGATGAGGCCAGAAAACAGAAATACTTATCCCCAAATCAGGAACATATATATCCTCAAGCATTTGAGATTTTCAAACACAAGGCACCCAAAACTGTGTGTAAATCCTGCTACTCAGTGAGATAAAACATTTCCTTTTTCTTCTATTTTCTTCTAGTTAACCTGATTTTAATTCCAGGGGAAGGGTAAGGTAGCAATCAAATGGCTAGGTACATAGCATAAACATCCAACCAAAGGCATAGCATTACTAGTTCTCAAACTTCATGATATATAATTGTGATGCTTATTAAAAATCCAAGTTTTCATGAGTTACCTAAAGAAACTCTAATGTCATAGGTCCAGGTAGAACTCGGGAATGTGCATTTTAAAAAACATTGATTCAAGTAATTTGCACTTTGATAAACATTTGATAAATGTATGAAGTGCCACAGTGTCATGTGGCAAAGAGAATATCTGCCTTTGCTCTTTTTGCCAAATGGCAAAAAGTCTTAGCTGGACTAAGAGTCCAACTTGGAACAGTTCTGCAGCACAATTGGCATAGATATACCCCCCCCAAAAAAAAATCTTTCCCAAAAATTGATAGGAAAATTGCACGCAGAAAGTTTGAATATTTTCTTCTGAAAAAGTGTCACTTTCTTATCAGTGTCCTAAAAAATTATCATGTGTGGGCCCCTTATCTACAAACAGCAACATCTATTAGACTAACTTAATCCCTTTGGCAACTACTATTTTGCTAGTTCAGTTTCTCAGTCTGGGGTTTGGGGGAAGAGTACTGAAATCTGCCTATATATAAGCAAAAAAAAAAAAAATCTGAAAATGCTAGTTGTTTGAAGGACTGTATAAGTCTATGTATAAATTTAAGTGACAAAATGCTTCATAAATTCAATGTGTTGTAATGATGAGTTCATCTTATTGGAAAATATCTTGTTTAAAATTACAAAATAAATGAACCCTTGCATGATAACTGAAATTAATAAAAATAACATAGTGAATTTGATATGTTTTAAATAGGACTCTGATTTCTTTGACCTTTCAATTTTAACTATAATATCTTTAGCACAGCCAGGGATTTATGATGTAAAAGTAACTTACTTCCAGAAATTTTCGAAAGCCTAATATGCCATTAAGTATTATCCCTGCCTATTACCACTTCTACAGAAGATGCAACTGGTAGTAACTGAATGAGTAGCAGCCAGTTAGATAAGCCTTTGTTCAAATGTTCAGAAACTTCAACCCTTCAAAGCTAATTTAGCTTTGCTATCATATTCCAAAAAGACTTTAATCAAACACACATAACATTTTATTGAATATATGTATTTAGATTTTTTTCTTCACTAGACTACAAACTTCTTGAAAACAGGCCATCTACACTATTTTTTTCTAGGGAACCTCGAACTACAGCACTTAGCTCACTAAGCAACTGACCTTTAAACTTGGAACATCTTGATTTCAAGTTCTGATCCTGATTCTTATCAGCCATGTGATAAGGCATTTTGCTTAATATTTTAAACCTCTACATTATCATCTTTAAGAAGGAGACAGCAAGACTGTTCTCATATAGTTGTATGAGTCCTTAAATGAGATCATATATATATAGCTGTACCCTGCACGTGGGAATTATGATGAGATAGAAAACTTGTCAGTTGGGACCTCAAAATCCTAAACCCATGATAGCCATCTTTTGCTACAATTGGCGGATATAGGACGTAGAACGAGGACAGTATATATAAAATAACTATTACTCATAGAAAATAACAATTACTCATTTATCCTTTGACTCTAATTCCAGTGCCATCTCCTAGAGAACTTGGTCAAATCACTAATACCCAGAAGCATTCTTTTACATACTCTTGACAAATCAAAGTGGCGAGACTAGACAAAGGCAAATCTTTTACTTATGCCCTACCTTGTCTAAAGAAGGAGAAAGACTCACAATTCTGCTTAGTTTACATAGAGTTCTAAGACAGAGAAGCAATTCAAAGAGGGAAAATGAATTCAAAAGAAAAGATTATAAAAAGCCCAGATGATACAGCATTGGAGTCATTAATCACTTTACTCATCAAGCAAAAACTAAATCTTAGCACTAGCTTAAATTACTTCCATTTTTTGAGTATCCAGCTCTTCCTTGGGTTTGAAATATCAGAGGAGCTGCCTTGAGCACCCCCTAGAGGTTAGAGCACCAGGAAAGAGAGAAATTCAAATTTCTAATTGGAAAATTTTATTAAAATTGACAGAAATTTATCAAACACTAAGAAAAATATGCTTAAACCCTAAGAAAAATACACCTCAGGATCTTATGAAATAAAAGACACAAGAAAGGAATTTCAGATGTTTTTTAAGAAAAATAAATGAATAATAAAATACATGAATTAGATAATCTTGAGACTATTTTTACCTTTAAAGTCAGCAATCCCTTGAAAATAATCAATAATCAATTAACATTTTAATATGAATTTATCACTGAATAAAATGAATGTTTTCTGCACATTGTTAAATCATCTTTAAAAACTAACTTATATTTGGAATCCTGATTCTTAACCATCACTATCTGATTTACTGTCTCTTTACATCTCATCAAAAAGCCATGGAAAAGAAAGAGCCCTATTGGAAAGAAAGAATATTAATCAACATATTGCCAGATCCTGGAGAGAACTGCATCTATAATACATGGATGAAGTTAGGCTAAAGTCATAACTATGCTTCATGCACAATTAGATATTGAAACAGATAGCCAAGGATAGGGAGAAAGTAAAAAGATATTTCAAAGCATTTTACTTCACATTTCTATCAAAAATCAAGGCCAGTATCTAAGAAACTGAAGCAGTCCCTATTTCAGAAAAGAAGGACATTTTCTAAAATTGTCAGGACCTGACGATATGAACAGCTTTCTTCACTTAAAGATGAAAGTCCTTCTAACATAAACAAATAGCAAAAAAGTATAATAGAAAATGGCTCTCCCTGGGAAAACAATCTTACTCTTTGTCTCATCATAGTCTCAACAAATTGTATTTTTAAAAGTCAATTGATAAAATACAGATGACAATAGAGGTGAATATAAATCTAATCTTAATTGAGGAATGAATTTATAAGCTTAAAAATTATGAAAAAACCTTTCAAAGAAAGAAGATGAAAATATAATAAATATTGGACAAAGAATAACTTCAATGTAAAATAAGTCGGCATAAATTGATAAGAAAAACGCTAAAATCCCCTAGTAAATAACAAGTACATGGAAACAACTACATAGAAACACACACACACACACAAACACACACAGGCAAATGCAACTAGCTAATAACAAATCAATGAATACTTAAATCAGTAAATTCATTGGCAGTTTAAAATAACTACAAAATGTCACATTTTGCCGGTTAGTACTAGGAAAGGGTGTTATGAACTGGGCACTTTATTTTTATATACTACTGGTATTCTAAATAAATATATACCACTTGACTAAATAATTCTATTTTAGGAAGGATGTAACCTAAAACAAACAAAATATATTAATAAAAGTTCATTATAAGAGTTAAAACCTTAACCATGCAACATTGAAAAATAGTAAAATAAGTTATTCTTTGTGGATATAATGTCATTCAAAATCATTAAATGTCATGTTTTGAAGTAATGAAATGATGTAATTTTGGCACATTAACCAAAAGAAGCACTAGTTCATCTACATGAAAAAATATGAATGTTTATAAAAGAATTATTAGAAATATTCTATAATGCTAGGTGTGTTTATACTATAAGTTAAGTATTTTTCACTTATTCCTCTGTATTCCAAATACTATGTCTAATAATTGATTTTATTTATAGACTTACATATATTTTATTTTTCATTTGTTTTAAAATAAAAATATTCATGGCATCTCATTCAAAAAGGTGGAAGTCTCCCTCCCAAAACCTGACCGCCAAGTAATCAGATGTAACCAGAGTTTTTAGTTTATAATAATTCTTTTCAAAGATCTTCTATGTATATAAAATTCTCTTTTTTTCAACACACATGATAGCATATTATGCACACTGCTCTGATGTATATAGAGCACTTGGCTGTATTTACTTAAGCATGTATTTTGGAAATCACTCTACATAAATACATAAGATATAAATGTATAATACTGCTTTCTAGATGTATTCTGTTTTGTTCTTAACACCGCATGTTATCACATTGTAGATTATTTTCAGTATAGCAGGTATGCAATTTCCCACATATGAATATATCTACAGGATATTTAAAGGAATAGAATAATTAAATAACAATTATCACAGTCTCTCTGAAACATTGAACCAAAGTACATAGCTACCATTAATGTATGAATATCATTCTTTTAAACATTTTGGCCAATAATGTTTCTATAAAATTTTTGTATCTTTTCCAGTTGGAAGAAAAGTAATATATTTGATTTAATTTGCATTTTTTTCTTGTTATAAAAAGAAACAAAAACATTTTAATGGATAACTTGAAGATCACTTCTCTAATGATTTTCCCTAGAAATGATCATCGCTGTTCTAAACCCCAAAGTTTTCCCTTATATTTTGACTATTGTGGTTTTTTATTTGTAGACTGCTCACACACTCCAAGTAGATGTTCAAACAGAGCTTCCCTGTGAGCTTAATTTTCCTATTGAATTTACTCTCCCAAGTGCATGATGCCAAACACATTATTTTGGAAGAGGGTAGATATTTCTGCAGTTCTCACCTTTTAATGGGTTTTTGTTTTACCCTAAAGATTTATGCAGCTCCAACCTAAAACTGCACTCTCTCTTCCCATAGCATGTTAGAATGAGGAAATAGTCTCCTTTTCTCTTCCCTCACATTGAATTTCTTGCCCATAGACATTATGCCCAAGGAGGAAAGCATAAACATTCTGACAAACACAAGCCTGAGCATTCTTAGCTCAATTACTGACCCTAAGCTAGGCTGAACACTCTGAGGATTGGTGTCATAATTTGCTTAAATGTCATGTGAATGCAAGAACATTCTCCATATCTGGAAGGCCTGCTCTCTTGGACAAACCAAAAGAGAATCAAAGAATCTGTCTCAGAGAAGCAGAGAAACAGAATTCTCATGAATGCTTTTCCTCCTACCACATTATCACCTAAGCAACATGTGAGGAACTTTTCAAAATAGTTGCTATTTCCTCAATGAAAATGCCAAATTAAAAAAGACAAAACAAAACAAAACAAAAAAATGTTTGTCTTTAAGTGCTCTCAGAAATCAAGTGCCATGTGATCATCTGAGGCTGAAGACTGGGACCCTTTCTGATTTGTATCTTAAATCTGAAGACAGCTCATTAATAGGAAGAAGCTTAATTTGTGCATAACAAATCAAAGAGGAGATTCTAAATTAAAACCAAAAAATTGTTCCTGTTCCACTATAAAGGTCAAAAAATTTAACATGACTCTAGATTAGTTTGTTTATATAAAGATAACTACTTTCTTTAATCAGGCTTCTCAAGATAAGTATTTTAATCTGTATCTGCCACAGAAAAGAAGCAGAAGTACAAATAAAAGATTCTTTACCAACATGTTTTATTTCTGTTTTCCAAAAACATGGTTGATGTTTCTTATTCCATTTTCAGTATATCAAGTCATGTCTTTATCCTAGCTCTACCTTTACTTATCAAACCACAGCATTAGAGACATTGAAGAGTATAATCTTCCCTATTATATATAACCTTGCTAATTCTCAGATTCAAGAAAAAAAAAAGTACTTACTAAGAACAAGGTGTTTCAAAGTCTTCCGTTTTCTTGAGTCTTGAGAAAATACCTGAAAATCCTACAAACCCATTCTGTCAAATTTTAGTTTTCCCCCCAAAGTGAAAGAAAGGCTAGTTCCTGCCCTAAATTCTAAAAATGTTCTGCACCTTGTAACTTAATTTTCTTTGTATCAGTTTCAACTTTAGTGTGGGCTGTTAGGACAACTGCTGCCAAAGAGCTCACCATTGTCCTTGCTTGAACATGTTGTAATTAGGTCATTCCATCTACAATTCTAACATCCCACCCATCATTCCACTCACCCTTGAATCATTACCTTTACACGCTTCGATTTACATACCCTTCTGCTATGATTTTTTTTTTTTTTTGAGATTTCTCTGGAAGGAAACTTAGAAATGATATGCTTTGCCCACCTAATTTTGCAGTTGAGAAAACTTCAGCCCTGGAAGAAGTTAAGAAAGCAATGAACAACTATATAGCCATTTTATAGCCATCATCTACCAGTTAGTGACTAACCCGGGTTAGAATCTAGGCATGTATGCCGGCTGTAAGCTCTTTTGCACCACACCCATGCCATGTCCTTACTCATTCTCCTCCCCTCAACAAACTACCACAAAATATTTTCAACTTTCTTTTTTAAATGTGGAATGTATTCAGATCATACTGGAGAATACAAATGACTTAGCCACAATCATTACTAACAGTTTTATTCAAGAATAATTCAAGTTAAGTGACTTAAAGAAGGAATTGTTATGGGAATTCAAAATAAGAACCAGCAAGATCTAGTTAGAAAGAATGTCTACCAAATGCAAATTATTCTTGATTCTTTATGGCCAGACAAAATCTTTCTTCCTGACTTCACATGTAGTTATTTCATTTACCAACTGTATTTCTACTTGAGTATGACATCATCATTATAATAATAATAGCTATTAATAATATTATAATACCATGTGTTAGTTAACTAAGTTAACTAGTTCTTCCTTGAAATATTACAATGAGGGCAGCCCAGGTGGCTCAGCGGTTTAGCGCCACCTTCAGCCCTGGGTGTGGTCCAGGAGTCCCAGGATCGAGTGCTAGGATCGAGTCCCACATCAGGCTCCTTGCATGGAGCCTGCTTCTCCCTCTGCCTGTGTCTCTGCCTCTCTTTCTCTTTCTGTGTCTCTCATGAATAAATAAATAAAATCTTTTTTAAAAAGAAAAAAAAGAAATATTACAATTATTTCTCCCTACTCATTCAATACATTCTCCACTTCCAGGCTAATCTTTTTTTAAAATACTACCACTACCACTTTAAGCATGTCATTACCTATAGTAGTGGTTTTAAATTTTATTGAGACATTTCCATTGAAGAACTAACTTCTCTATTGAATGAGAAGATAGAAATTCTTGAGAATGTCAGTGAAATCTTAAGATGTAACATATACCTATGTCACTGCTTCTTTGCTAACTTCTCTTCAAATCTTACATTCCTATATGCAATGTTATTTATGCTTCTCCAAATGTCACATGTAGCTTTGCCTCTATGCTTTTTAATGACATTGCTATTCTTCCTGGAATACCCTTTCCTTCACAATTTCCAGCTACCTCACAAGTGGCCAACATCTTTAATGTCTTGAGGTTCATTTCCCCTTTAAAGACTTTCTCACCCATGTGGTAGAACTGAATCTATCTCACTTGATTCAAACTCTACAGATTTCAAGCATCTACACATAACTACTTTGCAAGCTTGACTTTCCCTACTAGACTATAACCTCCTTAGGATAATAGCTGTAATATACTTATCTTCCTATATTCAAGTGGCTAGATAGTATCTCTCACTGAGTGATTACTACTAAAAGAAATGAATTAATTAAAAACATTTACTTTGGATCCAAAGAGTTAGTTCACTTGTTAATTTAAGAAAAGGAGAGACTTAAAGTTAAGAAATCTCAGTTGGCCTAGAAAAGGAGACAACTTTTACCTAACAGCAGAGTTCTAGCAAAAGAGCTGAACACAAAATGAGTGACACTGGAAAGAAGAGACAAAACAGTTCTGAAAAGTCTCCAGGGCCATATGGTTGGAAAGGGAAGCTAGCACAGAGCTGGATTTAATCTGCAGGTCAGTCTCCAAGACCCTATAACATTGATGCCAACCAAAACAAAGGTACCACCTCAGATGAACACACTGATGTAGAACTTGAAAAAACTCAAGACCAATTGTTGGGAGATGAACACAATTTTCCATCAATATTTTACATTTCTGTAGTTCCTGTCCTCTAAACAGAGGAATTTACTGTCAATTTAGGAATATTTGTATAAGGAAATATTCCAGAAAAATAAGTCTTAGTGACTGCTTCCTCCTCAGAGATGGTCCAAGTAAGTAAAGAGAAAGACCTCTTTTCTCCCTCCCTAGAGTAAATTTGATTATACTCCAGAGTGAAAATAAGATTTCTCTCTCTCTCTCTGAAGAGAAAGATAGGTTACCAAAATTTTATACAATATCATAGTTGTATTTTGGTTTTTGTCTTTTTTAATTTCTATGTTCTTCTTCTATACTGTACTTTATTTCATGTACAGGTACCATCTGACTCTCACCAAATAACCCTATCTAAATTGAGACTCAGAGAAACAATGCAAGACAACACTCAGGATGCTGCTTTTACTATGAGCAATTGAATAATGAAGTATCTTCTTTTTCTCTGGCCCAAAGCCTTTTTACAACTATAACCACTAATTTTATGTCTTGTAAATTGGGCTAAACCTCAGAACCTTCACAGTTTCTGACTTAACACCAACCTATATTTTCATGTCTGTTTATTAGTTTAGTGACTTTACCCATTCTTAAGCAAAGAGTTGAGGGCAGAAGAGTTGAGGGCAGAAGAGCAATTTCTATGCTGAAGATGCAGAATTATGAAATATAGATAGAATTAAAATAAGAAAAAAATAAGTATGAATTCCAATTTTCCTAATATTTAGCTACTAAGTAAAAGAAAAGGAATTTTCAACTTTATAAACATATTCTCCTGTGCACAAATTGGGATAGTACTACACTATCTTATCTTCCCAAGGTCCTTCCCAGCCTTACACACAGACTATGATGAGATTATTGATTTCACATTGAAACTTAACGCTTGCTTAAATTAATTTTGGATAGTGTCATTTTAAAAGTGACTTTGTACTTGTTTATTTATTTGGTTGAAATAAATCCATTGTATCAAACTTACTTAGTATGTATTGAAAATTACATAAAAGGGAAGGCCAGGTTGATAGAATTAATACTTATTTCGGATGATCAAATTCTAGATTTTAAACAACTGGAAAAATACCAAAATAATGATTTTATATTGTCTTTGATAGAGGACATTTAAGATGAGTTTAACTTAAAGTAATTAACTTTTATTGTTGAATCATGTTAGAAGGTTCTTTTCATTGGTCTACTTTCTTTTATATGTTTTCACTTTGATGTTCCATAGAGTGTAATTTTTTTTAAGATACTTCAGCTTTAATGACACTTACTTTTATTTCATGTAATGAAAACTCAAATGAATACTTTGGTGACCAAATCTGATTTTCTGACATACAGCATTGTACAACAGTGAGGTTGTTTTCTTTTTTTAATTAAATTCAATTTGCTAACATATTGTATATAGTTTCAGATGTACTGTTCAATAATTTATCAGTTGCATATATCACCCCATGTTCATCACATCATGTGCCCCCCTTTATGCCTATCACCAAATTACCCCATCCCCACCCACCCTCTTCCAGCAACCTTCAGTTTGTTTCCTATAGTTAAGAGTCTTTCATGGTTTTTCTCCCTCTCTGATGACATCCTATTTAATTTTCCCTACCTTACACTATGATCCCCTGCACTGTTTCTTATATTCCACATATGAATGAAACCATATGATAACTATATTTCTCTGATTAACTTATTTCACTCAGCACAATACTCTCCAGTTCCAATCATATCAATATAAGTGGTAAGTATTCATCCTTTCTAATGGCAGAGTAATATTCCATTGTGTGTGTATATATATATACACACTATATATATATGATATATATATATATCTCACATCTTTATCCATTCATTTGTTGATGGACAACTGGGCTCTTTCCATAGTTTGGCTATTGTGGACATTGCTGCTATGAACATTGGGATGCAGGTGTTCCTTCGGATCACTACATTTGTATCTTTGGGGTAAACACCTAGTAGTGCAATTGCTGGGTTGTGTAGGGTACCTCTATTTTTAACTTCTTAAGGAACCTCCATATCATTTTCCAGAGTGGCTGCACCAGCTTGCATTCCCACCAAAAGCATCAGAGGGTTCCCCTTTCTCCTCATCCTCACTAACATTTGTTGTTTCCTGTCTGTTAATTTTAGCCATTCTGACTGGTTTGACATGGTATCTCATTGTGGTTTTGATATGTATAACAGTGAAGTTTCAACTCTTGATTACCCATGTACCATCTTTTTTGTGTCTCTGATCTGTTTTTGGAAGTTATTTGAAATATATATGACATAGACTATCTTCAAGTTATACTCTTTAAATGTGGTAGTTAAAAATGTAATGAACTGAAGCAACACCCTTGCTCTCACAGCTTGAAAAGTAGCAGCACCATTTCTGTCCCTATTTCAGCCCTCCTAACAGGTAAGTAATAGGACTTTAAATAAAGGCATATAACAATGGTGAGCTGAAGAGTCCTCTAAGAAACCTCTAACTCACTTTAATTGTAGCTGAGTGTCAGAGGACATGAAATACAAAGAAGTCAACAATGGAAAGAAAGATGAAGTAATCTTCAATGTGATTTAACACTACCATATATAAAAAGCACTGGAAAAATAGTCATTTGGTTAATATAAAATTAAACTTATTAAAAAGTTCAAGAATATGCCTTAAGAAATAATCCCACACCATTAGGTGAATTGATGAGGTACCTTAATGGATATTTTCCTCATCAACTTTCTGAATTATGCAAATTGCACCAAGCTTCTATATAATTTGTACAATTAGAAACAAATTTTATCTTTCATTATGCATATTTCCCTTTAATTCTAACAGATCTACATATTTGAATAACTTGTCCTTTTCAAAATTTTTATGTATGTATTTATGTTAAGCAGTAAAGCCTCAGTAACTTTTTCCCATCCCCCTCTCTTTCCTGCCACTTGAGTTATAACAGTTATAGCTACAAAACTATCTGAAAGGCAAGAATTTAAATCCACTAGAGCTTTCCTTTTCTGGCATTTCTAAACCTGATATATTTATCTGGTAACAATCTGGTGCAAATGACTCCAATTTGTTTGCTTCTTCACCTTATGGGCCAGATGAATTAGTTGGTGATGTGAACTAGGACTCTCCTCCTAATTCTGGCCATCCATTTCATAAATTGGCTCTTGAGTTCTAAGTAAGAAAACTTGAATAAAAAAATAGAATATATGAGCACTCCAGAAAAATAACTTACACACACTGTTTTATTGACAATACAGTAATGTCACAACCCCACCCTCACACACATACACACATACACACAGACATTTCCCTTTATAATATGCAGCAACATGTATTTGTTCTAAGCATAAGTACATCAAAAAAAAAAAGGCTACTACAGGAAATGGTAAACTGATGACTAGACAAGAGATTTAGAGTCTCATAGTTCTACCACAAATTAGTTATAGAATACTGAGCAAACAGTTAAACAGTTTCTTCTTTCTATAAAAATATATCAAATTATTTTTACTTTTCCTTTCTATATAATTCTGAAATATTGGCTACAGATTGATATTAATATCTTCTTCTCATCTGATGAAAGTACTCTAACATTTTTCTTTTCTTATATTGTTTTAAATCTGTCATTGGTTTTATGTCAAAGAAAGCTGATTTGGAGAGTGTTATAAACATTACATTATATCTATGCAGAGAAAGACTGCACATCTATGTATTCCATACAATACAGTGGGACTACTTTCCCATAATACTCCTTTCACCTAATATAGACTCAAAATTACTTTATATAAATCAAGCATTTTGTTTCCAAATTTTTAGGAAATGGATATTTACATACACAAAGCATTTTCTTCATTGACCTTGGACTTTTATTTATTTACTATAGATGACATATTAAGAGACTTTTATGATTTTTTCCCCTTTATTCACAAAGCTTGTATTAAGTACTCACCATTCTAGGCACTGAGGGAATTAAGATTATAAAAAGAAAAAAAAAAAAAAGATACAGCCTTTGTCCCGGAGAGACTAAGGAATTTGAGAAAAAAAGAAGCAGTAGGCACAGAGTAAAAATACTGAAACAACACTACCAAAACCAAAGGTGATAAGGAGAAAAACAAAAGAGATGCAGGTAAGAGGCAACTATCTACACAGCTAACTTTAGAAAGCCTATAATCCATCAGTAATCAAATTGTATGGATAAATGAGTCTAATGGGCAGTATATCCAGATACCAAAAATAACTACTGCTATTATTTAAAGGTTATGTATTTCCTCACGTCCATATGGCCAATTTCTAATTCTACATAAAACACATTCTAGAGACACACCCACTCACATTTGCTAGTGATATGACTCCAGTGGTCAATGACAGCCGATCACCTCATGTATAGCATCTAATTACGAATATCCCTAAAAAGTTTTGCAAAACCAAAATTCTCATTGTTTATAGCATTCTATTCTTAAATCCCACTCTCCCCACATTAAAAAAAAAATCACTCTCGGGAACAAAATTGTGTTTACTTTTTAAAAAAAATGCTTTCTCTTACATTACATTTCTATTATAATAAATAGCAGAAAATCTTGAAAGTTTCAAGAAGTCACTTTTAAATATGAGTTAAAAATAACAATATAAATGTGAATTCAAGTAATTTTCTAATTAAAAGTAAACTATTTATTTCAATATTTTTATAAAGTCATAAGTTTTATTCCTTGAAAAGATTAGAATAAGTATTCTATCCATTCTAACAATTAACAGTTTCTTTCTTATACAAGAAAAATGTATTGCAAACTAGATCGTTCCGATTTACTTGCTGGCATTCCACTGCTGGAGTCCCTGTAGATTCCGGTGCGATTGGGTTTCTAAATCACAGAGTCAGATATCAGTAGCAAGTTTTTCAGAATTGTCCCACACTTAAGCTATGGTTTCCTATGACTTTTAATCTTACCTTAGTGCCCTTGGAAAGAACTTCATGAAAGTTCCATACTCCCTGGAAGGTCTTATTTATTCTCTAATAATAAATAAAGCTTTGTTCTTTAGAACTAATAACCTAAATATATTTTAAAATAATACCAAGGATACTACCCGTGTAAGTAAATCATTTGAAAGTGTAATTTGTTTGATTCACTCTACTCAAAATTTACATAAATGTTTAAATTAATAAAAGCTGGAATTATACTTCATGGTAAATTTTAATTTTTAGGATGAATGAGGATTATTGGTTTATCAGAAGATTTAACATATGTGAAGAAACTACTGATATTATAAAATGGTTTAAGTTTTAACATATTGTATCAAACATATTACTTAATGAGTGCTTAAAAATCTTTTTCAGGGGCAGCCCAAGTGGCTCAGTGGTTTAGTGCTGCCTTCAGCCGAGGGCATACCCTGAAAAAAAAAAAAATCTTTTTCAGGCAAAGCAGTAATGCCATATTCAGTAAACTCCTTTGGAAATAAATCAAATGGTTCATTGTCCAACCTACATATCACTATTAATGTACTTTCTATATAATGGCACTTTGATGGAAAATAAACTCAGTTGGGGATCCCTGGTGGCTCAGCGGTTTGGCGCCTGCCTTTGGCCCAGGGCGCGATCCTGGAGTCCTGTGATCGAGTCCCGCGTCGGGCTCCCGGTGCATGGAGCCTGCTTCTCCCTCCTCCTGTGTCTCTGCCTCTTTCTCTCTCTATGTCTATCATAAATGAATAAATAAATCTTCAATTAAAAAAAAAACCTGTCAATTTACCTAATAGCATGTATAAAAGTTCCTAATAAATAATCTGATCAACACTTTCACTGAATTCATTAGTTGTCTGTTTGGAGACAATCAAGCAAACGTGACCATACAGGCATACTTGCATAAAAATCGCCTCTAAAAATTATGAGATTCTTATTCTCAATACATGATTGCCTTTTGACACAAAGATATTCATCTACCATCAAGATCCACAAAGATGGTAGACTCAAAGTATTCACATTACAGTAAATATGGTACTGATGGCCCCCTATATTTTTCTACTGTCTTCTATTATATTTGACATATGTTAAGAATATAGGAAAAGAGTTTTATCCAACATAAGGAAATTTTTCAAAAAGACACGTTTCAACACTTTGAAGTGCAATCATTTCCTAAATTGCCTTCAATACATTAATACACCTTTAAAATTACTTGACCATATTACAAATAGGAAATAAAACTGCCATGGGCTTGTTTTTTCCCATGAAATTATAGCTATTAAAGTGGGGTTATTTGGAACATTAGCAAACCTAGGGCAACACAGATTATACCAATGAGACAAAGGCATTGAGATAAAATGAAAACCAAATGTAGCTTGCATTTTGATGTATTAATATTAACTAGTTTACCTCAATATATAATATATTCCAAATAAAATAAAATAAAGAGAGTCTATATTCTTTTCTTCTCAAGCAGTACAGTAAAATATTCTTGGTCTCTATGAAAATTTTAAATATAGAAAAAAATCCTTTATAAACGATGCATAGAAGTTTCAGGTACCTATAAAACACCGAAAGCACATGAATACTAAAATTTAGAGAGCTACACTTCCTGAGCCAATTTATGATTTAACAATAATCAATTAATATCACTTCCCAAAGGATAAAAAATATATATACATTTTTTTGTTCTGCACCTATAGAAAAATCTTTGGGATTTTTTTATGGTGGCTAACATAATGAGTTTCTTAGAAAAATGTGTTTCTTTTTACAGACTTTGAAATATCATTAGTTTCATTTTTTTGGCTGGTTAAAATGAAATGAATGTTGGCTATAGGAAGAAAAGTGATTCCATTTTTTAAAGGGCTGCAGCTTAAAAATATTTAAAGAAGAAAATGATTTCACTTGCTTCTACCTTACAGTAGCAGCAGTAAAGCCTGGCAAATGGTTTAGGCTCCATATTATCATAGTATTTAACACATGTAACTATTCATAGATTCATTGATCTTAACATTTGGTATTATTATTACTTTCTCTGGGAAAAAAAAACACTTTTAAAAGATGTAGTATATCTATTCGTTATTTGGATTAGTAATAGGTGAATATGTAAATTTATTTCAAATCAAATTAATGAACTATAAAACAATAGACAGGATTATCTTCAAGAAGTAAGAAAAGGGGGAATATTTTAACAATCATTTGATGAAATTTTTGCAACATCTAAAATTTTCTTGTTCTCATTTGCTGAATTTAACTTGAAACATTTTTCTTATACCATCGTTAGTTATATTTGATGATGTCATCATTAGTTATATTTGATTATGCCATCACATATTTTATCAGCTGTCAATAAAAAGAGTAAGTGCAGACTAAAATAATTTCCAAATACTAATTCTGGAGTTCCTACCATCATTTACTTTTTGGGAAATCATTGCTAACCTGAAATTTGTGTATATTTCTTTTCTTTGCTTAAAAAATTGGTTTGCTGATTGTTTTATGTCTTGTTTTTGAACCTTATTAAAGTGACATTATATTGTTAAAAAAATATTTAAAATGTTAGTGCTAAAATTGGAGAATCTTAATGTGTACCTCTCTGCTTTTCCCAATAATAAAAACCATACAGCCAGGGTAAAGTTGGCTATGTGATATAGCTTGACAATCCCCTCTGGCAAGTAGAAATAGTTTAAAAACAAATATTCTTATTTATTATTCTTTGGTCACAAATAAAATGGTAGCCATTAGGATAATTAAAGAAAAATTACCAAGCAAATTTTTCAGTATCATGTTTGTTGGGTTTTTAAATTTTTTTTCAATATCATGTTTCTAGTTGATTTCTTAAAATTCTATAGTATTACACAAAACTCTAGCACAAATATCATGGTATTTTTTAATCATAAAATAATACTTCCCCTTAAATTTTAAAACTACAACAGAATAAAAAAAGTTGGCATGAAAAGGGATGGGATTTCTTTCTTTTCTACATAATCAGATGGAACATTTAGATTTTAAAATAGCCTGAACACAGAGAAGGATCAACATTTTCAAAAACACAGATAGAACATAATAGTAAAAGAAAAACTAAGATGAATGCCTTATTTTAAAAATAGATCTGCCAGTAAGTTTTCAAAGTTGTAGAAAACAGCTATTAATCTGTTCTGAATAATATCTGACACAACACCATGTATATTTTGATGGACTTGATAATGACATTTTAAAATACCTTCTATTACTTCTCAACAAGGTGGCTTTGAAAATTTTTGTTTGAACTAGAGAAATTAATTTATCTGATCTTTGCAAATATTTCATGAATTGGTAGAATGAAAAGAGCAGAACAGATCAACTAATTTCCCCTGCCAGGATAGAAGAGTGAAATCCCATTGGTTGGTTATCCAGAAGAATATAGTGGATTTTGGGGTGGACAGCTAGCTGAGAGGCTGAACAAGGACTCTAGCCAAGCCTATTGTTTCCATAGAGGAATAGGAACTCATGGTGAAATAAGGAGCTGATCAATAACAGTAATTTAGCAAACTGAAATCACTTCAATTTGGCCAATGTTTGCTGAAAACAATTTGAATCTTGAAAACGAGAAAGACTAGGTGGTTATCCAGAAAACAACTCAGTGGAGATAACATTTTTTGAAAGTTTGCAGCCTGAGATTTCAAATATGCAATACACTTAAGGAAAGTGGTTGGAGAAAATATCCCAGTGCTCGAAAATAAAGTTACCACCACAGGAAGAAATGGAGTTAAGAGTTCTTATCAGTTTTAGGAGGCTTTAGTTTCAGAAAGAGGCATTTAAACTAAAATTTCATCTCTCTAATGAATCCCTCACTAACTTGTACCTTGATTTCTTTCCTGTTCAATAGAAAAAAGGATTGGTTTTATTCATGTGGCAATAATGTAGAATGAACAACTCACTGGTGTTTGCTCACATTCTACCTGGAGCTGTATTCATGCAGACACCTGGAACATCCCAGCAGACAAGCAGGTCCTTTCCTCCACGTTTATGCCTTGGTTTCCACCACAGACTAACACCACCTCTGAAAACAGGATAAAATAGAAATTGCAATTGCACTGCTATTGTAGACTTTCCAACTCTAGTTTTCTTTATCTTAGACTGTCTCCTCACAATCTAGCAAAGTAAGTTCTCAAATGTCTTTTAAGAACATCAATTCACTCTAATATCTACAAATGAGAGATATGTCTATAGTTCAGATGGTATGTATTGGCTCCTGAGAAATGTCAGACTCTGAGTGTATAAAACAATTAAAAAGGGGACATACTCTTAAAAGATATTTTAATCACATTAGCACTCATGTTAGTAGACTGATGAAAACCAAAAGACTTTCTAAATCAACAAGATGTTTCCCCTTGTATGTTTATTATCAGGACTAAAAAGTTGACCTATTTTGGGTTAAGACACTGAGCTTCTTCATAAAAGGGATATGATTTTTAAATAAGAGACTATACCAAGATTTTGTCCACTATTAGCTCTACAACATAAAGGAGTATGTCACATGACCTAATCAGCAAGTAAGACAGTGAGATAGGGGTATTGATTAATAGATAAATCAGGTTTTGAGAAAGAAGCTCTAGTTAGGCCTAGATACTTTGGCATTGTTAGAAAAAGCAGGTCTATGAGATCATTACTGTAAAGGGCTCTGGGTAGTCAAGAGTGATCTGAGACATCTGGGTGCCCTGGGGACAGAAGTATCAAAGAGCACATCCGGCTCCCTGCAGGGAGCCCGCTTCTCCCTCTGCCTGTGTCTCTGCCTCTCTCTCTCTCTCTTCTCTCTCTCTCTCTCTCATAAATAAATAAATAAAATCTTAAAAAAAAAAAAAAAAAGACAGCATCAGGACTCTGAGGAACCTATTCTGTTTCTCTCAACTCAGTTCTGCTCCCCTCCATGTGTTGACTTTATTCTCTGATGGGTTTTCCCTCAAGATGCAAGACCTGTGAAACAGTTCCAGGAAAAAAAAAAAAAACACAAAAAAAAACGTAGGTAAAGAGACCTTATCTCTTTCAGGAGCTAAACAAAAGTCCTAGATGTGCCTCTCTTTTTCTTAAACTGAGTCACATTGTGACCAGAAGGATGGGTAAACTAATGAATTTATGAATTAGCCCTAGTGTCAACCTCACTCAAGCCATGAGAATAAACAGTAGAGAAGTGTTTCCCATTGGAAATTGGAGGTGTGTTATCAGACAAAGGAAGAACGATGCTGAGGAGGAAAGCACACATATCTACTATATTGATGGTTTGTTTTAAGGGAGAGAGTATTACTCCAGAAGGCCTCCAGGTAGGTACCTGGGTAGTTCACAGTTTCACCTCCATTTCAGAAAAGGATATAACTGTCTATAATGTTCAGAAGGAAGTTTACTTCTGAAGAATTTACCAGAAATACAGATTATTTTCCTAACATGCAGATCTGCTATCTATCTGCTTTGTCTATTGGCTTCCTTTTTAGATTCCTTCTTTAAAATTTTCCTTTAAAGACCTAAAGAACTTTGATGGAGCCTGGCTGGCTCAGTGAGTTAAGCATCTGCCTTCAGCTGGGGTCACGATCCCAGAGTCCTGGGATAGAACCCTACATCAGCTCCCTGCTCAGCAGGGAGTCTGCTTCTCCCTCTCCCTCTGCCCCTCCCCTAACTCCTGCTCTCTCAAATATATAAATAAAATCTTTTTTAAAAAATAATAAAGACCCAAATAACTTTGAAAAATAAATCAAAATATACCTTTTCATTTAAAAAAAAAAGACAGCAAATGTAGCCAAACTATATAAAACTTGAGGTTCACACATCAGTGTTCCTATCTTTTTTCACCTGTAACAAAGCATAAATATCTAGATCCAGATGAGTGCAGGCCATGATGTAAACAAAGATCTGCCAAAGTAGTAGGCAGCAATGGAAACTAAGATCCAAGTAAGACTGAGCCAAGACATCTGGGGAAGAGTCTGTAAATGTTCCTCGAGAGAACAGTACCATGGTGGACTCTGGTGACCAGAGGTGATTATAGAAGACCAGCAACTAGGTCAGTGGTGGAGAACTACCCTGCTAACAGTAAAGGAACAAAATAAGGTAAAGAATAAAATTAAGCTCTTGTAAGAAAATCTTTCTCATTTTTTGATAACCAGGTTAAAGCTCTCTCACTAGGAAAATGCATAAAGGCACTTTGTGTGCAATTACAGGGGCATCCCCGCTGCCCTGAAGTGCAACTGTAGACCTGCCCAGGCATATATGCCCAGGTTAAAAGACCTTATTATGGACTCAAACTATGAAATTACCCAAGCACTTAATTCCCTGTGATGATAGTGTTTCAAAATAAGGTGACTGGGACGCCTGCATGGCTCAGCGGTTGGGCATCTGCCTTCAGCTCAGGACGTGATTCCAGAGTCCCAGGATCAAGTCCCACATCAGGCTCCCTGCATGGAGGCTGCTTCTCCCTCTGCTTGTGTCTCTGCCTCTCTCTGTGTGTCTCTCATGAATAAATAAATAAAATCTTTAAAAAATAATTTAAAAATTAAATAAATATAAGGTGTCTTACAATAAAAATAAAAATGGGTATAACAAATTATAATAAAGAAACCAGCTTTATTTCAGGAACATAAAATATATGGGAAGCCTTGAGATGTCTGAACATATTATCAAAGAACATATCAACCTGGTAGGAGACAACCACCTTGTTGTCTGATGTATGTTAACAAACAGTTTAACATAACACTATAAATACAAGAGTGAGAAAATTTAAGGAAAAACATTCCCACATAGTGGTATAATCACGTTCCCAACATTGATTGGATAGCTTTTAAGAAGCTAAGATACTTTATTTGAGCGTTGAGCATTCTTAAATTTTCTCTTATGTGGAATCTCATCTCACACATTTCATCCCCCCAAGATAACCTCTTCAAGAACAATGACCCCCAAAACAAAATCCATCTATAATCTCCATAAACTTAGTTGGAGGCAACTCTTTCTGAGATGATCACTGAACATATCACACTCGATGAGCTGAGTGACTGGCTGGGTGGCATAGGTCCTTGTGAGGTCTCCACTATATTCGAGAGGTTTCATACCCTCAGTAAGTTAAATTAAACTACACAAATATTAATTCACTACTAGAAAAAGCAATCAGCATTTAGGGAAGATAAATTCTTTAAGTATTAGGTGACAGAAAAAGTTCCAAATTGGTCTCACATCATTGTACATGTAGCATTTTCTTATTATTTTAAATGACAGTTAAAGTTTAAACAGAATAACAGAATATACCAATAAATAAATAATTAACAACCTAAATTAATCTCATGAGTTGCAAAAATGCTTACTCTAGTTAATAAGAAGTCCATTTGGAATTCTAGGTAAAGATATGTCTGGTTTGTAAATGTTGAGCTAACACAAGAAGATAAATAGGGGAGAAAAGGACAGAAAAATGTTCTATTAATTTTGATACTATATTTTTGTGGCTAGAATAACTTAACTAATGAGTGTATGTATTATGGAGATTCCTGCCTGAGAAAGTAGTTTAGGACAGAATCATCATCCTGATTCAGCAGCTCAATTACAGCAAAGCTCTGAGTTCCTCCTATTCAGAAGTATTCTGTGTAACACAACAGCAGGACACAGACTAGAACCAAATCATTTAATTCCAGTGGACTTCAAATCCTAAAGCTCTTGAACGTTCAAGTTAGATGTTTTGTAATATAATATACATAGCAATTTCTTTGTAGCAGTGACTTGAAGGATTAGAATGAATAGCACTAGGGTAAGCTTTAAAAATATATAATTACATTTGGTCCTTAATAAATGATATTAATTATGAAGAGTACTACTCTTCTTCACAAGTCAGGGGACAAATAAGTGAAACTTCTTATTTCAAGAAGAATTATCTCATAAGCACTACTTGAAATTATAAATGGTTCGAGAAAGCTTAGCTTATAGGAAACTGTGGTTGGCCAAATTAAAATGAGTTAATTAAATCAAATCCAAGGTACCATCAGCTTTGAAACTAGATTGGCCTAGTTCTGGCTGTTCAAACTAGATTGGCCTTGTTCTTACTGAAGAACCTCTAAAAAGTCTCTTAAGTAATGATACTCCAGTTTTCTTGTCAGCAAAATAGATATTGTGATACCATAGGAACTTCAGGTGAGGATTAAATGGACTAATGTTTGGAAGCAGCCAAACAATGCCTCGCACATAATAGCCATTCAGGGAAAGATAGTAAGTAGTAAAAATGAAAGTGACATAGGTAATATGCATAGCAGTAATATACCAGTCTCTGATTTGCACAATTTTAGTATGCATGAATTCCAGTTACCACTATTTAGCTAAGTATAAATAACACAGTTTTCCAACAACATGGTTGAAATTTTAGTTACCATGGTATACTAGCTGTAGTTGCCTAAAGTACAAGCCTTGCTGCTAGATCTTTGGTCCAAAAATCACCACACAGGTAACAGATGTGCATCATAATTATTGACCAAACACATCACTTCCTTCAAATCATGTTAATGATTGGTCATTACACATCTGTAAGCAGTTCATGCAAAGACAGCTAAGCGATAAACATACATAACATTTTGTGAAAGTGAATAATCAAAAAGGGGAATCGATAAACAAAAATGTAAGTGAAGCCAAGAAACAAAAATTAACCATGTAAAATATAAATTACAAGCAAATGGAATTAGAACTAATCCTGGGAATGTTGACATTCTTGCCATTCGAGACTGCAGATATGAAGCCAGAAGGACTTAGAGACTCCAGATACGAAGCTAGAGGAACTTAGGGACTCCAGATATGAAGCTAAAGGAACTTAGTGAAGGTGAACTTCTCAACATAAATGAGAAAAGTGGGTGTGACAAAAAGAATGAA
Organism: Canis lupus baileyi; assembly: GCF_048164855.1. Taxonomy (NCBI): domain Eukaryota; kingdom Metazoa; phylum Chordata; class Mammalia; order Carnivora; family Canidae; genus Canis; species Canis lupus. Next base: position 12,397,981 of record NC_132851.1, on the reverse strand, counting down.
GATGTCTCAGACAAACTGACACTGGCCAAAAAAACTCTGCACATTAAAGGGATTCATGGGGATATTTCACAATATTGAAAAAACTAGAGATAATAAAATATTGGAAGCTGATCCAAACATTCAAAAACTATGACAATTTGCCAAGGCATATATGGGATCCAGGTTTCATACTGTAAGTTATTAAACAAGAAAAAAATAAGAATAACTATTCAAATTACTCCTTATAAGTTTTTAACAAATACTTTGTCAATGTTACTAATGTTTTAAAATATGGTGTACTAAATAAATATTAGTTTCACTATTTTCTCTTTTCCCTATAAATTAATAATAGACTATAAGAAAGTTTCTAAAAGATTTCATTTATATATTTGAGAGAGAAAGCACAAACAGGGAGGTGGGGCAGAGGGAGAGGGAGAAGCAGACTCCTCAGTGAGCAGGGAGCCCAATGCAGGACTCGATCCCAAGACCCTAGGATCTTGACCTGACCCAAAGGCAGATGCTTAACCAACTGAGCCACCCAGGCACTCCTACAAGAAAGTTGTCAATGTTGTAACAAAGATCATTAAGGATCCCAGAAAAATAATTATTTCTTTCTTATTGATTATTAAGATTGATTTGCATGGTTTCAACACAGTTATTTTTGTGGTTTGGGGCTATATGCAAAGTCCCTATTTTGAAGGGAGACTACTGTGTGTATCTATCCTCCTCTGCATCTTTCACTTAAATACCCTTAGTAATGTAGAACATTACTTCCTGAGTTTGAAGATATCTACTCCCTTTAGCCTGTATTTGAATGAATTGTGGAGGAGGGCAAAGAACAAGGCTATAAGATCTACTAAGAATTGCTAATGAACCTACTTTGGAAACAAGCAGTCTATTCTCAAGGTAGGTATCTCACATTATCCTCTTTCATTCCCCTAAATATGCAGTTCCTAATAACTAAAAAACACGTTTCTAAAATGAAAAAACTTGAAAATTGAATAGACACACGATAACTTTTACAATTGTCCTTTAAAAATTAAGAACAATGATAGAAAAAGAAATGTATTGAATCTAAATAAATCTCCCTGCCTGTGCAAAATTATCCTCTTCAATAGACTTTGTAATACTTCATCCAGGCTAGTTTTAAGTGTCTCCAGGGATTATATTAGAAATATTGTATAGAATAACTCAATTCTCTACACTTGCTAACTATAATGAGTTGTAATAAGGGTGGAGTGGCAGCCAGAATAATATTTCCATTAATTTTTGTCAATTTAAGTAAATCATATAGCAGTATTTTCTTTTGTGTAGATTTTTAAAATTATTTTATTTATTGGTCTCACATATTTTATAGAAAATTCAGAAAAAAATGAATCTATTTTTGGTCCTAAATGGCAACCATCAGGATATGTAATTATTATAAATGACATCAATACTAAATTACAGGTAGGTAAGAGTTTTACTGAACATTTGCAGAACAAATGGACCAATAAAAAGCTATACTAAAAAAAGCCACCGTCTTAATCTATTGTGGAATAGTTTCATTTCACAAGATGTGCTGAATTTTAAGAAAAGCAAGAAAATCTTGAGGTAAGACATAAATCAACATTCTCTTCACATACTAAAACATAAGAAAGGTTTCAGTTCACAATTTCTTTGAAATCAGTGAAGACAGAAGTGGGTTTTTTTTAAGATTTTATTTATTTATTTATAAGAGACACAGAGAGAGGGGCATAGACATAGGCAGAGAGAGAAACAGGCTCCCCGGGGGGAACCTGATGTGGGACTCAATCCCAGGATCCCAGAATCACGACCTGAGCCAAAGGCAGATGCTCAACCACTGAGCCATCCAGGTATCCCAACAGAAGTGGTTTTTAAAGCCACTTTTAATTTCAAATAATCATTCATTTCTCAGGACAAAGATTTAGCTACAAATCAGAGATAATAATAGATATTTTTAGGGTTATTGTTATCATTAAAGGAGAAAATGTGTGAAAACATTCTAGCACAGCATCTAGAGAGGACTATTAAGTCAGACTAGCTTTGGAGTCAAACTTATTTAAGTCTGGTTCTGCAACTTAGCTATTACATATGATCCATGTGTTGCAGTGAACCTTAGAAATGGACTGATTTGAGGTTGCTTTATCCAACACTTATTAGCTATGGGATTTGGTCAAACTATTTAGCATCTCTGTAGCTTGATTTTCTCTAATGTGAAATGCAAATAGCAATAGCACTTAACATAGCTTTTTGGTGAGAACTAAATGAGATAATATATGTAAAGCACTTAGAGCAATGCTTGGCATGAAATAAGAGCATCTGTTCACATAACAAACAAAAAAACTGTGCATTTACTATAAATAAGGAGTTCGTCTAAGAACTGGATATGAAGCAGTGAATAAAACAAAACCACTCCCTTCGAGTAGCTCACTGTGGAAAGACAGGTAAAACTTTTCTAAGTCACATAGCAAATAATTAAATTAGATAACAGTTCTTTGAAAGTGAAGGAGATAGTAGGGGATAAAATTTAATTAGAGTGTGTGTGAGCAATTTTTAATAAAGTGCACAGAAAAGACATCTCTGCAGGTGATGTCTGTGCAGCAAGGAAGGAAGCGAGAGAACAGCCCATTTCCAAATGTCTGGAGATAGGAACCCATACAGATGGAGCAGCAGGGACAAAGGACTTAGGATGGAAGCTCTTCAGGAAGAACTGGGAGGCCAGTGTAGCTGGAGCACAGAGAGCAAGGGCATGAATAGTAGGCAATAAAGTACCAGAGAAAACAGGGTACTCTGGGTTCCAGAGGAAATGTGATGGGGTCAGTAGGCAGCACAAAGGCCCCCTTTTTTAATGAGAGACCAGCCAACATGAGTATGGCATTTCTGCAGTCACATTCATCTGTTTATATTACTCTTTTATCCATCCCCTTAGGTACCAACATCTCTTAGCTCTTCTTCTCTTCCTCAAAGTCCTCTTCTTACTCCACCTGCTTGTGCTCCTCTTATTGTCTCTCCTCCTTCTCTTTCTCCCCATGTTTTCCTCTTCCTCCTACTTTTCCTCATCCTTTTCTTTTTCTTCTTTTTTAAATCCTCCTCCTGATTCTTCTTCTTAGTGGTCATAGAGATATTTATCACATACTATGAAATAACGTTCCCTTTTGACTCCCCATGTCTTCCTCAGCAATATGGTATAACAGTTATTATAAAGGTTATTGAGACAACATTTGTCAAAAGATCAGCTGAAGAACGATAAAAAATTTCAAGAGTTTATTTGAGCAAAAGTTGATTCAAATCAGGCAATGCCAGAGGAGTTAACAGCATCCTACCAACCAGGGCTCAGGAGACACTTATATAGAGAAAATGCAGAAGCAAAGCAAGGAAATCACTGACCGGCTACAGCTTTAAGCAGAGTTGGCTATTTGTGATTGGTTGTCCCTAGGCTTCCATTTAACCTGGAAGCATTTACAGGCTTAGATTTTGGTTTTCTTATAGGCCACCATGGCATTAGAGATATCTCAGTCTTACTGAATCCTTGTTTAATTTAACATGTGTGAAAGCATATACCACAATACTTGACCTATAATTAGCTCTTGGAAAATAATGGTTGGTTATATTCACATATGTCCTAAATAAGTTAATAGTTGAATCTGAAATTATGTGAAGTTTAGAAACATAACTATTTGAGGGTCTGGGACATTGTTTTCCCTGAGCCTTCAAGAAACAAGCTTCACAGAATGTTTTCAGTGGCAATACTCCCTTAACCTAGCTTTTTAATTATACAGCAAATCTTTTTGGTTCTTGTTGTATTTAACTCATTTAATTCTAATTGCAACTTCATGAGGTATGTCTTTCATTAGAACCCTATTTTACAAAAGAGGATTTGAGACACAAAAAGATTAAGAATGTGCCAAAGTTACACAGGTATTAAGTGACGAGTGAGGGTGCGAATCCAGAAATTCTTTAATCTGTCTTTCTGGCTTTGATGAAATTATCAGCTTAAGACTCAGAGAAATATACCCAAGAACACAATTACCTTAATGAAACCGGATGATAATGGTAGCCCTAGTAGGAGAGAAACGTTTAAAGTTGAAGAAAAAGAAAAATTTGACATCAAAACACCCAAAATAGGCCTATTTTTCTCTAATTCAGAATTATAATAGATAATGTGGCTGATCAAAAAAATATCAGCCAATATAATATTTGCAAGAGCCTGTGGGTAGCATCTCAACTGTCGTAGTCTCTGCCCTCTATCTCCCTGGAAAAGATCAGCTTCTATTTATTTTTTCTCATCTTGGCTTATTACTTTTCCATTGTATTTCTCTGTAATGAGTATAAACATTCATTTTGTAATATACTTATTAACTATCCATTTTTTTCTTTTCCTTGACTTGCTTATTTATATTCTTTGTCCATTTTTCCCATTGAGGTGCTTATATTTTCTGACACATAAGAGTTTCTCTTTAATGAAGTCTACATTTATAAGCATATTTACAAGCAATAGTTGTATACAATATATCAGTCAATATACATACAAAGAAATGTATAAAATCTACCACAATTATATTTATTATCAGAGCTGAAGGACAACTGACATTTAAATACTGTCTCTATTTGACATTAGGAATATAGTATCAGAGATTAAGTGATTTGCATAAGACTGCAAAGTACCACCAGATGGTAATAGAATTAGGACTGGACTCTAGGTACCCTAACTCCAAATTCAGGACTTATTTCCAGTAATTCATCCTTCTCCTGAAAGAAGCCATTACTCAAGTTTATGTGACTCTGTATGTGCATGTGAATGAGACCTTTGCCATAAAGTTAATAGTGTTGGTTTAAAAGGAAAGTTTTATCTAAAATATAATTATCTTTCTAAATATCACAGAACATATTTGATTTGGCTACTAATAAAACAAGATGACAAAAAGTGTTGTTCTGACTTTTTTCTTATCAAAGTGTTGCAAAGTGGATGACTTTATTAAAGAAAGAAAAGCATATTCTCTTCAGGGTCAATTCAAGTGCAGAAAAAAAAAAAGCAGCACAGAGAATACCAGTTCTTACATATTTGAAAAGTAGCTTAAAATCTTATTTTCAAAGGAGTATTATAGGTAATTGGATGGTATCTCATTAATAATGAAATGCATCAGTAGGCAAAACTTTACAATTAAACTGAGACGTACATTACTGAAACTCAGAGTCCTTTAATTAAAAGTCCAAACCATTTTAATTTTATCTTTACTTACTTTAAAAAATAAGAGCCGAAACGTATTGACAAGAACTTCTTAGTCAATTTAATAATACATAAATTCAATTTATATATACTGCATATAGAACTTGCACATCTCTCGAAGTGTTTTTTGAATGTTATAGAGAGGTGTGATATATCAAATGCATTCCTCTGAGAATCAGAATTTTAATTAGAATTTTAGGAAATCTATTACTTTTTACATGTGAGTCTCAAGAAAAAAAAGTTAATTATTTTGTTCAGGTATAAAAACTTTTCTTTTTATGCCATAGCCATTATGAGATTTATAGTAATGGGAGTTTCATGATTGTACCTTAAGTTGGTCCCTTTCTCTCTTTTTTTAAAGATTTATTTATTTGGGAGAGAGAGGGAGAGAACATAGTTGGGAGGGGCAGAAGGAGAGGGAGAGAGAATTCCAAGCAGAATCTGCACTGAGCATATTGCCCAAGGCCAGTCCTATGCCCCTGAATCATGATGTGAGCTGAAACCAACAGTCAGACTTTCAACCAACTGCACCTCTCAGGCACCCCAAGTTGGTCTCCTTTTAGTGGTAATGCATTATGCATCAATAATTGGCCACAGAAAATTATCTACCTCTTTCTTTAGAGTTTGGAAAAGTATCTACCTCTTTGTAGAGTTTTCAAAGCTACAATCAACCTGTCAAATCTGCACCTGCTTGCTGTTATTTGCTATTCTGGCTAATTCCTACCAAAAGTCATTCAGTGAGGGCTTTGGTCAGTGTGAATTCCTACATACAACAAGGAAAAGATAGCTCCTCACTCTCACATAACAAGAATTTGTTCATACCCCAGATTGCTTATCAAAGAAAGATCCTAAACGGAACCCAAATAATAGTATCCACCATGTTTGTATCATTGAGCCACAATTTAAATTAATCATTCATCTTTAGTGTTTTAAAAGAATTAATATGATGATCTTCTTTTACACATTCAAAAACTATGCCTGCAAGTCTTAGTTCAAATTGGTGGTATGTGAAATTCTGTAATTTATTTGCACAGTTTTATCTGACTTCAATCATTCAATGATATTGATAACACACTATGTACTGAGTACTAAATGTAGAGAGAGTCCCTTTTGATATTCTTTTGTTCTTGAATAAATATCATAGTTTGTGGGACTTCACTCTGAAATATGCAGTCTTTCTTCATGGTGGGCTGATAGAAAAAACTTGAGGCAATATGAACTTACACTAGAGGATCTATAGTTTATTTTTGCTGTGAAACCAAGCCAGGACCTAATGTCCCAATATCCAGAATTTAGTACACTTTAACTCTGGATACCATTGATCTTTAAGCTCCAATCACTTTCTGATCTGATAGGTAGAATGTAGTACTTCAGAGTTTCAGGACAGAAGTAATAATTACAGTTTGATTAACTGACAGCACCAGATATCCTAGTATATTACTTGGATTGAAACAGAGTTTAAGTCAGTGACTAAAAGAAAACATCAAAGTCTTTGATGAGACGGGGAAATGGTTATTACAATAGAGACCAAACTAAATAGACTGTTCATATGAGTGAACACAAGTGTCATTAAGGTTTTATCTTCAGGATACCAAAGCACTTGGACATTCATACTAAGATTTAATCAAGAATGACAATAACTTGGAAGGCATGAAAATTCGTAGGAGAATATCTCAAGGTTTCACTAACAGAGTACTTACAAATTCTAAATTAACCAGATGGCAGAATAAGAGAGTCAAAAAAGAAAAAAAAAAAAAAACAACTATAAAGATAATAACATTTATTAAACACTCAGATTGCAGAAGAACTGAAAATGAGGAGCTTCCTTTGGCCATCTCAAGAAATTTTAACTTCAATACGACATAAAGCGAATTCATAAACACTTTGTCCCATATTGAAAATTAATATATTGCTAATGTTCTGTAGGTTGTGCCATGATCCACAGTCTCTCAAACCAGAAATCTAGGAGCCATCCATAAGACTTCCAGTCTGGCCCATGACCAACCTGGTTCTAATTCTCAGCTATCCATCCTTTATCTTCATTTCCATTATCATCATCCTATCCAAGTTACCCAATCTCTCTTAACTACACTAAAGCCAGGTTAATCATTTTAAAATGCAAATCAGATTATGACACTGCTTTTCTTAAAACCACTCAACAACTTCCTAACACAGTGAAAATAATGACTCAGATCTGGACATGACCTCCTCTTTTTCCTGCTATCTTACCTCAACTATATTCTTATTCTACCTAGGCTCAAGTTATACAAGTTTCTTGTAGTTTCTCTAAAACTTCTGTATACACATACAGAGTTTTCCTTAGAACTACATATGATAATTTAAAAAAAAAGAAAATAATTCTCTGTAAATAAAAGCTTTGAGGAACACAAAAATTATGTGATGGTCACACAATGCAATTATATAACCAAAGAAAATATTATTTGTTTCCAATAGGAAAGAAAAGCAACCAAGAGAGTGGCTAAATAAATTATGATATATCCAAAATGAATACTATGTAGCTAGAAAAGGAAAATTTTCTCCTTCTTCCCTAAGTTTTTGGCTGGTCTAATAATTAAATTGGCATAAAACAGATTAACAGGAGGAAATAAAATTAATTTTGTATATATAAGAACTGAAGAGATATGAGGTTTAAAAGAAGGCAGCTTTTATACCTTTTAGACAAAAAAAAACAACAATAAATTTTTAAAGAACTGACAAGACAATTCTTGGGGCTTGAGGTAATAAATTAGTAATGAAAAAGTAACAAAGTTTGTTTATAAAGACTTCTCATCCCTAAATGCCCTAACTCTGGTAATAAGAATGTCTCTCTTCCTCCTGATACACGGAGGGTACCTTTCACATGGAAGGTTTATTGCCTCTTTTCAGGGGAACACAGGAGGGTCAGAGTGTCCTTCTGACACTGGCTGTTTCTTAAGTAGCTGTAATTCAAAATAATTAATACACCAAAATGGCATATTCTGGGGTGGTCTCTTTTGTTCACCCTCAGTGGCAATTAAAAAGGATGCCGTATAGCAAGGTTTTTCTATTTTTAATTTGCATATGATCACTTAAGGATTTTAAAAATGCAGATTTTGACTCAGTAGGACTTAGGGAGGTGCCTGAAATAGTGTATTTCTAAGAAACTAGGTGATGCGCATGCTGTTGATAATTATCATACTTGTGGTAGCAAGATTTTGGAATTATATGTAATATATAGAAATATGTTCTTGAATGTATTATTCAGTTAAAAAAAAGATTTCAACATATGTGTAGTAAGATCTCATTTTTGTCAAAATATAGATTAACGGATAGTGATAAATAAAGATAGGTACATAGTCAATGTTGTGTCCTTACCTCTGTCTTGGATAAAGCAATGATAAGTAACTTTTTAAGTTTTCGTTTTTTTTATTTGAGTTTTCCATTTTAAAGTTAACACATTTTATTATTTTGGTAATAAAAAATTAAAAAAAAAACTTAAAATGGTGGTAATAAAGAAAACTAAATATTTGATTTAAAATAAAGATGCAGGGCAGGGCAGTCCGGGTGGCGCAGCGGTTTGGCACCTGCCTTTGGCTCAGGGCATGATCCTTGAGACCCGGGATCGAGTCCCATGTCAGGCTCCCTGCATGGAGCAGGTTTCTCCCTCTGCCTGTGTCTCTGCCTCTCTCTCTCTCTCTCTCTCTCTGTGTCTCTCATAAATAAATAAATAAAATCTTTTTAAAAAAATAAAATAAAGATCCAGAACTTAATAAAAAGTATATGCACAGCTTCTATGTGCCATGCTTAAACTAAAACCAAAAACAAATGAAATGCAAAAAAAAAAAAAAAAAAAAATTCAACAGGTCTATTTTGGGGGTTCTTAATCATTCTGCTTTTCACTATTCAGCATATTTTCTGTAATAATTTTTACTAATATGATAGAAATATTTATTTAGATTATTTTTAATAATTACTTAACAAAAACCCCTTGAGGAATAAGACTCAATTATTTAAATGATTATGTAGATGAGCCTATAAAAACATAACAGCAAATAGTTGAGACTCTTAATAGCATCTTCTTAAATGACAGTTGTATAAGACCACAATAGTTACCAAGTTAAAAGACAGTAGTAGTGCTTTTTAGTAATTACTAATTACAATGTTATTCACTTACCTTATTTAACCTTTCAAAGGTTATTTACAAAGTAATTACTTTATATTGAACTCTGGTAATTCTCCAAAAGTGTACAAAAATAAAATGTTATCTTTGAATAATATATAAATTCTAGTGGACATTACCAAAAAATCAGATACATAGTATGAGAAATGATATAATAGAACATGCACAGATTGCTATGGGTACACAGACAAAAGAGGGATTATCTCTGCATAGAGGAGTGTCAATATCACAGAAAAGGTAATATTTGTGTTGAGTTTTGAAAATAGAAGTTTTCCTGGTGGATAAAACAGAAAATAGCATTTCAGACAGAGAAAATAGTATACAACTAAGCATGAAATTATTCTATATGGTAGGAATTTAGGTTGGATGGGTAGAAAAAGAGAGGTAAACATTACAATTGGACTGGAAAAAGAGAAACATACTTCTAAATGTCATGCTAAATAATAGGACTTACATTGTAGATCATTGCCGATATAGGCACTAAGGATTTTTAAGCAAAAGAGGGACAATCACAGATTCTTGTTACATAGAAGGATATTATTCTACAAGTAATATGAAATATAAATTCAAAATAGCAGAGTATGACTATTGTGGCTATTTCTATATTTTCTACTAAAGAGGTCCTAAGAAACAATTAGGCATAGATAGGGAAGATATGAATGCCAGAACAAAGGACCATTTGATCAGACTCACCTGAAATCTGAGAATAGTGCCATAGTACTGTTTTGTATTTGTTGGAGAGGAAAAATTTTACTCTACACTTTAAGTTTCTTCTGGCTGGTCTAAAAATTAAACTTCATTACACAGATTAACAGGAGAACATCAAGTTTGATTGTAGACATACAGAGAACCCACATAAGCATGAAAGATTCCAAAGACAGTGAGGAAAAATGAGATATATATGTCTTTATAGACTAAGAAGCAGGAAGACAATTCACAAGAAGAATGAAAAGAGTATACCTTTGGTAAACAAACACTTGCTGGGCCATGAAGAAACAATGAAACAAAAGACTTTGCTGGAACAGGCCTTGCTAGGTTCCTTCCTGTCAACCACATCTACTTCATATTATACTATAGTTTATCTGTGGTGAAATCTCCCTTCCAGGAACATGTCCTCTATCAAATTCTTTTAGGTAGTTAGGGAAGGGGGACAAAAATGAAAAACTTTTTGAGACTTCTCTAAATTAAAAATCATCAGCTTAGGGGCGTCATGCTGGCAAAGTTGGTTGAGCATCCAATTCTTCATTTCAGCTCAGATCGTGATTTCAGGGTCATGAGATGGATGGAGCTCGTGAAATGGAGCTCCATGTTGGCTCTGCACTCAGTAGAGTCGGCTTGGGATTCTCCCTCTCCCTCTGCCCCTCTCCCCACTTATTGTCTCTCTCTCTCTCTCACTCTCTCTCTCTCTCTAAAATAAATAAACCTTTAAATAATAATAATCAACCTAAAATAATATACATGCCAAAGGGATACATTTGGGGGTGGCAAGTTTTGCACCCCTACACATTTACGTAGCTATCCTTTTAGAAACAAAATAGTTTAAAAAAGGTTGGCTCAAAGGAATCAAGTGATTCAATTAATTTATTGAATATCTAGTACAATATAGTTGTTGTCAAATACACTTCAATATCCAGGGCAACCATCACAACATGAGGTAATAACACTATGCCAGCGCTGATTACATTTTTCACTTTCAGAAAACAAGATTAATGGATAGTATATAAATGATTCATTATAAATATTGGAGGCACATATCCAATATTTTACCCAATTTGAGAATTCTTCAATGAAAAATTACTTTATATTGATTAATGATAGGAAACATTTAATTGTGCCCAACTTACTGACTTAAAGAAGAAAATTACACTTTTAAAATTATAGTCAGTCTTTGTTTTGCAAAGCACAATGCTAACTGAAACATATTGGTATAATGGAGGCATATTGGAATGATGTCCTTGCTTTGCATAGCTCAGTTACCAAGGATCTGTACAAAGGAGAGGATTCCAGTAAGTAAGGTTGTCAGCTAACATGGCATTGTGGAAAACAAAGATAGCCAATATGCAAAAAAAGCCACTGTAATCTTATACTGATACAGTTTAATAGTACTAAACAGAAATAATAAATAATCTAAGTCTTTGGAATATTCTTTGGAATAGGTGACTTAAAAAGTAGCAGCCTCTGAGGAAGTTTGCTTTTAAAATAATGAGGCAAGTTTATGAAATCAATAGTGTGTACATTTTTAATAATGTTTGTTTTTAATCTGTTAAAATTTAATATGTTTTAATATAAATATTAATAATTAAAACTTGAAAAAATCTTTTTTTATTGAAAGATTCATTATTCAAAAAAATGGATCATTCTGTAAGATAATTCAACCTAAGATGATAGACTAGTAACAAATTGGCAATGAGAGATGTGCTGGCTAGTACAGAAAGAGTTTCCAATTGTGTAGAACTGTATACATTATGCGAAATCTACAATCCTAATGTGAGCAGTTTCAAAAATAATAAAAAGAGCTAACAACTCATGTCTAATTAGTCAAAGAGACAAGGGACTACTTCAACATTTTATGTAAATGGCCACTGACAATACTGCACAACAGTCACATGTGCTCTAATGACAAGAAAATAAAAGTGTTGAAAATGCTTTTAAGCAGAATGTACTTATCTGTTAGCATAAAATTCAAAAAGTTTCCAGAGATGCCTATAAAAGTGAGAGTTTTGTATTAATAATGAAAATGTGTAACTCGTGGAGTTTTATCCCATTTCCTTGTGCTGAGAATATAAATTTATTCAAGAGGTAGTCTTGGTTCTACTCCAGCAAGCATTTTGGTCCCATAACGTGTGATACATGAAGTGCCCACAAACAGGCTTGCCCAGGCGGCTTTCTGTAAGAGACACTGCTATATCCACCACTCTGACTGCCTGGATAATAACTAGAGATTCATCTTAACCAGGTACTTCTCTCTTCTTAAAAATAACTCACCAGATTCAATTATTTTAAATATTTTGTAAAGATGACAATTCACTTAGTTCAGAATAAACCAAGCTAAACACTTTATAATGAACCACGCGTAGTTCACTTAACTAAAACATGAATACTGATGGCAGCAAATAATTGCTGGAGAAACTCTCACCTACCACTTGGAAATACTGAATTGGAAAGACTGTCCTCTCCCTATCCCATCTCGAAGCTTCTCTTAAATGGAAACATGACCTACTGAATATGAGTTTAAGAAAAGGAACAGGACTTAGTCCTTTCTCCCTCTCTTTCCAATCTGCTAGGCCAGAGAAGACACACAGTGTCACATAATAATTTTGCACAGTGGGCTCCCCCACAGCAAAGCAACTTCTGCAGCACCGGATTAGGGGTAAGATTTCTAATGAGCTGAAACATAAGGAAAACATTGGGGCCACCATCTCAGTCACATCCTCCACCATCTTTCTGACACCAGTCTGTATTTCTTTATTGGAATAAATCCAAGGAAGGAATACAGGGGTGTACTTATTAGCTCTCTAGAAATTAACAAATACTAGTAGAGTGTGGTTATGGAGTAAATGTCTAACTCTGGCTCTAACCCAGTTTGATACTAAATTTCCTTTTGTTGTTATCAATCTGATTATGCCTCATTTTTAGGTATTCTTTCATGCTCTATCCTCTACATTCCCAACAGATCACTCTGCATAATCTGTAGAGCAAACATTTGAGTGATTGTTATGTAAGAGATACTGAAGTTTATAAATATAATTAAATTTAAGCCTCAACAATTGTATAATGTAGATACTATTATTTATATTCCAAATAATTAAATAAGCTTAAGGAATTTCAATAGTTAGTAAAAGGTCATGTATCTGGACACTGATAGTACCAAAGCTCTAACCTAGTTTTGACTAACTTTAAATCCCATGGTTTTGAAATGTTTTATGGTATGGAATCCTCACAAAAAATCCAATTAATTCTACAGCTATACCAATTATTTATTCAATTATACAAGTTCTTGAACAATTTTTAATAACTACCTATAATGTGCTAGTCATTGTTGTAGGTATAAGAATTGGATACTAAATAAGACTGAGAATTTTTCTTTGCTCAAGGAGTTTACAATCCAGAGCAGGGGAATGAATAGATGGATAGATAGAGGAATAAATTTAAATAGTGATGAGTGCTATAAAGAATTTAAAAGAGAAAAGAAGGTAATTGAATCCATTGTGATGTTAAGTGTGAGGGGTATGTAGCAAGACAAGTTTAGACTGGTTGATATAGGAAGCCCCTCTGAGTCAGTGGTATTTTTTACCTGAGCTCTGAAATGTAAGAAGTCTGTAAAGTAAGTATCTGCAGTTATGAGAAACCATAGTGTAAAGGGAAACAATATAAGTACTACATCTAGACTTTTCATATTTGAGAACTGCCTCTAGCATATACCAGCTATGACTATAGGTAAACTATTTAATGTCATTGTTTATCAATTTCCTCCTCTATAAAAAGGACATAATAAAAACACCTACTTCAGAGAATTTGAATTATTAAATGACTTAATGCATAAAAGGACTTTGATTAGTACCTAAATATATCAAATACTATCTTAGTATTAGGTTACCACCACCACCATCATTGTCATGATCATCACTGTTTTCATTACAGGCAGAATGACTTATTAAGATCATAGAGATGGAACAAGCTTGGTGTTGCTACTATTATTATCATCCTAACATACAGAGTCTGAACCAGAAACAAACGTTTTCCATGAATAGTGAACATGTTATAAGATAAACCAACAATGAAATATATCAATTCTCATCAGGGGAAGGTCATTCTATCATAGAAATGAGACTCTTACAGAAATGAGAATCTGGGCAGGCCTGGGAGAAGCAATTTCCTGGATCCATCCACGAAGCTTATGACCCAACCTTGGATAAAGAGAAAGATGATCAAATAAATAAATAGCCAGCCAGCATACAGAATATGGTTAGTGAATATGAAGTCCATGATAAAGTAGTAATGAGAGTTACTATAAATGTAAGAATTAATTCAGACATGATAGTTCAAGTTAAAAACTCAAAGGGAGTTTATACAAGTTATTTTAAGAGTAGCTAGATGTGAGGATAGAAAGAATTAATGCCTATGAGTTCCCAAACAAACAAACCAAGTGAGACATATTTATGCTTGTATCGCAGTGTAAAAATATTACAGACTCAATTACAATTAAATAAAGACAAAGTTTTACATGTGACAAGACCAAACAGAAGTCAGAGGAAAAGTGGAGGGTTGTTTTTATTTTAATGATCACCTGTAAAAAGGTGGGCTTGACTTACAAACATCCCAAAGTTGAGATTTTATCTTTTTATATAAGAATCTGAATTGGAGGCTTTGTACAGGCTCTTGGGAAAAACCTTTCTTCCAACCAACTGTGATAGAAATTTTTTATTTTATAAAATGCAGGTTTTATTTTAAAATAGTTATTTCTATGCCATATCCTTGTCTGCCCTAACATGATTTCCTGGTATGGGTGAGCTTCCTCTGGGGATCTGTAGATGGGGAAAGGAAGGTTGTCCATGGAGGAAAGAATATAAAATCCAGGCTACAAAGCAGGTTCATGAAGATGGTTCCAAGGAGTTTGGGTATTACTCTATTGTGAGAGAAAATGGCATAATCAGGTCTGTGTTTCCTGCAGAAAATTTTCTCTTCACTGTGGAAAATAATTTAATGAAGAAATATTAAAGACAAGCCAAAGATTAAGAGATTATACAGGATCAATAATACTGAAAGATAAAAGTAGAAGAATAAGTTAAATGACATCATCAGAGGACAAATAAGAAAAATTCAGAATATGGAACATTCTAAAATACAATTGAACTAGTCTCTCCAAAATACAACTGAACTAGTCTCTCCATAAAAAACTAGACATTCTTATGGGGAAAAAATAGATTAAAGTTATTTAAGAGTAATAATAATCACATGAAAGGCATAATGTTTGACTGGATCCAGACTTCCCCCAAATAAAATACATTTGTGAGACTATGGGGGAAATTTGACTATGAACTGTTAATTAGATAACTTTAGGAAATTTTTAAAAATTTTATTACATAATAGTATGGCTATATAAGAGAATCACTTTATGTTGAGAATTGTTAGAAGTATTTAGGAATGAATTATCACCATTTTTGTAACCTACTCCGAAATGATTCAGTAAATGGGGAACGGGGGTGGCTCAGTCAGTTAAACGTTAGACTCTTGATTTCGGCTCAGATCATGATCTCAGGATTATGAGATCATCCCCCAGTTGGGACTTAGCACTGGGTATAGACCCTGCTTAAGATTCTCTCTCCTGGGTGGCTCAGTGGGTTAAACACCTGTCTTAGGATCCAGTCATGATCTTGAGTCTTGGGATGGAGCCCCTGGGATGGAGCATCACATGAGGCTCCCTGATCAGAGAGGAATCTCTGTCTACCTCGCCTCCCAACCCAACTCCTGCACTCTCTCAAACAAATAAAAATATCTTAAAAAAAAAAAAATGATTCTCTTTCTCCCTTCGCCTTCTGCCTCTCCCCCACGTGTACACACACTAAAAAAGTTTTGTATGCACATATTATAGAATGTATTATATAACATAAAAATATCAAAATATTGAACATATGCTTGGATATAGGTGATAACATATCCTGTTTATTTTATTACTCATTATGTTTTTAAGTATACCTGAATTATTTTCATAACAAATAGGCTACTTTAAATAAACTATTATATTAGTTTAAATTTTGGAAAACTTCAAAATGCAAGAGACCAGCTGAAGAAAAAGAACAGAAAAAGAATCAGAAGAGCATTTTGGAAAATTAAAAGATATACCAGAAAAAAGAAGAGTTTTATCAATTGGGCACTATTTCAATTTAGGTCTTCAAAATTATGCATACATTTTTTTCATTCTTTGGGAGCAAAGCACTTTGAATTTTCAATATAAAGCCCATACATAATTGCCTAGTTAAATATTACCATTTAAGTAATTATATAGAATTTAAAATGCTTCATTAAAGATGTTTTCAGAAACTTTAGAGCAAACTGCTAAGGAGGGCAGCCCCCCCCCCCCATTGTGTTTTCCCCCATTTCCTCTTTCCCTGGGTATTTATTCATTTAGACTTGATCTGTACCTGTTCTCTTTCTGTTTATGAGTTCCAGCTTCTGATTCTTGTGAAATTGAAGTGTTTTATCTTCCAAGCACATCTTCCCAGGTCTTGAATAGCTTACATCCTAATACTCTAATTCTCAAAGGCTTATCTGCTACATTGATATCAGAGGGTCCTTATGAAAGAAACATCAAGGACCATCAGAGTTGACAGTTAGACACAAATTATGGAATGAGGTATCTGTGAGACTTGAGAATTTGTTATAGTCTATTGCATCTGGGTTACTCCTTTCAAGTCATATCTAGGACAGTACTAACCATGAAGTCAATACCACTAACATGCATTTGCCACCAGGGTCTTTGACCTGTGTCACTTACTTTTAAAAAGTTGTATTGATGCAGACACTCACATCGCCTTAATAATAGCTTATAATTGTCCTCTTTTGTTCACAGAAATATCCAGTGAGCTGTGAAGCCTAAAGTACCATTTAATTTCTAAAATAAAACTTTGACCAGAATAACAACACTTCACATGGAATAGCAATACCGACCTTCTCTATGTATGTTTTTTTTTTATCTTTTTGTTAGAATAAAGGCAGTTTAGAAATCAAATTGTATTCAGTGCCTTCTCTCAAACTATAAATGCCTAAATAATTTAAAGTTCTACAATGACACAAAACATAAATATGAAACATGTTGTTAAAATCCAAAGCAAAAAAAAAAAAAAAAATAGGGTTAAAATCCTATCTGCCTGCAAACTGTTTCAGGAGATGGACCCCACAAAATAGCAGAATTTTGTGACACTCTGTAAGGGAGAGACAGGTCTAACATAAGGCCATGGAAAATACCATTTAGGTAATTTTTAGGTCCCAGACAATCTCTCAGTGATTATTTAAATGTCAGAAGATATAAATATCTTAAGTTCATTTCTTGAATGAAGAAAAAATAAAAATCAAACCAGATACCCCAAGTTTTTAGTTAATGCACCACTATAAATTCTCAAAGAGGAAGATAGTATTCAGGACACTTGTAGAAATAATCTATTATACAAAATTAAAATATTTTGATAGCATATTTAAAACACTTCGTGTAAAACACAACTACAATAAACATATTCAAGTACTTTTATATCGCAGCAGAAATTAGTAATTAGCCATCTTTAAAAAAAACATTGCATTGTGCAGCTTCTGGCAAAAGAATTAACATCAAATTTGAGCCATTTCATCTGCATAAAAAGCATTTTTGACTTTAAGAATACATTATAAAAAGTTTGCTGAATAAAATCTATTGGTAGCTAGGAAGATAAAGGTAATGACTGTCTTTTGTAATGATACTTTTTTCTTTAGAAAATCAATCTTTGGTGAGTCAGGTAAATGGCAAAAAAGACAGATCCTGACAGCACAATGAACATGTCCTATTTACAATGCAGCTAACTGCTCAATAGAAAAAGAGAGCACGGTAGGACCGCAATGCTTTCTCTTGTGTGTACTTAGAAGGCAGTATCCCAAGAAACTACACATCAGCCAAGGAGTCATCAGGGTCTACCCACTGATGTGTGCTCATCACTGTATATGAATTCGGAAGATAAATTTTAGCACAAAGTATTCTACAAAACACCAATTATTCTCACCTGCTTTTTCTTTTTTCTTCTTTTTTTAACTCCAGGATCATAGTGTGTTTAAATAGTCTCTGCTGACCTCATAGGCTGTTTATGCTCAAACAATCTCCTAATAGTCTTTATTCGATCAAATGCTTTATTATAGCAACCTGCAATTTATTACTTTTAAAATCATTCTTTCACAAATTTTTTCTAATCACAAAGAAGAATGAAACTTTCTTTTTGCTAGTTTAATTCAGATAGGTAGTATACTTTTAATAATAACCTCTATTTTCCTAGAATATAAATTTTATAATTAAATCAGCCATGTTACATCTTGCTGATAGCTAAGAGGTTCTTATTTTAAATGATTCTTTATTGATTCTGATGCTGGGGTTTCATTTCCTATATCCTTATATTTAAACACTTTTTTAAAAAGGAGCCTGAATTAAATTGTAAATGCTCGGTGTCTTTATACATTTTGTAATTGACATGGATATTATAGTGGTTTCACAACAGATCAGTAGCAATATCAGGGCTAAATTCAGAATTACTAATTCCATGTGCTGGTTTGAAGGGGAAAAAAAGAAAGAAAGAAAAGGGAGGGGAAATTAGTAGTTGTCAAGTAACTTCTATATGCTCAAATCTATCACATATGTTACAACCTTTCCTTTTCACAGCATCTTGGATTTTGCTTATCCTGCTTTCCAGTTTTATAATGAAAATTCTTCCAAGTCAAATAACTGGCAAATGGTAATTCCTGATTTGATCCAAAAATTATCCTATTCCAAAGTGCTGATCCTTTTACTCCAAGGCAGCAGCATCTTTTCCACCTCCTCTTCTTCATCTTTCTCCTTCTCCTCTGTCCTCTTCCCTTTCCTTCCCCATCCCCATCATTTCCTTTTTTCTTATCCCTTCAAAAATGAAATCTTCCCGGTATCCTTCTTCTATCTCCAGCATTCTCCAGAACAAGAAAGATTCGGAGGTAAAGCAGAAAAACAGATGGAAAAAAAAAAAAACTGCAACCATGAGAAGAACCTTAAAAACAGTTTCAAATGATTTGTAAGCAGAGGGGGAAAAGAAGGTTGAAAAAAATAAATCTACAAAAGTGACCCAAACATTGTTTCACTTGATCATTTACAAAAAAAAAAAAAAAAAAAAAGATTTATTTACATCAGTGAAAAGACCCCTAAAATCAAAAGGACTGAGGTTATTAGTGTGTGTGTTAGCTTTCCTAAGGTAACAAAACCCTGGATTACTCGATTTTCATTCTGTTCCCTATACAAATGTTTGAAGTTTGATAGTACACAACACTCAGAATCCCCAAATATACCATGCTCTGATTTATATGCTCTAATGTCTCTCCTTACATAGTTCTTTTAAAATGAAATTCTGTAACTTCCTTTTCTTCTAGTTACACTGTTCATCTCTCAGGTTTCAGTGTAAATGTCTGCTTAGTAGATTTTTCTCCTATCATCTAGCAGCAAGTAATCATTTGCTCCTTTATGCTTTTATGAATTTTTGCTGAATATCTTCCATAATGCTTCTCCAAACCTCCTCTCCTACCTTCTCCATTCTGCCTGTATGCATGAGCTACATGGTTAGATACTCCTACCTCTGGATTCCACTTGGTATTAGCCAACATGGAATAATGACAGAACAGAGGGAAAGAGGAAGATAGGTCAGAGTATTTATTCCCCCCAATTCCTTTGCTGTGTCACTTTTAGTAAGCAAAAATTTCTTCTTAAATTAAATCAAAAACTCCTCTGAGTCCCAATGATCATTTCCTCCCTCTGCTTCTTCAACTCAAAGGTAGTAACAATGTCACCTTGCCTTGCACACAACTTTGGAAATCATCCTTCGTTACATTCATTTAAATGATTCCATTTTCATTCCCTTCTGCTTTCTTGCTGGGACACTGACAATATTTTATTTGTATCTATAGTGTACATGTATAATATGTTTTATATAATTATGTAGACATTTATTTTTCCCCATAAAAGTAAGGTCTCTGAAAAAAATCTTTTATGTATTTATGTCTTCTGGCACATACAAGTGTCTTCCATGTATTAAGCACCCAGGGAATGTTTTTTGAATTGAGGAAATTTACTCTGAAATGTTTGTTCTTTCATAAAAGGTAAAGAACAAAAGTTCAAGCCCTTGCTTTGGAGGCTAACATTTATCAACTTATGGGCTTTACATATGCAATTTATTTTCTTTCTTGAATCACCTTCAGACATTGATGGAATTATGTCAGCTATTGGTGAATGCAGAAAACATTTAATGAAAGGTCATGGCCATGATTAGAGAATCACTGCTCTAAAGGGCACTGAATGAAATTTCATGTTATGTTCTATGGAAGATTAATTTAAATGATTTTCTCTATTGTCAAAAGATTTTTTTTCCTGTTGATATCCTATGAGCTTGACTGAACTGTGTGCTATTATGAAAGAAACAACCAGAACAGTTCTGTGATGGAGAAAATAATGCTAGGGATGGCAAAGCCAACTTCAATTTACAACATTCTTATAACAATTCAATATGTGGCATCTATAAACAAACAGATCACAATAAGTGAATATATAGATTACATAGTATCATAAAACTGTAATGCCTTATTTTTTGGTTGTTATCCTAAAACAAGGTCTTTGGATTTTTACTTATACGCACACACACACACACACCAACTCCAAATAGTCCTAATGTTTATTAGGCAGACCACTCCATCAATCTTTAATTAATTTATAACCTATTTGGAAAAAAAATACTTATAACATTTACACAATACAAATGGGAAATAAACCTTTGCTATATCAAAAAAGAAATCACAAAATAGTCATGGTTATTGACCAAGGAAATAGTACAGGTATTAATCGTTATGGAACTTAATAGTTTAATTGTTAGAACAAGTCATGCAAAAGAGGGAATATAAAGTAGACATTAAAAGTAGAGAAAGTTGAAGGAATATCTCCCAGAGGAAGAAATACAAAAACATGGAAATGAAGATTAGGCTTATTTAGAGAATAGCAATTATTTCAAATAGAATTGAATACAATAATGAACATTTGGCCAATAATACACCTTACATATGCAATAAAATAGATTTGATTTTAAAGGGAAACAATAATATTTGAGTTGAGCATTGAAAGTTGTATTTCAGGAAAATAATTACAGGGACCTAGATGTTCATCTATCGACTAAGTAGATGATTTGGACAAGTTATTTTATCTCTCTTTGCCTTAATCCCTTTAACTATAAAGTGCCAAATAAATATTATCTACCATATAAGGCCACTGTATAGAACAATTTGGATAATCTTTATAAAACACTCAGAAAAGTGTCTGGCACATTTTAAGCACTTGGTAAGTATTCACAGTTTTTATTATTACTGCTGTTTTTGTCAGTAGTGACATTAGAGGTATTTTTAAAATACAGAGTCAAGTAGAGTATTCAGAATAGTTCTTCAGTAGTCTAATAATGAAGTAACAAAATTAGCTGTAAAGTTGAACTGGTGACCAAAGATAATAAAGATAAGTATTCTTTGTATCTACCAAGTTAATGGTAATTTGTTATGGCAATAGGAAACTACTTATAGATGGTACCTGGAAGTGAGGTGCTGCTGTAGCAACGTGACCATCTTTGCAATTGAGCAATGGGGAAAGGCTGGATGAATTTTGAGGAGAAAAATTTTAAAAGCCTAGACTCCAGGGTACCTGGGTGGCTCCGTTGGTTGGGTGGCAAACTCTTGGTTTCCACTCAGGTCATGACCTCTGTGTCCTAGGACTGAGTCCCACATAGGCTTCTGCTCAAACAGGGTATCTGCCTGAGATTCTCTTTCTCTCTCTCCTTCTCCCCCTACCACTTGTGCATGTACACACACACATGTGCTCTCTCTCCTTAAAATAAATAAATCTTTAAAAATAAATGGAATAATTAAATTAAAAGCCTAGATTGTTTTGAACAAAGTCTTAGTAGAAATGTGGCTGTTAAAAACTGTTGATGAGGGCACTGAGGGGGGGGGGAAGCATATCTTAGAGAATATTTAAATCATAAACAGACCTCTACTTGGTTCAGATGCTTTAGAGGATGGGATTTGAGAGTTTTTAGCTGGTAAGTCTTAGATAAAATGTTGAACTTTGAGTTGACACTCTAATAAACTTGAGACTTCTGGTGACATTGGAATAGAATACATTTTGCTGGTGGTAAAAATGTGAATCCTTGGGGTCAGACAGTGGACAATGATAGGCAGAAATAAAGGCCCTCAATCATATCCATGAACTATGAATGTGTTAACTTATATGGCAAAAAGAACTTTGTAATTGTCATAGCTGTATAAGCATCTTGAGATAGGACTCTTCTGGATAATTTGGGTGGGCCCATAGGCCCACTTTTATATTTATATAAAAGTATATAAAATATACTTTTATATTCCTTATAAAAGTAAAAGAAGGAGGCAGGAGTGTCAGGGTCAAGAGAAAGGTTCAAATAGCCTAGCTGCTCACTTTAAGAGAAAGGAATGAGCCATGAGCCAAAGAATCTGACAGCCTCTAAAAGCCATAAAACAAAACTAATTCTCTAAAGCTTCCAGAAGGAATGTAGTCCTACTGATTCTTTATCTTAACCTGGGAAGACCCATTTCAGACTTTCATAAGTGGAAGATAATAAATTTGTGTGTTTTTTTTTAAAGATTTTATTTATTTATTTATTCATGAGAGACACAGAGAGAGGCAGAGACATAGGCAGAGGAATTAGCAGGCTCCATGCAGGAAGCCCTATGTGGAACTTGATCCCAGGACTCCAGAATCACGCCCTGAGCCAAAGGCAGATGTTGAACCCCTGAGCCACCCAGGCGTCCCAATTGGTGTTGTTTTAAACTTCAGTACATGGTTGGACAAGAAAGAAGACAATATTATGAAGACTGAGCAAAACTTGGTGACTGATTTGATACTGAACGTAGAAACAGAGCCTCCTGGGTGGCTCAGCAATTTAGCTCCTGCCTTTGGCCCAGGGCATGATCCTGGAGTCCCTGGATCGAATCCCACATAGGGCTCCCTGCATGGAGCTTACTTCTCCCTCTGCCTATGTCTCTGTCTCTGTCTGTATCTCTCATGAATAAATAAATAAAATATTTTTTAAAAAAAGAAAGTAGAAACAAATGAAGTTAATAACAAAAGAGTGAATGTGTCCTTTCACAGACATTTGGTAATTAAAATATCTTATTTTTTAAAAAAGCCATCCATCTTATCACATATTGAAGTTCCATTCTGTTTTGTCTCGGTTATAACAATCTTGATTAATTTTGGTATTATCCTGCTTATGCTGATATCTCATCTTTCTAAAATATCACTAAACCTGTGGTTCTTTTCATTATGATGTAAGGATTCACTTCTCTGTTGAAAATGAGGCCCATAACAGCAGGCACATTGCCCTCTAACTCTACAAGACAAAACTGAATAAAATAACCCTTGAAGTGAAGGGAAATTAGAATGTTCATTCACTTTCCAAATCCACTGTACTTTTCATCACAGAAGAACAGAGCTTTAGAAAGGACAGAAAGAAAGCCTCCCCATGTTTGACCCCAAAGTTCTATAGTACATATTCTAATCGGCCTTATAAGAAGAGCTTGTTTCTCCATTTCAGGAATCATCTTTCCTACATTTTCCAAAAGAAGTGATTCAATAGACATTTTGTAAGTTAGTGGAGCACACTGCCTCAATCAGGACTCCTCTACTTCACCACTGATGAAAGTTATGCAACAATTAAGAGAGAAAAAAAGATAAATTGGAAAGTGGGAACCTATACATAATACTTTGGTTTCTTTATGAATGTAGTTAGTCAATAGTTAGCCCATGTATATTCTAAATAATTATTTCCTACTTTGGAGCCATAATATAATTTTGACCTATACCTAAGTTCATCTTCCTACCAGTAAGGCAATAGAACAAAATCTTTGACATTTTAGTTATACACACACAGACATGAACATATATATGCAATATCAAATGAATGTTTAAATGTACACTAGGCAAGGCACTCTGTTAATCCTTAAGAAATTTACAGTCCTGTTGTTCTTTGTTGTTTCTGAGCAATAATGGCTAACATAATAACCTTCTTTATTTCCTCATCCAATATAAAGAATGTCTTCTGTGACTGATTAAATTCCAAAGCAAAGACATCTTAACCAATGGTGAATATAGTTAGAAAAGTCTAATAGGCTTAATTGTAAGTATTAATAGTTTAGATTATAGGGTGAACCTAGGAGGGCAGTATGGAGTTTGGGGATAAAACTCATGGTTATGAACTTCAGACTGGATTAGATGTGAATCTCAGCTTTGTCTGGTTCTACTAGTAACTTGGACAAGTTACTGACACTCTTTGGGTCTCAATCTTTTTATGTGTAAAAGTTAAATAATAATACCTATCTGGCAGGATATTGTGTATATAACATGATAGCACAAAATAAGTATTCAGCAAGTGATGTTTGTTGCTAACATTCTTCCCCACCCTAAGTCATCTGAGCAATGATTCAAGAACTTTTGACCTTTGATTTAACATTCCACAGACATAATGGATATGAAATGAAAAAAGTGCTAAATTCTATTTTGATGATTCTTATCTGATGCCATTAGCCTAAAATCTATACCCACTCATGAAAATTTTCACATTAGTAAGGAAATATACAGTTTTTTTTGTTACAGAAAACATTTTCCTTTTATGATAAAATAATTATTCTCCTAAGACATTTTCTGGTCAGGATCTTGAATTGTAAATTAAATCACAGTAAAAATATTGTCAACATTTGTCAAAGTCTAGATAAAACTAAAAATCTGTAGTGACTGGCATTTCTCTGTGTCTTAATGTTTTGTAAACATTACCAACATAAAGTTTTACAATTTTTAAAACCAGTCCCTTATTTAAAGAAAAAGTTTATAATAGCAAGAGTTTTCAAGGCAAAATAATTTTTTGCCTCATTTTCTTTTGTAATAAATGGCTACTGCATGTGGTTATAGTTTCCTTTTCATGTATTTATTGTTACATCCACAAATGTAAAATTTAGAGAAACTTATGGATACTCTATTTTAAATTTTTATTTCTATCCACCACTGTTCATCAATGGTTCAAAATAGAAAGCTAGCTATCTTAATTCTTGTCTTTAACAGAAATTATTTCAACATCAAGCAATCTTTTATTCTGGAAAGTGTTTCTTACAATTAATTTTACTGACTGCTTCTAAGGTCCCACAGTGTACGATATTTGAATGTTGTGGGACCCAGTAGGGTTCCCAACAGGGTTTTAATTAGAGCCTGAACAATGCTGAATATCCTTATTTTTCTTTCATTCTTAATGAAGCAAACTCACTTCAAGAGCATACGCAGCTTATAAACTTCCTTGGTTCCTCAAATATTTTCTGCTGCACCTTTACATAACTAATGCTTTCCCATCTCATATTTGTGATATTTCATTTTTGATTCCTTTACATTCCAAGAAAAGCAGATAAATATTTTGAGAAAAAATTATCTGGTGCATGTATATGTGGGTGTTCATTTTTCAGTAAGAGAATAAAATAATCAAAACGTGTTATTTAAATTTATGTGTCTGCTTTATTGAAGAGCCATATGCCCTAAAACTGATTGTCTATAAATGTTTCACAAGCAAATGGGGAAAGACAGGAAAAACCTGGATTAAAGAATACTTTTTGGGTGGTGCCTGGATGGTTCAGTTGTTTGAGCATCCGCCTTCAGCACAGGTATTGATCCCAAGGTCCTGGGATCAAGCCCCATGTCAGGGTCCCTGCTCAGGGGGAAATCGGCTTCTCCCTCTGTGTTTCCCCCTCCCTCAGCTTGTTCTCTCTCTCCCTCTCTCTCCCTCTCTCTCTCTCTCTAATAAATAAATAAAATCTTTTTAAAAGAATTTTTTTTGAATATTTTACTAATCTTAATCACATGTGCTTCATTAAACTAAACAAATTTTCAATCTTGGTATCTGTCCTACCCTTTCCTGTCTTTGTGCTTTAGTTTATTTACTCCACCCCAACTGCCTGAAATGCCCAACACTTTCTCTTTGTACTGCATTCATTCCTCTAGGGTTATGCTATGTATTTGTTAGTATATGCTGTGCTATCAGTTTGAAGATACAAATTTAGCCATAGAAACATAAGCTAATTTGAGAAGAGTGAGTAAAATGACTAAGGACTCATTAAAACATAAAACATAAAAAAGACACAGCTAAGAGCTAAATGAATGGAAAAAGTGCAAAAGAAATATAGACATGTTTTAAAATCATGTTGGCCTGAATGGAAAAGTTGGAAGTGGCATTTGAAAACAGAAATCAATCCTATAATGTCCCAGGTAAGAAAATGATCTTAGAATATATAAATATTAGACCTTAAGGAAACACTGAATCCTGGAGAGGAAAAAAATTGAGAGTGAATCTAAAAGCAAAAGTTTAACGTAAACACTTTGATGGCAATTTTGTTGTTGGATATGGTAAAGGCAAAGAGGGTTATTTTTAGATATGATAAAGGCTAACAGATGCTATGCAGCTAAGGATTATTGAATTTTAATGTTATGTAACCCTAAGCATATTTATTCAACATTGATGGGAAGTGTTCCATAATGAAAAAAACCCATAATATCTAATCTGAAGCCAAACAAGAATTAGAAATAAATCAGACAGATACTAGAGGATAAGATAAATACAGAAGTGCATATCCAAATACATCCAGTATAGATTAGATGAAATATTATACGGTTCACTATTGCTTTCTGAGTGAAATCTAGACATGTTGACTTGAGAACAGCAAAATATCTCTTAATAAGTATCTCATGACATTGCAGACCCCTTAGTGTCTAGAGCTGCTCAGTTATTCAAAACTTGTGAGATGGCAGAAAGATAACCTGACTTATCAACCTCAGTTTCCTTTCAATTACATTTGCAGAAGTCATTTATAATTGAAACTCTGTAATCCAGTATAATAGAACAATACCCTGTGTATGAAACCCAAAGCTCAACAACTATAGTGAGTGAAGAAGAAATCACACTTCTAAGGACATTGATTTCACTCAGATAACATTAATCAAGGAAATAAAAATCTCATTACCTCTGCAATTGTTTAACCTAGATGAAATTCAGTTTTAGACAGAATTTTAGATAAAGTTGATAGTTTTAGATAGGGTTAATGGTCTCTAAGGAAGGGTTAATAGTGCCTGGCTACAAAGGCTTTGAGGGGGATGAGCTGAATGGGTGATAGGTATTAAGAAGGGCACCTGTGATGAGTACTGGGTATTATACGTAAATGAAGAATCATTAAATTCTACTCCTGAAGCCAATATTACACTATATGTTAACTAACTAGAATCTAAATAAAAACTTTTTTAAAAGGCGGGAAGCCTGGGTGGCTCAGCGGTTGAGTGTCTGCCTTCAGCTCAGGGTGTAAACCTGGACTTCCAGGATCGAGTCCCACATTGGGCTCCCTGCATGGAGCCTGCCTATGTCTCTCTCTCTCTCAATCTCTCTCTTTGTGCCTCTCATGAATAAATAAAGTCTTTTAAAAAACTTTTTTAAAAGGCTTTGAAAAACTTATATAGGATGAGATACATATTTCTGATTTAGAGAAAGGCTCAGAGAAGATGTTCAATAAACGTCACTTTCTTAATACACTGCCTGCCCTTCATATGGGTACAATCTCTACTAAGAGTCCTAAATGTAGTACAATAACCTTATATCCTTTTAAAGTAAGCTCTTATTATATTGAACCATTCATTTGACTTCTGTACATTGTAGCTACTAGGTATGGGGTTTCTGACTATAACTCTCTCTGGATTTGCTTTTTACCCCAGGTTATAAATGGCATGCCAAATTGTTTTACATGCTAGATCCATAATTCAAAGCAGGAAAAGACATTTAGTTCTTAGAAATTTGATATGCTCTTCCAGGTTTGAAGACAACCATAATTAATGCCTTTATACATTTAAGTGTTTCTATTTGAGGTGAACAAAATACATTCATTGAAGCGGGAGAGAGTGTATTTTTCCTTTACATCATTTCACATAGGTAGATACTTAATGATTGGAAGCATAAACTGGAAAACATAAACTGTAGAATTTTTCTCAACAAGATTATCCATGACATCCTTGCTGCAAAATCTAGTGCAGCCTTTTTAGTTGTGTTTAGGTTGTTTTGCCATTTTTTTTTTTTAACTTTTCTGCAGCATTTGATGGTGCAGACTTGTGAAAATTTAAACTAGTGGTTCTCAGTATGTGGTCTGTGTACCCCTAAGGTCCCAAGACCCATTGTGAGCGTCTACAAAATCAAAACTATTTTCACAATAACATCAAGATGTTGTTGGCTTTTTTTGCTTTGTTGACATTTGCATTGATGGTGTAAAATCAATGGTGTTAAAAGTTGCTGGAACTTTATCACCAATCAAGGCAGAGGCCCAAACTATACCACAGCTCTTCAGTACAACATACTCATAGTTAATAAAAAATAAAGTCATTTCAATAAATAATATCATTGATGAACTAGTAAAAAATATTAATGTTATTAAATCTCAACCCTTAAATACATGTGTTTTTAATATTCATGACAAAATAGAAAGTGAATAGAAATTCATCAGGATACTGGAGGAAAGAACTTATGCAATTGAATTGTAAGCTTCTGAATAAGCTGCTTTATTCATGTATGAATAAAATTCACAATTTTTATTTGAAAGAATAACTGACAGGTAAACCATGGTTATTCAGTACTGAGTATTTGGCAGAAATTTTGTTGAAACAAATGTAGTGAATCAATCTCTTCAATGAAAACAACTGACAGTACATTTTGCCAATGATAAAATTTTAGCTTATTTTTTAAGATTTTATGTATTTATTCATGAGAGACACAGAGAGAGAGGCAGAGACATAGGCAGAGGGAGAAAAAGGCTCCCTGTCAAGAACCCAATGCAGAACTCGATCCCAGGACTCTGGGACCACGACCTGAGCCAAGGGCAGACACTCAACTACTGAGCCACCCAGGCGTCCCTATAATTTTAGCTTCTGAGAGAAATTTAGAATATTGGAAAACTTGGACCTGCCACACTGAGCTTAACAGTTTTCCAATACTTAAATACTTTTCTGATGAAAACTGTAGTGATATTGATAACTGTACTTTTTTAATATTATATAATGAAATCTGTCAACATTTGGAAGATCTACATAGCTCAGTGAGCTAATTATTTTCCAAATGACCAACAAGAGATGATACCAAATCATGCATGAGTTAAATATTCATTTAAAGTTCAAGATAAGTCAAGGAATTTTAATGTAATATAGAACAAAAAAAGTTCATTAATATGATTTTAGTTTCTCTGTTGTAACTAATCTTCAAGAAACTACCACTAGTGAACTTCTGATGTGATATCAAAGAACAAAATTGACAATTATCTTAAAAGGCTATGAAAATATTCCACTCTTTTCAAACTAAATTTCCATGTGCAGCCAGATTTTCCTTATATACCTTAACCCAAACAACATATTGCAATGCAATAGAATAAATGCAAAACTAGATATGAGAATCCTGCTGCCTTCTATTAAGCTGCACATGGTTCACTCAACTCACAAGAATTTATTTAAAATGATTTGTTAACATTGATTCAATCTATTATAGTTAGATGAATTAGCAAGTATTTTAAACTTTCTAAATATTATTTCTGTTATAGTAAATACTAATAACTATAACCTGCAAATTCTTTGTATTCCCAAAAATTTTTAATGTGAACAAATTCTGAGACCAAAAAGTGTGAGCACTACTAAGTTGAAGCATAATGCATGTGCTCTAAGAAAGGAATATTTTAGTACTTCTGTAGTTATATGACATTGTTCTCATGGATATCTTTCTACTTCTCTAGTAGATCCTTACCAGTCTCCCATTCAGATTTTTCTCTTTATTTCCTCTTCCTTTCAATGCCAGGGGCTCCAATTTCCTTTAATTGGTTCAATTTTGTCCCACTCTATATTCCTCTGAATCCTCTTCATAATCTTGAATGTGTTAATCACTCCCAAATCTGTATTACCAGACCAGGATCCAATATTCTCAGGTTATTATGTTATATGTAAATCTCTACTGGATATTTAGATTTGCATGTCACACAAACAGGCTAAACTCCACAGATCTAGCAATGAGACCATCAAATATCTTCAGTCTAGATGTCCAAAGCTAATGGTCTTCCTTTCCATGAATGCTATCACTATCCATTCAATCATTTAAGAAATTGATGAGATCAGGGGAGAGACGATCCTAGAATCTAGCCTCTACCATAATCCCCACATTCAGTCACTATATCCTACCGATGTTACCACCAGAATATCTCTTTAATTAGTATTTTCTCTGCTTCATGGTCATATTCTTGGTTAAGATCTCCATCATTTCTTATCTGAATTATTGTAATAATCTCTTAGCAAAATTGCTGTCTCCAGTAATACTCTCTTAAAATCCATTCTCTAAAATGTAACCAAAGTGACGTCTCAGTTACTTCCCTGATTAAAATGTTTCCCCATAGGCTTCAGTATAAAATTAAGTCTTTGAATACCAGACCTTCATGATCCGGGCCATATCAAACTCAATGCCTTCATCTCTCACCACTGCTCAAAGTAAAGGACTAGAATTTCAATGACTTGTTCTCAGACAATTGATTCCACATCTCATCTCTAGGCAACATCAAAGAATACACAAGTTGAAAAGATCTTTAGAGATAAAGTAGCCATATAATTTATCATCTAAACCAGGACACTTTTGAGAGTGAAAGCGTGCTATTAAAAATTACATTGGGATAACAGGTGTAAACCTGGATCGTCTTAAGCAAAAGAGCCTATATGATCACCCTACCTAGAGATCAACTAGACTATGACAGAACTTGCATCATTAAAGTGAAAGTGGTCATGCTGGTTATAACAATGACTAGACTAGAATCAGTCTTTCCCATCTCCTAGTCCACTGCCTTTTCTTCCACATTATGCTACTTTATTAATAATCCTTTTAAGATAAAAGTCAAAGAGCCTAATAGTTTTAATAGTACAATGTGTGCCATTTTTATATAATCATGGTAAATATATGATAGCTTCATTTGCAGTCAAAAGTATCACAATTAATGGGAGTTCAATAATACATAAAAGTGATTAAAAACATCAACATATCTATGCAAAAGTAGATTCCATTTCAATAGGGTGGTAAGCATAAAAGATGGCTAAGATCTCAAAATCCCAAATTCTTGACTAAGGAATTTCATAACCACTGCCACTCTGGCTGGGTTCCCAAAGTATGTATTGGTGCATGAGTGGGGATGTACATGAATGAGAGACTGAGAGACAGAAAAAAGAGAGAGAGAGAGAAAGAGAGAGAGACAGATAGAGAGAAAGAGAGAGAAAGAAAGAGAGAAAGATCCCCAGTAAGATTCCCTGCGTGGTTGAACTAAGCTGAATATGTAAGGACAGAGATTTATCTACCCCAGCCATTCACTAATTATCTACTCAAAAGGCTGGTATACATAACTTCTCTTTGACTCCTACCTAAACCTATCCAGCTTATGCATGAATTCTAAAGTTTTATAAATAGATCAAAAACATTTATTCTTCATCTCATTAAGGAAGGGAATGTCTTCTGTTCTATCCTTTCCAACCACAGCAAAGTTACCACACATAAAAATGCATGAACCAAGGAGAAATATCTTTACAACAAAAGAAGACACTTGCTAGACATGGGGTTAAAATTTCAAATGCTTTATATTGATAGCATCAAAGCAAAATTCCCAAAATTCTGGCAAAGTGAATTTTTTTGCCATTAAAAAATTAGCAATAATCTTAATACCTTTTGTTATACTTCCATTCTGATCTACATTCCAGGGAGCACCATTCAATGGTGAATCTTCTTAGGGTTGTTGTTGTCAGCAGCAGTATTTAAATAATTTTTTCCAGCAAAAGCTATAGACTCCTAACCATCTATGCAATGAGGGATCAAGCCCAGCTGAAATTTTTCTTCTTTCTAACAAAAATCAAGGTGGATAAAGCCATTCCAACTCCCTTTAGCATAGCAGAACACTGAGGAGCTCAAAAAGAGATCAACTAGAAGGTTGCAATGTCACATAAATATTTCTATTTCTAGATAGCTAATAACTGAGAGATGATCATAACTGGAAAATACTTCCCACAACTGGATGACATAGCATTTTACTTCCTTGTATATATTTTCAAGACAATTCTATTGTGAATAATACATTATCCTCTCTCATACTATGAGTTTGAGGATTCTTACTTAACCATTTTGCTCTTATCAAGAAGTCCCCTTCAGATAGTTTCAGAATTAGATATTTGGCTCAATTTAGCCTTTAATGCCTGCTGTCAAGATTCTTATATTCTTCACAAAAGTAGTATTTTGACAATATCTTTTTCTGTGACATGCTGAGTATTTTGCATTTATCTAAGCCCTATTTGACTGTGCCATTAAAATGCATAACACATCCTTTCACTTCTCCACCCATCTTCAGGTCTCTCTCAACACCCTACTTTTACCCAGGACCTTGTTTCTAGACTCTGTTTCATGCTGGGCCCAACAGCTTCAGAGATGCCCAACTTAAGCGGTGTCTTCTATTCAGTTTGTCACTGCCATTCTTCAGGACTGTAAATCTATTGCTGCAGATGGATTTTGCTTTCTAAAGCATCTACAACAACTATTTTCATATAAACAGCAAACCAGTGTTAATAAAAAAAAAAAAAAAAAAAAAAAAAAACTACTCTTTCACTTCCTTTCCAGAAAGAACAAAGGCATTATGAGGTGACTTGCTTTTATCACTCAGCCTCTATAACTCTAAAATTAGAAACTGGAGGTCCAGTCAAAAAGAGAATAAGATGGAGTAAGACCTTAGAGCCAACATTGTCCTGTGATCTGCATCTTCAAGTACCCCTAGGCAGTTTGTTTACTCCTTTAAATGTCTATGTTGCAATTCTTCTATGTGCCAGGCACTGTTTGGGGCACTGGGGCTAAAGAAATCATGAAATTTCCCCTTCCTCAGGGATGTATACTCTATGAAAGTAAATAATATCTCTGTATGTATGTATATATATATATATATATATATATATACACACACACACTATATATATATTTATACACACTTTCTGCTTAAGGAATTTCTGCTTAAGGAATCCCTTTGGATATATTACACATATCCTAACATATTTAAAACTAGGAGAGATTACAAATATCATCTAGTCCAACTCCTTCATTTTATGGATGAAGAAACTGAAATTTGGGGGGATATTTGGGTTTACCACCTGCTAAGATCCAAACTGGATTTCAAGTGCCCCAACTCCTAGTCTAAAGTATTTCTATCACCCCTCTCCTCTCAGATCAGGAATTTCTTAGGGACTTAAAAAGAAATCCACCCTTCTTTCTATTACTTTTTTTAGGATTTCTCTAACCACAGAAAATATGACTTGGTGCTCAAATGGAGTGCTGAAATAAAAAGTAAAGTCAGAAATAATTTTGCTAAGGATTCAGGCATTGAAAAATGGCATCCAGCCAATAATCATAGTCCTATTGAATTGTCATCCGTCACCTCTCATTATTTGTTGACTAGACACAGGAGTTGGCAGCACATTGCACATAGGTTCTAATTTCATACAGCTAATGGCTTGCAACTAAGCTACATGGATTGTAATACAGAGGCAAAAAATACATGAGATGAAATAAGAAAAAAGAAATATCCCAAAACAGATTTTCATAGAACACTGCTTTTAAAAAGCTATATGGAGCCACCTAGTGGCAGAATTTTGTGTTAATACAATTATATTTTAGGTAAAAAAAAATTCAGACTGTTAAAATATAAATGATGAGGTCAGAAACAGAGCCTAGTTTTGTGTGTATGTAAGACTTCAATTGTGAAGAAAATATGGCTAATCTGTCAAGGTTTTCATTTTTAAATTATTTTTATTTTGCATTTATTGTCAACAGAAAAATGTGCTTTCTGAAAAAGCACAAATTTTTCCAATTTAATAGCTCTTCAACAAAGTTAAAGATAATTGGATTCCACTTTTAAATTCTTATATTTTGCCTGAACTAGGCTCAAAAAGTCAATTTATTTAAATTGGAAAATATCTGTTAATGTTTCCAAACAGAATAGAACAGGCTTTTTTCCCCCTATGAACTGGAAAGTCTTTTATCAATGAGACACATTTTAACAACAAAGCTACAATTCTAAGGAAGCTAAGGATGCAGAAAATTGGCACTCCAATTAAAACCCTTTGCATCTCCAAAGAGAATAAAAATAACCATTGTATGAACTTACTTTAAATGGATTTATACAGACTAACATCTAATTAGAACATTTCAGAAATGCTGTGATTGTCAGGACAAATCCTGAATCAGGATCACTTCAGCTTTTGTTAAACATTTGAATTGCTTTCTTTCATCTGAGCATTGATTTACTATAAATCGATTCCAGAATCTTTCAGAAATATAGATGGTTGGTAATAGTAACAGATAGATACTAAAGATTGATATTTTATATGAATAGCATCTTATGCTATGTATAACTAGATCTTCAATGTATCATTGAAAAATATATTGAAAATTTTCTTAAAATTGTTAATGAAATTACAGAAGGGTATGTGAAATATGATTCAAGATAGTTCATTTAGTTTTATATATTCTTTCACTGACTAAAGATAAATTTTTTTAAAGATTTATTTATTCATGAGAGAGAGAGAAAGAGAGAGAGAGACATAGGCAGAGGGAGAAGCAGGCTCTTCGCAGGAGCCTGATGCGAGACTCGATCCTGGATCCCCAGATCAAGACCTGAGCCGAAGGCAGCCTCCCAACCGCTGAGCCACCCAGGTGTCCCTCAAAGATAAATTTGAAAATCATTTTTGTTTCATTCTTTGTTGTTGAAAAAGTTGATTTAAAATATTGGATGGTCCTACCCCTTACTGATTGAGCCTCAGCCCAATAAGAGACAGCCGTGAGAAAAAGGGCAGATGCAGAATCTCTTGATCCTTGTCTGTGACCTAAGATAACACACATAAAGTACATGTTGATTTCTGATTATAAGATCTTACCATATACATATTGATTATGAGACATCGGCACACAATCAACACTATATCATTGCTTCTAAGCTTTGCTATTACATTCACCTGCAAATAAATCAAATAATAATTGCAGCAAGGTAAAGATCAATAAACTAAAATCCTAGACATATTTAAAAATGATTAATAGGAAGAAATAGAATTTGAAAACCCTAATAATTTTTATAATGGTGTATATGATTCCACCAGAAAAGATACTAAGGTTTATATAGCTCTGATGTATAACTTCAGATAATGTGACAATGGGAATGGGATAGGATTATGAGAAAATCAAGGTGGGGAAAAGACTTAGAACAAAATGGCATGGGATATAAAGGTTTGATTAAATATCTATGGAATATTGAAAACCAAATAACTGATGCAAATAGCAGCAGAATCCTCAAGTAGTCACTATGGCTACAAATCCAAAAAGGCCCACCTGTGTGCATTGGGCAGACAAAAAAACTGCTCTCTGTGGATAAGGCTATTTCAATGATGTCATCATTGAATACAAAGGATAATAGGATAAGGGTAGCTATCATTACAGAACGTCTGCAGCATGTTGGCACCAGGCTAGGAGTTTTACATATGCCATTTCAGTTAACATTTACAAAACCCTCAGGCTGGTATTAATTGTTTTATTTTACAGGAAAAAAAAAATACTAAGACTCTAAGAAGGATTCTGAATCCTTTGTCTGCCTCCAAAGCCATTCTCTTTCCATAGGAAATACATATATGCATAATATATCAGTGTTAGAGAGCCAAGATGTTATTCTAATTCTGTTTACCTAACAATAAAGTAATCCTTTTCAAGATCAAATTGAAATGCTTCATAAAAGATAAACTAAAGATGCTCGTTCTTTTTTTAAAGAATGAGAGTCCTAGCAGTACCCAAACTTCAATCTCACTATGATCAAAATGCAGTTTTATAATTTAGCTGTAGAAGATAGTGAATGAGTGATTCTTTTTTTTCTTTTCTTTTCTTTTGTTTTTTTTATAGGGCACCTGGGTGACTCAGTTGGTTAAGCACAGGATTCTTGATTTCGGTTCAGGTCGTGACCTCACGGTCATAAGATGGAATCCCACGTCTTGTGCTCTGCACTGGGCATGGAATTTGCTTAAGATTCTCTCACCCTTTCCGTCTGTCATAATCTCCCCTACCCCGACCCCTGCTCATGTTCTCTCTCTCTCTTTAAAAAAAAAGACAGTGAGGGATTTTTTATACTTGTAAAATATGAAAATATTTATATAATATATTTATAAAATAATTATTTTATAAATAACTTTCTTCTCTCACTGTATTTTCTAAACATATGCAATTAAAATATGAAATGCATGGAATTGGGATGAATTAAATTCAAAGCCAAATGCATTGGCAGTAAAACATTACAGACCATAAGGATTACATACAAGACTTGTGAAAATGCAGATTCCTCAGCCCCAGTCCCAGATATATTGACTTAGTGATTCTAAAGTGGGGCCTAGGAACTTACATCTTGGACTCATGTTCTTCCTCCACCGACCCCAAAGAATCCAATAGAGGTGGTCCTCAGACAATATGAGAAATACTTTAATATATTACTCCTTTGAATTTTTGTTCAATTTCATAGACCTTCATGTCACATCCTCAAAGGAATCTTATTTCTTTCTTAGCTATATTTATCTCTTTTTCCATGGTAGATCTTGTCAGAATTTTTACTTCATCATAATTTCAAGGAGAAAGGGTCATCTTTGTGGGCGAGATTCTTAAAAAAACTGCTAAAATATTATTATGTTAAGAAATACTACCTTATATTTTTAGAATTTCTAAAGTAAAAAAACCCACGCTAGCAAAATAAATCTATATAATCTATTGTAATTGTTACAAGAATCTGTGCTTTAATGCAATATATTTAAAATTTTACATATGTGAAAAAACACTTGTGCTATATCAGCCCTGTCACTGTGCAAATGAGCAAAGAAAGTCCCAGATACAGCTCATCATGATCCAAAGCTGAAATAGCAAGGGAAAACAAGACCAGTATTCCCAGTCTCCAACCCAGTATTGTTACCTGGACACTATTTTCTATTAGCCACCACATGAGTATTTACTCACAAATCTGAATCTTAACAGCATTCTTTCAAAACATAATAAATAAATTAAAACACTGGACTCTCACTCTCACTTCAAGTCCCAAATGCTCAAAGCAGAAAATGAGTTAATGTAAGTGACTTGCTGGTCAACCAAGGTCCAGAAAAAGAAGACATTTAAGTCTGTTATGGAAAGTCAAAACTATTTTTTCCAGTTTTATTGAGATATAATTGACATACAGTACTGCATAAATCTAAGGTGTATTGCATAATGATTTTACATGTGTATATATTGTGAAAAGATTACCACAATAAGTTTAGTTAACATCTGAGTAAACTATTTATTAATGTGTACCCTATGTTATAAAACATGATAAAATATAGCTGAAAAAATGCTAAATTCAGTCTGTTATTCATTTTTTTGCATGTGCTACTATAAAATGTATTGGAAATGTCTGGATATTTACACATCATTCTGATAAAATATTCAAATGATACACTAAATTCTTCATTTTTATTTAAATGTTTGACATTCCTGATAATGATCGTTGTCTTAGAACTTCACTGTCATTCTGTAGTTACTTTTATGCAAAAGTAAAATCATATGTATACAACAAAGGCAAATAAGAATATCCAGATATGCAGGTATAGATGATTTAGTAATAACTGGGACACCAAAGAGACCTGAGTCCAACCTTCACTTTACTTGCTCTGTTTGAAGTTGAGAAACTTGCTAAAAGTCTCTAAGCGACAAGTTCTTCTTCTGTAGAATAATAATATAAATACAAATATTAAATGATGATAAAATTAAAGATTCTGTCTATAAACTACCTAATACCAGAGCTATACTAGGTATTCAGTAATGGTATCTAGTGTTTTCTATCCAGAAGTGATTTTCTCTTTTGAATTTTCATACTTTGTCCTACAACGAAGCACAAGATTCTCACAGATCAGGTTCTTAAGCTAAGCCACACCTAGCAAGCTAGGAGCCTTAACATATGTAAGTCAAAATTCTGTTTTAAAAGTGTAAAAGTCGGGCAGCCCCAGTGGCCCCACCCCAGATTGAGTCCCATGTCAGGCTCCCTGCATGGAGCCTACTTCTCCCTCTGCCTGTGTCTCTGCCTCTCTCTCTCTCTCTCTGTCTCTCTCTCTCTCTCTCTCTGTGTGTGTGTGTGTGTCTCTCATGAATAAATAAATGAAATATTTTAAAAAATAAATAGAAATAAAAAATAAAAATGTAAAAGCCTATACAATCTCCTTCAACTCATGAACTTTTATTTATTAAAGTTCCACTCATAAGGTTAGAGGCATAAGAATGCATATAAATACAGAAACATCTCTTTAATAGATACCAAATTGCTGACAGAAAAGGGGATTTAATTATCTCCTTGAAGCCAATAGCTCTATTCACATTTACTCTGAAACAAAATGGGTTGGATTTCTTAATAGCGTTTTGTGAGATGATAATATTTAGCAATTTTTAAAATGCCTAAAATGCACATTTTCCTACCCTAAATATATAGGCTAAAATGTTTATACATTTTTATTGCAGAATTTAAGAATTTGTTTTGTTTTGTTTTGTTTTTTTGGTTCTTTATATTAGTTGTATATAAGGTACTCTAACACCATTTTGTCTTTTTGCTACTTGGATTAACTGAGACAGAATTATACATAATAATATCCAGTGTTTCATTCTGTGCCTTACAATTCCTTCAAAAGCTATAAGCCACAAGCTTTCAAATATAATTAATTTTATTTTTCAATGTCATATTTTACCAAAATACTCTAATTTATTGAAAGTACACAATGACCTTTACAATCTTTTAGTATTTAAGCAAACTAGAATGAAAAAAGGAGAAGCTTCCAAAACTGACATATTTCTAAGATTTGAGATTCCAAAAGCTTTACTAGTGAAGAAAGAGCTGCAAATACATACTCTTTATTGGTTTACTCTACCAACAGATAATCTGGTTTGAATGAGAACAGTTAGATTCCAAGAGGTTAAAAAAATAGTAATGCCAAACCTCGTATGTGCCTACCTGGGTGTAATATTTTCAAGTAAAATATTGAATGTCACAGACTCCACTCAAAAACATATACAATCGCTTTTATTGATTGATTTTTTTCTTTTTTGAATCTCAGGTTCACCCATTTCTTCAGTCATGTAACATTTTCCTGGTGGGTCCACGTAAGATCCCATTTCTTTTTCACTTTCTCTTTCATTCCCACTTTTCACTCACATCCCCTTCCAAACTGTAATGTGTTAGGTATATTGTTCCTTGTAAAGGCCATAATGCTATTTTGTATGTGACTGTGTTTTTTATTTACATAAAATATATGTGGGCAAGACTCATGACACATTGTAAATATGTTAGTTTTGAGCATAGGAATGACATTATCACTCTGGCTGCTGTGAGGATAAAGGATAGACTTAAGACCTCCAAGAGGAGAATCAAGAAAGCTATTGCTGGAAGACATGTAATGCAGTAAGTCCGGTAAGAGATGATGGTGGCTCCACCAAGGTTGGCAATAATAGAGATGTTAAGTTCCAACATCAATTTCAGTGGAAAATCCAAAACCAGTGGATAGCAGATCTACTGACAGGCCTGATTGGAGACTATCAGGAAAAAGAATCAGAGATGACCCAACAGTTGGGGGATGGGCTAAATAATGGGATAGATTTCTTTATTCTGAGAGATAGAGAAAGAAATTAAAATCTTGTTTTAGATATGTTAATTCTTAAATACTTATTTAATAGCCAAATGGAGCCAGCAAATAGCCACTGAGTTCATTTAAATATCAACCTGAGATTGATAGAGACAATAGGACAGCAATGTGGATGCTATTTTTAAGCCAGGCCTTGAATAAAATTAACTTAGAGAAAATAGAGGATACAAGTACTGAGCTTAGAGCATTCTAAAAGTTTATAGGCCAGGAAGAGGAATATTGGAAGGATACCGAGAAAGAGCAGCCTGTGTGTTAGACGTCCCTAGTCATGAACATCAAAAGACTAATTTTGTTTAAGATGCTTCGAATTCTACTTAATTATCCCTCCAATAGAGGATTTTATTTAACATACATATCATAACATATGGTTTATACTGAATTACTTAAATGATCATATAGACAATAAAAACATAATTGTGAACCATCAAGGATCCAGATCTAATGCTGGATCCCCTGATAATCTACTCTTGTCCACTCTTTATTCCATGTCTAAGGTGAGCTCCTAGCATGGAATTTTGCAGAGGTGGGCTCAAGTAGGGCCCTGGATCTGTTGTGCTCAGCAAATATAAAGTGTTCATAGAATTATGCTCTATCTCACATTACCACAGAGCCACACATCTTAGAGCAAATTGCCTGCCATTCAATTGTGTATAATCCTACTGAAGTCAATGGGAATAATGATCTGAAGTAATAAGAACAGAACATTAGTAGAAAATAGAAGATGCCACAGGAAAAAAAGAAACTTTAGAATTTTCTTAGAAATAACACTGTTTCAATTCATCCATTTTAAACTATAAGTCAAAGTAAAAAAATTGATTGCCATTTAATTAACTTTTATTCAATTTAAGAATATTCTAAGAGTATTTTATCCTAAATTATATTTCATTAATTTTTTGGTATCTGGACACTAGATTTAGTTCAGAATTCAGTAGCTATTGATCACAAATTACTTGAATAGCTAAATTTTCTCCAAATTATAACATATACAAATCTATCTGAGCATAAAGAATTTCTAATATCTGATTTGAATAATTTC
Organism: Canis lupus baileyi; assembly: GCF_048164855.1. Lineage (NCBI taxonomy): Eukaryota > Metazoa > Chordata > Mammalia > Carnivora > Canidae > Canis > Canis lupus. The sequence continues at coordinate 12,356,967 of NC_132851.1, read as the reverse complement.
TAAAACATTTTTAGAATTTTTTTAAAAAATTATTAACACTGACATTCATGTACTTTTCTTGATATGATGCCTTTAGGCTTTTTCACAAATTTCTGCTCTAGTACACTGACTATACTAAATGTGAAGTTTTCCTCTTCTTTCTTTTCTTTCATTCTGCAGAAATTATGCCTCTGTCCTAATCCTCTTACATAGTTTCCAATGAATAAGAACTATAAATACTTGTGTTAGTCATTCATGATGTTTACCAAAATCTTCCTGGCCTTCTTCCAGGCACATAGTAGAATTATATCTCCTGGTTCCTTTGAGGAAACTGGAGATCATACAACTATTTCCAGTCATTGAGTTGTGGGCAAAGTGTGCTTCTCAGTTGGAGCATATAAGTACATTTGTAAACGATGTAGAGCTATCTTAATTTCTGCCATGGTGACTGGAAAAATCCAAGATGGTAGCTATTCTGTCTGCCTGAGTCCCTGAGTGACCACCAGGAGCAGGGTCCACCTGCTGACCTTTGATGAACATGTAGCTTGAGAAAGAAAGAAATCTTCCTGGTCTCAGCCAATCATAATTGGGCTTTTTTGTTTTTTTTACTGCAGCATAATCTATCCTGATTGAGAGAATATTCCAGCCAAATGCACTTTCAATTCCTTCCTAGGACCTCTGTCACAAATCTTAAACAAGTAAGATAGGCTTCACATGGTAAAAGTCTTACAATCATCTCTTTGCCTAATTCCCTTGAAATTAAGACAGAACTAGATCCTAGTAGTCTTCCATTATATTATTTTTCTGAGGGTAATCCTTTCCTAGCATAGCCCCTTAGACTAAAGTCGCTTCTTGAGAAGGTAATACACTCAGTCCTATTTTAATTACTCAGCTAGAGGATAACTTTTTAAAAAGCATGTATAAGATAAAAATAAATATTATCCCACCAATAATTCCCATCCAAAGTTTCTATATTTAAATATGATTATCTGTGGGATTTTTAAAAGCCTTCTTTGTGGGGCACCTGGGTGCCTCAGTGGTTGAGGGTCTGCGTTTGGCTCAGGTCATGATCCTGGGGTCCTAGAATCAAGTCCTGAGTCAGGCTCCCTTCAGGGAGCTTGCTTCTCCCTCTGCTCATGTCTCTGCCTCTTTGTCTCTCATGAATAAATAATAAAATCTTTTTTAAAAATTTTAAAAAGCCTTCTTTGCATCTATTAATTTTGGGAACTTTAAGAATTGTTCCTCTACAGACCCTAACTAATTTTAGTGTCAATCATATGACACCCCCCCACCACCACCACCTCCTTTCTACATTACAGGAATACGTGTGTGACCAGGCTGACAAATCAGAGTACATACACTACTATGTGAGGAACATGACTGGTCCAGATATGCACAGCACCCAAGCAAGACCAATCACAATCCTTTTGGGGGATTGACATAAATTCAGGTCCAAGGAGAGTTATGTTCTTTTCTCTAGTATCACTACAACTAGTGAGGACAATGCACATATTGATCTGTCAGGGACCATCATATTGCCACATGGTGGTGGCCTGCCCAAAAAGGAAAACAGCATAGAAAAAAACAACAAGCTTGAGCAGTGGCAGAAAAGTCTGATGACATCAACCAACTTTCTCTTTGTCACACTTAATCTTTGGAGTTCCTAGTTTTTAATAAAATTGAGGTGTTTGTTTGCTATTTGTTTTGCTGTAGTTAGTTTCAATTGGCTTACAAACAAAAGTGTCTTTTTTCCAGAATCCCCCAAACACATATCTTCCGGGCTCTAACATCCCTTTTAGATTACTGAGTAAATATAGTCACCAACTCAGAGAGGTCTTGCTTGGCCACACTTGATCACCTTCTTCACTTCTGTTCTTTAGTCTTTGTTTGTTGTTCATCATGAGCCTCCAGAAAGTAAGTTCTTTGAGAGTGTAATTCACTGCTACATTTCTCATGTCTAGTATGTCTGTGTATACTTGCTAACTACACAAATTGATGGAAAAGTGTAGTATTTTCCGCATGTCTACATTGCTTATCTAATTCTACTTTTTCCCTAGATCCATGACTCTTATCTACGTGTTTAATATGAAAATACTTTTATGACCAGATTTAAATGGATAATTTTTCCCCACTTTACCTGCCTAAATACAGTTTCTTTGTAGTAGTCTCATATTGCTGCTTAGCTGCATTTCTAAGAAGCTATATTAAATTTCAAAATCACTCAAGTATTATTTGGCAAATTATTCCAGTAAATTTTTATAGGTCCAGTACTTACTACTTTAAGAGACTAATTTACCAAAGAGAACCATTGTGACAATTAAAAAAAAAAAACAAACTTCTTCCAAAAGTGCCTAAAAGACAGTAGCTAAAATAGGGAATAGATAAATTTCTTTTTGTTCCCTAATTTTCACTTCATTATCACTACTCAGCATCACAAACACTTCTCTCCAAACCACTTTCTTTTTCTGTTTGCTAACATCAAAATCACAACTGATCACCTAAATATACAGACAAATGTAATATCTTTATGTATGCACACACACACACACACACACATATATATACAAATATTGATTTGCATTCATCTATGAAATGATGTATTATCTCAAGAATTGTATCAGTATAAATTGAAGCAAATCGATCACACAATATTGAGAACATACATCTATTTTTCTTCTTTCCCAAATTTCTAAAAAAAGTAAATTGTTTTAAAAAACTAATTCACAGGTAAGAGAACAAGAGAAGAGTGGCACAAACGTTTGGAAGTTGAAAAGTAGATGCATTTGAGAAACTAAAGTTTCAAATGGCAATGAGATCCAAGAAGCAAGCTGATTTATCATGCAGAATCACCAAATTGCTCTGGCCATTGGCAGCCTCCAGCCCTTCTGGAAATTGGGCTCAAGAAAAGAAATTAATAAGGAGGATTAACTCAGGGGCTCTTGGATGGCTCAATCAGTTAAGCATACAACTCTTGATTTCAGCTCATGTCTTGTGAGATGGACATCAGCCTGTATCAGGCTTTGCACTGGGTGTGAGGCCTACTTAAGATTCTCTCTCTCTTCTTCCCCCCCAAAAAATAAAAATTAAAAAAAATAAGGAGGATTAATTCAAAGTCTGCATAAGAACTAGTCAAATCTTGGGGTCCCTTCCCTTTCAGTGGCAAAAAAAACTAGTTTTACTCTTTGCAGCAGTAAAAGAGAGTTCCTGTGTATTAGAGAATGCAAGCCATCTTTCAGGGTAGAGAGACACTCTTCTTGACCCCTGTACTTCAGAATGCATACAAAACACTGGGACTCTGACCCACCTGCTTTTCCTATATCCCAAGAGGGAAACATGTGGTTTCTACCAGAGCATCCTGTAGTAAAGCTCACAGTGGACAAATCTAATCATATTCTTGTAAGTTCCTTTAAGTTCCTCATTGTTATTTATGAGCAACAAATAAAGATTATCAGACACCTCATGAAAGCTTTTACTAAAAGATGAAGGCAGGGTAGCCTGGGTGGCTCAGCGGTTTAGTGTCGCCTTCAGCCCAGGGCCTGATCCTGGAGACCCGGGATCGAGTCCCACATCGGGCTCTCTGCATGGAGCCTGCTTCTCCTTCTGCCTGTGTCTCTGCCTCTCTCTCTCTCTCTGTGTCTCTCATGAATAAATAAAAAAATAAATAAAATTAAAAAAAAAAGATGAAGGCCAAATCAAAAGGCAGAGGAAAAAAGCAATTTAAAGGAAACAGAATATGATAGCATGCATATTTAAAAAAAAGAGAAATTATATGAAAAATGCATATTTAAAAAAAGAAAAGCACAATAATAAAATTAGAAAAGGATACTATCAAAATTGAACAGTAAAATCACTCAAAAGGAATGCTCTCTTGTTTCAAGTTTTTATTTAAATTCCAGTTACTTAACATACAATGCAGTATTAGTTTCAGGAGTAGAATTTAATGATTCATCACTTATATATCACACCCACTGCTCATCACAAGTGCCCTCCTTAATGCCCATCACACATTTAGCCTCCCCTCCAGGAACCCTCAGTTTGTTCTCTATAGTTAAGAGTCTCTTTTATGGTTTGCCTCTCTTTTTTTCCATGTTCGTCTGTTTTATTTCTTAAATTCAAAATATGAGTGAAATCATGTGGCATTTGCCTTTCTCTGGCTGACTTACTTCTTAGCATAATACACTCTAGCTCCATTCACACCGTAACAAATAGCAAGATTTCATTCTTTTTATGGCTGAATAATATTCCATTGTGTGTGTGTGTCACACACATTTGGGCTCTTTCCACAATTAGGCTATTGTTGATAATGCTGCCATAAACATCAGAGTACATGTGTCCCTTTAAATCAGTATTTTTGTATCCTTTGGGTAAATACCTAGTAATGTAATTGCTGGATCATAGACTAGTTCTATTTTTAACTTTTAGGAATGCTTTTGAAATAGAAATAAATAGCAAAACTCTTTTAAATCTTACTACATAAGTTAAAAGATAAAATGTAGTGCAGACCTTATTTTTAAAAAAAAAAAAGAGTTGAAAAGATGGAAAATAAAAGAGAAAAGAGAAAACTGCAGAGCCAGTCCAAAAAGTCCGATAACCAAAAAACAGCAGTTCCAAAATAAAGGAGCAAAGGAAACTGGGGAAAGGAAATAATCATTGAAGCCATTAAGAGATTTTTCAGCAAATAAGGACATGAGTTTCCACATGGAGAGGACCTACTAAGAGCACAGCATGAGGGAATGAGGGATGGAAATAGACAAACCATGGCATATGTTAAATTTTCAGAACACAAGGAACAAATAATACTGTCCCTTAGTTTCCAGAGGAGGAGAAAAAGTCACATACATGGATCAGAGAGTAAAAATTACTTCAAATTTCATGACAGAAACACTAGAAATTTAAATAAAGATTATTTCAAATTTAGAATTCTGTATCTAACCAAGCTAGCACATAAAATATTTATCATACAAGGTCTCATGCAGGGAAAAGAATCCATCATAATTTTAAGCAATATTCTAGGGTATAACTGACTGAAAAAACTGACTTTAGGTTGAACTTTCAGAATTGACTGAGAGCTTAGCTGCCAAACCAGATCAAAGGGATACTGACTACTGCCTCCTCTGGTCTTCCGAAGCCATCACACTCAGGAGCCTCTGCAATCAGAAGATAGAGGAAATGTTCCAAGACCACGGAGAGTACCGAATCCTGTGTATACTGCATTTTTTCCTATATGTACATTCTTATGATCAAATTTAACTTATAAGATAAAATTTAATTTATAAATTGGGTGCAGAGATTATCAGTAACTAATAATAAAATAGAACAATTTTAACAATATACTTTATAAAAGTTATATAAATATGGTCTCTCTCTCAAAATATTATTGTACTGTACTCACCCCTCTGGTTAGGATATGAGATGGTAAAATGCCTACAGGAGAAGATGAAGTGAGGGGGAATGACCCACACGTTGTGACATAGAATTAGGCTAAAACTGACCTTCCGGATGATTCCATAGAAGGAGGCTCATTTGTTTCCAGACCCGGGTTGATGGGAGGTCACTGAAACCTAGGAAAAGGAAACCACAGATGAAAGTGGACTACTGTTCTGGTGCACGGTGGGGCTTGCAGCAAAGCTTGGCGTGTACTTCACCTACACCTTCAAAACTTTCATGAATGTATCTATCTCATTGGCGCAAATTACTGCACTTCTAGGAGCCCCCCCTGTGAGGAAAGCTGGGAAATGTAGTTTTTAGTTTTATGGTCTGCAGGCGCGCGCGCACACACACACACACACACAAACGTTGGGAATTAATGCTGAAGGATAATTCACTATATGCATCACACAAAATCTCAGAACTATATTTCCCATGAGTTCTTTCTCTGGATGTTTTCTCTTCAATATGTGAGTAAGTCCACCAAGAGGAAACATGATAGAGGAAAGAGAAGACCCAACATGGGGAAAAAGAGGAGAGGACTTCTCAGGATAATGGGGAGGGTAGATCCAGGAAAACAGCCCTATGCTAGGCAAGAAGGAAAAACCAAACCAGGTTGGAGTGGGTCAGAAGGTTCTGGGCAAGACATTTTCAGGAAGATGGAATAAGCAGAACACCTGATGTGTCCATAGCCTTGATTTTTAATCGGTAACAAATTTGAGGCTAAATTTGTGACAAATACATAGAAAATCAAGCAAATGATAAAGTGGGACAACTCCTGGGGAGGAAAGGTGAGCAGGAAAGGAAAGTTGTCCAAGTTTAAATATCTCAACATATATTTTCAGCTTCAGCATATATGCTATGTCCTAAAAACAAAAGAGACAGAGTTAACTTTTTCTAATGCCTAAAACTAAAAAAAATAAATAAATAAACAAAAAAATCAAAGAGTAACAATAAATGTATTAAGACATGAAGGTAAATATTAAAATAATTAGTTAGGGATGCCTGGGTGGATCAGTGGTTGAACTTTGGCTCAGGTGGGATCCCGGGGTCCTGGGATCGAGTCCCACATCTGGCTCCCTGCATGGAACCTGCTTCTCCCTCTGCCTATGTCTGTGCCTCTCTCTCTGTGTGTCTCTCATGAATAAATACATAAAATCTTTTTAAAAATCTTTAATAAAAATTAATAAAAATAAAATAATCAGCTAAAATTAGTTGGGTATAATTGCTATTAGAGGAAGAAAATAGGGGGAAAGTATGACTATTTATGTGCATTTATATATTTGGTAACAATAAAACTTGAAAGGGTAGGATTTGAGAAATAGATTACACCTCTTTGTCTTGCTCCACTCTCAAAATGAATCTATTCTACAAAGACATTTAAACATTTCCCAAACTGGGATGCCTGAGTGGCTCAGTGGTTGAGCATCTGCTTTGACTCAGGGTGTGATCCCAGTGCCAGGGTTGAGTCCCACATCTGGCTTCCTACATGGAGCCTGATTCTCCCCTTGCCTCTGCCTCTCTCATGAATAAATACTTTTTTTAAAAAAATTAAAAAATAAATATTTCCCAAACTAATCTCACAATAAATTCCCCTTAAAATCTTGGCTATATCTGAAATAGCAAAGGCTCAAAGACCAAAAACAAGATGACATATAATTCAGCAGTAACAATAAAAATGTTCATATGCTACCAGCTTTTGAGAATTCATTAATCATTCACTAGATGGGGCTAACACACTGCAGAGAGGTGACAACTAACTAAAGTAATTCCATTTTGTAAGTAATGCCACATCTGAATCAAGTTCTGTAGATTTGTTCGATGGAAATTTACAATTAAACAATATATTATTAATATTCTGTTATTTTGTAATATACACAAAAATTCTTCACCTGTAATTCAAAAAGCAAAGTATCATCATAGAGCTTAGTTTAAAAAAAGAAAAAAAAGCTTTAGTGATTACCTATTTGAACTCTCTTATTTTTGTGCATAGGAAAACTATGGTCTAGAATAAAAACACTTACCTGCCATAGAGCTAGGCATGGTGGTTAGGCTAAAGACCTAGATCTCTTGGAATTCCATCAGCCTGAGTATTATAGGCAATCAGTTTACAAACAAATATATATTGATAATGTGCTAGACACTGGGTTTATGAAAATTATAAAGATGAAATAAGATGTCCTAAAAAGAACAATTTAATGAGAAAAATAGGTATTATATATATATATATATATGACAGTAAACAAAACTGGGGGCAGGAGGAGTGGAAAAAGAAGAAGGATTGATTGTGTTTAATTGTGTAAGCTTTTAAACTAGGAATTACTTATGATCTCCTTGGAAATTCAGTCTTAGGAAGGGTAGGCAGATTCCACTAGGATCTAAAAGCTGAGTAGATGGAAGGGCTGCCTTTAAATACTTTCATATGGAGAAAACCTAACTTAGCATGGCAATACACAAACTTAATAATGTGTAATAGCTAATAAAATTTTATTAAAGCAGGATATATTTTACCTTTGCCAAGCTATTTCTACGAGTTATATAGGTGAAGACTTAAAAAAAATAATACTCAATGTTGATGAATTTGCAGAGAAACACCTCCCTTCATATTCACTACTGATGGAATCTAAATTGGTTTAAATTTTATCACTATAAAATTGTAAAATATACATTCCATTAACTTATTATTTGTTTATGAAAACTATCCTAAATATTGATTTATGTAAATGTACAGCTATTTTTTAAATAATTTTAGTGGCATTATTTATATGGTAGTACCTCCTTATCCATGGTTTCAGTTACCTGTGATGAACCATGGTCCAGAGACAGGTGATCCTCCAATGAAGTAGAGTCAGAAGGTCAATAATAGCCTAATATCTCATCATTCACATCACATAAACTCATCCCAGTACGTATTTTATCCTCTCACATCATCACAAGAAGAAAGCTGAATACACTGCAATAAGTTATTATGAGAGAGAGACCACATTCACATAATTTTTATCACAGTATATTGTTATAATTGTTCTACTTTATTATTAGTTACTGTTGTTAATCTCTTACCATGCTTAATTAGACATTAAACTTTGTCATAGGTATGTATAGAAAAAAATATAGCATATATAGGGTTAATACTATCCATGATTTCAGGCATCTACTGGGGATCTTGGAACACATATCTTGGGGACAAGAGGGAACTACTGTAATAAAAAAAAAAAATTTGAACCTAAATGCCAAATGATTGTTAGTTGAACAAATAAAAGTTTACATTAATCTCTCACAGGGTTGTTTGTCCATACTTTTATTTTGTAGGAACTATTCTTCACTCATATCCACCTGTAAATAGCAAGAGAATTCTAGCCACCATTTTGTACAAGATGCTACCTTTCATCACCAAAGTTGTTTTGACCAGAGAGACCTACATGGCTCAAACCGGAGCTTTCCTTAGGAATCTAGAATCAGAACCAAGTCTAAAAAGCCATTGTCCATGCCACTAAATTATAATGTATATATTTGAGATCTATTATTTTAAATACTGTCTGCCCTGTGTACTATATAGTCAAAATGAGCCATTCTGCAGGAGGAAAATTCTAAAGGTGCATGAATAGAAACCAAGAGTATGGTATTACTCAAGTCCTGAATCCAGCTTATTCTTAAGACCACAGTTCTGTTCCCCTGTTCTTAATGATGTGGGACACCAATGTTTTCTTATAATATATTGATATTTAGCATAGGCCAGATCAAAATATGATTTTCTAACTTGCAATAAAAGGACCCTTAATTGTAAGTGTGTGCAATGATCTAGTGAAACATTGCACACTATCCCTGATGTGTGATACTATGAATCTGTCAGACAATATTATATACACACACACATTAAAATGGAAATATGTCCAAAGTATGTTAGTGAGAAAAGAAACCAGCAAAACAATGTGTAAAGCATGAGCCATTTATGTGAAAAGAGAAATTACATATGTGCCTATATGCATATGCATGTATAGTTTTTTCCCTACAAAGCAAATTTTAGAAATAATTAAATTAGTTATCTGCTAATTAGTAATCTGCTAATGATGGCAAACTCCAAGAAATTGAAAAATGGCAAAAAATTCTGAGCCCAACAGAAATATCTAGTGAAAATAATCTGAAAATGCTTAGGAAAACATCTAACATGATAGCAAAGTTGAATAATCAGGGCTTGCCAAAGATCTAAATTTTATTGAGCATATGCACCTGCACTATAAAGTGACTATGGTTGACTCATTACATCCATAGTTGTTCACCCTTCTTAGTTACCACTTCAGCAGTGGGCCTATTGTTTCCATCCGTTTTAGTACTTCCTATCCATGGACCAGTGTCTTTTGTTCAGAGAGTGGATTATTACCAATGACTAGAAAAATAGGACCATCCTAAGTTAAATTCCAGCATATGCTTATTCAGTGTTGCTTCGAAGAAACCCTTCCATCATGTTTGGCAAGTCAAATATTTGAATGAGCATTTAATTTGATGATGTAATTGTCCAGTTATATAAGAAGCATTAGCCTTTCATAAAGAACATTACTGAAGATGAAATTTCTGAATCAAACAGCATCTGGGTATGCTGATTTGGTTTAAGAGTTCCCAAATATACAAGCAGTCTAAATGCCACATCCAAACCATATTCACCAGAAGAACTTCAGTGGGTCTATGAGGCACAACTGTTACATTGAAGCCACTTAAAATATACAAAATCCAATCTCGTCTAACACCTATAGCCCACCTTATGGAAAGACTGACTTACACCCTCCATTACTCAGGCTCACTTTGAGTAACTAAAGGCTTGACCTAACTTCCTACAGAGAATATCATTTGAGGTGCCATACTGGAGAAGACATAGATCTAAAATCTTATTCATGGAAAGGGTGGCAAATAATTGAACATAGAGATAAACACTGAAGTAAAGAGATATCTATCTATGTGTAGATCTTGTTCATAGAAAAAGTGGCAAGGAATTGAATATTTTCATCAGATCTGATGAAGCTGTGCTTACATTTCACATTATCTGTGTTGCCTGGAAACAAATCTGAAAATATTCAGAGTTTACTTCTCCTGGATGTCATACCTCTTTCCTTTATAATTGACTTTACTATGAGATTTCTGACTGTCTTATTTTTCTCACCAAACTCCTATCCCTCTAAGACTATGATGTATATTATTATAGATGATAATATCTTTGTTATTGTTTTCTTGCCACCCCTACATGCTCTTAACATTCAGACAATGATAGTTTTCTATTCACAGTACTTCAAAGATAGTCAGTTCTTGGCCTATGTAATGCTCTCCTCCAGTCAAGCCTGTGATGTACAAAGGAAATAATCTCCTTAGATATGTGGCCTTTTGTAAAGGAGAAATATATTTCTTCAGGAAAAAGTACTAAGATGCCGAATCTGGATGAATCATCACCACCATGGTTTCAGTAATCCCAGTAGCCAAGTTATCTATACTTCTCATATACTTTTAATTTAGTCAAAATGTGCAGCAGATATGTGCTCTGCATGGAGAGCACATAAAATAAGGTGTCATTGGACAACATCTTTGTATTACATCATCTAAATCTTATGTAAAGTCATTGTTCTTTCACCTATTTGCACGGTAGATATTTCTGGTTTTGAGCAACCTTTTCCAACTATTTCAACCCATGAAATATTTCCATGCACTTAACCACTTAGAACATCTTTTTGAATAGGAAAAAAGGTAATGTTAAAGATAAACTCATCCATTTATACATTATCCCCCCACTATACTATATATATAGCAAATACCACCATAAGATAACAATGATAAATTATTTTATGATATAATAGAAATAATGCAAGCTTGGCATCAGTCAAATTGGGTTTAAAAAATATGTTTTAAACAAGTTCAACCAAGGTAACAAATCTTTTCACCTTTCTATGACACAGTGTATTAATTAATTATAAATAGATATTATCAATGTATTAATAATAAATGGATAACTTGGGTGAGCACTTCATGCCAGGCACTGTCATAAGCACTTTTCATGTGTTAATTTATTTGATTCTCATTAAAACTTCACAAGTTATATCTATCAAAATCTCACAGATGAAATATCTGAAGCACAGAAAAATCAGTTACTTGGATTAGGTCATGGTGGTTAGACATGGCAGATCCAGGATTTGAACACAGGAAGTATGATTCCAGAGTCTATATACTGAACACAACTCTACATGACCAGTCCCAGAGTTCAAAATAGAGTTAATATTTTTTCAAAAGTTTTTTCTAAGGTGTAGATGATATAGCATATGCAAACCACTCAAGCCAATAGGCTTTAATAGAATGAAAAATCAGTATTATTAGTTGTCCTAATAATTTGCAGTTCAATGATACACAAAAATCCTCTCATCATCCTTATTGGTTAAATTATAATTCCATCAGTTTCATGATTATTTAAAAAAAAAAAACAACAAAGGACTAGTCCTAATACCTTAATTAATGGCTCTGTATGGTTTTCACGTCTATGATGTCATCTGCTCCTAATCTTGACTCTCATGAAAGAATAGAAAAGATAATGTCACTTATCAATAGCCATGAACTAAGTTAAGAGATACTAAATAATTTGCCTCTTTCTAAGAGCTAAGAAATGGCAGTGCCAGAATGTTCTATCTCTAGTTCTTCTGGCCTGAAGTGTCTACTACATTATTCTGCAAAACCTCAACAGATGACACTGAGACACTAAAACCCAGGTAACATGCAGCTTCTGAATGCAATAAAGGGCACTATCACATTACACTATACAAATGCTAAGTAGTAGGGTCTAAGTTATATTTCACTGAAATTTTAGTGCATCATGCACTTCTGACTCAAATAATTCGTAAGGGTTCATAAAATCCTCATTGCCATGAGAATTACAATTTTTTATCATCCTATTGGATTAAGGAGCAAAACATGATTGAAACTGGGGTCAGCATAAATCACATTTTTACAACCATGATTATTGTATTTCTATAAGTTAATTTGTACAAAATACAATAAAGAGGATGGGTAACTTGAGATCGAGGATGGGTAACTTGAGATCAAGAACTTGGTTTGTTTATTTCCACCCTTCAATGAACAAAAATCTGTTGCCATGGAAATGAGATAAGCCCATCCTTTGGAAACAATTTTTTTCACTAGAAAAAGATACATTCTGCAACTGGGAAATATCAAAGCAATTTTGTATTTCTGTGGTTGACTAATTTGGCTGAATTTAAATAAAACCATGGAAATAAATATTTTAAAGATTTTATTTGTTTATTTTAGTGTGAGAGAGATTGAGAGATAGCAGGGAAGGGGCAGAGAATCTCAAGAAGACACCATGCTGAGCACAAAGACCAATGTGGGACTTAAGCTCATGACCCTGAGATCATGACCTGAGCCAAAACCAAGAGCTAGATGCTTAACTGACTGAGCCACCTAGAAACCCTAATAGTTTCTATTTTAAAAATACTTAAAGATAATAAAAGAGTAGGATTAGAATTCCAGGAAAACTGAAGCATATAGCAGTTAGAGGCTAAGTGTAAAGCCTAAACTAAAAATCTTCTAGAAGAAAACATAGGAGATACCTTTGTGTTTTTGAGTTACACAGTTTTTCAGATACAACATAATAAGTCGATAAAAGATAAATTAGCTACTTGGATTTCATCAATATCTAAACTCTGCTTTTTTTAGAAGCACTATAAAGAGAAAAGAAGACCAACCATAAAACAGGAGAAAATATTTACAAACCATGTATCTAATAAAGACCTTGTATCTCAAAACTCAGTATTAAGAAAACAACACACATGAACACACACATACACACACACACAAAGATTTGGAGACTTCCCCAAAGATAGAGAGATGACAAGCATATGGAAAGGTGCTTAACATGATCAGAGAAATGTAAATTAAAATTACAATGTGTTATGACTATTCAGGTATTAGACTTTTAAAAATTATAAGACTGACCATACCACATATTGGTGACGATGTGGAGCAACTGTTACTCTCATAACACTGCTGATGGACTATAAAATGGTACAATCACTTTAGGAAGCAATGTGGAAATTTCTTTAAACTTTATTATACACTTATCAGATGACCTAGTCATTTCAATCCTAAGTATTTACCCAAGGGAAATAAATTATACACTCACTCAAAGATTTATACACTAATGTCCATAGGTGCTTTATTCAAAATAGCTCAAAACTGGAAAAATATAAAAGTCCATCAAAAAGAGAGTGGATAAATAATAATATTATTATTCCATATGTATATGGAATGGAATGAATAATATTCCACTCTATAAATGATATATCTGTAAAATGTGATATAGCTCAGCAATAAAATGAAATGAACTATGAATACATACTGCAAGATGGACCATTTTCAAATTGTTTTGCTTATAGAAAGAAGCCAAACAAATAAAAAATACATACTGTATGATTCTATCTACATAAAATTCGAGAAAACACAAATTAATCTATAGTAATAGACTATAGATGAGTAGTTGTCTGAGGAAGGGAAGTGTTAGGAAAGACCAGAAGAGAAAAATTACAAAGGGACACTTTTTAGAATAATGAATATGTTCATTATCTTGATATTGGTCAAGATTTCACAGATACATATATGTCAAATATTATCAAACTGTATACTTCAAACATGTGCAGTTTATTGAATGCCAGTTGTACTTCAACAAAACTGTTGATATGCGTACATATGTGCACACACAGCATGTAGCAAATTGTAGACTGACTCTTACCAAAGAAAAAAACAATGTCCTCAGTGAGCAGTGTGATCTGATAAAGGCATAAGAGCATGGCCACTCAGTTGATTATTGACCAGATGAGGAAAAAACAAAACAGCCATTGTAAAAACAACTTCATTTTCCTATCATCTTTTTGAGATATAATTCACATAACTTATAATTCACCCACTTAAAGTATATACATCAGTGGCTTTTAGGATACTCAGAGTTGTGTAAGCATCACCTCAATGAATTTTAGAACATTTTCATCATCCTGAAAGAAGCCCATATTCATTAAAAGTCACTCTCCATTTCTCCCAACTCCTGGGCAACTAGTCTATTTCCTGTCTCTAATATCTATAGACTTGCCTATTCTGGACATTTCGTGCAAATAAAATCATACAATTCATGACCTTTTGTGACTGATTTACTTCACTTAATATATTTTCAAGGCTTATCCACGTGATAGCACATGTCAATACTCCATTTCTTAGTCTTATTGAATAATACTCCATTGTTAGGATATACTATATTTCATTTATCCATTCATCAGCTGATGAATATTTGTGTTGTTTCCGGTTTTTGTCTATCATGACTAATGCAATGAACATTCATGTAAAATTTTTGTGTGGACATGTTTGTCTTTCTCCTCATATATGACTAAGAATAGAATTGCTGAGTCTTAGTCTTAGTCTTGTTTAACCTTTTGAGGAACTGCCAGCCTGTTTCCAAAGCAGCTTCATCATTTTATATTCTCACCAGCAGATATAAGAACTCCAATTTCTCTTTTCCTGGTCCCCTCTGGTAAACTAGCTAGCATAAGGCTTAACCTGTTGCTCTAGTGGAACTACCAACATCCTCCTAATTATTTAATACCAAAATCTCCATTTTTTTCCCAGCATACTCTCAGGCTTGAATGTACCCATACTCTGTTGCAAATAAAAGTCTGTTCCTTTTTGGTGCATTTTCCTTTTTTTTTTTTTAAGATTTTATTTATTTATTCATGAGAGATGCAGAGAGAGGCAGAGGGAGAACCAGGCTCCCTGCAGGAAGCCTGATCCAGAACTCGATCCTAGAACCCTGTGATCACAATCTGAGGCAAAGGCAGATGCTCAACCACTGAGCAACCCAGGTGCCCCTCCTTTTGGTGCATTTTCAAGCTCTCTTATGGACTGCCTCTCTGAGCCACTGCTCTGGACCTGGGGAGCAGGGATAGTGGCCTGCTTCTGTCAGAGGGAAACGCCCGGATTGAAACCCCTGCTTTAGGAATAGGGCAATAGGCAGAGTGGTATCCTGTTCTTCCTGGCTTGTATTTCCAAGCATGGACCCTCCACCCATGATGAGCTGTGGTAAGAGTGTCCCCACCCTGCAGCACCTGAGTGAGTGGGAACTGGGTGGAGGAAGGGGGCTTCTGAACTCATGATCATACCTGCTTGGAATTTGGTCTCTCAACACAGAGCTGAGGGTAATGAGAAACACTAGTGGCCTGCCCTTCCTGGAGGGATACGATAGCCCTTAACTAAGAGTTAGAAGCATAAGTAGCCCCTGTTTCCCTGGCTACAACTGTCCAAAGTGGAGTCTCCATTGCATCTAGCTGGGAATCTAGGGCCCAGGGAGACTCAAGGGATCTAGGGCCCAGGAGGACCCAAGGGCCCTAGATTCTCACTAAGCTTTAAAAGACAATAGATGCTCTCAAATACATATTTCTCCTTTTCCTTTAGGCACCCAGGACAATTTCCAGAGACCTTAAATAGTTGGATTTTTAAAATAATCTCAACAGTTATGGTAGTTTCCTTGGAAGCAATTACAGAGCTTCTCACATTACCATTCTGGAAGTGGAACTTGCCTTCAGTTTTATATGTTAAGAATTATACCTATATGGGTGATTTTTAAATTGTATATTCATATTGAATGATTGGGTTTTTTTTCTGTAAACTCACAATTAAAGAAGCAATTTTATATGGTTTATGTTAACTTGACCAAGTTTCCCATTTTTAACTGACTAAAATTTTTGAAAATATTTAGTACTCTTACATGCCACTATGTGATATATTCAAAACTGAACTTTGAAGAGAACTCACACTTACTCCTATACCGTATTTAATTATAATTTTTAAAGGAAGACCAGAAGTTCAAATAACAGTTAATTTATTCAAGTGAAACAAACTTTGTCTTTTATCACTGAAAGATGAGGTACAGAAGAGCTGCTTCAAATTTCATCTGTCTCAAAGTGCTGTCAACACTATTCTGTAGACTTCTAGGTCCTTTCAATTACAAAATCCAAATTAGCAGCAATTTAACACTAATAGCTTACTAATTAATGCACATCCTCCTGGGCATATTGTCTAGTCTATTCAAATAAACCTCAGCTCTAAAAAACATACGGGGCCTATTTACCAAATTATCTTATCATATGGAATTTCTGTCATAAAACAATACCATATGAAGCTGGCCCACTTACAAAATTCCTCTTTTCTGTTTCCTTGGATTAGCACTGAAACTCTACCCTAAAGCTAATCATAGCTAAAATTGAGAATTAGGTTAAATTTTTTCTTGAAGCTCTGCCAATTAACCTTGCTGCATTTCTTTCTCAACTCCTGACACATCTTTCTCTAAAGAGTGTCATCATATAGGCTTATCTTCCCTGGAAAATGTCTCCACATTCCAAAATGAGGCCCCCCACTGCTAAGTTCTGCCTCTAGATATCCCAGTTACAACTGATTGATGCACTAAGTCACACTAAGTTGTAAGTAGACAACAATAGTTCAGTGCTTTATTATTCTCGAAGTTATTATTGTTTACATGCAGACACATTCTTAAATGCAAGGTACTAATGCAAAACACTGATGCTAGGAATTCCAAGATGAATGAGACAGAAAACTCTGACTTCAGTGAACTGATGAACTAGTAAGAGGGATAAATTTGTTAATAACAATATCTAACACTTAATAAGCTTCTGCTGTGTACCAGATATATGCTAACAATTTCATTGACATTATCTTTCCTAAACCTCACAGCTAGACATTACTATTACTCCATTTTATTTGTGAGAAGGCTGACTCTCAGCAAGCAAGGGTACATATCCACTAAGAAATCAAGCCAGGATTTGAATGCATATAACCTATGTTTGTCCCCAAAGCCAGAGTTACTAACCTTCATACCACAAACAAAACAAAACACCTGATATAAGAAGAAACAATTATTATGTTGCAAGCACTATATTAAGTGCTTCATGTCCTACCACAGATATTATCATGGCAACCCTCTTAGGTAAGCACCAATAGATTTTAAAATGAAGACACAAAGACTGCTTAATGTGCCCAAAGATGCATGACTGATGAGTAAGGAAATTCGGAACTCAAATTGAGGCAGAGAACAATTGTAAGCTATATCAATAATGTGATAAATTTAAAGAAAATACTAAAGGAGAATACAGATAAATATATGTACAATATCTATAAAAGCTATTCATTTATTTAAAAAGCAAATAGCCTGGGCTTATTAAACACTGATCTCTCTAGAGTAGGGGCAGAGAACAATATAGTGAACTGGAAACACTTCCCTTTAAAATGGATTTTGGGGATAGCTGGGTGGCTCACCAGTTGAGCATCTGCCTTTGGATCAGGACGTGATCCCGTGGTCCTGGAATCGAGTCCCACATTGGGCTCCTTGCATGGAGCCTGCTTCTCCCTCCGCCTCTGTCTCTGCCTCTGTGTGTGTGTGTGTGTGTGTGTGTGTCTCATGAATAAATAAATAAACTCTTTTTAAAAAAATGGATCTTGGTCTCCCATTGAAAAGGACGAACAGATAAACAGGCAACGACTCTGGTGGGATAAGCCCACCAGAACAGTAAAGGAGGAGCACCTAGCCTAGATTCAGCAGAGGAAATACCTAGGCTGAAAACTAGAGTCAGGCAGATAGAAATGGGAGCAGGAAGTCGTTCTATATAGAGTGTGAAGGCCTAGATCTAGAGAGAGCAGGACTCACTCTCAGAAGCAGGGCTAATTTAGGATGGCTACAGAAAAATGTGAGGGATGAAACTAAAGAGAACTCTGGATCCTAGAACACTCTGTGAGCCATGACAAGGAACTGAGAAAGCATCCGGAGATGAACCAAGAGCCCTTGAAGGGTTTTAAGCAGGAGAATGACATAAGCAAATGTACCATTTAGAAAGACCACTCTGGCTGCTAGGTGGAGAATGTGTTGGAAACTATCAGAGTGAAATTTTAGTCAGGGAATGTTTCATAATTGGCTGAATATATATAATACTATAGGTAGAGTTAATCCTCAGTAAAATAACAAGTTAGTGTAGTTTGAGAAAATAACCCAAGAAAAGAGGAAGTTAATTTACAACACAGACAAGGTTGTAATATGCACTTAGAAAAGTATAATAGCTTATAAACAGCCTACTGTAATAAAGATGCAGTTTCTAATACTTTCTACTTGATTTCCTACCTAATACATTTATTTGAGATTTGTGATATGATATAATGCTCATAAGGAAAGGCAGCTTAGTATCTTTTGCATTTTATTATACTCCACATTTTCCCACAATGACTTCAGGTTGTTTAGGCAGATAAAAAAATAAGACAAAAGTAAAATAAACTTCAGAAAAATAAGTTGGATCTATGTGAGAGACAGCCCACTTAAGTTAGGCTGTGTTCACAATTTGGTTCCAATATCTCCTAGTCATATGACTTTGGAGAATCATTTATCCTCTTTGTACTTCAGTCTCTTCATCTGTAAAATAAGGGTGATAACAATACCTATGTCATAGGGTTATGGTGAGAATGAAATGGGATAACCCACATAAAGTACTTTTACATGATAACTAATAGTAAACACTATAGTAAACATGTGATAAATATTAATTGTGATGTTTTCAAAATAGATTTATGTGAACAAACCCTCTATATTTCAATGTCTATAAGCAACACAAATCAATTGAAAATAATTATTCTATCTGAGAATGAAAAGAATTTTATAGTGGAGATCCTCCTAGAAAGAATACCATGTAATAGAATACATATCATCCTCAACAACATATTTACAGCAAACTCAAACATGAGCTGTTTTAAGGCTCTTTCTTATGAGGTCCATCAACACAGACCTGTGAACATACACCAAAATATAACTCAGTTTAAAAACAGATTCTACACCAGACCAATTAGGCATGATCCCAATGAATTTCTTCACAATGGTCTGACCAAATCAATGAATAAAATATAGGCTATCCAGAATAATAGGTTAGATAGTCTTCAGGCAAATGTCCATAAGTAATTTTCCCAGCATTTCTAAGCATTTAAAAGTTTTCAAGAGCATTGAGCTTGAGCATACACTGTTATAATCATTGAGCAATCTCATGTTTAAAAGCTCCTGGATATTATCTAAACCAGGAGAAAATCATTGTTAAGAAGAGGTGACATATCTTTGCAATAATCTAGAAGAGAGCAACAAACAAGTCTCCAACCCAGTCTGTCTATAGTGTGGCAATGTCCGCAGCTCTGGCTCCAAAAATTGCAATTGTGTGTGTATAAACAAATATTTCCAAATCTGAGTTTTGAGAACTGCTACACTGCACAATAGCATATTAAATCACTGTCAGCACCATCTATATTTATTAGTGCCAGTTATGTGACAAGACCTGTATTAGAGCTTGAGAATACAGTGGTGAACAGCACAGACAAGGCCATTACCCTCCTGAAGCTTCTGTGGCTGTGTGAGAGAGAAGTCATTAGGTATAAAAAATACTCTATTCTTCCCCATCGTGTAACTAATGTTAAATAAATAGGACACCGGCAGCAAGAGATTAAAATGTCTAGTCCATGTGGTTACGAATGAGTGGCTGAAGAAGTCAGAAACCTTAAAGGCCTTGGAAAGGAATTTACTTCATTCTAAGTATGATGAAAAGGGACTGAAGACTTTTAACCTGGAACCAGCACTATGTGATTTGCATTTTTTTAATGCCGTGATGCAACCTATGGGAATTTGGTAGAAATCAATAGCAGAAGGGGAAAAAAGCATTGAATGGATACCAAGAGTTGACAGCTCAGAGAAGAATAACAGTGAGGAAGTGGAGGAGTGTATGCATTCAAAAAATATTTTGGAGAGAAAACAAAGCTCTTTAATTTTTTAATGCAAACACATTTGATAAAAGAGCATACTTTTTGCAAAATACCTATTAACAGTCCAAAAGGGTTCTAGAAGTAATGTTAGTAGGAATGGCTCATCTAAAACTATATCCATTCACAGCCTTGACCATCAAAAACAAGTAGGAAGGTTTGTCCTTGCAAACACACTCCACAGACTCATCAATAATAAATGGCCTAGTCCTAAAATTAGAAGATAGGTGGCCTCAATTTAACTTCAAACCCCATTAAGTTAAAACTATGGGAAGATTGGGTGAGGTCAGGATACCCAGACACCTAAGATCTATGGTGAGCTAAAGAGAGTCAGCAGAAGGCAAAGCAAGAATAAAAGAATATTGTTTGAGATGCACTGAGGCACAGTTTCCAGCAATAAGTAAGATCCACTGGATGCTTAGATGCAACAAGCAGGTGAGTATGCCAGATGTGCAGTAATCAGAAACCAACTGGCTCTTTTTGTGCATTAGAATCTATTTTAAAAGAAGACAGATTCTGTAATAAGTGGCTAAAATCATGAAGAAAATGATTGCCTTTTGCGTGTAAAAGGCACTTGGGGGGGTGAAACTATTGAGAATTTACTACTTTTTTTGGCAAACATACAAATAGTAGTCACTAATTAGTGTTAGAGAATAGAGAGTTTTAGGGTATAGAGAATAGTAGTCACTACAGGTGTATAACACCTTTCAGCCTAGGAAAAATAATAATAATAAAATCTTTATGATTTAAAAAAAAATTTATATGTGATCTCACTTAATCTTCAAATATAAAAAAAAAAAATTCAAATATGCCAGTGCCCGTAAACACATCAAGCCTTCACCACCAAAGAAAAGTTGAATGTCCCAATTGACAGACTCATTTTCTGCATTTTTGTCTTTACTGTCTTAGGGAAAATGCTCCCATTCCATCTGTTTCACAGACAAATAAGTTAGATGAACTCTCTGCAAATGCTGTTTCTTAGTCACCTAATCCTGCCATCCCATTTAAGATTCTACCTTCTAAACATTTCAGCTGCCCATTTAGTTTGGTTGTTGTCCTCTAGTGAATACACAAAACCCTCGTCAGGTAATCATTGGCCCCCTTTTGGTCCATTTTTAAAGACTTTCTTGATTCAACTACCTAAGCTGTGCCTCGTTGCAGATTTCTGGACAAGTGCCAGAGAGCAAAATGCACTGAGTTTCCAGTTCTGCTTCACCAATGAATATTATATTCATTGTATATTATATTCATTGTATGGTATAATTCCAGACTATGCTAAAACTAATTACTCTAAATGGTTATTGGTATCTTTGAACCACAAAATGCACCCCCATTCAATTTTTCCTAAATCACTATTAAAGTGATGCCAAATGAACACCAATAGTCACCAAAATTATGAATAATGAAAATTAAATATATATATGTATGGCTAACTCAAAACAAACAATGTTGCTATGTCTTAACTTCAAAAATAAGTAAATCTCTGACAAAGATTATTTTATTTTAAATTTGATATTTTATAAAAGATAGAGAAGATACACAACATATTGGATATTGTTATGGATTTTGCAACACGTGTGCGAACACACATATCATTGTCATCTTCCTAAATTAAAATATCTCTAAAACTTCCACTGACTGTGAATCACTCCAAATTAATTCACAACTCAAGAAGTATCTGTCATGCAAGTCCTTTAATGTTCTCTATGAAAAAAAATCAATTCAAATGTGTTGCTCTCATCAGGCATAACATATGCCCATTAATGAAAGTATTTGTAGAAAAAATATGGCAAAATTAAATAAATGGAAATGGTAAGATAGTATAGAGAAGTTACAGAAGACCTACTTTTGCAAATGTATCACATTCCAATGAAAAATATTCAATCTGAATATGTGAATTTTATGCATCATTGACCTCAACAATCATAATAATATAAGTTGTAGAGAATTCCGATGCCCAAATTCAATGCTGGGCCAATAGACCTCTAGGAATTTTGTATGATTGTTATGCATATAATATGTATTTTATTAAACAAAGACCAAAGTTTGGAATATCTTGAGTGAACAGTATCAAAAATATCTAAAGGATATTTAGCTAATTATTTGCAGTCCATTTTGTTATTTTTAAGTCCAAACTGTTTTCTCACATGTGAGGGAGTCAATTAATAACCTGGGTAATTAAAGGGAAAAACAGATTGTTGAAGTATGGGGAAGTGAATGGAAAAGCACTGCAGAGACCTTCTGGAAACAGCAACTCTTATTTGCAACTTTGGAGGTAAAATGATTTTCTGGAAGCTGGCAAGGAAATAATTTTGGGTATTCTGTCCTTGAGAAGGCTAACCAAAGGTATTTTACAAAGTAATTTCAGGGGATCCCTGAGTGGCTCAGTGGTTTAGAGCCTGCCTTTGGCCCAGGGCGTGATCCTGGAGTCCTGGGATCGAGTCCCACATCGGGCTCCCTGCATGGAGCCTGCTTCTCCCTCTGCCTGTGTCTCTGCCTCTCTCTTTCTGTGTCTCTCGTGAATAAATAAATAAAATCTTTTTTAAAAAAAAAAAGTAATTTCAGCTTTTTTATGATTCTTCTGGAAACCTTGCCAGTTCAATTGTGGAGTATACATGACAGGCTGTTTTTGTGATGTGTGCCAACATCTATCCATAAGGACCTGTACCGTCTTTACAGTTATGACAAGGAAGCAATGCTATTTTGTTGTACATTTTAAATAAATGCATATATATTTATATATTTAGTTCTTCTGTTTAAGTGCCATCCGTATGCAATGGTAGTGTAAAAAATGATCACAAATTCAAATATATGTACATATTTCATATAATGATAGTAGTATCTTTTGTATTTCTGGTCCATGACATTTTGTGCAGTCAGCTCAAGGCATCCACCTGGAGGATTGAGAAGACTTAGATAATTCGTGTTGTGTCTGTTATTAGAGACCATGGTTAGGTTGTGAAGCTGCCTTCCCCAGGTTCTGAGAAATTTGTATCTAGAGCAGTGTTTCTCATGAGAGCATTACTAGCATTTCTGGAGTAGCAATTCTTTATTGCCCATATATTAAAGGATACTTAGCATGTCTGACTCCCAGAGAGTAATTGTCAATAATATATTCTCCAGCCATGGTGACAGATTAAAAACAACACCCCCTCTCCTACAATCATGGCCACATTTCCAAATGTCTCTTTAATGAGGAAGTACTAACACTGAGAACCGATGACTTAAACATTAGGGGGAAAACATGAGTAATTATAAAGAAAGAAGGCAAGGAGGGAAAGATAGAGACATCAAGTGGATCAGCTTTAGGGTTCCTATATCCTCCATAAACACAAACATGTATTGATGACAAGCCCCTGCAGGTCTAGGAGAGGCATTTTGAAGCTTCTAGGAGGTATGAAAAAGCCTAGGAATGTGTGCATTAACGCTTTACCATTCATTTTAAAAGTGAGAAGCTACAAGCTCTAGGAGGTGCCCCAAAACCAACCACTTTTAACCTGGGGCAGGTATGATTATGTGGAACAAATAGTAGAAGATGATAGAGAAACCAGAAGTTGCTCCATGCATTGCTGAAGAGAGAGCGAGATGAGAGGCTGAAGGGGACTGATTAACCACTTATAACCTGAGCTAAATGAAAGAGATAAAGGAGGAGGAATTTAGAGACCAAAAGAAAATGGCCCAACAATGGCCTGAAGCAGTTCACACTCATGTATAACCCAGCAGTCATTAGTCCAAAACCTTCCTCCTAGCCCAGGATGATCCAATTGATTTCACTTAAACTACATAGGAGAATCTCATCTTCCTGGGCCATTCCTTGTCCCTCTAGAGTGAGGCATAAAGGAAGCCAAAAATCTGAGACTGAGCACAGATTTTTTTTTACCCAAAAAGGCTACCTATTACCTTAAACATTTTTAAATTATTGCACTATATTAAATTTACTTGATTAAAGTAAAAAATAAAGTTTAACTGATATCCCATAGCTCGAGCCAAAATTACATTTTCTCTTCATATCTGAAAATATATGTACATTCATATGATCACATTTCTGTGTGTGCATGTGTGTGTATAAATTTTATATTTAGGTTATGTGTCCACTTATCCTATATAGTATGTATCAGGATACAGGAAATTTTTTGATGAAACCTTGCAAAACAGAATATAAAAATCCTATACTTTTTTGTATAACTCTCAAACATGTAAACATATATCCTGTGTTTAAGTTGTCAAAATACATATATTCCCTATAACAATAGTTTTCAAAATGTGAAATCTCTGAGGTTTATGAGACCTTTTAGGAGTTCTGTTTTTGTTTGTTTTTTGTTTTGTTTTGTTTTAAAGATTTTATTTATTTATTCATGAAAGACACATAGAGCGAGGCAGAGACATAGGCAGAGGGAGAAACAATAATAAAAGTTACTGATTTTACTAAAATATTAATTTTCTTAAATCTTATCACGGGCTGTGTATTTTTAGCATTTGATTTAACCAAATGGGAAGTGTACTGAAGCTCTCTGTAGCATGCTTCAGTACCATGCTTGTCTCAAGGAAAAGCACTTGTGTAGTTATTCTGAATTATAAGCTGAACAAACCCACTTTTTCCTGAGGGTCGCCATTTTTGCTTGAAAACATGACTGCAGGACAAACTATTTAGATGCTTATGAATAATTTTTAAAAAATGAATGAATGGATCCTGTTACTGTCAAGGAAAACAGACAATATTTGTTGCTGGTAACAAAACTTGAGCTTCCAAGTGAAAATTAGAATTTTGGAAAACTTATTTCTACCACCATAATAGCTTTGATAGCTTCCTGATACTTAAAATTTTTCTCAGTTGGTTAAGCGTCTGACTCTTGATTTCAGCTCAGGTCATGATCTCAGGATTGTGAGACTGACCCCCTGTCAGGCTCTGTGCTGGATTGAGCATGGAGCTTGCAAGATTCTCTCTCTCTCTCCTTCTGCCCCTCTCCCCACCCTCTCTCTTTTCTGATGAAATTGGAGGCAATATTAACAAAAGGGATTTTTTATATTGTTTATTTAAATGTGTCACTTTTTGGAGAAACCAGCATTTTCCAAAAGAATAATGTATGACATAACAAAATCATGCATGGATTAAAAAAAATAGCAAGGTCAGGATAGGCCAATGGATTTTAATATAACTGAATATGAAAGCTCACTGATACAGTTTCAGATCCTACTTTGAAACTAACCTGTCAAGTTCTAGTTAGCACAGATATATATACAACAGTATATGCAAAAGTTGTTAAAATGTCTCTTTTTTCCAATTACCTATCTGTTTGACACTGGATTTTCTTTATAAACTTCAAAAGAAATATCAAATTGCAATAGTTTGAATGTAGAAGCACATATGAAAGTAAGGCTATCTTTTATTAAGCCAGCTATCAAGGAGATATAAAAACTTGTAAAACAATGTTATTATTCTTACTAATGATTTTGCTTTGGAAAATGTTTTATTTAAAAATTATTTATTTTGTTAACGATTATCATGTTTATTACTGTTATTTTTAAATGATTTAATAAATAAATATTTTAAAAGTTTTTGCTTTAGTACGATAAATATCAATAGATACAGCCCACATCAGCAAAAGTTTGGGATCTTCAATAATTTTTAAGAGTGTAAAGGCGTCCTGGACCACTGCTTTGAGGCATGGGTCAGCCACCTTCTATTATAGCCATATTTGAAAACCTGCAACCTTAAAAACACATTCCTTATCCAGTACTTATTATATAAGAAAGTCATCTCCACTAAGTCACTGGAGAGAGGCCCACTCACTTTGTCACTCTTATTGCCCTAGGGACAGATTCTCCTTCGAATAGGAGTTGAAAGTTGCCATTTCTGCAGTGAGTATGACTCCAACCGTGGGCATGGTTTGCTCATATTCATAACATGAAAAGGCCACATGTTCCTCTATCATGGTCTTATCCCTATCTGTATAAATACACCCAAACTTGCATTCTATTTTACAATTCGTCATTCAATAAATATTTTCCAAAACCTTCATTGCCAGTTGGGGATACTATCAATAGAATAAAAGTGAAATAACACAAAAATTAACTCTATAGGGAGTCTTTTTGAAATTTTTGCTGAAAAATATTTGTGATACTTTCCTATTTGTTGGGCATTATTAAATGAGGAAGCAGTTCTATATTTTTGGCTTAATTATTTTTTAAAATATCAAATTAAAATACTTGATGTATACATATAAACACCTACTCATCCATAAAACTACTTGCTATTCACCAAACTTCCAAATAGTCACTAATTGTCTGTTCTTGATTTTTCATCAGCCTTTGCTCTCAAAAGTAAAACATATGTGGCCTAGAGTTGGTGAAAATTTTGAATCCATTACTAAGTTTATATTTCATAAATTCATTTTAAAACCTCTGTCTTATTTCTATTCTTTCGCAAATTATTTAACTGGGACTTTTTTCATTTCAAGTACCATAACCGGTATGGAATGGGATATTTCTCACTGCTGTCATGAAAATAAAACATTCCCAGTTGCTAAAATGGATAAATTTGACCTTAGAGAAATTAAAAAAAAAAAAAAATCTGGCCAGGACAAATTTGCTATGCTTCGACTTCCCTCTGGATTCCCATTTGGTTTAGTTTTCTGGGAAATCTGTTTGTGGGAGAACTGGGAGGCCAGGTCTATAACTGATCTGTCAATCAGATGCAATGGTGAAAAGGAGAAGCCATATGGCTCACTGCTATTTTTCATGTTGAAAAAATGACAAATTTTTTATATTCAGTTCCCACCAATTTAATTACACTGCATAGAGAAAATACACTCTGCAACACATGCACTGATCCAAGGCTCTTTTTTCAAATTAACCAAATTAATGTGTACTAACTAAAAAGCCATATTTCTACTCTTTTGAACCAGCAATACAAGTGTAAGCTAAACATACAGTTAAGTTTAAAAAGCAGCAATTTTGAACTCAAACTAAATTAGGTTTTTCCCATTTATGTGCAATGATTTAATATGTAAAATATTTATTTAAATTAACGTTCTATGTATTCATACAGAGATTAGAATAATAGGTATTTTATACAGGCTTACAATCTAGTTAACAAAACTACTTTGGCATAGAGTTCAGTATATGTGTCCTAAAAAATTACTTCATATTTTTCTTTAATTAGACCATGTTTAAAATGCAGAAGGATGCTATTTAAAGGAACTACACTATGTAACTAAGAGCCATTTTGTAAAGAAAAATTGCCTTTCTTTTTCCTTATCTCTACTATTTTCCTTATATTGCTTCTGATTTTTCACTACTTCTCTTGCATTGCAATAACAATGTGACCCACTGACAGAGTAATCAATGTAAACCTTACTATATCATTAGTTTTTTATGTGTTTATTGTGTCCATTCATGTATGTGATATGAATTATGTATATGATATGCAATACACATTCCATCTGTATATACAATGACCACCACCAGCATTTGCCAAAGTGCATTCCTATAAATATTTACTGATTGAAAATCTTTTCAATTTAGTTTATTCCAGAAAAATCAAGTAAATATGACATAAAAAAAACCTTATAACACATATGAAATGTAAAGATTATCTCCCTTCCAATTACAGAATGGAATTCAAGTTTACTGTGTTCCTTCATAATGGAAGAAAGCACTAAATAGAGTAAGAACAAGTTTAAATGCAATTTAACTTTTAATATTAATAAATCACACATACTCGATGAGAACATTTTCAACGGTTCTGTATGACTATATCTCTATCAACATAAGTGAATTTGATAAAGCTGGGTTAAAAGGATTTAATTGGAATTTTCAAATTCAATATTGGGTTCACTTAACAGCTTATAGAACCTGATGAACAGAGAGCACTTGCCCTGTGTTTGCTCCACTGCTTCTAAACGTTGTTTATAAAAATTTAATTTCAGTGTAATTATATAAGCTAATCTAGTGAACAATAAGTGCCTGGTTCTACACAGTTTCTTAGTAACTCAGGAAACATTTAACTATGTCTTTTGCATATTGTAGTGGCCTGGTGAGAATCATTGAATGACCAAATCAATCAAAAGTCTTCTTTACAATGGTTAGAAGAAAGATCCAATTTATTAAAATGAAAATCACATGCAATATGATGGTCATGGATTATAAAATATATAGTCATCTCAATTGTTTTAAATATAGAATAGAAATTTTCTGTATAAAATAATTTTTACAGAGGAGACGAGCATTTCTAACAGTGATGTCTCATCATCGCATTATGTTCATGTTAATACCCTTCAAAGCCTTTGAGTCAAACAAAAATGTTCAAGTTTGTTTCTACTATCAACATGACACTTGAGAAATTATTTAAGTACTGTGATCCCGGGTTCTTATCTATAAAATAATAACGATAATATTACTCTCCTCATTGGGTTATATGAATTATAAACGAAGTGAGTAAGTTTTTAACATGGTGATAGGTGACATCCTATGTGATAGGATCACATACTAAGTGCTCAGTAAGGAGGAATCAGGAAAACATTTCTAAAATATAATAGTAACAATAATAGTGACAACAAAAACAATGACACGGCACTAAACATTTACATGAATTATCTCATTTAATTTTAAAACAATAGCATAAGGTAAGTACTCTTGTTACCCCTATTTTACAGATGAGGAAAAGGAGATACAGAGGGGATTAAGAAATTTGTGAATGCCACACAGCTATATAAAAGAGCAGAAATTGACTAAGTAAATGTACCAGCTATTATTATCATATTATTATCCTCATCATCACCATCATCAACCCATTCGGTGATCTCTGCAGCAGACTAGGCTATAAAAATGAGTTCTTGGGTACTTCCAAAGATAATTGCCTCCTTTTGGAAGGAATCCAGAACAAGCCCACATTAAGCTAAATTCTGCATTAGAGTGGGCTGTTATGCAGTTGGGAGGATTTATTCCAAGCACCTAGAAGACTCATGGAAGATGAATAGATAGAATTTGTCAGATTTTCCTTTACCTTTAAACATATCCCAGTGCAATGAGGAGGACAATGTCCATACACAAAGGCATTTTTAAACATCATTACAATGAGCTCATCTGGTTGTCAGTCCCTGGGAAATTAAGCAGTGAGTCAAAGATAGGCATGCATACCTTATATGAAATAAGGTCTGCATTGCTAAAAGTGATAAAAATTAAAGGGATTTTAGTGTAAAGGTATGAGTCTACACTAAAGCAGTTGAAAATGAAAAGGTAGAGTCTACTCGAGTTGAAATCTCTAAAGCTATCAAAAGTATTTACTTGTTATATCTCCCCCATCTATCTAATTATTAAAAACAAATGCAAAGTTGTATTTTTTATATAAATTAATAATTAATGCACATTTTTCTAAACATTTTTCAATAACCTATGATCATATATGTATAATCATTTTAAAACATTTTTATAAAAGATGAGACAATGATTTCACAGAGCATCATAATACATTATTTAAAAACATTACAGAAAGACAAATACAATATTAATATAAATACATTCTCATTATTTTTTCAAAAACCTAGATGAATGTTCCCACGTTTTGATAAAAGAATTCCCAATATGCTTCAAGTTACCTTTAACTTTTATTTTCTTGTTATCAATAATCAGTTCTTTTTTAAAAGTTTATTTATTTATTTTTAAATATATATATACGTATAACATGTATATATATATATAAATATATATAGCATGGTGCTAGAACTCACCACCCTGAGATCAAGAGCCACATGCTCTTCCAACTGAGCCAGCCAGGGGCCCCTATCATCATCAATAAGTAATCAGACATTTGAAGTATGCTGGGGTTTTTTTTCTTTTAATCTAATTTTAAAAATGACTGTTAAGAGTACATGTTGTTCATTAATAAATTTAGAAATACACAAAAGTGGAAGAATTAAAAACCCTAGTTGAACCTGGAAATTTAATATTCAAATCAATCCTTGGAAGACTTGATAGATAAAGCCAAACACCAGGAAAGCATTTCTTAACAAGACTACTAATGGAAAATCACCTAAATATAACAACTGATGACTAGGGAAAATACACCCAAAGCCATTAGAATGTTGAGTTTTCACATCTCAGTACTGTGCTACCTCCTACCTGACAATCACATTCCTCCCATGCTTTGTAGGAATGCAATCGAAAGCAAGACCTCATCACCCCCAAGTACTTAGCAGCAATTCTCCTTTCACTTCTTGACATATTTTAGGGTATATCTCAGGTCAAGATCAGGGACCAGGAAGGCTATCCTTTGAATGGACTTATTTCCACTCTTATTTATCATTTCCTTTTCATTGGCCTCTCCGACTCAAATCTGGGTAATCAGTGGAGGAGGAGAGACAATAGATCAAAGGGAACAGGACAGGAAAGGAGGCAGAAATTTTTATTACTCAAGAGACTCTATATTTTTAAATGGGCCATTTGTGTTTACGCATTGTCGGTTAACTAGTTATCAGCTCTCTAGTTATGATTATTTTATTTAGTGGAAAGTATTTCAATCACAATTGAAGCCCAGTTGAAGATTTTAGGCTTTTAGCAGCTGAGGTGAAATCTGGAGTCAGAAATACCCCAGTTTTGATCCCTCCCTCTACTCCTTCACATAGTCACCATATAACAAGGGAAGTTGCTTATCCTTAGTGCCTGTGGGCCCCTGAGCTGAGATCTGTAACTACGGAAGACAATACTTCAGGGGATCATTATGAGAATTCAGATGCTTAGCTTGGGCTTGACACTTAAAAGGTGGTTATTATAATTCCCTCTGCAGGAAGCCACTAACTACCCCTAAGTCTAGGGTCCTGGTGGAAGTGTAGGAGACCTACAAGCCTCAGCTACCTTCTGTTAACCTCTGGTTACCTGTCCAAGATCTCCCATCTCACTGAAAGCTGTCATTCTCCTCTGAAAGTTTTCCTTCTTCCTCATCACAATCTGTAAAGCCAGGGTAGACCTTTAATGTTAATCACTTGATGAAAGTTATTTACCCGAAGATATGAATAAGGCTTAGCGGGTCTGTGGACTTTTGCCTTTTTCAATGCCCAAATAATCTATAACAGAGATGGTGTGGGAGTTTTTCTTCTTGTGTAAGAGAAGCTCTGCTACCTTTTTTTTTTTTTTTATCTTTTAAGATTTTATTTATTTATTCATGAGGGACACACAGAGAGAGAGGCAGAGACTAGGAGAAGCGGGCTCCCCGTGGGGAGCCTGACTTGATCCCAGGACCCCAGGACCACGCTCTGAGCTGAAGGCGGATGCTAAACCACTGAGCCACCCAGGTGCCCACTCTGCTACCTTAAATAAATTCACACAGAACCTAAAAGTAATGATGAAGTACTTACCAGGATAATTTTAACTCCTCCATATTTTCTGTTTGGAAGAGTTCTTTACAGAGGCAAAAGTTAACCAAATGGATAGCTGTCAAAAGAACCATAACCTATAAATACTATACTGTTTTTTTTTTTTTAATTTTCACTAAAGTTGCTCTTTATTCTCCCAGGAAAAACTTTAGTTCTACAAGGACAAAGATCTTGTCTGTTTTCTTCATGTATCTGTCTGAAGCACCTAGGATAGTGTCTGGTATATAGTGGATGCTCAGTAAACATTTGTTGAAAGATCAGGAAAAAGATACCATTAAACTCCTGCCCTCCTTTGGAAGTTTGCAAAAATAAATAAAAAAGTCAATAAAAGCAAACACACTCTGATTTATTTGAAAGCCACGCTAAAAGGAGATGTCCCAAGCATTGTATTTATGAGGGCAGCCTCTGGTAAATTAGTCCTGCGTTTAAATTGGGACTGTATGAACCTAAGTAAATCACTTAATTTCTCTGTTTTGCCTCAATTTCCTCCTTCTGTACAATGGGTATGCTTGCTACCTCATAGTATTGTTATGATGATTAAATGAGGCACTGTAAGGAGCTTACAAAAGTTGCTGACATAAAGTAAGCCCCCCGCTCACTGCACGTCGGGTGTTTTTACTGAAGCGTGAACTGGGGCTGAGGAAGGCACTGAGGCCCGTGGAGTAAACGACCGCGGGGGTCCCAGGGCCGTTGGCCCAGGTCAGGGCCGAACCGCGTCGTTTCAAGTCAGTTTATGAAGTTTTCCCCACTATACCAAGCTGCCTGCTCATCTCTTGGTAGATACTTTCTAAAACTTCTTACAAGGGAAAACCCCTCTATCATCTATCTAGATGTGCTCCACGCTCCCTTGCAAAGACTCCTGAAAACTGCAGGATTCCCAGATGCTCGCTGGCAACGCTGGAGCCCCTGAGCGTCCGCCGCACGGCGCCCTCGGTCTCCCCCAGCCCGGAGTGGAGCACACTTGTGGAAAATTTTGTTCTTGCGCGTTGGTGAGCGCGCAGATCGGGGAACGCGAATCCGAGCAGCAATCCTCGAGGTGTCCTGGGGATGAATATCACACTCGGAGTCCCTCCCAGGGTGCCTCTCTCCCTGCGGTCTCACCTCCCTCGGCTCGCAGCGCTCCCCGCAGCTGGCGCTGGCAGCCGCGAGCCGCTCGCTCGCGCGGGCGGGGGCGGCCGAGGGGCCGGAGCCGGAGGCGGGGAGACGAGGCGAGGCAGCCAGCGCCGGCGCCCGGCTCCGCTCGCCGCACAGTCTCCCTCCGGGACCCGTCCAGGCGGAGCTCACGTGCACGGCGGGAGCACCCGGGGGAGGCCGGCCCCGCAGCGGCCGAGCGCGGAGCCGAAGGTGAGTGCCCGGGCCCCGGGCCCCGGACCCCGGACCCCCGACCCCGGGCCCCACCCCGCGCGCGGCCAACAGGTTGGCGGGGGCGCGACTGCAGGGCCCCGGCGGGCTCCCCCCCCGCGGCTCCCCCCGGGCAGGGCGCTCGGCCGCTCCCCTCCCCGACCGTCGTTACTATTTAAACTCCTGCCGGCCCACGCCCGTTCCCGTCCTCGCCTTTTTCTGCCTTCCCTTCTCCCCAAACGAGAGCTCGGCCGTGTGCCGGGGAACGAGCCTGCAGCGCCCGCTTTCCGGGGACACCTGTCCCGGCAGAAGCGGCTCCCCCGAGGGGCGCCGGGGGCGGGGCCGCGGTGACCCCTCGTTCTTAGCGACTCCCTGGGGGGACTTCGGTTAGAAGTCATCGCCCATCATCCTTGTTCCTCATCCAGGAGGCCAAAACCACGGGGAGAGAGAAGAGGAAAATAGAGCGCGAGTGACGATCCGACTTGAGTGAGAATGAATGGGAGCAGATGACGCGGCCCCCTCCCCCGCGTGCTCGCGCCCCCAGCGACCCCTCCCGGGGAGGCCTCTGAAGCCGCCGCCGAGGCACACGACGGACGAGTACGGCCCCCCCGGCCCCCGGCCCCCGGCCCCCGGCCCCCCGCCCCGAGCCGGAAGGAGCTCGCGCCCGGCCACCACGTCCCCGCGCTCTGGGCTTCGCCTCCTGTGGGTCTTGCCGTCCCCCTCGCTTCTCGCCTCGCCGGGCTCCCCCGAGAGTCACCGCGCCCTGCTCCCCGACTCCGCACCGCCCTCGGCCCCCGCCCGCGCTGATCTGCGGCCCAAACTCCGCGGGCAGGGCCGCCGGCCGGGACCGCGTGGGAGGGAGCCTCGCCCCGCGCGCGCCCCCTGCTCTCGGCCCGGCCCCGGCCCCGGCGCCCGGGCCCCGCGGCGCTGCTCTCGCGCGCTCGCCGCGCCCTAGCGGCCGGAGGCGACGAGCGCAGGGAGCGCAGGGGGCGGGGAGCCGAGGGCTGCGCGGGCGGAGGGCACCCCCCTCGGGAGTCAGGGAAACCCCGGCCGCCACCCTCGCCCGGCCGCGGCTTCCGGCGCGCCCCCGACCCTGTGGCGCCCTCGGGCAGCGGCGGCGGGGATGGAGCTGCCTCCCCGAGGGCGGGCGCCGCCGGACTCGCCGCTGGACAGCTGCTCCCTGACCTCGCTGGAGTCCAGCGTCTTCTGCAGCGAGGGCGAAGGGGAGCCCCTGGCGCTCGGGGACTGCTTCACGGTCAACGTGGGCGGCAGCCGCTTCGTGCTCTCGCAGCAGGCGCTGTCCTGCTTCCCGCACACGCGCCTCGGGAAGCTGGCCGTGGTGGTGGCGTCGTGCCGCCGCCGCGGGGCCCTGGCCGCCGTGCCCAGCCCGCTGGAGCTCTGCGACGACGCCAACCCGGTGGACAACGAGTACTTCTTCGACCGCAGCTCGCAAGCTTTCCGCTACGTCTTGCACTACTACCGCACCGGCCGCCTGCACGTCATGGAGCAGCTGTGCGCGCTCTCCTTCCTTCAGGAGATCCAGTACTGGGGCATCGACGAGCTCAGCATCGACTCCTGCTGCAGGGACAGGTACCGAGCGGCGCGCGGCGGCTGGGCGGGGGGCGGGCGCCGGGCGCCGGGCACAGAGGGAGGGCAGCGGAGCTAAGGTGATGAGCGTCGCGCTAGCCTCGCTGAAGCCAGGCCTGAGAATACGTGAGGCCACCCCTGAGCTCTGAGATGGGGTGGCGGGGAGATCTGGAAAGCGCCAGAGACAGCTTGGGATTGGACCTTTTTGAACCTCTTCCCCCTTTTTTTTTTTGAATGAATGAATGAATGAATGTGTGCCATATTCGTTTTTAAGGCAAAGGGGGTCAGGCCTGAAACACCTATTTGGTGATTGAATAAATGAGTCAGAAAACCTGGGATCCAAAAGATGCACGTATAGAGATGGAGGTTTCAATAGGGAGCGTTATCGTTTATCAGACCTACAACACTCACTAAACTTGGGTGTTGAACTGCTTTGAATACAGAAGATAGAAAATTGGTTCCTTGACCGTGAATGTCCGTGGGACTTTGATGATGACTTTGCTATCATCTTGCTATGAGTACTATTTCTCCATGAAGACCTTCCCATTACACACACAAGAAAGTTCCATATGGCAGACTTCTGTTCTCGTTACAAGAAAAATGGGTGATAAAAAGCATTAAAGTAGGTTTGCTATGTATAAATCCCTTTGTCTAAACTACCAGGAAAGCGTCATTTTAAAAATAATAATCCTAGCTGAGAAACTTTGAGTACCGTGGGCAGGAGACAGCCTGGGTGAAATATGAATGGACGCTGTCTGCCTTTTACTGAAATAAAAACCGTGACCTCATTGCTAAGTTTAATTTTCTTTTTACGTCTGTATTTTTAAAAAGTGAGACTAATCACCAAGTTGTTTTCTCTAAAAGATACTTCAGAAGAAAGGAGCTGAGTGAAACGTTAGACTTTAAGAAAGACACGGAAGACCAGGAAAGTCAACATGAGAGTGAACAGGACTTCTCACAAGGACCTTGTCCCACTGTCCGCCAGAAGCTCTGGAACATCCTGGAGAAACCTGGATCTTCCACAGCTGCTCGAATCTTTGGGGTCATCTCCATCATCTTTGTGGTGGTGTCCATCGTCAACATGGCCCTGATGTCAGCTGAATTAAGCTGGCTGGACCTGCAGCTGCTGGAGATCCTGGAGTATGTGTGTATTAGCTGGTTCACCGGGGAGTTTGTCCTGCGCTTCCTGTGCGTGCGGGACAGGTGCCGCTTCCTGAGAAAGGTGCCAAACATCATAGACCTCCTTGCCATCTTGCCCTTCTACATCACTCTTCTGGTAGAGAGCCTGAGTGGGAGCCAGACGACACAGGAGCTGGAAAATGTGGGGCGCATTGTGCAGGTTTTGAGGCTGCTCAGGGCTCTGCGCATGCTAAAGCTGGGCAGACATTCCACAGGTATTCAAATTTCAGTGATGCTTTTTAATTTGCCGTTGTTTATAAACATGAGTGCTTGACGATAGCCTAAGAGAAGTGACTGTGAATGGATACTCAGAATTACCAACTCCCATCCTTTACCCAACCATGATTTCCAAAACGGTATTGGGAAGCAAAACCTTGAATTGTTGTTATCATAGGTACAGAGAAGATGCCTCTCCCATTCCTTCTTTCCATAAGATGTGTGAAAAACAACTTGACCACTTGTTAGCCTCTATTTTAACCCACTGCTCAGAAGTTGTACAAAAATTAAAGACACTCTGCCTCTAGAAGTTTCTAGATGAAATATGCATAAACAGCACATAAAAAGATATGCGTAAATTATTCATGATATATAGGGACATAAGCCAGTTTCTCTTCTGTGTCCAAGGAAGGGCTTACCAAACTTGTTCCTTGGCAAAAAAGAAAGTCAGCCCTGCAGGGCTTTCTCTAGCCATGCAAAAAGTCAGATGACCAGGCACTGGTGGCCTATCCCATAATTTTTGAAGAAACCGTGGAAATATTTGCTTTGGAAGAAAGCAGAAGACACTGACTAAATGCTTTATCTAGTATCTGAGAATTTTCTTGTCCCTAAACTGAGATGCATGAGAGAGATGGTAACAGGAATTCCTTAGCTAATATAAAGCCTTGAAAATCTAATGAACACTCTCTGTAGAAAAAATGCCAAACAACGCTCAGTTGTGCATGAAAGTTATAGTCAATGTCAGGGGAAGTCACTCAAATCCATTAAAGATGGTCCTTGTGTTCCTGAGGGCAGCGATTCTCAATGCCTGGTCCTGTGGCTGTCAGATGTTTTGAAGTAGGTATGTGTTCCCTAGGTTAGATTTTAATGAAAATAAGAACCCCTTGAAAAGCTCGTTAAAAGGCAAATTCTAAAACCTGACCCGTGAAGAGTCAGATTTTAGTATTTGGCGTTGCATCGAGGAGCATACATTTTAACAAGCTCACGAGGGAGTTTGGTGGACTGCACTTTAAGAAACACTGGAGTAGGATGCCATGTTAATACGGTACATATTAACGCTATACACAAGAATACAAATAATTTAGCTAGAGAGTCCTATTACCACCTTATTTCTCCAGATACGTGCTTGACTAGTCACCTAAAAGTCATTGCATCTCCCTATTAAGATAGGGCGAAATTAACTTCAAATATGTTTTTTTTCCCCCCACATGGCTGAAGTAATTAGGACTTAACATAATTTTGGTAGTGTATTTTCCTAACTAGTCTCACATAGCAGGGATTTGATAATGGGGTTTCCAACAACTTTTAGAAGTACCACTCTTTGTTTTCTGACACACATAATAGGATGCTTTCTTCTAGTATTTATAAACTCCTCACAAGATTCGATTTAAAAACACCCAGTAAAGACTGCATTTTTTCCCAAAGAAAGGAAAAAGAAAATAATAGTAATTTCCGCAATGTCACCTCTTCAGGGGTTTTATTTTTTTTTTCAGTTCCAGAGCAGTACAAAGTATTAATAAAGCCTTAATTTATTGAAAGGATATGAACGCTTACATAAATATTTGATGATTTTATCTTAAGCATTACATTTAGCAAAATGCAGACATAGGTGACGTATTTCCCCATGTAGAACTATAAATATAAGTTGAGAGGTATTATAGAATAACAATTAGGAGAACAATGATCGGCTAGAGAGCCAAAGTTTAAATCCTGGCTCTGTAGCTTTGTCCTAGATATGCCACTTCTCTGTCCCTTGGTCTCCTCATCTGTAAAATGGCATAAAAATTCCATCAATCTCATATTGTCTTTGAAGATTATCTGAGTTAATAGATGTAGCATGTAGAAATTCAAGACCACTTTGTGTTTCCATACAAAATGGTTTAGAACATTTCATCTTGAAATGGAAACAGTCTCCATAAACACTGCTTTTCCTTATATGCTTACAGTGTATTTCAGAAATACAGTTCAATGCAGACACATCAAGGTTAGTTTTCTAAAAGGTATTCTAACACATTCTAAAAAAAAAAAAAAGTCTTTGGAAGTTAAACCTCAAAATTAATATTCCTTAATCTTTAAAAAATAGCTGGTAAATAGTTTAAGAATATCTCAAAAGTTTAAGAACAAACTTTAAAAATAATGAGAGCACAAATGGCATTTTAATGCAATTTCGAATAGTCTCTAGTGAATAAAAATGAAAATAATTCTAGGAGGTATTGCTTTGACCTTTAGAGACACTGTGACTTCAGGCTGATATGACTTCAAAATGCTGGATACACCTTTTGCAGTGTTCGGGAACTCTAGTGTCAGGGGAGATACCTTATTCAAATGACAGTCCCATTATGGGCTCATCTGACTCTTCTTAGAACTGAGTCTCTGGAGATGGAACTGGACTCTCTTGGGTATGTCTCCCAGGGGTTCATTGAATCCTCAGAATAGCAGTAGGGAATGCACCAATGCTTCAGAGTAAGTGGATTTCCCAGTAGCTCGAACCCCCCATACCTTCTTGCAGTGAAGGAATAATCTGTAGTCAGGTCTGTCCCCTTATGGAAAAGCAGAAACTTTCTGTACTCAAGGGAAATATTTCCCTGTAGCTTTGGTACTAGGGGTATGACTTTCAGTAGGTGTCGAGGGAATTCAGGAATGCCTCCTGATTAACCTTTAAGAATACCCTGTGGATGTGCATAGGATGTTCTCATGTCAGTGCGGTCACTGGTGCCTACCTTGCTCCTGCTGCGTCACTTCATTCTCATGGTGGACATCTTTTACTGCTTCTGGCTTTCAGATGATAATGCCCTGGTTATGTTCAGCTTCATTAGGAGGGTGAGTAGAGCAGACACATAAAATGTAAGGAGACAGCCTGAAACTGGCATAGAAAAGTGTGCCAAAGTGATGCACTGAAATGCA
Source organism: Canis lupus baileyi (assembly GCF_048164855.1). Lineage (NCBI taxonomy): Eukaryota > Metazoa > Chordata > Mammalia > Carnivora > Canidae > Canis > Canis lupus. Next base: position 12,318,085 of record NC_132851.1, on the reverse strand, counting down.
CGTCTGGCCAAGCGAGCCCTCCGCTTGCCATGCTGCAAAGGCCTCCCATTTTATGGACAAAAGTATAATTCCTGTCATACATCCCCTGCCTGCCTTGCAGTCTCATCTTTCACTTTGGGTTTTTTGTACAAATAGTAGGTATTTAATAAATACCTAAGTGGATGAAAGAATCTAACTATATTTCTCTCAACCGTTTTAAATCTGGCCCTACCAATCAGACTATGAGCTCCCTGAAGAAAGAGATTGTGATTTATCATCTCTGTATCCCCAGGACACTGCCCAAGGCCGGAGACGTATTAGATATGAAATGCGTGTTTGTGGGCGGACAGCTAGGAAGGAAGGAGAGGGGAGGAGAGAGAAGTGGAAGGTGATGAGGGGAGGAAGGAGTGCCAGTGATTGACGGCAGTTGTTCTATTACAGGATTACGCTCGCTCGGGATGACGATCACCCAGTGTTACGAAGAAGTCGGCCTACTGCTCCTATTTCTGTCTGTGGGAATTTCTATATTTTCAACTGTGGAATATTTTGCTGAGCAAAGCATTCCTGACACAACCTTCACAAGCGTCCCCTGTGCGTGGTGGTGGGCCACAACATCCATGACTACAGTAGGCTATGGGGACATTAGACCAGACACCACCACAGGCAAAATCGTGGCCTTCATGTGTATATTATCAGGAATCCTTGTCTTGGCCTTGCCTATCGCTATTATTAATGACCGCTTCTCCGCTTGCTATTTCACCTTAAAGCTGAAGGAAGCTGCTGTTAGACAGCGTGAAGCGCTGAAGAAGCTGACCAAGAATATAGCCACTGATTCATACATCAGTGTTAACTTGAGAGATGTCTATGCCCGGAGTATCATGGAGATGCTTCGGTTAAAAGGCAGAGAAAGGGCAAGTACTAGGAGCAGTGGAGGAGATGATTTCTGGTTTTGAATTCACTTGCAATTTATTTACAAAAGCTTGTGTACAACTAACTCAACTGATAAAGCCTTGATATGGATGTCTGTATACTGTTGAAGAGTCTCTTTTGAGTACTATCCATGTTAGTTTTTACCAATCTATTGCTTGGTCTGCTAGAATAGTTCACATCTCCCAAACGAACTGCACATTGAGTCTCAAAAATAGTCCTTTAACACCACCCAGTACAAGTAGGTCAAATGTCTGAATTGTCAAATATAAAATAATACAATACCTATGACAAAGTTAAAAATTTTATGTATCACGAATCATAGAAGTTCTTTGCACCATTAACGTAAGAGAATGGGAGTTAAACTGCATAGCCCAGAGAAAAATGAATATTTAGGAACATACTGAACAACTTTGCCATTTAAAGACATTCTCCAAGTAAATAAATCATTCCTTTCTCCATCAGCTAAAGCTGTTAAATTACAAAAATTAGCTTTGCAAGCAACAATCCTGATTTGCCGACCATAGATGGTGACCCCCTCTTCCTTCTGGTGCAAACCACTGGTCACAGAGGGACTAAGTTCTGATTTCTATCATTATTATTGGAGATAGGAATCCCCAAACTGCTTAGCCAGCAACAGAAGAGTGCTGTATAGAGGCTTCAAGAATTGTGCATCCTCATTCTCCCCACTGAGTGCAGTAGTGTAGTCTAAAGCAAGAGTCTTCTGTACCCATGGGAAATCAGATGGTCTTAAAAACTCTTTTTATTGATGTAGTGTTCAAATGTCTTTAAAAATCACAAATACGTAAAGGTGAAGTAGTGAATATCCTAAATATATACACTGAAATTCTAAACAGTCTTATTTCATAAAATGAGAATGATATGTTGAATGATATCACTGGTTGAACTTGTAGATCTTTTATTTGTTAACAAAACATTATGGATAGCTTTCTGACTGTTGGGGCAAATAGCAAATGTTCAAACTTTGCACGCATTTTGGCAGCATTTGACAGTCCTCCGTGACAATAATAAAATTCCTAGACATTCTGTTATATGATTAAAACCAAAAGTTCTAAACCTAAGAATTAGTTTATGATTCCCAATATTCTAGTAAAGGATATTTTAAAACTAAGAGTGATACGGAGTATCACTTTAACACCTGCATTTTCAGTGTGTTTAATAGTGCCCCCCAAGGAGCACTATTCTTGGGGGCAAAAATATCAGTCCTTTTTTTCATAAAACAGATATATACATGCAGTACCTGAACAGATATAGACTATATCTATGGTGTTAAAATTTCATGGGGTGGAAAATTAGAAAAAATGCCTAAGAAGCTCTTTGCCAGGGTTGGGTGGTGATAAGAAATACACATTGAGAAATACTGCTTTAATATATGGCTATACCATAGTTCATCAAGTCTATTTAAAATACCCTATTATATTATCAACCACCAAAAAAAAAGGGAGGGAAGGAAAAGGAAGGAAAGAAGAGAGAAGCCAGTCAATTATAAGAGGCCCCTGATTATAAAAATGCATCCAGATTTTGGATATATAAAAATTTTAAATATGCATCTTAATAAAATATCATATATAATACTTCTAGTTTTCTGGCATGCATGCTTAAGCTCTGAAAACATTTTCAGTGATGTCATGAGTTTTAGATGGTATGCTAAAATATTTTAATCCACTTGGCTTGTTTCCACTTCTCCCAAATATTATGAAAGATTTAGGAGATATGAATAGTAATAAAATAAATATTTTCCCTCTTACACAATTCACAGGTGCTGAAGCATAGCATAGGGTCACTAATTCTAGTATAAATTCCATCTGTAGTCTGAAGGTGAAACAGAAGTTAGATACAGAAGCCAAACGTACCGTGGCTTCTCTAGAATTCTCCCCACTAAGAATAGTTGCTGTGGCAGGTCTGTGCTCTATACTCATCATGTATTGTGTCATTAATCCCAAAATGTCCCTATTAAACAATTATTACTATACTATTTTAAGTATTAGTTTATTACATTTATTCATTCAACTAATATTCATTTAGAACCTGTCTGTGGAGGGCACTAGAGATTCTTATACCAGAGTAAGTCCTATTCTCTTTTATTTAATATTCTATTCGAGGATGTGAGGGGAACACAGATGATAAAAACTGAGGCATAAGAAGGTGCAATAACCTGCTTAAATTCACATGCCCCGTATATAGGTGACAGAGCCAGGAATGAATCCCAATGTGCTGGACCCTGAAAATGATACTCCTAAAAGTCATAGCTTTCATTATTGCCACACAACTTGTGGATAGGGATTCACTTCGTAAGCAGGCAAGCCAATTTCTTGTGGATGGAGAGGTTTAATATGCCTTAAGAAAAATTTCAGCTTATTCTCAGAGGTGGAATGGTGCTTATAAGGAACAGTTGTTGTCATGCTTTATAGTCATTATTAGACAAGAAAAACATTATCTTTAGAATAATTAATAGCTAGAAAATAAAAAAGAAAAATGAAAAAACTGTATGTATTCCGTAGAGATATTTTTTCTACCACCAAAGATTCTAAACATGTTCTTCACAAATGTGGTATGTTAGCAGTATATATTTTGTCAAGATGTGGACATTTCAAAAGGAAATTTTAAATACCATTGCTTAGTCAACTTTGCTGTTAGATAAAATATCAGCGTACTTATTCAACAATGTACATATAAGAAAACCAAGTTTAATTTAAGTAACATATGAAATAATTTTATATCCTTTCATTTAAAAAACATTTGATATTTTTCATAAATGTAAGAATTATTGCTGTAAAACAATGTATTTAATTTGGAAATATAAATAATGGAATTATTGGCTTTCTTTAAGCTATTTAGAGAACACAAATTAAAAACATTTGTGTGCACAGAGGTAATGCTTGAGCACCTAAAAGAGCAATTTTAAGAAATCACTATGGCATCTCTAGTAGAAGTGGCATGATGTTCATGTTTTAATGTTTTTTTCCCTATATATACAAAGAATTGTTGCATTTATCATTTTCATGCAAATTAGTATTAAGTATAATGTATTAGATGCACAAAGAAGTTAACTGAGGTAGAAATCTCAGTGCTGTGTTTCAATGTGGAATTCTTACTCTGATTAAAATCTTTTGACTAAGCTCTTGCAGAAAATATATATGCTGGCCCAAGTTATCCAAGCAAAATATTATCATTGGGTAAAATGAATGCTTTGACAAACATTTCCGCTGAAATATTTTGTTAACATGAAAAGCCTATTCTTTTGAAATATTAGCCATTAATATCTCTGTCTTACCAATCCTTCAATTCAGGTCCAAGATATAGGTTGGCAAATGATGTGTTTTAGTGCTTCTCCTGGTGATTTTTCCTTCACAAAGCACCACCACCCCCAAGCCTCTTTCCAAGCCATGCTGATACATGAAATAAAAATGTCATAAAGGAGAATTTTACTCATAAACCTCACTGGCAGTTGCTTCTGTGATATGTCTTTAGGGCTAATGGGAAACATCCTCCTTCGCCTTATATTAGAATCACTCCCTTGCTTATCTCCTCAATCTCCTCTCTTCCTTCCTGGTATTGAATCAGTGAGACCCAAGTCCTAATGAAATCCAATCTACTGCCTACTTGTGGCTGCCCCCAAAGAGCTGATCACGAGCACAGAAAAAAACCAATGTATGCAGACTGCTTTCATTTTACATTCTCAACTACAACCCCAAATGGGTTCTTAATGCTGCAAGGCAATCATACTGCAATTCCTGAATGTATTCACTCTCTCTGGATAAATATAGACCTCTAACACCTCCTTTTCATTGCACTTTCATTCGGAAAATAGAATCAAATTTTCCACAAGGGCCGACACCCACATTTATCCACCTACTTCCACCTGTGCCTATTCACTTTGCCTTCCCTCCTATTATGTGGACTAAACTGTCCATCCTATTTCTCCTCTCCAATTCTAAGACATTGCTTCAAAAAGCCTATCCCCTCTCCCTATTATACCATTATATTTCCCCCTCACTACTGGATCATTTCTATCAACATATAAACTTGATTAATTTTCCCATCTTAAAAATAAAAAGCAAACAAATGAATTTTTACAACTCCTAGAATCTATGTCATCCTCTAGGAAACACCCTACTCCCTGATCTCCTTTATGGCAAAACTCCTTGACAGCACTTTTATACTCACTTGCTCATTTCTATATTCACTGTATTTTCCCTATTCTTTCTTGAAAATCTACTCAAATTACCCCTCCACCCCTACATATCCTAAAATCATTCTTCTCAAGGTCAGCAATTACCACATCATTGCTAAATTCAATCATTAATTCTCAAAATTCTTGTTACTTGATTCATCAGCTGCATTTTCCAGGATTAGCAACTTCCCTGGAACACCTTCTTCACTTCACTTTCTGCCCGTTGCACTCTCCCAATTTCCCCCTGACCCCCAGCTCACTCATCTTTTCTGGTTGATGTTCAATCACGGCTTAATCCTCAGACCTCTTCTCCTCTCTATATACATTGTCCATCCTGTTTCATGGCTTAAATATATCACTGATAGTCAACCCCCAAATTTCTATCTACAGACTAGCCCTCTCCTCTCACTTCCTACATCTTCAGATTTGTGCATGTAACTGCCTGTTCCATATCTACACCTGAATGTCTGATGCATATCTCATGATTACCACATCCACCACCAAATTATTTATATTTTCTCAAAGTCTATGTTAATTCAAGTCCCCTGAGAGGCAGATGCCAAGATGGGTGACTATTGTAATACTGATGACATGTAAGACATTTACTTGGGGGTAAAAAAGACCTTTGAAGGATAAACAGGAGTCTAGGGAAGGTGGGAAGAACCTTCAGATCATGATGTAAATCTGGCATCTGTGAAGAGGAAGGATTGGGTAAAAAAAGAGTCTCTGATAACAGGCCAGTTCTGAGAAAATGTCAACCAAGTTGACAGAGAGTCGTGAGAAAAAGTAGTCCATCTCTTTTAGAAATGGCCCTGCACTCAGAAGACAACAGCTCAGCCTGTCAGTCAACCATGTTCCATTCAGGAGGAGATCTTAGCAGTGGATTTTTATGGCCACCAACATCAAGTCCCGGAACTGCTTGGGTCAGTTTCTCCACACATCTTCAGAAGTCGCCCCTCCATGAATACCATGGGTCTCTCTTTCCAAAGGAAAACTTAGAAAAAAAGAGTTGGTGGGTGACTAGAGCATTCATTGCTACAGTTGGTCTCAGAATAGCAGCTAGTAGTCATCCTCTACCTCCTCCACTATCCACAGCATCTCATCACAGCACACTATTTACCCCACTGGACCCTTGCATCCAAAGAGTTATAATGAGAATTCTCATCTGCTTATGCTTCCTTTTTTTATCACTATTGTGTACTGAAGTGCACCAAAGTTAGTTATGCTGCACAAAATTTTTATCGCATTCGGGGTGACCGGGTGATGGGCGCTGAGGGGGGCACTCGCCGGTATGAACACTGGGTGTTATGCTATATGTTGGCAAATTGAACTCCAATAAAAAAAAATTAAAAATAAAAATAAATAAAATAAAATAAAATAAAATAATAAAATAAAATAAAATAAAATAAATTTAGGACCACACACAAAAAAATTATCACCATGCTACTTAATTTTATATTTCAACAAGGAAATAGTATTAATAAAAGGATATTTCAGGGAGAGATTTCAAAATAATTTAAATCCTCTTTTATTCGTTTCTGACAATCACACTGAATATGATAGTATTTTAATAAAGCACTAGTAATAATCCAATTATTCTGAAAAATACTTTGATGTTTATGTATTAACTCATGTAAAACCATTGAGGTAGATAAGGACATTTAGCTTTCAACATGATACAACTAAATGTGAAGTAACAGGTTAACTTTTGGATTTTCTTTTCCTGTTCTAAGTTGAGTGACATTTCTTCCAATTATATGCCATTTATCACGCCTTCTTTAGAATGTCTACAGTCTAAGTGGCTTTGTAATTAAAGGTAGATAATGGTCATATATAAACTTTCTACATTATTCTATTGTTCAATACGCAAGTTATTTTCAAGGAAATAATAACTAAAAAGTTTTGACAAGTTTGGTGCATGCACGCACACACAGAAAGAGACAAAGGGAAAGAGAGAAATAATAAAAAATTTAGGACAACAAATGAGATTTTCAAATTATGGGTGGTAGATGTTTCTTGGCACGTAGCAATAATCACACTGAATATATAGGTAGAATTTCAATCATCTAAGTAAGAAAACCAAATCTTCCTTAAAAAGTCATTTCAGTTTCTGCACACCAGGACAATTTTCCTGAAACCATGTCTTTATACACATCTTTGCTGTACAGCCAATGTTTTATCTTAAAGTCTATAATTATTATTGTCAACTAATTCTAAATGGTACACGTGAAAATAAAAGACAGTTACAGTTGCTATGGAAACTATACTTTGTAGGAAATTCATTTCAACAAGCCTTGCTCCCAAAGTTAAAAAAGAAAACAAAAAACAAACAAAAGCATTTCATATACAATAGTGCCACCTTGACCACAAGCCATCAGAAAAAGACAGAATAAATGGATGAAAAGATTTTAAAAAAGTACCTCTAGCTGTACTTCTAGCTTCCTTTCTCACATAAGCTAATTATCTTTAAGATTTCATACAAAGAAAAATAACTACTCCCTGCAAAAACTACATTGCATAACAGTGGGATTTCTTTTTTAACTTAAAAGATAGAATATTTAACTTTGTAATCATAAGTTTTAGAAATGTATCATCACTGGACATTTAACAAATTATTTAACTTAGTACTCTTCTATTCTTCTTTTTAAATATTCGATACATTTTTCACACCAACTAATAAAATGTGCTAATAACTCAAACCAATTTGTTTGATTCCACATCCTCAATGCATGGACAAATAGATCTTATCTTGTCATGTGGCATTCATCATATTATCTTATAATAAATCTTCAGAGAAACTTTAGCAAATATATTTGATAATTCAAGTAGCAAAATGATCTTTCTCACCCATTTCTAACAGCTATTTTCTAGAACTGTTTTTCAGAGCACAGAACAAGAGTTTTTCTTTTTTTTTTTTTTTAAGATTTTATTTATTTGAGAGAGAGAGAGACAGAGGAAGAGAGAATGGGAGGGAGGAGGGACAAAGGGAAAGAGACAAGCCGACTCCACACTGAGCAGGGAGCCCAAAGCAGGGTTCTATCCCAGGACCTTGTGATCATGACCTGAGCTGAAGGCAGACACTTAATGGACTGAGCTATCCCAGTGCCCCAAAACAAGAGTTTTTCATTTATTTATTTATTTTTTAAGTTCTTCATTTAATTTCATTTGACATCCTTTCAAGGACATTAGATATATGCAGAGGGAGGAACTAATTACCTGGTACTTGCACAAACAGGATAATTTATGATCTAGAAACCAAAAAAAAAAAAAAAAAAGTATTGCGACACAATTTATCCAATCCATATCAGAATGGGCAAGAATATATAACAACAGTCTTTTGCTTCCCTCTTTCAAATTTTGAAGACTGGTAGATTTGTGGATCAAAGAATGTTTTATCAAAGAAAACATACATTTTGGGGTCAGATAAACGTAACTTTTCTAAAATATATACTATACCCATGTTTTATACTTGTGTAGTATTTTTCTGTTATCATTTTAAATCCAAAACAATATCTCTATTAGAAGAAATTACATGACTCTTACTCTTAGATTTGGGAACAACTTTTGTTGTTTTAACGTATAAAATGTGTCATTTTTAAAAAATTTTTTTCAAAGATTTATTTATTTATTTATTCAGAGAGAGAGAGAGAGAGGCAGAGACACAGGCAGGGGGAGAAGCAGGCTCCTTGCAGGGAGCCCGATGTGGGACTTGATCCACTGTCTCCAGGATCACACCCCGGGCTGCAGGCGGCGCTAAACTGCTGCGCCACCAGGGCTGCCTGATTTCTTTAAACTGCATATCAAAAACCATTAATGGATGATGAAATAAACTGAGTTGGGACTACTATTTTTTTAATAAAGTGGATGGACTATGATGGAATGGAAGTAGAATAGAAGAATAGAATGGGATAAGATGGAATATAAAACAACACAGCATAGCATATTGTAAGCACCCCTTAGAAGTCCAGAGGAAGAAATAAAAACATCATAAAAAAAAAAAAAAAGCATTGCAGTAGATTGTAAGAAGACTGGGAAGGAGACCTGGGAGGAATGCACTCACTGGAAGCACACATTGGCTGGAAAATGATTAAATTTTATTTCTTGATTTTGTCTATTATAACTGGCACATTAAGATTTCACAATTTAATTTTGTATTACCATAATTTACAGTGGCTTGTGAATCAGGAAAATAATTTTTACCTGCTAGTGGCAAAATCGTGTATTCCAAGGAGATTTTTGTTACAAACTTACTGTGCATTTTTTAAAAGGTTTATGGTAGTATGACAGTCTCTTAGTTGATGGTCAGAGTACTATTTTTTTTCAGAGTACTATTTTAATTAAATTGAAACAAATTGTCCATAAAAAGATTGCTTTATTATGTTAAATATGATAACATGAAAATTATAGGATATGTTTAAGATATAATACTGGGACTTAAAGAGTAAGTAGTGACAATAGTTGAAACAAATTACTCTGTACCTCAGCAAACTTCTATTTCATTTCATTTGAACTTCATGCTTTAAAAAAAAAATTTGATCATGACAAATTTAGAAAATAATTTTATTACATTTACAAACCTCAATAAAAAGAACAGATTACAATATATGAATTTTAATGATGTCCACAAAAGAAAGATTTAAAACTTGGAAATTGAAAAAATAATTGCAAAATACCACAAACTGACTTGTTAATATGTCCCCACATGACTTTCAAAAAAAATTATTCTTTAAAGTATGAATGGAAATCTAAAGTATGATTTTTTAAATGATATATTAGCTGGAAAATTCAAAACTATACAACTTAGTGATAAGATGATATCTAATATTTTTGTCAAAGATTAATTAAACTTCTTATATCACCCTGAAATATATTGATTGTCCCAGGACTTTTCCTGAGATTGTGTTCAAAGACAATTTGCCATGTGTCTCTTGCATTTCTGTATATCTTGCAAACAGAAACACAGATAGTTTTATTCCAGAATATCTTTTCAAGGATGTCTGGATTTCATGAAATGCTGGCAAACAGAGATGGTGTCTCCTCTGAGACAAGAGAATTTGTATGATGTCCATATGTCCATGATAATAAAGATAATGCCTTCCTTTCAGCCAGAGGTTGGACATGCTTACTTGAAGCTTTTTAAAAAGATTAATGTTTCTGGGGATCCCTGGGTGGCTCAGCGGTTTGGCGCCTGCCTTCAGGCCAGAGCGTGACTCCAGAGTCCCGGGATCGAGTCCCGCATCGGGCTTCCTACACAGAGCCTGCTTCTCCCTCTACAGGTGCCTCTGCCTCTCTCTCTCTCTCTGTCTCTCATGAATAAATCAATTAATTAATTAATTAATGTTTTCGAGTTTCTTAAGTGTGACACACACATCTACTGCATGTGCAGCTTTGACCACAGCCACTTTCATGTCACCCCCATGGGATTTGGGAAGCAAGAGAAATATGAAGCTCATGCTACCTCATTTGCCATGAGTAATAAGGTCTTCATCTCTGTCCCAGGAGTCTCCTGGATTTTACTAGGAAAAGGGCAAAATCTCAGACACCTCAAAATTCTTGACAGATTGGGAGCTCAAAAGTGAATTTCACGTTTTTCTAAATGTAAAGCAACTCCAGTTGGCAGATATTTTCTATGTGGTATTTTGGTAATAAAAGTGGTATATTTAACTGGCATTTCAAGCATTCGTTATGGACTAAACTTTTGAGGGAGAAATTAACAATATTGTCAACATATGTGAAGGCTTCCAAAAGTATCATTACTATTATGGCAAACAAGACTCAAAGTCATCAACCCTATCTTCCACATGTTCCCAAAATATGTTGTATCACATTGAAGAGGACCTTAATAATGAAGGAGGTTTGAATGAAATAAAATTGGAAATATATTTACATTTTATTTATCAGTCTCAAACTTTTAATCATTCCTTTATTGAGGAAAATAGAAAAACTTTTAGAAGAAAATTCTATTGACTATTCAAAACTCTGCATAAATAATTGAATTAAACATCACACCTAAAAGGACTAAATTATTACAACTCATTCATTGTTAGAGTTCATTACAATGATTACAATTTCATTCTTTATTTACATTGAAAAGCGATTGTCAGATATTATAGTGATTTTAGATTAAGATTAATTCATTCCTTATACTGTGAAACAGAGAGAAAATTATTATTATTCACTACTTACTTGACTCAGAATTTTCATCCTTGATGAAGATGGAGAAATGGAAGGAAAAAACTCAACGAGGCATATACAGTGTACATGACTTTATCTTTGTGTATTATGGACAGCCAGACATATTTATCATGTTAAGTTAATTATTTTCTAATTTATAGAAAGTTGATTGTTTCAGAATATTTCTTATGCTCTAATAGATATTGATAAAATGATATTTGATATGAAAATGGTTTTGCAGAAAAGGCAAATTTTATCTTACATGTATATGTATACATATATGGCAGTGGAATGGTTACTGGGTCACTATATAAAATGTATTTCTTACTGCAGTGTCTTTAGTATTTGAAAACAGTAATATAAAGAAACTATTGGTCAAGGTTCTCCAGAGACATAGAATCAATAAGATATATATGTGTTTGTGTGTGTGCATATATATTTGTGTATATATATATATGACATGTATATATCTGTGTATATATATTCAATATGTCATATATGTATGTATGTATGTATGAATTATAATATGGACTTTGCTCCAATGTGATTATGAAGGCTAAGTCCCAAAATCTGTAGTTGACAATTCAGAGACCTAGGAGAGCTGATGGTATAGCTCCAGGCTGAACGCCAACAGGCTCAAGACACAAAAAGAACAATGTCTCTTTCCAAAAGCAGGATAAAACTAATGTCTCAGTTCAGAGAAGAGTTCCCCTCAGTCTTTTTGTTCTATTCAAGACTTCAACAGATTAGATAAGGTCCATCCATATTAGAGAGGGCAATCTTTACTCAGGCTACTAGTTTAAAATATTAACCTTATCCAGAACCACTCTCACAGACACACTCAGAATAATTTTGGTTAAATATCTGCATTCCCCATAGCCTCATCAAGTTGACACATAAAATTAACCATCATACCATGTAAACAAGTGAAGAAACCAGAGTACTTAGATGCACAAAAATTTATCCAAGGCTATACCATAAGGGAAGGACCCAAAAGGTACCCCTTGGTTTACTTCACTTTAAATCATTATTTCTTCTCTTTCATCATTCTGCATTAGAGCCAAATAGAATTGGGTGTTTCTCAGTATTATAGTTAGGGGAAGCATAAGGTAATGTCACAAAGAAAACATTCTTCCTAAAAAAATATGCTCCTGAATCTCATAGTAATTACTTCTGCAGTTACTAAAGAAAACTACAACTCACATAAATTGTAAACCAGCAAGGATGTTCTTTCTCTAGAGCTATGATAAAAATCTAGAAATATAATTAGACATAGCCTACCTATGTCCCTACCCCCACATACCATAATGTTGCTATCATTTTCCCTAATCTAGCCTTTGAGGTTAAGCTATACTGAGCATGGATAGGAACTACTTAAGATTGAAAAACAAAGAACACAAGAGCTATTAGCACTGAAAAAAATATATACTATAATGGGTATCTAAGTCACTGTGACTCAGATTTGTCTGATTTATAAATCATTCAATTATTTTTCATCTTCAACACTAGGACAGACAAGGGTTTTCCAAAGAAATAGAACCAATAAAGAGAGAATGAGAGAGAGAGAGAGAAAGAATGTGTGTGTGTGTGTGTGTGTGTGTGTGTGTGTGTGCAGAGAGAGATTTCAAGTCATTGACTCACACTATTATGGAGACTCACAAGTTCAAAATCTGCAGTGCAGTGTGCCATCAGACTGGAGGCTCAAGGGAGAGCTTCAATTCTCTCTTCTTCTTCTCTCTTCTTCTCTGCATACTATGAAGAAGATGGGAGAAAAGGTGCTGACATAAGTAAATTTGGAAATGAATGGGTTCTGAGACTAAAGGCAGAACGAATTGCACATGAGGGCTGCAATCTAGTGGACAAACCTGTTCCCCATGGGGGATTCCTAATTTTAGGCATTCATAATTTTAATGCTGCTATACACTTATATTAGACTAGGACAAGTAAATAAATAGATGGCAGGTGACGCAGCTGGGTTACTCATTGTTGGAATGGAACTTTACAGGTAAAGTAAGGAGCAGGGGCTAGAATGATCCATGTGATATTGATTAGTCTTAGACATATCAGTAGGAGCCCATGTTTAGCTGAATAAAGTATAGCAATATTTTTATATTTGTATACATAAATGGGTTAGCAAATACACATATACTTCTTTGCTCAGTCAGCTGGCAGAGCTAAAAGAAACAAGGCTCCAACAGCAGAGAACACACCTAGCAGACTATTTCTACTACCATTCTCCAATAAAAAGAACCATGGGTCATTAGAAAAATCATTGATTCTAGGCCTGAGGCAGGAAATACACAAGATGAACCCAGAGCACTTTACAATGCCAGAAAGGATGAAAGTAGAAAAAAAAAACAAGTACGTGTTGTGGGTCTATGTCAGAAGGGCACAGAAGTCAACTATAAGAGCTTCCAGTGACCAAAGTTTGAGTAATCTGAGCAACAGTAAATCAAGTAGCATTATATTATAACCCACAGTATAAAATAAACATTTATGGGTTCATACTGATATAAAATAAATGATTATATAAATGAATAAATGAGAAAGAAGAGACAAATATTCCATGCAGAAAAATTCCAAATAATGTATGTAGCTATTCTGTCCTAAAGAACAAGGGATAGAGTTGCCATAACAAAGGGCAGTGGAGTCCATCAGCAAAGGCCTCTAACTTTAAGAAGACAAGCATGGCATCATCTAACCATCGACAAAGGAAAGGATGAGTTCTAAGCTGGAGCTGACAGAAGAACAGAAACAGGAAACCCAAGAAGCTTTTGATCTCTTTGATGCTGATGGAATTGGGACCATAGATGTTAAGGAACTTAAAATGGCAATGAGGGCACTGGGCTTGGAACCCCAGAAAGAAGAGATCAAGAAAATGATGAGAGGTCACCTGGGTGACTCAGTGGTTGAGCCTCTGCCTTTGGCTCAGGTCATGATCCTGGGGTCCTGGGATCAAGTCCCACATCGGGCTGACTGCAGGGAGCCTGCTTCTCCCTCTGCCTATGTCTCTGCCTCTCTCTCTCTCTCTCTCTCTCTCTCTATCTCTCATGAATAAAAAAAACATTTTTTTTAAAAAAGAAAGAAAATGATAAGTGAAATCGATAGGGAATGGACAGGAAAAATGAACTTTAGTGACTTTTTGACTGTGATGACTCAGAAAATATCTGAGAAAGATACCAAAGAAGAAATTCTGAAAACTTTTAAGCTCTTCAATGATGATGAAACTGGGAAGATAAGATTCAAAAATCTAAAGCATGTGGCCAAGGAGTCGAGTGAGAACCTCACTGATGAGAAGCTGCAGAAAATGATTGATGAAGCTGATCGCCATGGAGATAGAGAAGTCAATGAGAAGTTCCTGCACGTCATGAATAAGACCAGTCTTTACTTAGATCAGCCTCTTCTTTTCATAATTGTGTGAAACCTGGGTTCTGAGTACATGAACTATTTTCTCCTACTGACCTCCCTGTATAACTTTAGTAACAATCTTGAATCTCTTTCAGGTATTTGAAAGTGTTCTCGGACATTAAGTTCTTTGTAAGGTGACTTGCAGATTGCTTTAATTCCCCAAAGCAAAATGAGAGCACATTAGGGTGGTGGGAAGGGTCTTAAAGCTTTCACCCACCTGCATTTCTTTCTTGTATCACTTCACTCTTGTCATATATTTCCACGTTTATGCCACCACAAAACAACTTCTTAGATAAGCACATGTTGTACCCATGCCATCAGAAGCAGGGGACATCTTTATGTTTCTAGTTCTAACCAACACCTGAGTGCAGCTTTCTCATTTATAAAACCCAGTGAACTTACTCACTTGTGTTCGGATGTGTGTTTGTAGTATTTGTTTTATCTTAAAAATAAAGTTTTTCTTATTTAAAAAAAAGAACAAGTGGTATAGCTCCACACTCATTAAGTGTTAGCTAGGCATAGAGATGTTCTTGGAAAGATTACAGCATGGACAAGGGGAGACAAAAGATTTACAGTGGAAAAATTTGACAAACACATCCATTAAGTGTCAACATCAATAATCACAAATCCTATTGATAGTTTGTACCCTTGATATGATGTGATGAAAATGAAACTTTACTTCTATGATCTGCCTCCCTCATAACCCCTGCCCAATCATGAGAATAATATCAGGCAAATTGAAAGAGAAGAGCACCCTGCAATATCCCTGACCAACCCTCAAAATGCTCAAGGACATCAAAAACAAGGGAAAATATGAGAAACCCTCACAGCCAGGCAGAGCCAAAAGAGACATAATGATTATGTCTCTCTTTTTTTTTTTTTTTTTGGACCCTCAACTTTATGGTCAACTAATATTAGATAAAGGAGGAAAGACTATCCACTGGAAGAAAGACAGTCTCTTCAATAAATGGTGCTGGGAAAATTGGACATCCACATGCAGAAGAATGAAACTAGACCACTCTCTTGCACCATACACAGAGATAAACTCAAAATGGATGAAAGATCTAAATGATTATTGTCTCTTTTACATCACTAATGTAATGTGGTATCCTGAATGCAATCCTGGAACACAAAAGGGTAGTAGATAAAAACTGAAGACAAATGAGTAAACTATGAACTCTGGTTAATAATATGGCGTTGATATGGGTTCATGAAGAGTAACCATGTGCCATAGTAAAGCAAGACGTTGATAATCAGAGAAATTTGGTAAGGCTGCATGTGAGCACTCTTTACACTATATTCTTCATTTTCTGTAAATCACAAACTGCTCTTAAAAAGGAAGTTTATGGGACTCCTGTGTGGCTCAGTAGTTGAACATCTGCCTTTGGCTCAGGGCGTGATCCCAGATTCCCAGGATTGAGTCCCGCATCAGGATCCTTGGATGGAGCCTGCTTCTCCTCCCCCTGTGTCTCTGCCTCTCTATCTGTGTCTCTCATGAATAAATAAATAAAATCTTTTTTAAAAAGGAAGTTTATTCTCAAAATGAAGTGATTTGAAATATATGTCCATTTGTTTCTGTCTTTAACAATATCTTGCATCAAAATATATATTATTTCTCTTCTATAGAATAAAGAAATTGAGTCATGCAAAGGAGATATACATGATTCACTGAAAGTCTCAGGTTACTTCTCTAAATAATTCACTTGATACTTAAGGTGATCAAGATATGAATAATGCTTAATAATGCAGTCTTTTAAATTGCAGAGATGGGAAAGTCACAATTTCAATGAAATATAGGGGTTATCTAAAATTTCCTTCCGAATTACATTTTAATTATTAAAAATAAAATGCTCATTTAAAATTTTAATCAAATTCTATATCCACACTGCATGTAATCATTTGATTCTAGATGGATTTCCTCTTTCAGGCTTACTTGGTCTGTCCTTATATCAGTATAATTACAAAGGGCACTCGTTACTTCTTTGCTTGTATTAAAAGAGATGTATCTCCAAAGAAGCTCACAAAACTGTTACATGGATAAATGTAGATCAGTTTCATTTGGTCTTTATATTTAAGAAAATATTCTTATTGTGTTGTTTATTCAACAACACTGTAATCCTCCTGATCAAGATCAATAAAAGTTCTCATCTATTTTCCTTCAGAGGAAGATTGGAGTTTCGTCATCTCATTGCACAAAATTGATGAATTAACATGTGGTTCTGTAAAAAGCACTTGCTTACCTGAAAGACAATTCTCTTTCGGAACCTCCCTTTTTCGCTGCTTCTTTCCATGTCATTCTGTCAAAGATTAGGTTTTATTTTCTAGGCAAGATGGAAATTCTAAAATGCCATACAAATACAATGTATTATCATTATATCATTAGTATTCTCTTTTTTCATTTCTTATTTATTTTTTAAAGATTTTATTTATTTATTTATTCATGAGAGACACAGGGAGAGGGAGAGAAGCAGAGACGGAGGTAGAGGGAGAAGCAGGCTCCACGCAAGGAGCCCAATGTGGGATTCGATCCCAGGACTCCAGGATCATGCCCTGGCCAAAGGCAGGCGCTAAACCGCTGAGCCACCCAGGTATCCCTCACTTCGTATTTAAATAAATGTTTGTTTCTATCTATGTAATCTACCAGACTGGGGCTACCACACAGAGGCATTTGGGAGGAAAACAAAAGAACAAACAAATATCTGTACAGGATTTTTAATCATTTCCTTTTTAGTGCTTTTATTTTTGTTGTTGCTGTTTGTTTTTTTCCTTTTCCACTCTTTTCCTCCTGATTTTAGCTTTTCCCTTTACTGATGCCATCATCCTCCTTGGGAGCCCCGGACATTATAAGCAAAAACAAATTCTGCACAGACCTACACCCTGGGACACCCCTCAAAGTATTCTTACTTTGGATAAACCTGCCTAATCTGAAGTTAATATTTTCTTTTTTTTTTAATTTTTTTTATTTATTTATGATAGTCACAGAGAGAGAGAGAGAGAGAGAGAGAGGCAGAGAGAGAGGCAGAGACACAGGCAGAGGGAGAAGCAGGCTCCATGCACCGGGAGCCCGACGTGGGATTCGATCCCGGGTCTCCAGGATCGTGCCCTGGGCCAAAGGCAGGCGCCAAACCACTGCGCCACCCAGGGATCCCCCTAAGTTAATATTTTCTAAAGAGAGCAAAGGCTAGTCAGGAATAACTAGATCTTCACACCAATGGAGTGACCAATATGCAACTTGCATGATTAATATAACAGATCTAATATATATAAGTAATAAATCATAGCATGCAGATATAGCTAGTGTTTAATTCTATCATTATCTAGAAAGAGAACCCTTAGCATTTGCAATTGCCCACTGCCGGAGCCCTTGGATTCCACAGGTACCTAAATATAACAGTGGATGACAAGGCAGTAACACAGATGGAACCTAGGTGCTTCAACGATCTTGTGCCACAGAGCCATCTAGCCACCTTGCTGGACCTACCTCCCTATTGTTATAACAGAGCAAAATAAGTTTATCTCTCACTTGAGCTTCAGTGCCTACTGGTTATATTCCTACCTAATAAAGAAATCTGTACCTAGAAATGGGATAAAACAGTAACAAAACCTAGGATAGGAAGCATGAGTCAGAATTGGACAACACATAGTGAGAAACAGGAGGGAGACCTGGCAAATCTGATCACGCCATGGCAGACCATTTGGTAAAATGGTTATTTGGAAAGCTGGTAATGTTATTTCCTGCATCTCTAGATCTAGGGAAAGTTATTAGAAAATTTCAGAGAACTTTTTTATGTTGGCTACTTACTGTTGCTTTTTGCAAGGCACGGAGGAATGGGATGAAACTAAGCAAGACTTAAGGAGTCTGCAAGCAGAGATGGACCAGCCCTGCTCTGAGGCACTTTCTGACCACTAACCACAGTAAGATATTGACAGAGTCCAGTAAGCAAGGGCTTTAGAAGATTGGACAAGGCAGCAGCATCTGTAGCTTAAATAGATGAAGATAAGGCTTCATGGTGACCTTTCTTTATTATCTCACTTTTAGAGTTCTCTGTCAGTGAAAGCAAAGCTTTTAACTAACTAATGCTAAGTTTTTTCAGCTCAACTGCTGAAAGAATGAAGGGCCAAGGACAGAGATCAGGAAATGAAGAGATTCTCCAGTAAATTGACAAGATCCTTGGCTATGGAAACTTTTTCACATAACTCACAAGACCAAACAGACTGGATGTTCTAAGTTTTTAGGAAAATTGTATGGTAAATGAATTCACAAGCCTGGCTTGCAAAAGCAAATAATTACTTTAAAGCAATCCCAGATTCTAATCCTTGCAGAAAGGAATTTCTAAGACGTTCCTAAATTTTCTCTGATGAGTATATCATAATTCTATTGTCAAGCAATAGAATAAAAAGGATTTTCTTGTGTTTAATTGTGTAAATATGAAAATTCAAAAATCATTGATGTTTGTAAGCATTATTTATAGTAAATAGTAATTCTTGAAGGCTTGGCTTCATAAAGCCAGGAAGCAGATATTCTGCAAGAAGCACAGTCTATAAGAAACAATGCATATGAACAACCAAGTATATAAAATATAATAATGTTTATAATAATGTTCCAGGAAAAGTATGTGCAAAATGGTATGAGAGTATTCTAAGTGAAGAAGTTAAAGGGAAGAGTTAAAAAAAAAAAAGAAAGAAAAAAATCAAGAAAATCGGGAAAAATGTGTATATAATAGGAAAAAAATAAAGATAGAAACTGAGATGAGATTATAAAGAATCTGGCATGTCTTGGACTCTGAAGTCTGGGTTTTACCTTTTAAGCCAATGTGTCCCACTGATCAATCAACATCCCACGGATGATTCATAGAAAATTTCATGAGGAGTGTGACAGTATTGTCATTTTAATGATTTTTTATTTTATTGGATATTATAAAAATATGACCAGCACATAAATGCTGTACTTTTGTGACTACTATTATTTAGGATGGTATTAATCTGGCTACTGCTATTGTAACCCACCTTATGCAGAAGTAAAGGTTGTGTTCACACAAACATAGAAATGTTTCACACTTTCAGTGGTTAAGCCATCCATCATAACCAGTTGGAAATCATTACTTAGGTGATCAGTTACTAGAATGTGAAGTATTAGTTTCTATATAAATGGCCAATTTAAAATTTCCAGACACTGACTGCAATTGGACAAGGAAATTTTAAATTCTGACAAGGGTTATGGCAATTAAGTAGACAATATGGAAAAGAAAAAAACCAAAATTGCTTACCATCTGTCAAAATAAATGGACCCTGTGTATAGATTAATCCAAAAGTCCAGAAACATAAAAAGGAAAATAGTCAATCATTCAACTGGATGACACATTTAAATGACCCAGCTCTCAAAATCAATGCAAGAAATTTGTAAAAGGGTGGCAAAGGAGGAGAAGTTATCTGAGAGCAGCCTTGGATTTTAAATACCAAAAGTTCAATCTTCAATGGAAAGGTTCTATGTCAAAAATTCATGTGGAATGGAAATAGGAGCAAGGTCCCTGTAAGGATGAAAGCCTGCCATCATGCAGGAAAACACTCTTACACATGACTGAACTCTCCATACAGTGGGGAGACATATCTTAGCCATAATTCATTCAACTCAAATGTTTTGCTCATTTTTTTTCAGTATTTACTGCCTTTCTGAGATCTTACCCTCCCAATAAAACTATTTATATTTGGACTATACTAAAAAATCAAACTGAGAAGTTCCTGTTGCAACTATGCTCTCCGATATGTGAAAGCTTACAAATCTTTCAGCCTTAAGGGAATAAAGCCATATCATTTTAAGAATATGCAAATCCAAGTGAATGTCAGGGGGAAAATAGAATCCTCTTTTCCAAATCTAATCTTTGAAGACTACAGATTTAAATACATCTTTAATTTACTATTCCAATAATGTGAGGTAATAGAATTATATGTAATTGAATGTTCTCTGTATTCATGAAAATTAAGTGATGTCTTAAAATAGTTATTTTTAATTTGAAATCTATTTATGCTGCTAGAAAACCTCTACTGGATTTCTGGATGGAAATGAACATATGAGACCATCACCACAGCAACCAAACCTGTAAATAATATTGTGCTAGTCACAAGGAGTACAATATATGCTGTTTCTAATATTTCCACCTTTACCTCTTATCATCACTAATTTATGTGCAATCTAACTCTAAATTTCGCATGTGAAAATTGTCCTATTCAAATTAAAAATTACATAGAAGTCCTAATCTTTTTCAAATGTAGATTCAAATTTATTCCATAAGACGCTAAGTAGTGACCTTTGCTGATTAATCATAGTTATTAATATAATACTTTATTTTTTTAAAGATTTATTTATTTATTTATTTATTCAGAGAGAGAGAGGCAGAGACACAGGCCGAGAGAGAAGCAGGCTCCATGCAGGGAGCCCGACATGGGACTTGAACCCGGGTCTCCAGGATCACACCCCGGGCCGCAGGCAGCACTAAACCGCTGTGCCACCAGGGCTACCCAATATAATACTTTATTGAGATGCAGCTTGGTGCCTTGAAAAGTAACAGTCTTTGGAGTTAAGATAAATCTGGAAACTAATCACAGTTCTGCCATGATGGCATTTTTCCTCCTCTGAAAATATGAATAAAAGTATAATCTTTATGAAGAGTAGGGATAATATATACAAAAAGAAGGGTACATATTGAATACTTAGTACACAATATATTTCATTATATTGATAGAAAAATAAGTATGCAGTAGTTTTTAAAGTACATGAAGCAACTTCATCGACTATTATGATTCTGTTACATTATTCTCATGTATAATTTTTAAGTTTGGGACCAAAAATTGATCTTTCCTACTTTCTTTTTAAACTTTTTTTCCTAGAAAATAAGAACCACTGTCCCACTTTAATTCATCCCTGTGGAGCAGTCAGTCACAAGTACTGTCTCACCATGGGAACATAGTTCAGGCTCAGCCTATCAAGGTCCTCCTCTCTCAGACCTCACACTGTATCACTGTGGATATATGAATCAAGCCCAGCAGTCAGTACCTGAAAAGATCATCTCTCAGTGGAGTTGCCAATGATAAAGGATCTGAGTCTGGCACTATTTTAGGCCATCTCATCCACCTGCAAGAGTGAGCCTATGCATAAAATAAAACTGAGCATGAGCTAGCAAAGTGATGGAGATAAATGTGGTACATAGGATATTTGAAGTCTATAATCCAGATTTTTCAATTATATTAACCAATAAAGGCCTCTTTGCTTATGTTCATTTGAGTTGAATTTCTGTCATTCACAATAGGACATGATGGTTCTTTCAAAAAGCTTTGTTACCATTGACATAGATTTACAGTCAACTTGGAATTAATGTTTACATATGATGTGAAGTAGGGTAGGTCAGAGTGATGACTTTATTTTTTACAAAATATACAACAGTTCAAAACATTATTAAAAAGACTCCAGGGGCACCTGGATGGCTCAGTCGGTAAAGCATCTGATGGGCTCAGGTCATGAACCCAGTGTCCTGGGATCAAGTCCCGTGTGGGGCTCCCTGCTCAATGGGAAGCCTGCTTCTCCCCTTCCCTCTGCCCCCAATTCATGCTTGCTTTCTCTCTCTCTCTCAAATAAACAAATAAAAACTTAAAAAAAAATACTCCATTTCTCTGATTTCTGTTGAGTTTACCGTGTTCATAAGAACATGAGTTGGTTTCTTTGCTCCCTTCTCTGATCTCTAGGTCTAATTTGCCCATCTTCTGTCAATACCACCCTGCCTTAGTTATAGTAGGTTTATAGTAATTCTTGATACCAACTAGAGAAAGTCTTTTCATTTGTTGTTCCTTAGGATTACCTAGACCATTCTTAGCATTTTGCATATTCATATACATTTTGGGATTGTTTTGTCAATCCATTATTTTAACTTCTGGAATGTAATGAGCATTACATTGAATTAATTTATCAATTTGGAAGAGTATCTTTAAAATAATGAGTTTTCCAAGCCATGCACGAGCTCTCCACTTATTTGGATCTTTTGACATCTATCAATTGTATTTTATTGTATTTTATAAAGAAGACTTATGTTAAATTTATTCTTGGGTATTTTATGTTCCTGAGGCATTTTATAAATGCTGTTTATTTTTGTATGTTGCTTTTCTGTCCAGAAATCTTGTTAAATTCACTCAATAATTATATATTTTTTATTATCCATATACCTAATCATATTACCTATAAATAATGATGTTTCCAGTCTTTCTCTGTAATGTTTATATCTTTTATATCTTCTTCCTTTTTCAGTGCACTGGATGAAAACTTTTGTTCAACATTAAATAGCCGTGGTGATAGTGAACATCCTTGTCTTGGGTAGCCTGGGTGGCTCAGCAGTTTAGTGCCGCCTTCAGCCCAGGGCCTGATCCTGGAGAACCGAGATGGAGTCCCACATCGGACTTCCTGTATGGAGCCTGCTTCTCTCTCTGCCTGGGTCTCTCTGTCTCTCATGAGTAAATAAATAAAAATCTTAAAAAAAAAAAAAAAAGAAAAGAATACCCTTGTCTTATTCTTTTCTCAAATGAAAGCCTAATTTTTTTCAATTGTTGGCTCTAGGGAGATACTACCTAGGACATCCAAAATAAAGAGGAAATAATTTTTATAAGGAAAATATGGAAGGTAGAGTATAAAGGAAAATGGATGGAATACATTTAAAAAAAAAAAAAGGAAAAAAAGAACATAGAACAAATTTAGTTTGGGTATAATTACTAAAAAGTAAAAAAGTCCTTTCCAGTTCTCTTGAATATTTTAATACTGATAAATGTTATAGTTTCCAGGCACCATGATTTAGAAAACAGTATTTTGGGGCAGCCCGGGTGGCTCAGCAGTTAAGTGCCTGCCTTCAGCCCAGGGTATGATCATGGAGATCCAGGATCAAGTCCCAAGTCGTGCTCCCTGCATGGAGCCTGCTTCTCCCTCTGCTTCTGCCTGTGTCTCTCATGAATAAATAAATAAATAAATAAATAAATAAATAAATAAATAAAGCATTTTTTCATGCAACTTTCAATCAATTTTTTCTGAACAAAGACTTCTGGTCATTTCAATTACTATAATCCAGGATATGTAGAGATGTTCACATAATCAATCCAAAAAGAGTTATTAAAACAATAAAGTCTTAAAATCAATTAGTTTTCCTAATATTTTTCATCTTCTGTGACTCAAATCTCACTTTCAAGACTAGATTTTTAAGCCACTCTCTTCCATCCAAATTAGGCTTAGTAGTATCTTTGGTAGCCGGCTTCCCAGATGGTCACCAATGACTCTCACCAAATGAGAATTCACACTTTTTAATAACACTGACCCACTCAACTGCATTGAATAAGACTGACATGTAACAAGCAAGATATTTCAGGAACTAATGGTGTCCTACTTTCAGAGGTAAGTCATAGAAGGCATTGATATTTCTTCTTTGCTCTTTCTTAAATCACTTATTCTGTGGGAAGCCAACCACTATATTGTAAGGAGACTCCACAGCCTTATGGAAAGGCCTCTTGCTAATAGCCACTACCAATTTGCCAGTCATGTGAGTAAACTGTCTTGGATGTGGACCCTCCAGATCCACTTAAGCTTTCAGATGACCCAGCTCTGTCCAGTATCTTGATTATGATTTAATGAGACTCTGAGGCAGAATCATAGAGCTAAGCTGGTCTCATTCCTAATACAAGCAAACTGAGATAATAGATGTTTTTTAAATACTTGTCTAAAATTCTGAAGTAATTTGTTACAAAGCAATAGATAATTAATTCAAAACCCTTCCTATTTTCTCCTATGTATATATATATATTTCCTATATATCTCCCATATATATAGAAAATATACATTTTCTATACATTTTCCATACATTTTCATATATACATTTTCATTTTGTATATATATTTCATATACACACTTATATACATTTTCATTTTCATTTCATATATACATTTATATGTACATTCATATATACATATATATTGCCTTTATTATAACACTTTATTTCCATTTTTTATTGTATTTCTCTCTACAGACTTAAAGCTATGTGAGAAGAGAAACTTTCTCTTTTGTTTACAGTGATAAATTCAGGCTACAACGGTGATTCTCACTTAGTAGATGCTAAATAAATATATGTGGTAAGAAGGAAGACAGGATGTTTAGAAGGTAGGAGAGTAGGAAGAAGAGATAAAGACATTTCTATTTGACCAAAATCTCTCAAGTTTTGCATCAATGAATATGGGTAGTCCTCATATCTTTTCCACAAAATGCATTAACCACTTCTTAAAGTAAATCTAACAGAAATTAAATGTGATTAACTAACACAAAATTTATTCCAAAGTTGTTCTAAAATTATGCCATGATGCTTTTACTTATGACTTAAGAAACAATGATATTTGTAGTTCAGTATAGAATCAAGTATGGTTTCCAAAAGAACCAATTGCCTACACCAAACCAAGCAGTTAGTCTTCCAAGACAGAGTTGTTGGTAAGACCCCCATTATCTCCTATTTACAACTGTATTATTAACTTATAGGGAGGCTTTGAATTTATTTCTTGGGAGCCAGGGTTGTAATAGCAGGCAGATCCAAGATGTAAGGTATTAGAGAGATAAAACTTGGGAACTCTGGCCCCAAATCACCTGACAGCTCCCTAGATATCTACAAGGATGCTTAGGTTTAAAAATCTATGTAGAAAAAGAAAAAAAAAATGATGTAGGATGAAGTTTCCATTGAAGGTACACTACTAAAAAAAAAAAAAAGAAGAAGAAGAAGGTACACTACTGGTGAAATGTCAAAATGTCTTTTAATATCCTGTGATGTTGACATTTTAATTGAAGTCATTTGCAGTTCAGAAATACTGGAGAAAGTTGCAGAAACCAAGTAAGATGCTTTGTTTAACTGGAGGGACAGTTTGCCATGAAAGAGAACTTCCATGTTCTCACTTCAATGTGAAGCAATTGAAACACTGAATGAATTTAGTGGAAGGAAGAGTTGAAAGCCATAGGTAACCTTGAATAGGTAAAAAGCTCTACAGAAATTCACATAAAGCTTTGGGAATTTGAATCAATTTTATATCAGTCATAAAGTGCAGAAACATCCCAGGTAACACATTGAAACAGATGATAAAAGTTAGTTGATTGCAAACAACATATGCCATTGTCTGAATGGTGTGGTTAGGAAAAAAACCTGTTCAAAACAGGGAAATGGGCAAAAGACATGCCTGGGTGTCTTTTCAGTGAGATGCTTCAGTAAAATGTTGCCTACGGATCCCTCCAGGAATTATCTGGTTGTATAAAATGTTCTCCTTTGATTGCCTTTCCACTGACAAGGGAATTTTAGGACTTCCTAGAGACAGAAGTTAAACTGTAAAAGACTTGGTAGTAATGCAAATGATTCGTGTCCGTTGCAATGCAAATGTGTTATTTTTCTGGTAGAGATATAATTGATTCTCATCAGATAGAAAAGATCACCTCAAAGAGTACATTTTACTGCTCTATAGGTTGATATTAACCAGCCTGCTGTATACACACACTCACACACACACACACACACACACACACACACAGAATGGAGGTAACCAAGAGTTTCTTAGTCACCTTAGTCTTCATATTTTTCTGTGACATCTTCCACATATGTTTAGCTTGAGGAAAATGTTGACTGAAAAAGAAAAAATAACTCTTTTGAAAGGAAAGCAAAGTTTTCACATGTAACTTTATTAAAATCAATGTTCTAAATACTAACGATAATAGATTGACATTCCTTTTTACACTAAAGTAAGTTTTCTTGTCACGTAGCCATTTTCTTTACTTTTTAAATAATGTTTACTATCATGAAGTTGTTTTTGAATGATTAAATAAATGTTGTGCTTACTGTGTTTGTTACATTCTATTTTTTATTTCTGTCTATAATATTTAGTATCAAATGCCAAATTTTAAAAGAAGGTTACTGTTTTCTAGAAAAAAAAAGAGAAGTCTTAAACAATCAAAATCTAAACCCAACTTATCTGGAATGCTTTGGATTAGTAGCTTTGGGATCACATTTTTTTATGTTTCTCATTCATTGTTAGCCATAGTCCACATTAGAACATTAGATCTTGAAAGGATTGTAATTGTACCAATTCCTAGCTAATACACCTGTGAAGTTCAAAACAGTTCTTGAGTACAAACAGTCTAACAGCCTAAGAGATGTGACTGCCATAGTGCTCTGATTTATGAAAAACCGTTCTTTAAGAAATACACTTTTTCCTGCAAGGTATGCTAAATTCCAACTATTTCCTTCACATTTGCTTCTTTTATCCTCACAAATTTTATTTTACACCCTTATCCCTCCATTAGAGAACAGACATAAAGATGGGGAAATAACTAAAAAGCTTCTTTTTTATGAAACTTTTAATTAATATTATAATTAGATTAGCCACTTTACTTGCTTTAGAGAAACTTGTAACCTTATCTGCCTATAACCTGACAAATTAAGACTCATCCTTTTCTTAAACTATGTTTTAAAAATTATTTATTTATTTATTCATGAGAGACACAGAAAGAGACAGAGGCAGAGACACAGGCAGAGGGAGAAGCAGGCTCCATGCAGGGAGCCTGACATGGGACTCGATCCTGGGTCTCCAGGATCACACCCTGGGCGGAAACCAGCGCTAAAACGCTGAGCCACTGGGGCTGCCCAAGACTCATCTTTTGAAGAAGCAATTTACATGCAAATAATGTTCCAAAATTTCAGTCTTATTTCCTCTTCTCTCCTAGTAATTAGAGAGATGACTTCTCCCTCTTCCATATTCTCTACCTTTTTTTTTTTACTCTGCCATTTCCATCCTCTCCCAAACTAAAGTCTTTGATCTAATCACTTCTGAGCTCTCAAGATAAACCTATCTTATTATAAAATTATTTTATTTCCCATTGGAGTCTTGAAAATTCCTTTTTAACTTTTTATAAAATTGTAATACCAGCCTCTAGATCTAATTTTTCCATATTTTGGTTTTTTCTCAAGAAAGTAAAGGTATACATTTGAAATCTAGATTAAAAGGAAAAATTATATAAGGAGCTAATAGCAATTCTATCACTACAAGTTTACCCATCCATAAATGGCATTTTGATATTAATGCAGGAAAATATGAAAAACTCATGTATTGGTCAACCATCAACATCTATCAGAACTATGGGTCTCACTACTGGCTACCACTATAAGTGGTTTAACTAGAGTGATTTAGAATAAATAAGAAGCATATAGATCTTAGGAGGTCTACTCTGAGTCATACCAATTAAAGAATACATGCAATGATGCATCAATAATGGTCACTTTGAAAAGTTAAAATACCAGAGTTATTGAAACAGGCAAATAATAATTATACCTTTACCAATAAAAAATGGATAATTCCACACTTGTGATAGAAAAAGAAAAGAGAATCAAATAATAGCAATGAATTATGAGTCAGATTTTTGGCTCCCAATTATTCTTTCAGTTTATGACTTTTATTTACAACTTCCAAATGTATTAATACCTCAGTAAGAATACTTAAGAGCTAATTCCATGGCATTAATTACATTCTTACAATAACATTTGAGGAAAGAAGAGATAAAGGGCTGTTTATATATCTAATATATGCAGTCATGAGAAAAGATGAAGGAATGTCCAGTGGTACTGCAACAGAAACAACTTCAGGAAAAAAGTGAGGAAAACTCATTATAGAATTTGATAAGTATACTACTGGAAAAATCTAGTCAAAGATTTCCATAGAGATTAGTGTTCATAGATTATTTAATTCTAAAGCTAGAAACTGTGGACACAATTGCAGCAGGACCCAACTATAAAAGAAGAATATTAATAGGACTTCTAGCCTTCAACTTTGCTCAAGTCCTGAAAGCACACTTAAATTCTGACTACTACTGCATAATTGTGGCTGCCTAGGCAGGTCTGTGAATTCTGAGACTCCTCTATGATGGTTAAATCATCCTAGTTTCTCAGATTTCATCCAGGGATTAAAGAGAGCCCAGGGAGAGCCATTTCATTAGGCTTCCAGCATAAAACTTGGAATCTTGGGTTCAAGATGAGCACTAAAATTTAACATTTATTGGGCACTTTATGTTCTAAGCACTATGCAGGGGATATACACATAACTTAAAATTTTTTAAACTGTCAACAGTCCCATTATAACAATTACAGAAGAGGAATCCAAAACTCAGAGATGTTAAGTAACTTTCCAAAAGTTGGTGAGACTGGAATCAAGATTTAAACTCAGGACTGTCTGACTTCACAACTGTTGTTAACCTTCCCTGTAAATTTGGGAGGGGTAGGTACTGAGGGCAGTCTAAACCAGTGTTTGTGGAAGAGCCTAGACCAAGGTTCCCAATAGCCAGGCTGAAGTTCAGTACCAGAGTGGCACAATGGAATCACTAGAAATCCTCATTAAATATACAAATTTTGACACCTGAATGCCATTTAATTGATCTAGCCTAGGATATTATAATTATCTGTAATCCTGGGTTCAGGCAGATTTGGGTGCCACTGGTCTAGCACATGGTGAGGAAAAATGAGAAATGAGAGACTGATAAATATGATGCCAAATCCAAAAGATTGGGAAAGGGTGGAACATGGTACAAAGACTTGGTGAAGTTGAGTTCTTACTTTCATGTCCATGAACATTGACAAAGGAGCTGGAATTTCCCCTTTTGTAGGTTAACACAAATGCCAATACTTGTTTAAGAGAACTATGATGGAGTAAATTGCTGAGTAGATTATCTTCACCAAAGGAGAACAAGATGCAATAGCTCTGATTTTTCAGGTTTTTATTTTTTAAAATCAGTCATATTTCAGGATACAAAAAGAACATGAGTCTGATAGTAGTTTTGATATTGTGGACTCACTGAAGGTAGTCAGATGACTATATTTTGAGAAATTAGATCATTGGTTTCCATTACCACAGGAGCAGAACTTAGACTTGGAATTAGACTGTTTCATAAGAGCCAAATACATAATGTTGTAAGCCAGGAAGTCAATTAATTAATTTCCAGTGGAAGACATTCTTTTTAAGGCAACAGTTTGCTCAATTATTATATTCAAGATATCTTTTCTGTGACCTGGAAAAAGTACATTTTTTCACAAGACCATGCTTGATGATCCTAGAAGTAAAACATAGGTTGATAAATAATCCTTAAACAATGTTCTGTAAATCATGGAAAAAACTCAGAATAGAGTACAGGTATCTGGGAATGTATTTGTGCTGGCTAAATCAGTGCTGGATAAACAAAAATCTTTGGATCTGGGGCTTTCCTTTTCTGTCCATGTCTTACATTGGCATTCTTTATAAGGTATAGTCAAGTGACTATTGCTACTAAGCCACAATCACGCTGCAGTTCTACTTCTATGAGATTATACCCAGGTTTTTGGAATTTGATTTCTTAGTGTAACTAGACTCATTAGCTAAAAAAAGTAGTGTTATTGTTGATTCCTGTAAGTAGCTAATCATGCCTATTATGTGTGGATTCAGGTTAATACTTAAAGAAAAATGTAATCTTTCTTATTTAGTTCCTTCAGAGCCATTTCACTGTTATCTCTGTGTAACATCTCAACCATCTTATTAGATATTATGTCACTTCCCTTAGAAATCCTTTATTTCAATTATCAGAACTGTGCCAGGCTATTTTTGGTGAGAAACTGTCGGCAAAGTCTCTTTCTTTATGCAGCACATCCCCCTTGAATGAACTGAAAATTGTCACTCCAATCAAATGAAGCCATATTCTCTTTCAATTTACAGCTTAGCTACTCAGTCTGTCTGCTATTTTCACTTGAAAATTACAAATGCTGACTTGTTGTTCATAGAATCATGAAAAATGAAAAACAGCAATACTAAAGGAATATTTGAATAAGAAAGCAAACTCATCTATGTCAGGATTTTACCAACACCTTGCAAAAAAAAGTTGAACAATCACATCTTGTTTAAAGACTATGTTTTAAAACTAATGGCACCAACAGCTATATATACATGGATGAAAGTTAAGAAAATTATTCAAATAATAGGCAAGTCTGTGAATAAGAGATATGGTAAAATGCAGCTCTAAAAACATGATCCAAGAAAGTAGAGAAGCAATAGAATCTTTTATCTGTAAATCAATCAGATTAAGAACTAAAGCATCCATATTATGCTAATTTCACTAGGCAGTTAAGAGAAAGGATTACAATAGAACAGAATTAGGGTTTCCATAGAAAAGAAAACAAACAAAGATCATAGCAAACTGGAATTCAAGCTGCAAAAAAGGCAAGAAATATTCTTGGTGGTCTGCTAAGACAAAGACACAAAACAGCTTAATAAAATTAAAAAGAAATAAAACAGGAGACAAATGTAGCTGTGAGAAATAAAGTAACTGGTAGAAAAATGTTTTCTACAGATACAGATAACAAGATATATTAACAAAGGGCAACAAACAAGATAAAAGTGAGGCCATCCATGAAATGAATTTTTACCTTCCATCAAAGAAAATATATCTTATAGTAAAATTGTCCCGTAAGTATATAAACCACTTAACATAAATTTTCTCATTTTAGCCTCCTAACAAATCCAGAAGATAAATATTCCCACTTTATATGTGAGGAGAAAATGTTAAGTGACTAGATGATTTTCCCAAGGTCTTCCAGGAATTTAAAGAGTTAGAACTCAAACCCAAGATTTGTGTATATTAGTTTTAATGCCCATAATGCTTCATCTTTTTATATTTAGTTTTTCAGAGTCAATATTACTTGCTCAAGTAATTGTTGAAATATATCTCAATTTCTTCTTCAGACCTAGACTCCACATCCATTTCCATTTCTTCTGCTTTAGGAAGAACATTTAGGAGAGATTTTACATTACCATGGTGATGGGCTGCAGTACAAATTTACAATTTCCAACCTCAGCTGGACCTTCACTGTACCACGACAATTATTTAACATCACTAGTTGGCTTCTTATCCCATTTCTCAGCACATAAACCATAGCAGCTACCACTTTCCTCCCAAGTCAGTCCTCTCCCTCCCCTGCCTGCCCTATTTCCAGCAAATTAGTTCACCCTCTGCTCAATTGGGACAATAGATGCCATTTGGTATACACCTTTCCTCCATTAAAAACTTAGTTACCTTTCCCCTGCTCTTGTATCTTGTTTCCTGCTGACCTAAGGAAGAGGAAGAGGTGCCATTGCTCTGTCTATGCCTCTTATCTTTATTCTTCAAAAATATTCCTTATCTAACTCCTTTCATATAATCACCTCTTTCCCTTCAAATCTGTTCCATTTCCTTCGCTTTGCCTCCACCTCAGCTGCCATCTATATTTCCTCCTTCCTTTTGATGGGGGAACACAGGGCTAGCCGAGGACAAGGCATGAGCCCAGGGCAGCATATTGACAAGTCCTTGAAACAGGCAAAGGGACATTCCTCTACGGACTCAATTGCCGCGATGTTAATACTTTGCTAAGGGCAAAAAAAGCAATCTTAGCCTGACCCTCAGGATCCTGTAAGTCTACTTTAACATTTAAAAATTCCTTTAGAAATGTCTTGCTATCTCTAAACCCCCAAGATACATGCTGATGATCATCCCCCAAGCACATGGCCCACCGATATACATCTGTAGGGTCTCATGATTCAGGTTTTATTAGACAGTAATAAGTGACCTTTTCCCAACCATAGCTAGCCCCCTCAGGGTCCTGGAAACCTTGCTTCCAAAATTCCTTAAATAGTACACTATCTCAAACTGCTCTCAACTCCTAGATATATAATCAGCCACCCCTCACAGGCCTGGGGCAGCAGCTCTTCCTGCCCACAGGTCCTGTCCCCGTGCTTTAATAAAATCACCATTTTGTACCAAAGAAGTCTTAAGAATTCTTTCTTGGTTGTGAGCTCCAGACCTCACCCCACCAAACCTCACCTATATTCCAAAACTTCATCACTTTTATCATCATTGTTGTGGAAAAGTGAACAACATAGCCCAGCTACCTCACCTGTTGGTCACATCTGGCCCAGAGCATTGGACCTTGCAGCAGTTTAGCAAAACTTTCTTAAATAAGTATATGAATGAATGAGTGATCTTCTAATTATAGGCTCTATTAAAAGATTTATAAGCACAGACTTTGAGGGCAGTGGTGAAAAGAAAATAACTTTGCAGTCCAAAAGGATTTCTTACATGGAGAAAGCATCATTTACTACTACACCACTTGGTTTTTTGAATTGTCCATATTCTCCATGTCTTCCATCCTTCTACTCCCTCTCCACCATCACCCCCCTCCCTCACCTCAGATGGGAACTCCCATCTTATACTCAATGTCCTGTACTGTACCTTTATGTATTGCTACATAACAAACCACTCAAAGCTTTGTGGCAAAGCTGGGCAGCTCTCACATCTGCTTGAGCCAGGCGGTAATTAAAACTGGAGTCATTTTTGGCTTTTTCAGTCATATATTTGGACAAGATGGTTAGAATATATGGAGTCTTACTGGGCTTTTCTCTTCAAGGTAGTCCCAGAGTGGCTGGATTTCCTCCATGATTTCCTTCATAGTAAGACTTAGAAAAACTAATGCAGAGCTGTAAGACTTCTTCTGACCTAGCCTTGTAGGTTATGCACATCAGTTCTGTCATATTCTGTTGGTTAAGAGTAAGTCAAAGTCCAGTCCAAATTCAGAGGGAGAAAACTATACATAGGAGCATAAATACTGGGAAGAATAGTTCATTGGGGATGAGGGCATCCGGGTGGCTTAGTTGGTTAAGCGTCCAACTCTTGATCCTGGCTCAGGTCATCTCAGGGTCATAAGATAGAGCCCCATGTCAGGCTCTGAGCTCAGTGTGGAGCCTGCTTGAGATTCTCTCTTCCCCTCTGCTCTCTCTCTTTCTCTCCCTCTCTCTCTCTCAAAATTAATTAATTAATTAAATATTTTAAAAAGAGTAGTTCTTTGGGAGACCGTGCTGTGAGATACTGTCTTTGGAGTCCGCTACATATACTCAATTGTTTAGGTATATTTCTTCTAAACTTAGCTATTAAAGTACAGAAATTGAGATTTTTGAGTACCTACTAAATAGTAAATCATTGTTGAAGAGGTCAGTATGTCAGTCATTCACCAAAAATACAACTAAGTTTATATAAAACCATTTCTAGGTGTTCAGACTATTCTAATTGAAGAGAAAAATTTATTACATACGTAGAACAGCAATGTTAAAGTGAGTTTGTTATACAAGTGATACATCTTGAGAACAGTTTAAGAAACATTTGGTGACAAGAACCATAGGCCCAGCAGTGTGCTTGCCCCTGGACCCAAGATACCTTAAGAATGAATTAAAGACAAATTAACTTCTTATATGCATATGCATTCTGCTGGATCAATAAAATGGTATTTATAATTGAAACATACAATTTAATTTTAAAAGTGAAAGTTTATTACCAAAATTATAGTAGAATCCAAAGGTTGAAAGGATTAAAGTAGAATCTTAATTCACACATAGAATTAAGAAATATACATTGGGCAGCCTGGGTGGCTCAGAGGTTTAGCGCCATCTTCAGCCCAGGGCATGATCCTGGAGACCTGGGATCGAGTCCCATGTCGGGCTTCCTGCATGAAGCCTGCTTCTCCCTCTGATGTGTCTCTGCCTCAATCTCTCTCTCTCTTTCTCTGTGTCTCTCATGAATAAATAAATAAAATCTTAAAAAAAAAAAGAAATACACATTTATAGAGTTCAAATAAACACACATACATATATAAATATGTATAGAGAGAGAGAGAGAAGGAAGAAGGAAGGAAGGGCAAACACATGCTTATTCATTCAGAAAATTTACTCTATACAATTATAAAGTAATGATTCAGCAGAGATGCTTAAGAAATCCTTATGAAACCTAACAAATTTTAATCCATTTATCAAAAAATGATTATAGAGCTTTCAAGGCTTTAAGACAACTAAAATGACAATGTAATATTAAGCAAAGAAGCTAATCTGAAGAACTTGATAAGTTGCATAATAAACTATTAAAATCCAATAGGATTTCTAAATTCATATGATTATGATTATTTCATCTGCATATTTTCAATATGTATAATATGCATAAACATAAACTACATTTTATGTTTTATAAATGTGTTACTTACATGAAACCATATTCTCAGAAAGAATTTCCATTTACTTTGCAATATTATTATTTCAAAGCTGAAAAGCCGGAGTATAATGTTATATAAGAAACACCAGATGGTAACCATATCATGCTATAATGAAATTTGCAAATGAAAACTGGAAAGGGAAATAATATTCCCAATGGTTGATATGCTAAGATGATTGTGTTGCTAAAGAGAAAAAAAATTAATCAAATCCGTATATAGAATGCATCTTAAAAATGTTTAGGGACGCTTGGGTGGCTCAGCAGTTGTGCATCTGCCTTTAGCTCAGGGCGTGATCCTGGGGTCCAGGATAGAGTCCCGCATGAGGCTTCTTGTGGGGAGCCTGCTTCTCCCTCTGCCTAAGTCTCTGCCTCTCTCTCTGTCTGTGTCTCTCATGAATAAATAAATAAAATATCTAAAAAAAAAAAAAGAAAAGAAAATGTTTAAAGTCTCATTTGCCAATTTTTCTTCACCAAGGTACTGCATGGTATTTATTCTCTGGCATACCCTTCTTCTATTTTTTTTTTTTTTTTTTTTTTTTTTTACTCTCAGCCTAAGTCTTTCATTTCTAAATAGTCTCTTAATCTACCCTCCCAAATCTCCAACTCCCTTCCATAAAAAGTTGTAAAAGTTTTGTAGGTTCATTGGTTCTCTCTTAGCCATATCAATCTTTCTTTGCATTACATATTGAAATAATTGAATACAGGGAGAGCTCCAAGATCTACTTCGTACTATATGATTTCCATGGGTTATAAACCAGTAGTTTCCACAGCTTATCACAAAATACAAGTTAATACAATGATGATTAAAATTCAGATTGTAAAATTAAGACATAATTTTTTTAAAAAATTATATATAGTCCTTTTATATAAAATTTCATTCAGACTTCTTAAATATACATGTTCTCACCAGACAACAAATCCATTAACCCTAATCTCATAAATACTTCTTTTTTTAAGATTATTTATTTATTTATTCAGAGAGAGAGGAGGTAGTGGCAGAGACACAGGCAGAGGGAGAAGCAGACTCCATGCAGGGAGCCTGACATGGGACTTGATCCAGGGTCTCCAGGATCACACTCTGTTAAACCGCTGAGTCACTGGAGCTGCCCTCAATAAATACTTCTTAATGGTGATTGGCATATTGTCTTTATATTTATATTCAGTCTATTGATTGTTGATTTTAATGACTTTTCCCTTCTCTCTCTCTCTCTTTTTTTTTTTTATAAACCACATAACACAAACCATTCCCAACAGGGCTCTTAATAATTTTCTGTAGAAACTGAATATACCAAAATTACTGCTTATGTGCATAGGTCCCTTTATCATGTCATTTACAAATTTGCTGGAGTATTTTTTTCCATCATTTTTAGTAGAGTAGCAGCTAGCCTTATAAGAAATTTAATATCTTCAATAAATGCTCAGTAATTGGATGGTGGGATGTATGCATTTATTAATATTATGATATTCATTTTATTTTATTTTATTTTATTTTTAAATTTTTATTTATTGATGATAGTCACAGAGAGAGAGAGAGAAGCAGAGACACAGGCAGAGGGAGAAGCAGGCTCCATGCACCGGGAGCCTGACGTGGGACTCGATCCCGGGTCTCCAGGATCGCACCCTGGGCCAAAGGCAGGCGCCAAACCGCTGCGCCACCCAGGGAGCCCGATATTCATTTTATTTTAAACAAAAATTACTTAAAAATTAGGAAGCCTCACCCATCGATGAATTCAACTTGTCATATTGACAATATCTGGATTCTTACTGCTCTGAGAAACATTGTGTTTGATTAGAAGGAAACCTAATATTTTCTTAGAATCATTCTAATTTTTCTCTTCATGCTCTGGGTGGGGGGCTGGAGGGCTGGAGGACCATAAGGACATGATCCTTCTACATAATTAGAGCTGTGGGGGATATCTCTACAGCCCTAGCTCCAATTGTCTTTGCCATCCCTATGTTCCATTGACCTAGTTGATCTGTGACCCATGCTGCTGCTGATTTTCTCTGGACAACTGACCTATGATGCTCTTCTCCCTCTCTGAGCATGTAAGGATGTTTTGTCATCTTCTCATCATCAGTTCTTTGTTTGTTTGTTTGTTTGTTTGTTTGTTTGTTTTTAAGTAGGTTCCATGCCCAGCCTGGAAACCAATGCAGGCCTGAACCCATGACCCTGAGATCAAAACCTGAGCTGAGATCAAGAGTTGGATGCTTAACCAACTGAGCCACCCATGTGTCCCTCATCAGCTCTTTATTATTTATTTTTTTAACTAAAATTCAAGTAGCCAACATATAGTACATCATTAGTTTCAGGTATAGAGTTTATTAATTCATCAGTTTGTCATCTCTTTTTTAAAGAGCAATCCCACAGCAGGGCTTTAGGATGCCTCAACACACAGTTCTTTCATTTAATAAGGATCACAGATTTGAGATGCTGGAGGAGATAACCCTATAAAGATGTTTCATGTGGCCAGTGTTCAAACAAACAAACAAAAGCAATAAGACCTTTAATCGCAGCAGATACCCTCCATTTTGCAACCTGCCTTAACACCTTCTACTGTTTTCCATCTCTCCTCCTTCCTCCCTGAGCCTTGAAGTGTTCACCTGAAGCCCAGGGTTGGTGGTGCCTAGCAAACAGCCAACAGCAAAGCAAGAGTGCAGTTTGTAGAATCATCAGTCCTTTTTTTTTTTTTTTTAAGTTGGAATAGTCAACACTGAGATCATCATCCAATCTAAAACTCTAAAACCTAAATTCAACGTGACATAAAAAATTTTAAACATTCTGCTATTAGCCTTTTGTGGTTGCTGGAGCTATTTTGATTTCCATATGCAGAATGTCACTGCAAATATAAACTAGCTAGTAAACATTGGTTCTTTTCAAGCTGGGTGTATAATTCTTTTTTATTTTTTAATCCTAGGATTCTTTTGATAGTCAGAAGTATTGCAGAGTCTTATCCTTTAATTTAGTTAAATAAATTCAAAACTCAGTACTGCTTTTAGAGGGTAGGGAAATGAAATAATGCTCATAAAAATGATGATTAACACAGTTAAGAAGAAACTTGGCACCACTGAAGAACTATTCAGAAATCTAAGATTGAGAATGGTAATGGTGTAAGAATAACAACTTGGATAGAAAATGCAGGCAATAAGTTCACTGTGGGAGAAAGTGGCATATCTTAGGGTGTTCTCGGTTTCTCATTAAAACAAACATCCCTGATCTCTTTCCATGGTTCCCAGAGAAAACTTGAAAATCAATCACAGTGATGCAAGTGTTACTGATTATCTTATGTTCTTAAAATCTAAAAGTACATATTGAAATGAAAGAAGTTCCTACTGGAACAGCTATAAAAGTAGCAGTCATATAATCAAATGTAGCAATTAATCAAGAGTAAACATTTTTTCAAAAAAATTCTACCAGATAGCCATTTATTTCATATAATTATATTAACATAAATGTGATGAAATAAATTCCATTATATACTAACAGCTTTCAAAACTATAGTTAGACTTACTCAACATAGCAAATGTCAGTGTGTCAGCAAATTAAGTGACCCCCCGCCCCCCCCCGTTAAATATATAGAAATTGTTACTGGAACACCAAGAAAGGGTAGGATGCACTAGTATTTATTTAGCATCTACTGCTGTTTCATGCTTTACATTATGTTGTTTAGTTTTCACAACATTTTAATACATTTTGTTCTTATTATTCAAAGTTTCACTTTATATGTTAAAACACATCAGGCTTATGGAATCAAGTAACTTTCTCAAGGCCAAGCATCTTGTACATGATAGAACCTAATTCTAGACAAATGCTCTTACTACTCTATCTCTGCCTTATAATTGTAACTGTAGAGAAAAGAGTAAGTTTCTCCTCATCACTTCTGATGTTCAAATAGTCTTGCCACCTCCTCAAATGTCTCTTTATTTTAATGGTTGCTTGGGATAGTGATTATCATTCTATTTCAACACTTTCTCCTGTTGGTAGTAGTCTTATATTTCCTACCCCTCTTTGCCCCTTCTTCTTGATCTAATAGGATTACACAATTTGTGAATTTGTTGAGCAATACTCAGACACACCAGCTTACCAATCAAATAAAGTATCTGAAAATCTTGAGACAATCTTCTGAAGGTTGACAGTCATACAAGGCTTAGAAAAATATTATTCTCTTTAGATGATCAGATTAGTTCATTCTGAGGTTCTTTATTATAAAAAATAAATGTCTCATTGCAAATTTGATATATCATATAATTTTCATAATCATTAAACATTCATAATTGCACTGTGGTTGCCCATACACCATTAATTTTTTTTCACTTTGACTACTACGTAATTATAACTACTGTGTAAACTGTAATCATTCTGTACATAGAGCATTCAC
Source organism: Canis lupus baileyi (assembly GCF_048164855.1). Taxonomy (NCBI): domain Eukaryota; kingdom Metazoa; phylum Chordata; class Mammalia; order Carnivora; family Canidae; genus Canis; species Canis lupus. Next base: position 12,278,901 of record NC_132851.1, on the reverse strand, counting down.
ATTAAGCTGTTTTTGCTAAATTTATAAGTCAATAACCGAAGAGGAGGCTAAAATGACCTCAGTTATTTGAACAGAGAATTTAATATATATTTAAAAGTTGGCTCATTAAATTGGAATCGTTGTTAACTGGTTGGAGGAACAAATGGAAAATGTTGGAATTATGAAGACTTGCCATAGATTGGCCTATAGATCTTTTCGAAGAACTTGATTTTTATTTACAGATATCCCCCAACTTTTCAAAAGTTCATTAATACCACTTCACTTTTATGAAAGACCCACATTAGTATCTATTTTCAATAACCTAAAAAAATCAAAGACCAAAAGCAAACATAGTGTCCACACTTGTTTTGTAGTAAGCCATTATGAAGGCAGCCTACACCCCAGGCAGCAACAGTGGCACCACCCACTCCTTCCCCGAAACTACACTCAGTATCTCACCATCAAGCTGCTGTAGCTTATGTTTGTGTCTGTGAGCATGTGTGCTTTGTCTTTGTTCTGTGCATCCATTAGCAAGATGTGTCCTAAGGTACCAGAAAAGCCTAAGAGAGGTTATTTTTGGGTCTGGGAATGCTAAAATAAGTTTTCATAGGACTTAATGGTCATGGTTTCTTCACTTTAGGCCATTTCAGGATGGTAAGATTTTCTTAGAAACGCTCCACTTTCAGATAGCAGGGGGACCTATGTGTAGTTGCATTTGTATAATCAATTTACTCTCTTAACATTACTATTATCATTCCTTTGTATTTGCTACATTGTTCTTTTTCTAACTTCTTGAGCTCGATGCACACGTCACTGATTTCTCAGCCTTTCTTCCTTCCTAATCTTTGCACATATGAAAGTTTCCTTATAACTTTAGATATATTCCATTCATCTCTGCTGAAGAGATTTTTGTCCTGTTTTTGTTTAGATTTAAATATGATTGAAATTCTGTTAGACTTTTTTCTTTGATCTGAAAGGAATTTTCTGATTTTGCTCCAGAATGTCAGGGTTGTGGCTATAATTTTTATGTTGATTTCTAAAGTTGTTTTTTTGTGTGTGTGTGATGGGAAACTGTGATCAGCTTAAACTCAGGTTCTCAATCTCTGTTGGTATTTACTTTGTCACTCAGTACACACTTTCTGATTACTGGGCATAAAGTTCCCAAGATATAGCTGTCAAACTGTTTTAGTGTCATTTAACTCTAGAATTTTCTTGCTAATTTTTTGCCTTTACTATCTATCAGTTTTAAGACGTCTGTTTTAATTTCTCCACTGCAATTGTGGATTTGTTTATTTCACCTTATAACTTGTCAGATTTTTAATCTTTATTTTGTTTTTCGTTTAGGTACACATGGATTCAGGACTCTTACATCTTCTTGGTAACTTGTTCCTTCTATGATTGTGCCGCTATCTTTTTTTTTTTTTTTTAAGATTTTATTCATTCATTTATTTTAGAGAGAGAAAGAGACAATGCGAGTGGGGATGGGGAGAGGGACAAAAGGAGAGAATCTCAAGCATACTCCCCACTGTGCACGGAGGAGAGGGGCTTGATCTCGCTACCTTGAGATGATAACTTAAACAGAAACTAAGAAATGGACGTTCAATGACTGAACCATCCAGGCACACCTCCAATAATTTTCACCTTAAAATCTATTTCATTTTATTAATATATATCAACCTTTTTGATTTCATATTTATCTGACATTTACTTTTCACTTTATTTCAAAACTTTGAAATTGTTTGTTCTTATATTTTAGGGATATATCTTGCAAAAAGCACATGACTTGATTTTGTTGTATTAATTTGTTTTAATCCAATCTGAAAATCTTTGTGTATTAACTGCTTAATTAAAGCATTTTATGTTTGTTCTAAATGCTAATACCTTTGGATTTATTAATACTATTTGCATATATTCCTTCTATTTAACAATGGCTTTCTCTTCTTTTTTTTCTATGGAGTTGCCATATTCTTTCTCCCCCTCCCTATGTGAAAGTTTTATTGTCATTTCTATTCTTCTAAGAAATGATCTCTGGTCTTTAGCACCCACATTAACAAAGTCCAAAATTAATCAATATATAATTTCTCACCCAAAATAAAAGGATTTTAGAAATAATCCTTACTTTGGTTGACTACCTTTATATCTTTCAGTCACATAACTTAGGTCCATTCTGTTATTAAACTTCTAAATTAGTCATTAAAACAACTATTAGTTTGTACAAATAATTCTTATTTAAAATTACTTAATGTTTACCAAATTCCTTTTTCATCACTTTTTTTTTTCTAGGCTTAGTTTCCTTATTTATGAAGTAGCTATTTCTTTAGTCTTAGAGAGCACTATTTCACCTTCACTCTTGAATTTTTGTTTAGCTGGTAAAGAACCCTAATTTGGTTGCTTTTTTTCTGTCAAACCTTAAAGACATTATTATCTGATTTCTATTATGTAAAGTTTGTTGTTAGTCTAATGATTGTCCCCTTGTAGGTTATTTATCATTATCTTTGAAAGATTTCAAATTCTCTCTGTTTCCTTTTGACATTCTGCAGTGGGAAAAAGACATATCTATGTGGAGACTAGACACAGAACCCAGGCTTACTGGGCATTTTCAAGTTGATGATTCACATCAATTCTGAAACACTGTTAGCCAGTATGTCTTTGAGTATTGCTTTAACTCTCTCAGTTCTCCTCTTCCAGAATTCCTATCTTGAACCTTCGAATTCTAGCTTTCTTTAAATACTTTCATCTAAATAATGCATTTTTGCCTACATGCATTTTGGTAATTTCATAAGATGTCACCTTCAGTTTACTAATTGTCTCTTTCAGCTCCCATTCTTGCTTTAATCTGCATATTAAAGTTTTACTCCAATACCTCCACATTTTATTTCTAAAAGTCCTACTTTGACTTTTTCTTTTCTTTTCTTTTTTCTTTTCTTTTCTTTCTTCTTTTCTTTTCTTTTCTTTTCTTTCTTTTCTTTCTTTCTTTTCTTTTCTTTTCTTTTCTTTTTTCTGGCTGCTGTGTTCTTTCCTTGTGAGTTATATTTCTTTTATTTATATAATCATTCTAACCATATGGACACACCTCCACAGAAACCTCCCTGTTCAACATTTTCCCGGTAATATGAACTATGGTTTTTATATTCAAACTTCACAGAGTATTCCTATGAATACAATATTTTTGTCTGGTGTCTCTGTAGGAAATTTTTATATTTATATTTTTAAAAACTAAACATAATAGTTTTTAGCAAAATGACATTTGGAAAATGTCTAAAGCTATGGTTCAAATATGATTGGTAAATGTTAAAAATCAAAGTTAAATGTTTTTAAAAGTCATGCTTAGTGTCAGTGAAGGGGGTGTGTATCTTAACTATTGCTGACATTAAGAAAAGCCATATGTTTACCAACATTAAAAATGGGCATGAAAGCAAAGCTCTAGTTAATAAGAGATATTATCCTAAAGCATCAATCCCTTCATCTTTCATGAAGATTTGTCAAAGTTCTCTTGTTCAGAAGTCTCCATGGCAACATCAAAATGGTGAAGAATTCATAACTATTCTTAACTCAGTATCTTCCCTGGAATTATTCCTTTATCACCCATTTTGTCAGCACTATAAACTTTTGTAAACAGTGATGATTTCAATGAGCTTCCCTTTCTCCTTCCATCATTCAAGTTCAGGTTTTTACTCTCATTGTTGAGTAATGCCAATTAATTACTGGAAAGTGCCTTGGTCTTTATTATAAAGCATGTCTACATTTTTCTAACAGATTTATTTATTGCTTTTAGTTTCCCATATCAGATAAGAGTACAAGTACCATGCTAATGGTGCTAATGATACAGCATGCAAACCTTCTGTTACTGCATACAGAACAACCTTTAACAATCAGTGTTTTAAGCATTTTACATGCTAATATGATAGGTTTTTTACTTATATGTAAAGATTTTATAGTGCCACCATTGCATTTTAGGAAAATGGCAGTTTGGGAGTAATATGTAGCACGTTATAATTTGTCTCATTTGAAAAAGTGAGGATAAAAGGTTCCAGTTATCATTCTCCTGCAGAATATCTGCTTTTCAGGATTTTTAGGCTATTAATTCTAAGTAAAGGACAACTGTACTTTTTTTTAATCATCTGTTTCATTTTGTTCACAATCTCAAGTTCTTGGCTAATCATCCTCCTTAGAATGTCTCTAGACTGATTTTCAACTTGAATTATATCATTGTATGGTTTTGTAGTATTTGTGTGTAAGGTGTGTATGTGTGTGTGTGTGTGTATCTATGTACATGACAAAAAGTGGAGGGGAGAGAAAGAGATTGAGAGAGAGACAAGCTCTTCTGCAAGAAATTTTTTTCTTAGTAAGAATCCTACATGACCTTATTGCTAGAAATGTTCCTCTAGAAAGGTACTTTGGGCCTTGTAGACATCACCAAGCTAGAATCAGTTTTATGTTAACATCTCAGTTTTTGAGATTTCTTTACCACTTGTCTGTTATAAATTCAGACACAATCCCTTGCTCAGTGCTGACTTGGGAGTTTTTTTCTTTTTTACAGAATACTTCTTTTTTCTTATCCAAAGTATCAGGAAGGGCAGCCCAGGTGGCTCAGCGGTTTAGCGCCGCCTTCAGTCCAGGGTGTGATCCTGGAGACCAGGGATCGAGTCCCACATCGGGCTCCCTGCATGGAGCCTGCTTCTCCCTCTGCCTGGGTCTCTGCCTCTCTCTCTCTCTCTCTCTCTCCTTGTGTCTTTCATGAATAAATAAATAAAATCTTTAAAAAAAAAAAAGTATCAGGAAAAATACATTTCAAGCTCTCTAGGGCAGTGGATGGAAATTTTTGTAGTCCTCTTTTCGGAAGATGGCTCAGCCAGCTTTATCAGATGTGTTTGTTAAGAGTCTCAGTTCTCTCTTTCTTGTTGGCTCTGAAGTCTTGTTTTGTGCCTGTAAGAGAGGTGGAAAAAATTTCCCTCTACTCTTCTAAGTTCCTGGCTAAGACTAGCCTATATTAAAAGACAGACTAACAAGAGAAAAACAAACAGAAGTTTAATAACATGGATACCTCCTATACACAAGGGAAAGACCCAGGAAAACTCATTAACTTCAAGATGGCTAAAGACAGACCTTAAATAGCATCTCCAGCTAAAGACAAAAGAGGATTACAGAAACCTATGGTGGCATGCAGAGGGGAAGTGTAGTAATCAACCATAAGACTGTTATGCAGATTTAGGTTGGTGTCATCTCCACATATAAATTTCTAGAGATTTGGTCCTCCTCCTCTTTCCTGGTTACAGAGAGGGACACATCCTTAACAAATGGAGTTTTCCCTTATAATTATAAATGTTCCTTACAAAAGGGCAACTTCTACTTGATTTTTAGAACTTCCTCTGCAGTTTCTCAAAATAATCAGTCCAAAAAATCCTTATGCCAAACTGGCATATTCTATCCCCTTCATGCCCTTTAGTGAAAACTAAATTAACAAGCCTTTTGCCGCAAAGGGCATATTTCTGGGTCTTGTAACTACCAAAGTTTGCTACAGTAGTATCTAGCAATCCAACCTACTAGATTTTAACTCTTAATTCTTTTCTGACAAAGGGTATTATCTTTCTTGTTTACTAAATCATGTTATCTGTGAAGTACATTTGAATTCCTAAATCTTTGCAATGGGAAGTAAAAAAAAAAAATAGAAAAATTTTCTGCTGCCTTCTTTGGGCTGGTCTAATAATGAACTTGGCATAAGAGAGATTAACAGGAGAAAAACAAATTTTGTGCCTATGGGATCGCCATAAAATATGAGACCCAAAGGAAAGACAGGTCATTGAGGTTTATATAATATCCTGAGGTTAAAAAAGGGCCAGAGGTCTAGGGATACAATGGGATATAATGGGAAAAAAAGCCATTCACAGAAGTTTAGAAAACAAAGTTTACATTGTTTTGCCGATAAGTTTCTTATGTAAAAAGGTATCTCTGATAATAGCTCTCTTCCCCGATACAGGCCCCCCTTTCTTATGTAAATTTAGGCAGCTGAGGGGGAGTGCTTTTCCTGAATCTGCGAGGTTTTGATTGCCTTTAACTCAAAATAATCCTTATGCCAAAAAAGACATATTTTGGGGTGGCAAAATCTGCTCCCCTTCAGAAGCATTTCCATATTAATCTGTTTCACATTAGTTCATTCCTGGAACTGAACATTGATCGAAGAAGTTAAAATTCTTTCTCTCAAATAGCCCAGTTTTAAAAACTTTCTGTACCTTATACTCCATTTGAATTGGTTAAAACTGCTTTTTTCTTTCCTTCTTCTTCCTCCCCATGTGGTTATTGTAGCATGCTCAATTTGCTCTCAAAGGGAGCATCAGAGCAAGAATTTAACTGTATTCGAATAAGACTACGATGGATTGTATTATCATTCCCAAATATGAACTTCTCCTTGCTCAGTGGTAAGAGTAGTGTCCTTCTCTGGCTCACCAATGTTGGATTTGGCCATGTGACATGATATCCAATGAGACAGGAACAAGCATAACTTTATAATTACATAGTTTGACTTGACATCTCTTGTTCCCAACTTCTGCCACAAGAGAAGAGCTTATCCTACACAAAACAATTAGGATAGCAAAACCAAAGAATCAAGTTAAACATCTACATCTGAACTAGGCAGTGAAGAGGAACACAGAGTGAAAAATATGTCACCCCAAAATATGCCTCTTCAGCATAAATATTATTTTAGGCTGATTATTTTTAAGAAACAGTAGATACAGGTGAGGTTCTGAGCAGAAGTTACCCTTTTGTAAGAGACATATACATTCATGAGGGAAATCTCCATTTGTAAGGGCAACTCTGTACCAGGAAGAGATGGATAATTAAATCTCTAGAAACTCTTATCAATGGAGAAGGCAAATGACTTAGAAAGTGAAAAGCCATATTTTTATCTTTTTGTAAAAGTCACAGAGGAGGGGATTCTAAAGCATTTGGACTAGAAAAGGCATGCTGGATAACCACGCTCTTCTAAAGTCCAGGAGGATGCACTTCACTGTGAGAAGTATAGAAGAAAAAAAAAAAGGATTTTGATCAAACTCCATTCAAAATTATTAGAAAAAAGAAATTAAGAACTGACTAATGTCCCTACAATAAAAGTATGTGCTATGGATGCTCGAGTGCTTTAATGGTTTAAGATAATTACAAGATTTAAAAGAAGTAATTACAAAAACAGAGAGAAAGATGAAGAAAGATTAAAAAGATTCAAGAGAAAAAAAAAAAAAAAGATTCAAGAGAAAGTGCTAGAAACAGAAGGTAGGCCAAGAGGGTGAAACATATGTTAATGACAAAAGAAGAAACCCACAGTAATGAAACAGAACTGATTTAAGAAAAGTTTCAAAAAAAGGAAAAGAAAGAAAACTTTTCACTATATATTGAAACTACACACCTGGTAAAATAGTCTCAGAATGGCCAATACTAAGATGCTGTACAATAGCAGTTCACAAAATGTGCTCTGCAGATGCCTAGGGAAACCCCAGAAAACATACAAATGTCATTTTTTTAAACATTTGTACTAACAAAAAGCAAAAAAAAAAAAAAAAAAAAATAGAGTAGTTATATTGCCTTGCAAAAGCAATTATGGGTAAAACTGATGGCCTCTGAGAATGAATAAAAACTACGGCATTAAACTGTATTCTTCATCAACACTGACACAGGAAAAAAGTTTGATTAATTTCATAAGTTCCTTGATAAAACAGTAAAAGTTTATTAAATATTGACCCTTGCAATCTTATGTGAGAAAATGGAAAGTATATAAAGTGCTTCTGCAGTAAAATGCTGTGTTGAGGAAAAACAGTCATGCAATTATTTGAGTTGCAGTCTGAATTAGTTACTTTCACAACATTTTATTGCAAATAACAATGTATAAACAAAGTGATGGTTATTAAAATTTGGGTATTTGGCAGAAATTTTTCCAAAGAGTAAATAAAATGAAAAGTAATTATTGACATTAGTCTTTACCAATGATAAAATTTGAAATTTCAAGAAAAAGTAGAATTTTAGATAAAACTGCATCTATTACTGTGAGTTGTAGCTCCCTAAGACTTTTCTAATAAGATCAATAGTGATATTAATAAATGCGATGTTTTGATATTGTATGATGAAATGTGTCAGTATTTGGAAAATCTGCATAACCCAATGAATCCAAAGTTTCTAAATGACCAATACATAATGTTAGAGAAAAGATCCATTTAAAATGTAAGGAATACAAATGGATTTTAATGTAGCCAAATACAAAAAGTTCGTTGCTATGGTTTTAAATTCCACATTGCAACTAATTTTTAAGAAACTGTCACTTGTCAAATCTTGGTGTGATATCAAAGAAGAATATCTACAATTATCTGAAAACGTTATTAAAATACTTCTTCATTTTCATCCATATATTTGTGAGGCCATATTTTCTTCAAATACTTCAACCCAAACAACATATTTCAAAAGACTGAATAATTAAAATTGTGAATCCAACTGTCTTAATAGAAAACAAAAATATAAAATAACTATTCTCGCTATTTAGAAAGTATACTATTTTCACTTAAAATGTATCATTTCTGTAAATATATAATAGGTATGTTATTGGTATTACAAATTAATTAATAAATAACTTTTTAAATTTCTCAGTTTTTATTTTTTTAAAGATTTTATTTATTTATTAATGAGAGACAGAGAGAGAGAGAGAGAGAGGCAGAGACACAGGCAGAGGGAGAAGCATGCTCTATGCAGGGAGCCCGACATGGGACTCGATCCCAGGTCTCCAGGATCAGACCCTGGGTGGAAGGCAGGACTAAAGCGCTAAACCGCTGAGCCACCCAGGTGCCCAAATTTCTCAATTTTTAAATAGTTAAATATCATTAAATGAAATCCACATAAATTAAAGGTCTTTAGGATCCTCAATAATTTTTAAAACTGCAAGGAATTCCTGGGACCCCTGGGTGGTTCAGTGATTCAGCATTCAGGGCATGATCTTGGTGTCCGGGAAGGAGTCCCACATTAGGCTCCTTGCCGGTAGCCTGCTTCTCCCTCTACCTATGTCTCTGCCTCTCTCTCTCTCCTTGTGTCTCTCATGAATAAATAAAGAAAACCTTAAAAATAATTGTAAGGAATTCCTAAAACCAAAGTACTGAAGAATTGCTGTTCTAGAAAAAATATGGGACTTTGGAGAAAAGGAAAAGTCAATTTAACTTTAAACTTTTCAAAATCAATTCTTTATGGTAGAAATGAATATTAAAACATATTTTAGATATTTAGTATTAAAACATATAAAGACATTCAAGAAAGGAAAATATGAGACAAGTTTTTATGTCAGGTCAAACTCACCCCCAAGTATAAAGACTGCAGTGTTAAGAATGTAAAATAATTCAGGAAATTGTTCTCATGAGCTGATCCTTAAAGCTCTATAAGATAAGTTTTAGACATTCAAAGAAACTAGTGAAGAACATTAAAAACATATTATGCCTTCAGAATTGTTCCTAAATGATGATTTTAAAGGGGCATTTATAACAAAGAATGTCTACATGCTCTGAAAAATAGGTACATTTCAAATACAAAAAAAAAATTGTAACAAGGCAGGAATGGGGAGCAGGTTAAAAGGTAAAACAAAACCATTTATTGATTAAATAATCGGGAGTACAGTATTCATTTGGGTATTAATTGACAATAAAAGGACATCATCTCATATAAGATGTGCAGGGGAAAGAGAGGGAGAAAAAAGAATTTACTAGAAAATTTCAGTATTACTCATAGTAGGTAACCACGAGACAATAATAGAAATGGGGGAGGAAAGGAGCACGAAGAGGGAGAGAGGGAGAAAAAGTGGTTAAAGGTTTTATATAAAAATATTAGCACAGGGATGCCTGGGTGGCTCAGCAGTTGAGCATCTGCCTTCAGCCCAGGGCATAATCCTGGAGTCCCTGGATCAAGTCCCACATCAGGCTTCCTGCATGGAGCCTGCTTTTTCTCTGCCTATGTCTCTGCCTCTCTCTGTGTCTCTCAAGAATAAATAAATAAAATCTTAAAAAATATACAAAGATTTTATTTATTTTTGAGACACACACACAGAGAGAGAGAGAGAGAGAGAAAGGCAGAGAGAGAAGCAGGTTCCATGCAGGGAGCCCAATGTGGGACTTGATCCTGGGACCCCAGGATCATGCCCTGGGCCAAAGGCAGGCGCCAAACTGCTGAACCACCCAGGGATTCCCAAATAAAATCTTTAAAAAATATATTAGGACAAAGGTAATTACTAGGAAAAAAAATACAAACCTTCCTAAATTGTGAAAAGATATAACCCCAAAGAAAGAATGAGTATATAAACCACCCAATGAAAGACCAGAGTCATGTAACATTAAACTACATGGCTCAACAGAGGTCAAACATATACCATACCAGTAAATACAAATGGTCCTAACTCATCTTTTAACGAAGACTAGAAAAATATTTTAAGATTGGCTAACGAACAAAATCCAGTATTCTATCACCATTCCAGACCACTCAGCCTTTCCTGAACATATCCAGCACCTTTACATTTTGTGCCTTGGCTCATGCCCTTTCCAATTCCTTTGTCTAGAAAAATTCTATTGAGCTTTCAAGTCTTAACAAGAAATAATGCTGCTTCTTCCATGAAGCCCTCTGTGATTCCCTGAGTCAGAAATTAGTTTCAAAACCTCACTGTGTCTTTACTAGAATAGCTAATTAAATCTAGCATACCGTAGGCAGATGTTTATATACTTTCTTCCCCACTAGAATATGAACTCTTTAAAGACAGTAACAATGGATGGTATGTTGGAGCAACTCTATTAAATGAATGCACCAAAAACTGAAGGACATGCCATTCATTTAATTATATCACTATGGAAATTCAGTCTAATTATCTATAACTACATTTATAATTATAACTGATGGCTTCCTTTTAAATTTTAAATTCACTTACATCATTTAGATTGCCTGTAGGCATTTAATTAAAATTCTACCTCCCTGGATACTTATTGCTTCTAGATGGTTAAATGTTTATAAATAGATCTGCCCACTTCGGAATCTCTCCTCACAAGTTAAAGTTTCTGAATTAATGAACACTTTTTTATGGTATCTTTTTTTCACATATGCTAGCAAACTTAAATTACTCTCTCTTTTGTTTCTCTTGCTCCCTTATTCCCACTTCTGTTTTTTTGTGAGCAGTTCCCAACATTTTGTGTTTGTTCATGGACTTTTTAAATTCTAGAATATTTGATTCAACATTTGAAAGGATTTAAAACTCACAAGTCAGCAATGATTACAATAAAATGACTATTACAACTAACCATGTCTCACAGTGCTATAAAAAAAAAATCTTACTGTTATTTCATTATTCACTTGACTGCCCTTGAATACAGTGTTAGTGCTTGAACAGAACAATTTACTGTCTCTTTTCTATGTATGACCATGTCTCCCAGTGACTATAAAAACATCTTAGTTTTATTGTGTTACTCACTTGGTCGTCCTTCAACATACTGTTATTTTTTAAATAGAACTATTTACTGACTTTTGTATATGTATAAGTGAAATTTCCCAAATTCTCCAGTATGTATTCAGTCTTTCTTTAGTGTCAGCTATGCCTTTTACTTATCACATCCAGCAACTAGTACCCTGAAATCCAGTGCTTTAAATGACCTAACTTAGGTCAAAAATCTATTTAACTTCAGTGTAAGAAGGTGTTCATTCAGTGTGGTGAAAAATGCATTTACAGATTGATTGGAATATGGGTCACTTTACCTCAAGATGTTTGTTCAACAATATTTTCCATGTTAGCTTTCATTTTTGTAAGCCAGAAAATTTGTCCCTGATACAGATGATCCCTTGGATACCAGTCAATCTTGATATAAAATTTTATTTATCTACTAAGCACAGCTTTTATGAAGGAGACAATCAACTTTCAAGAACCAGGAAGGGTCTGAGATTTCACCCCACTTGCAAGCTAACAATTTAGCTTATCACAATGTTATGTGGCAAGAAGTGTTGTATCGTGCTCACAGAAGGTATGATATTCCTGGGTCAAAGAGAGAGAACTTTATTACTGACAACCACAGCAAGCAGCAAGAGTTTCTGCATATTTGTCCCAATTCCCAATAGGTAATATGAAGGGCTAGATGACACTTCCACACACTGTGGGTTGTGTTGAGTAGGAAAAAATATATATATATTGTATCATTCAAGGTTCTTCTAGCTGATCTAAGAATTAAATTGACATGAGATAAATTAACAAGAGGAAAAAAACAAAGTTTGATGACATGCTCACAGAAGTCCAGCAATAAAAGTGAAATCCAAAGAAATGACCAAATTATGCAGCCTTCATATGTTTTAGACAGAGACATAAATCTGTGAGGAATTGACAGGACAAAGAAAATGTATATTTAGGAGCTCCAATTAGTAAGGAATTCTAAATAGGATTTGGAGTAGTAAATTAATAAAAGTAACAAGGTTTGTTATTTTCAGCTCTAAATTTCTTATATCTAGTAATGAAGATAATGTCTTTGCCACTTGGTACATGTAGAGTTCCTTTCACATGGGAGATTTATCTTCTGCTTTCTGGAGACAAAGGAAGTCAGGGTGTTCTTCTTGTACATTACGTATCTTTAATTCAAAATAATATCTCAAAGTGCTGCATATTTTTGGGGTGACTTGCCCTTGACTCCTACAACTGCATCACAATTGGCTGAGGGAGGCAACCCCTATTAAGTGAGCAGCAAACACTGTAGCAACCAAGAAGCAATCCAATTCCCCTCTCCTAGAAGAGCAACTAGTTATACAGAAGCCAAACCGTGATTACCTTGACATACTCTGTTGTTTGTGTGACTAGCTACAAAAATGGCTCAGGATCAAGAGACTGATAAGCCTTAAGGTTTGTAAAACTCAACAAAACCTTTTACAGCTGCCCAGAGCCCATTGCAGACTGCCTTGCCCAATACCACAAATCAAATATTTCTATCACACAGAGTTACATAATCTTAGAGCTGTATCCTGATTCTGTTCATGATGACATCATATCAAAAAACATTGCAACAAAGCAGAATTTCCTAAAGCAGATCAAAACTTGACCACATTCATAACCACCAAGCTTTTCCCTAGTCATGTGCAAAGCTTTTGATGCCTGTTATACAGATCTCATTACTTTCACCTAAAAAGTGATGAAGCGTCATTGAAACCACAGATGTGCTTTATCTGGGTGTCTTTTAGAGTCAAAAACATCTTCTATCACCCATGTTTCCATTTCTTCCTCTTTTGAAGGAAGAGGAATCTCCTAATATTCAAATCAAATTCAATATCTCATAATATTCAAATATTCCTTCAAAATTTAATTTTAGCTCACCTTTTTCTTTCACATGAATACTTTTTCAGTATTCAAAAATTTTGTCATGATACCCCTTTGAAAAGTTTTCAAATAAACTCATTTTTAGGGATGCCTCAGTGGCTCAGTGGTTAAGCACCTTGTCTTCCACCCAGGGCGTGATCCTGGAATCCCAGGATCAAGTCCCACATAGGGCTCCGTGCATGGAGCCTGCTTCTCCCTCTGCCTATGTCTCTGCCTCTCTCTGTGTGTCTCTCATAAATAAATAAATAAAAATCTTTAAAAAAATTCATTTTTACAAAATATACAGTTGTACATTAAGCAAATTTAAATCATAGATAAATTTTATTCAATTAACTATTGAATTTCATCCAAGGCATAGGAATATAGAGAAAAAGACCATAAAGTTCTTGTTTTTAATAAGCTCACAGTTAGTAAAGAAAATTAACATAAAATTATAATTAATACAATAACAGATGTATGCACAAAGTACAGAGTAATACTAACAATGTTTTTTTTTTTTTTTAAGATTTTATTTGTTTATTTATGAGAGACACAGAAAAAGAGGCAGAGACATAGGCAGAAGGAGAAGTAGGATCCCTGCTGGCAGCCTGATTCCGGACTCCATCCCAGGACTCCCGGGATCACAACCTGAACCAAAGGCAGACGCTCAACCACTGAGCCACCCAGGCGCCCCTAACAGTGGTTATTGGGATGACTTCACAATGTGAATGACCTAGCCATGTTTTAAAATAAGAAAAAGAGTCAGATCAAGTGGTGAATACTCCAGTCAAACCAGTAATTTGTTTCTAAGGGATAATATAACAGAGCATCAGACCAGTAACTATATTTTAGGCAATAGTTTTCCCCATTCAAAATGTATGTGTTTTTAAAAAGTCATCTGCCAAAGAGATCACTAAATTAACAATATTCTTTATTCAGTAAATATGTTTGGAACCCCTTTGAGTGTTAGGCAGTGTCAGATATTCTAATGCTGCAACAGTATGTATAGATGCAAAATAATGGCTTTAGAGGTAATAATTTAATTAATTTAGTCATTATACTGTGTTTTAATTCATTAACTAAAGTAATGAAAAAAAATAAAGTAATCAAATGTGATTTTATGAATTAACGAGGAAACACTGAGGTGCAATTTTAGAATTCTAGTGAGGGTGCTTGTGTGTTTGTGTGTGTTGTATATAAGTTAACGTTACATTCATTGCTTAATCAATTAGGATGACCACATGAAATTGCCACTGACAATTTTGAATGGTTCGGCTTAATTTTAAAAACAAAAAACAAAACTTCTCTATTGTAAGGAAGATCAGCTTCAGATTCTGATAGACCAGACCTGAATCTTACAAAGAGTACTCACAACCTGTGCAGCTTTGGGCAAGTTTCAAAGCCTCTCTGATCCTCCATTCATTATCCATAACAGAGGAAGAGTGGAATCAATCTGAATTAGTCATGCTTGTGTTGAGTTATATAAAGAAACCTCAACTGCAGTGACCTAACTAAATAAGCGCTTTCTTTTTCTCACATAACTAAAAACACAGGGGTTGAGAACGCAAGAGTGAAGCTGTAGTTTCTGGAAGTCATCAGTACAAGGAAGAAGATGACTTCCAGAAGACAATGGGAAGGCACAGAAAAGGCCAGGCAAATGGCAGTAGGGAGAGAGTGGTGGGCAAAGGTCTGAGAAATATTGAAGAGATCAAATCTATAGAATTCTGATGAAACTGACTTATCGCTTGTTATTGTTGCTGTTTACCATGGAAGTGGTTTATTTTTGGATGGTGCTATTTCGTTATAGGTAGTCTAACGTCCTAGGTGATTCTTCCCGAAACTCAGTCCCCCCATCTTTTTTCCCCTCATGTTTTCAGAGTGTCTGCTGCACTTTAAGGCATCAGCGCAATTTTTAAGTGAACATGGGGAGAAGCAAAGGGTGAAACAAACTTTTCCTTGAAAGGTTTTGGGAAGAGAGTTTCTCCCAGAGATTTCCACCTGTGGAAGAGAATAAAGGCAAGAGAAATGCAACTAAGAATAAATCTCTTCACAACTTGCAGCCTACTGATAAATACCTGAGAATGCAAAAGCGTGACATTCCTCAAGGAACTCATGGCTGCTTTAATTTTGCTAGAGACTAAAAGCAACCTTATCTTGACAATAGCCAGATGTCCAGGATCCTATTTTTCATACAGAAAACCCCTTAGAGACTTATATTATCTCTACACTCCCGCAAACTTAAAAGTAATCAATCACTCCTCACAATCACAGGTGCAGTTCTTTCTGCCCCTGGGTCCTGTTCCCATGCTACAATAAAAGCACCTTTTTGCAAATGTGATATGTCTCAAGAATTCTTTCTTGACCATCATGCTCTACAATCCTGTATCACTCCTGAATCTTATTGATTAGAATCGTATCACATGGACACATCTCATTAGGAAAGGTTGAGAATTCTAATATTTTACTTTGCAACTACCATAATATACAAAGATAAGGGAGGAGAGATTTGAATAAATTCGAAGTGAACTCCCTTTGATATTTGCCATTTGACATTTATGGATGTCTAGAGATTAGATAAGGAAAAATATGTAGAACAACTACTTAACAATGATTTATGCACTTGACAAATATCACATACTCAATAATTGAGAGAGCTGCTAGCAATGATTATGATGATAATCATGATGATGGTGATTTAATGCTGATAATGACATATAAGTTCATATCTTGAATATACATGAATAATTTTTTTAAAGATTTATTTATTTATTCATGAGAGACACAGACTGAGAAAGAGAGGCAGAGACATAGGCAGAGGGAGAAGCAGGCTCCTCGAAGGGAGCCCAATGCGGGACTCGATCCCTGGACTCCAGGATCATGACCTGAGCAGAAGGCAGGCACCCAACCGCTGAGCCACCCAGGCATCCCACATGAATAAATTTACTAACTCAAGTGTATATTTTTTTAAATCATGAGTTCAGTGATATCTTTCTCCAGTAAGTGACAATATTGGTACCAACAAAAGTGCTAATTAATCAAAGTCAAATCATCTCAAGTTACCTCATACCCATAACTTTGTTGGGGTTGAGGGGTGTATTTTTAGGTTGAAAATTCTCATGTTTGATTTCTCTCCAAAGTTTATTTTCTTGGAAAGTTTGAAGACCATCTGTGGAGTTATTTTGAGATATGAATATAAAAAAACACTATTTTATTCATTTTGAATGCAGCATTTTTTTAACAGAATATTCCCACCATAAAAAAAGTGAAGGAATAAGTTGGCAATGTAAGTAACTTTTTAGAAACACCAAAAAAAAAATTTATTATAGATTGATTTGTTTGGTTTCATTGAACCTATATGCTTTTAGTGATGATTATCAACTAATTTTCAACTCTCCATGTCCTTTGGTCCTAAAGTTTTCATCTTGATCACCTGAACATAATTTCTAAAATTTTTTTTTAATTTTTATTTATTTATGATAGTCACAGAGAGAGAGAGAGAGAGAGAGAGGGGCAGAGACATAGGTAGAGGGAGAAGCAGGCTCCATGCACCGGGAGCCCGATGTGAGATTCCATCCCGGGTCTCCAGGATCGCGCCCTGGGCCAAATGCAGGCGCCAAACTGCTGCGCCACCCAGGGATCCCAGAACATAATTTCTAAAGCACATCTATAAACATGGATGGAGTCAAACCTCTGTATATATTTATAATCACTGTGATCTTAATCATTTGACAGACTAGGTATAGACATTGCAGAGGTGAGAGAGAGGCTATGACCATAACCAAGATCACACTGGTAGTGCCCTACCTGATTATGACACTTAAGTCATAATTTAACAAGGCAAAGAGACATATGAACAAATAACTACAACACAATATAATTAATAAAATAACAGATGTACCAACAAAATGTTATGAAAACCCTGAAAAGGGAATACCTGGCTCTTCCTAGAGAATATTGGAAATCAAGAGCAAGGTGTTAAAGGACTGGTAAAATTTCTAAAGATGGCAAAGGGAGAGAAGAGCATTTTAAATAAAGAGACCAGTAAATTAAAAGGTTGAAGACAATAAAACATTCAATATATCAAAGGAATGTCAACCTGTGTGGTGTACTGCAACAAAGGAGCAGTAACATGGTGTTTAATGGCAAATTAGGCAGGAAAGAATTCAGGGTTCACAGTTATAACTTGCTCAAAAATTTTATAGGGCCACAGAGAACCACAGAAGGCTTTAAAGAGGTACATAAAATGAATCAAGTTTGTGTTTTAGACCAACTCTGTTGTATGGAATTTGGATGACCAGGGCAAGAAGTTAGCTGCAAGAAGAGAAACTGGAAGGTTCATTAAAGGCCTGGCCAAGGGCAGTGAGGATACACAGGAGAGCAAAGGTTTGAGAAATACTCCAGAGATCAAATTTATAACATTTTGTTTAAATTACCATAGTCATTTAATTGTTATTGTTTGTGGTTGTTCTTTACCATGTTACTGGTTTGCTTTTGAATGAAGTTTTTTTTAAGACTTACTTATTTATGAGAGACAGAGAGACAGAGAGAGAGGCAGAGACACAGGCAGAGGGAGAAGCAGGCTCCATGCAGGGAGCCTGATATGGGACTCGATCCTAGGACTCCAGGATCACGCCCTGGGCCAAAGGCAGGCACCAAACCGCTGAGCCACCCAAGGATCCCCTAATGAAGATATTTTCTAATAACCTATTTAAATAATTAACTGATCTGAAATACATCTTCTCTCCTTTTCTCATTCTTCACTTAACCATTTCTTAATTGTATGGAGATCCTGAGCATTCCTCACACTTTTAGCCCTTAATTCCTTCTTAATGTTCTCATTCTCCTTTATTTCTCTCCCTTTCCCCCACCACACAAACACCAATACACAGTATAGCTATGATGTTTAGAAGTGCAATGGTAAACTGTGTTTGAACTGTGAGAGTGATTGTCTTTTCACCTTTAATTTCAATCCACAATAGATACTTAACCATCTAATGCCCCCCCAAAAACCTCAATTCTATAAGTAAATGAGCATCTTTATGGTTTCAGGTCTTATATTCAATGCTTCAATCTATTTCAAATATATTTTTATGTATGATATAAGATAGTGATCCAGTTTCATTCTTTTGCACTGAACTGTCCAGTTTTCTCAACACCATTTATTGACTAGGTTGACTATTCTCCCATTATATTCTTGCCTCCTTTGTCATCAAATCATTGACTGCATATATGTGGGGATTTTTCTGGGCTGTCTGTTGTATTCCCTTGATCCCTGTGTCAGTTTTCATACCAATACTCTTTCAATTGCTATAGCTTTGTTGTATAGTTTAAAATTAGGAATCTTTTTTCTTTCTCAAGATTGCTTTGGTTATTTGGATTGTTTTGAAGCTCCATACAAATCATAGAATTCTTTATTCTAAAATAAAGAATTTCAAATTCTGTGAAAAATGGCATTGGTATTTCAATGAATCTGCATTGAATCTGCATTGAATCTGCAGATTGCTTTGGGTAGTATGGACATTTTAACATTATCAATTCTTCCAATCCATGAGCACAGATTATCTTTCCATTTATTTGTGTCATCTTCAATTTCTTTCATCACTATCTTATAGTTCTCAGAGTATAGGCCTTTCAGCTTCTTGGTTAAATTTATTACTAAAACTCCTAGAAGAAAACATAGGCAGTAAGTTCTGTGACATCAGTCTTAGCAATATTTTTTTGGGCCAGTCTCCTCAGGCAAGGGCAACAAAAATAAAATAAATAAAAGGGATTACATTAACATTTCTGCACAACAAAGGAAAGAATCAACAAAATGAAAAGGCAGTCTACTGAATGGGAGAAGATATTGGCAAATCATACATCTGATAAGGGATTAATATCCAAAATATATTAAGAACTTACACAACTTAATATAAAAAACCCCCAAACAACCTGATTAAAAAACGGGCAGAGCACCCAGTGCTCATACCGTCAAGTGCCTCCTCAGTGTTCATCACCCAGTCACCCCATCCCTCCTCCCACCTCCCCTTCCACTACCTCTTGTTCATTTCCAAGAGTTAGGAGTCTCTCATGTTTTGCAACCCTCTCTAATTTTTCCCACTCATTTTTCCCTCCTTTTCTTTATAATCCCTTTCACTATTTCTTATATTTCCCATATGAGTGAAACCATATAATAATTGTCTTTCTCCAATTGACTTACTTCACTCAGCATGATACCCTCTAGTTCCATCCACATCGAAGCAAATGGTGGGTATTTGTCCTTTCCAATGGCAGAGTAATATTCTATATTTATATATATATATATAAATATAGAATATATCACATATATCACAACTTCTTTATCCATTTATCTGTTGATGGACATCAGGGCTCCTTCCACAGTTTGTCTATTGTGGACATTGCTGCTAGAAACATCAGGGTGTAGATGTCCTGCCGTTTCACTGCATCTGTATCTCTGGGGTAAATCCCCAGCAGTGCAATTGCTGGGTCAGAGGGCAGGTCTATTTTTAACTCTTTGAGGAACCTCCACACAGTTTTCCAGAGTGGCTGCACCAGTTCACATTCCCACCAACAGTACAAGAGGGTTCCCCTTTCTCCACATCCTCTCCAACATTTGTTGTTTCCTGCCTTGTTAATTTTCCCCATTCTCACTGGTGTGAGGTGGTATCTCATTGTGGTTTTGATTTGTATTTCCCTGACGGCAAGTGATGCAGAGCATTTTCTCATGTGCTTGTTGGCCATGTGTATGTCTTCCTTGGTAAAATTTCTGTTTATGTGTCTTGCCCATTTCATGATTGGATCGTTTATTTCTTTGCTGTTGAGTTTAATAAGTACTTTAGAGATTTTGAAACCTAGCCCTTTATCTGATATGTCATTTGAAAATAGCTTCACCCATTCTGTAGGTTGTCTTTCAGTTTTATTGACTGTTTCCTTTGCTGTGCAGAAGCTCTATATCTTGATGAAGTTCCAATAGTTCATTTTTGCTTTGTTTCCCTTGCCTTCATAGATGTATCTTGCAAGAGTTAGTGTGGCCTAGTTCAAAAAGGGTGTTGCTTGTGTTCTCCTCTAGGATTTTGCTTGATTCTTGTCTCACGTTGAGGTCTTTCAACCATTTTGAGTTTATCCTTGCGTCTGGTGTAAGAGAATGGTCTAGTTTGACTCTTCTGCACGTGGCTGTCCAATTTTCCCAGCACCATTTATTGAAGAGACTGTCCTTTTTCCAGTGGATAGTCTTTCATGCTTTGTTGAATTTTATTTGACCATAGAGTTGAGAGCAAAAAATGGGCAGAGGACTTGAAGGACATTTTTTTCAAAGAAAATTTACCGATAGCCAACAAAAACATGAAAAGATGCTCAACATCACTAATCATCGAGAAAATACAAATCAAAATCACAATGAGGTGATATACACTTCACAATTGTTAGAACAGCTATTATAAAAAAGACAAAAAGTAACAAGTATTGGTGAGAATGTGGAGAAAAGGGAATCCTCATACACTATAGGAAATGTAAATTAGTGCAGCCACTGAGGATATCAGTATGAAGGTTCCTCAAAAAATTAAAAGTAGAGGGGCACCTGGATGGCTCAGTGGGTGAAATCTGCCTTTAGCCCAAGTCATGATCCCGAGGTCCTGAGATTGAGTCCCATATCAGGTTACCCACGGGAGCTGCTTTTCCTTCTGCCTATGTCTCTGCCTCTCTGATGAATAAATAAATAAAATCTTCAAAAAATAAAAGTAGAACTACTATATGATCCAGCAATTCCACTTCTGGGTATATATCTGAAGAAAAAGAAAACAATTTGAAGAGATATATGCACCCCGATGTTCACTGCATCATTATTTACAAAAGCCAAGATATGGAAGCAATCTAAATGTTTGCTGATAGACAAATGGATAAAGATGTGGTATACATTTACAAAGTAATGTTAGTCAGATATTTAAAAAAAAAAGGAAATCTTGCCATTTGTAATAACATGAATGAAATTTATGGTATTTTGCGAGGTGAAATAAGTCAGACAGAGAAAGACAAAAATAGCATCTGATTTAACTTACATGTGGAATCTAAACAAACAAAACAGAAAAGGACTCATAGATACAGGAAATAAACTATTGGTTGCCAGAAGGGAGATGGATTGGGGGCAGCTGAAATAGGTAAAAGGGATTCAGGGATACAAACTTCCAGTTATAAAATAAGTAAGTCATGGGCATGTAATATACAGCAAGGTACATAATCAATGATATTGCAATAATGCACTCTGATCTGATGACAGATGGTAACCAGACTTATTTTGAGGATCATTTTATAATGCATAAAAATATTGAATCATTATGATGTATACCTGAAACTAAGAGGGTATTGTGTGTCAATTATAAGTCAATTTTAAAAAGTTAATGAGCATCTTTAGGTGCCATATTTTCAAAATTTGGCCTATTTGCTCTATTGAAAGGATTTTTATTTAATGCTAATGCAGTCCACTGATTAGAAAAAATCTGCCTGGTTAATTGCCATTACAGTTAAAATAATCAGTAAGTTGATTTTTCTTACAGTTCAGTTAGCTATTGAGATTTTATGTAAAATGTAATTCAATTCCTATGTCATGTTCTTGTCCTGCAGATAAAAGACAAAGCAGAATCATATATCCATCCCTTCCATAGAGTAGTAGATGACATTATTTCTATTCTGATTGTGAATTTCAAACTTTTACCTAACCTAACTTGATTAAAGGCTTAGGGAATATTTATAGTCACCTAGTTAATTTGAAATTTTACATAGTCAGCAGTAACTCAAAAAGATGGCAACCAAACATTATTGAATCAACCAGATGACATACTCACAGAGCAGCCTTTCAGAAAGGAAAAGTATCTCCAACAAATTGGCAAGATGTTAGTCTCATATTTACAGAGAATTTTAAATAAGAAATCTTATCTTGTTTTTGTACAGAAAATATATTGCAAAACCGTGTTGAAAATTTCAGTTCCATTATTATTCATATAAGCTGTCAATCACTGACCCTGTCTTTCAGAGATACACTTGATTAGAATCTCTCTACAAATAAATAACAATATATCCTTCATAGAAAATATTATAGCCAATATACTAATGCCAAGTTAATTTTAAATTTTCATATTTGAAATAATACCACTGCTTGTATTTTTTTCCTCAGATTACTTATTTAATAACAGTTGCATCTGGAAATAATAATGGTTTTCATGTTTACCAAGAGGCACAGAGATGAAATCTCATGTTTAATTTCTTCAGATACAAAGACATCTGTGCTACATCATGAAAAACTTATTATAAAATTATTTTGTACTTTAATAAAAATATCCACATTCATACTTCCCTTTAAGATAATGGTACTGATATCATTTGTCAGTCAAATAATAACCAGTTTAATATTTCAAGTGCTAACAGTGTCATTAATATTTATAAAGAAAGCAAATTTAGCAAAAGAGTCAAATCTAGGGTTTGGAAAAAATATTTATTGGTTAAAATAAAATTGAAAACTAGCAGTCTTCTCTGCCTGTTTGCCTCAATTAGACTAAGTATTCTTCAGCTCTCATCTAAGCTATTGTAATAAAGGCTTTAACCAATCCACAACAGCTGAGCAAAATGTACGTAGAAGTAGTCAGATTCTGTGTCTAATTTCTGCACAAACATTAATAGCCATTATTCTGATTTTATTTTCTGTATAATTTTTCTATAATCACTAAGTATAGTCTAATTTATAAAGACTTGAGAAATGATTCATAATGAAATTTCCTTGAGACATAACAAATTCTCAATGAGTGATGTTTGTATTATTATTATTATATTCTTTGCACTATCTTTCTTATTTTGCCTTATCTTCTCCATAAATTCCCATGGGGAAAAAAAGAAAAAGACAGAAACTTAATTTTATAAGTTTACTGTCTTAGTCTGCTTGGGTTGCTGTAACAAAATAATACAGACTGGGTGGCTTATACACAATAAATATATGGTATTCCTCATAGTTCTGGAGCCTGAAAGTCCAAGATCACGGCACTGGCTTCACCTCCAAAGGCTTCACGTAGGCCTTTTTGGCAGGTTGCAACCATATATAGCTGACTCTTTTTCAGTAAGCTAGCTCAGAAAAATAATCTACCAAATGAAACTTGATCAAAATATAAACTGAACTATTTGATTTTATTAGACTCATGGTATTCTCTAAGAATCTATTTTTAACATCTAATAATTTTATGGGTGAGGACAGAATGATATTTAAGAGGTGAATCTGCTTGAGCAGCATAAAATAAACATTCTATCCTAAGTGTGAATTAGTCATGCAGTGATTTTTTTTCCTTCCATCTGACTCCAGTGTCAGGAAAAAAAAAAATAAGACCAGAAAAGACATGTTCATGTTAGCTTGACAGCAAGTGACAGAGCATGCCAAGAACCCATCACCTGGGTCAGCTGAGGAATATGTTCAGAGCAAGCATGGTTAGTACAAGGAATTACACTGTAAATTTTCTTTGGGGAATTCATTCCAGTGTCATAAAAATGACAATTCTGAATATCTGATAGAGGATTATTTTTTGACAGTTGTTTTGTTGTAAGACTGTTATTGTTCTTTAGCACCTCATGCTCCTCTATGGATCATAAGGCCCTAGGCTAAAACTAAACTTTCATAAATTCAAAAGGTAACCAGTAAAAGGCTGTGATGAGAGTGAAGGTACAATTTATGAAACAGCAACCCAAATGATTAAATTCATAGATAAAGTTGACCAAAATTTTCCAATACCTATATGGAAAATCCTCCAAGTTGCTAACACATACAAAAGAAGCCTTGATCAAAGGCATGCTATTTTATTGGATAAGAACACTTAACATTATAAAAGATGTTAATTGTCATTAAAATGAGTTATAAATTTAACTAAATTTCAATAAAAATGACAGATTTTCCAAAACAATATAATTATGAAACTTCACATATACAAAATAAACAAGCAAGAATAGACACTAAAAATCAGAAAAAGGTGGATATTGAATGGTATTAGCATTATCAGGCATATCATGAAAACCAAATGGTTTTCAAGACAAACCTACTGATGAAACAAATAAAAAATAAATTATTTGTCTCTCTCTGTGTGTGTGTGTGTCTATAAATGAATAAATAAATAAATAAATAAATCTTTTTAAAAAAAGATAAATATTTTGTTATAAACAGGTCAGCTAAATTACTTTCTTGAAACAAGAAGGGAGGTGGTGAGCAGAGAATGAATGTTTCTCAAAAGTCTAATGATCTTTTGGTCTTTAAACCCTATGAGGTAGATATATTTAGCCCCATTTTTAGAGAATTAAGTTGCTTCCCCAAAGTATAAAGCTAAATATAGTGTAGTTAGCATTTTAAATTAGTTATCTAATTCAAGAGTCTTTTTTAAGTAATAATAATAACTTTTAATTTCAGAGTAACTTAAAAGATATGCTAAAATAGAGTCATACTCTTCATGTAGAATAACATATGTCTACAGGCTTACTTTTTCTAACAGACAAATAAGAGCAAAAAGACACAGAATAAAGGTGCACAAGGACCATATGTGGAATTTTCCTGGTTCAATCAGAAGCCAGTCATAGGAATTCTTGGTCATCATCAACATAGCTTACTGTTAGTTTCAGAAGTTTATAAGTAAAAAGTGTGAAAAGAAAAAAACATGTTTTATTCTTCAAATAAGAAGGTAAGCTGAGAGACATGAAAGGGAATGGCAGGAAAGATCACACAGGTTCCATGTACTATTGCTGTCAGTTACAGAGAAGAGTAGCAGGAAACCTTAATTCTAAGAAGGAGCTTCAGGTTAATGGAGTCATATAGGTTCATTTAATACAATCAGATCATTTAGAATTACATTCACAACTAATGAATAAGGAAAGTACCAAGTTGGCTTGAAGAAATCACTTAAACTCTATAGTCTGCATTTCACTCACTTGTAAAATTATTGGATTAGACAGATGCCCCCAAATATCTTTTAGACCTGAGATTATACTCAAATTTATTTCTTTAAATCTTTCACTTATTACATCTTTTTACTCTTTTAAGTCAATGATCTGATGTATGTTTAATCTTTCTGATTTTATGACATGTAGTATATAACTTTAAAGTATATTTGAATAAAAAAGTCTGATATGATCATTATAAACCCAACTTTTCATATTAAAGCCACCACCACTATCCACTAGCTGTCCATAGTTACATGCAAATTATGTATAATAATGAATGTCCTAAGAACTGGCTAAAAACCCCAAATCCATGAAGGGATAAATGTTGCAGACAGAAGATGTGAAAGAATGACAAAGGAGGAAAAAGAAATTTAAAAGTTAGATAAGGAAAGCAGGACTAGCCACATAACTTTCAGAGCCCAGTGCAAAATAAAAATGTGAGGTCCCTTGCTCGAAAGGCCGGGACAAAGGTACAATTAAAGGTATTAAAGCATTGATATTTTTTCTTAAAAATATTTTGTTACTTATAAAACGTAATAGGGGTAATAATGATACATGTACAACAAACTAAATTTACAAATTGCAAAAATATATATATTCTTAGTTTCATAACTCTACACAAAGTAACAAGTAATAATTTATTAATATGATATCCTGATTGTGCATACAAGTTTTCTAGCTTACTTTTCTGCAAGTCTATTTTATTAGGTCATCATAATTTATACTTCTAGCAACTTCATTTTCAGTAAATAAAATCAGAAGTGATATCTGTCTTGGAAAAAATTACAGTTTAAAAATACAGTTATTTTTACTTATTATTTTATTATTATTATTATTTTAAGTAAGCTCTGTGCCCCACATGGGGCTTCAACCCATGACCCTGAAATCAAGAGTTGCATGTTCTACCGACTGAGCCAAACAGGTGTCCTTGCAAGATTAAATTTTTAAAAAAATATTTTTTTACTTTGGAAAGAATGTTTCTGCTAATGTGACTGTTACTGGAGTTGTTAAGAGTGCTTTATAGTAACAAATTGAGTTAAATTTCTAGCAAATTACTTAAGATATAAGTTTTGGTACATCTAGAGATGGTATCTCTTGTGGAATATATTTTCTAAAATTGTTTCCCTCTTAACTTTCGTGTAAGTTTGAATTGAAATTTAAATGTTAATGTACACAACACCATTTTCATGTCTCCTCTGACATTCTTTTGCAGCTCATGGAGGGCATTCAAGAAAACAAGTGGTTTCATGATTTGTACAGAATTCAAAACACTGTTTACGTGTCTATTGATGTATCTTCAGTAACAAAAACAAAAATAATATTGAAGTTGTCTTCCTCAATAGTTAGGTTAATTTCAAGTTTCATATAAAAATGTATTTTTAATGGAATGCAGCAATCTTTAAATTTAATATCTATTTGTAAGCTTGTAAATATCTGCCTTGCAGTGCTGTGGCACTTTTTTAAAACAGAAATTCTAAACTTTTGAAGAATTGTAATGACTCTGATAGACTTTATTGCAGTGTCCATGTGTATGCTTTTATTTTGCAATAATTTGCTGACAGTTTACCGCCGGAGTGCCAGCAGTTTCTGTCTTATTGCTGAAGCCAGGGAGTTACTATTCAGGCCCCACAAGGATGGGGTCTGGGGTCTAGGGACTAATGGCAAGCCCATTCTGCTCCCAGGTGGAGCCACAAGTCTTTCTTTCCTGGAGCTGTGGCAGGTGCCACTATTGCTGTCATCATTGCTTCTACTGCTTGCTGTGGCATTAAATATACTTTCCTTCTCTCCACACCATTCCACCTTTTTAAAATATCACTTTCATTATCTTACAGTCATTCTCAAATACAATGCACATAAATGAGAAAAGAATGAAAAATACCTAGCATTATACTTGGCATATGGTAGGTTCTTAATTCCTGGGATTTCTCAGCTCCTTCTTTTCCTTCTTGTGGGTTAGGACAACACTTCCTTTATTTTTATGGGAGTGAGGGTAATAAACCAGTAGTGAGATGAGGGTGGGGGAAAGGGGCATATAGTGGGAATAAAAGAAATGGAAAATTTAAAGAACTCATCAATTGTCACTCAGCTAAAATAATATATAGGTCAAGCACAACGCTAGATGCTATGTACACATTGTTTCCTTTAGTCCACAAGTCGATCAGATGAAGTCAATCAGATCTGGGCTGAAAGACTCTACAACTTGAAAAGGGTATAATTGTAAGAAAGTTACCCAATGCCTTTTTCTTTGGAACTGTGTATCTCATCACTAAAGTGACAATGCACCCATTTTCAGGATTGTTTTGATGATTACAGGTACAAAGCGCCTGCCTTCTATCATGACCTCTGTGCACAGTGGTTATGGGAGTTAACTCCTGCAGCATCCCACACGGGATCAACAAGAAGCTGCATCATCATCCAGCCACATTGGTTTATACTTGCCATGCCTGTGTTAGGCAAATTTATAAGGATATCTTCCCATCCCAAGATTCCTGACACCTGGTTGTTCAATTAAACATTAACCTAGTTACTGCTGTAAAGATATGTTGCAGGTATAATTAAGTTTTGGACCTGAAGATAAGATTATCCGATAGTATCCAAGTAGGCCCCATAGCATCACATGAGCCTTTTAAAGCAGAGAAATTTCTCCAGCTAGAATCAGAAAAGAGATCAGTAGAAGAGGAAGGCAGAGAACAGAAGAGAGAGAGAAAAGGTCAGGAAGAGAGGAAGCATAGAAAGGACTCAACTTTTCACTATTGTCATAAGGATGGACAAAGGGGGTTGACAAACCAGGGAATGCAAGCAGCCTCAGAAGCTGAGAACCACCAGCCAACAGCCAGCAAGAACATGGGACCTCAGTCTTATCACCCCATGAAATAAACACTTCCAATTATCCCAGTGAGTTTGGAAGCAGATTCATCCCTAGAGCTTCCAGAAAAGAATATACCTTGCCAACACCTTAATTTTGGTCTTGTGAAACCCAGATCAGAGAAACAGCTGAGCCACTCCATACCTGGACTTCTGACCTGCAGGACTAGGAGGTAACAGATGGATATTGTTTGAATACCCATTTGCGGCTAAATTCATGGTACTTTGTTATGGAAGCAATCTCCTCACAGAGAAGATTCAAAAGATTACTGGCAACAAGAAGTACTTGAATCCATTTAAAGATCCTGGAGTAATCTTTGTCTAATTCTTGCTATAACTATTGTCCATGTGCTGTCGTTAACAGAATGACATACAAATCCCCCATCCATGAAACTAATAAAAATGCAGCCTAACAAGATGATCACATGGTATCTTCCCTTCATTTTCACCAGTCTGCTAAATGTAGAAAAAGAAAAAATCCCTGAATAGATCTGTTGATACATTTAGTTTTTATGATTTGTCATTCCAGCAGATGAATCTTATAACATCCCCAGGTTTTCAGGAAACAGAAGGGAATTTTTACAGCTATATTTGATGGACATTTTCAGTCATATTATTAGGAAGCCAACTCTGGTATCTGCAAACAACAGGCACAGCAATTCCTGTGTGTGCCGAACAGGAGAAATTAACACAAATGTTCCTGACAGCTGAGACTGAACTATTAAAAACTGTGGGAATGCTCTCAGCAGAGACACTACCAAAATAGAATGTAATCTTTAATTGAAAAATGACAACTTGCAAGAAGGCTCTCTGTTTCCCCTCTGTCTCTAGTGACCCAATTTTTACTTTATATCATACATAGCAATTGTTCTCCCTCTAATCTGCTTATTAAGTATCGATTTTTAAATAAATATGCTGCAGGATTTGTTGATGATTTGCCATCTTCTTGTTTGAAAAAAAAAACAAAAAACCTTTCATTGGTGTTCTTATTCATCAAGCTAAAAGAAAAGCCATTTTATCATATCCCTTAAATTATAAAATGATCAGATCAGGAAACTGAAAGTGCCATGTCTTTGACCTAAAGCAATGTTCCTGGAGGCAGTTCTGAGCATGAAAGTGGAGAGGGCCTACTTGTCATCCATTCATTAATTTAAGAAATGATGATCAAGCAACTACTTTATGACAGGAACTAGGATAGGTGCTGGGAACACAAGGATAAGCACTGAAGACATAGTTCACTCACCATGCAGGGGAGATATGTAATGAGACAAGTATAATGAGACCTGTAGAGAGCTACATGAAGTTAAGATAGAATCCACAGTGACAAAAAAAAAAAAAAAAAAAAAATGTTTTCTACGACTAAAGGGAGAATCACAATAAAGGTTAATTCCAAAGAGCGAGATAAAGAGGCTGACACCTGGGGAGAAGTCAAGACTGGTACAAGAAGCTTAGGGAGGGGGTCTTTGGTGGGATAACTAGAGATGCCAGAATTTCTACTCAAAGACATATAAAGTGCTTCAGATCTCTCCCCTAGGTGGGGAGAAAGCTACAGCCTGAAAGAGAACCATTGGAAATGGCCAAATGAAGAGAGGCTACTCCCAATTCAACTCTCTCCTCCTTTCAGGAGAAATAATGAG
This sequence comes from Canis lupus baileyi, assembly GCF_048164855.1. Classification (NCBI taxonomy): domain Eukaryota; kingdom Metazoa; phylum Chordata; class Mammalia; order Carnivora; family Canidae; genus Canis; species Canis lupus. The sequence goes on along the minus strand of NC_132851.1, from coordinate 12,249,138 downwards.
TATATCAGAGAGAACAGCTTCCTTACCTCACATTGACCTAGTGAGGTCACTGTAAATAGGCATTGAAAAAAGTTTTTCCCCAAATACTTTCTCTACTGTTTCTTCTTCAGAAAGCCAAAATTCTGTATCCCTAATCATAAAGAAAAGGCTCCCAAAAGAAGTGTCCTAAGCTGTGTTTAGCTAACATAACAGTGTTTAGTGAAAGGTAATTTATACTATAGCTCAATAGTGTAGAAAATTGGAAGCTGAAGCAATGAGATGTTGGGTTGGAAGGAGGATTGCTGGATTGGAACATTCCTAATCTCCTTCCAAATTCAGCCTAGAGTTGCCCACAGAAGCAGCCTTGAAAGAGAATATGTGAAGGTCATATTCACTACTAACAAGCACTTGCATCAGTAACTAGCCACCACTCCACTGGGAAGGGGTACAGTGAAACAGGTGTCACAACCATTCAAGTCATCCAAGTGCTGTGTTTCTGACCCCACTAAAGAAGACTTCATTGTGGACAAGGGCTGAAGGAAGAAGGGAAGTGATTGTTTGCATATTTTTAGCCCTAGAGCAAATTTTCTACAGCAAAGGATGCCAGTCTGAGTGTAATTTAGGAGGTTCCCAAGATCATGCTGGCCATCCATTGATTTGCTAAGAGAACTCACATTGTAGAAGTGAGTCCTATCATATTCAGAAAGTCATTATATCCACAGTTAACAGTTTATTTCAGTGAAATGATACAGATAAAAATCAACAAAGGGAAGAAGCACACAGAGCTGGGCTCAGGATAGGCCAGGGGCTGAGCTTACAGTTGTCTTCTCCTGAGAGTCTTGCAGATAGCATTTATTCTTCCCAGCAATAATATGTGGTAACTCACAGATATACTACCAAACAGGGAAATTCAAATAAACTTTCGTGTCCAAATTTTGTTGGGGGCTGGCACACAGACATGGATGACTTAGTCTCCAGACCCTCAAGTAGATACTGTGTGGTCCAAGGCCCTCCCCATCATAAATCACATTGCTGGCACAGAATGTCTGGCATGGTCCAATACCTTCTGGCAAGCAAAGACACTTTTATCAGGCAGGACATTCCAAGGACTTTGAAGCTTATCTCGCAGAAGCTAGTCAAGGGCTTAACCATTCTTTGGGCAAGGTTAATCTTTTACTAGACACTAAATAAGTGAACAAGTGAGGTAGCATCACAAAAACTATAATCTTTTTTTTTTTTTTGGTATTTTAATAGTTAAACTTCATCTTGCTCATAGCATTAAGCCACTTGACAAGTCTTCAAGTCTTAAGTATTTGAAATGATGTATTACTTTTAATGTCAACTGTAGCGTAATTAGTATAAGAATATTTTACACTAAGAATCTCATATAACTCTTCTAAGAGTTTCATACATTCATAGGACTAAGATCTGGTCATAGACCTACCCTTCAAAGTAGATCCTAGGAGATCCAGTCTCTGGTCACATTCTCTAAGTGACCCATACTTTCCAGTCCTATGATAAACCAGTAGACCAGAGAAGCTGAAAAGAAGGCTGGATATTCAAGATCTACTGGATGTTTTGTCAAAGTGAAGCCACTTCAAAGTGAACCATAAATATGTCTTCCAAACTCAATGATCATGCAGAGTAAGGAAACAGCAACTTCAGCCCAACATTTAACGTATTGGAAACAGGGGAAAGAATTTGCATTATCAGTTAACCCCTAAGGAAAAAGAGAGCTATAAACATTAGCAGGCTTTGTATATTTCCATATTATTTAAGATCGTCAGGAAACAAAAAATGACTAGTGATTAGATTTTCAAACCAAATCAGAGGACAGCCCTCAAGTTTAGGAAAAACTGTTGCTGAAATGCCTATCTTCTCAGCCACCACCCCCATACATATGCTAAACACATTATACCATCAACGGAGGATTTTAAAGTATAAAAAGCAGCACTGATTTTGTATAATATACATCAAGAAGTCCAAATTAAAAGTGGAACTCTTCTAAAAAAGAGCATGCCATTTTAAAGACATTTATTTTAAAAAGAAGAAGGAGGATAAGAGCAGTACATGTGATTTCCCAAAAATGGAAAATATGAAAGAAAGTGAAAGTATAGTAATATGGATATAAAACTCAGAAACCCTATTATTTATTAGGATATTGGAACATATCACCAGTTGATTTTAAATCTCTGAAAGATCAATAAGGTTTGTACAATAACTGAAATCATAATCACTTAAGTCTTCAAAAATATGTAAGTCCCTCTAATATTTTTTTATGGAAGAGTATCATGAACAGATCAATATACTTCTCCTTCACAGCAAAAGGAAATGCTTGTATATGGGAAAAAGTGACTGATCAGATACATCTTGCCTCAGCCAGATTTTTGTTGTTTTTACTAAAGCCCCTATAACTGTATAACAGTTTTGGAAATGAGAGCTAGCTCAAAAAATTTATGGGTTGGTATACAAAGTGGTACAGAGAATTATTCCAAAGGTAGTTTTCTATAGTTCATTATTGACTTGAAATGGAGATTTTGAGTTTATACCAATGGAGTTTGGCCTACTTATGACATTGTTTTCTTCTTTTGGAAAAGGACTTTTTCCGATGGTGATTGTACCTTTGCTTGGAGCATACACTGTCAATTGCCTGCTTGCAATTCATTCTTCTTCCCAATTTCTGTTGAGGAGGCATTGTGTCCACTTCCACAGCTTCCCTTGTAACTAATGGAGCTCACTTAACTCAGTCTTGGCCAAGGAGATGTAAAGAAAATCTGAAGAGGTTCTCAGGTTTTTTGCCTTCTGGGTAAAAAAGAGTGATGTACCTGGTACACCCCTACTTATTGCTTCTCCTGCTTTGAATACTGAAATGATTCCTGGGGTTGTAGTAGCCATCTGAGAATATGACGTAACAAGCATGGAGTAAAAACTGAAAATAGAAGGGATGCCTGGGTAGCTCAGGGGTTGAGCATCTGCTTTTGGCTCAGGGCATGATGCCGGGATCCAGGATCAGGTCCCACATTGGGCTCCTTGCATGGAGCCCGCTTCTCCCGCCGCCTAGGTCTCTGCCTCTCTCTCTCTCTCTCTCTCTCTCTTTCTCTGTGTGTGTGTCTTAAATAAATAAATAAATAAATAAATAAATAAATAAATAAATAAATAAAATCTTTTAAAAAACAGAAGATGGAAAAATAAAAAAGATAAAGCTTGTGTCTTTCATGGCATCTGTATTAGTAAAGATATTCATTAGCTAGACATGCGGCAATGACAACTTCAAAAACCCAGTGACCAGTGAAGGCTCTGTTCCATCAGGTGATGGATGTGATATTTCACCAGTCACCATGCCAGGGAGAAGGTAACATGGCAGAAACACTAACTCTTAAACACTTCTGCCCAGAAATAACACAAGCCATGTCTTCTCAGGGAAGGTTCATGTTCCCTGGATCACTTCTCAACTTAACCACATGCATGAAAGTCTTTGTCTTAGGTTCTGTGTTCCAGTGAACCTAGACTAATACAGTCTGTTTAGAATTCCACATTTTCTTCCTATAAACAATTTGGAGTCCTTGAAGAATTTTGATCAGGAAAGTGAACTAATCATTTCTGCGAGAAAGAAAATACATTTTGCTAATAGTATAAAGGAAGAATTATAGAAGTCAAGGCTGATGATATAAAAGCTAGTCAGCAGATAAATCCATAAAGCAAGATAATAATGAGAAATTCAACTGCAGCAATGAAAACAGAGGGAATAAAACAAACTGAAAGAGAAAATATAGACTGTGAAATGATCGTGAGAATTTTACAAGGACTGTGAAGTTAAGAGTGGTAAGCTTTCACTGTTACATGACCTGTAAGTGCTAGAACAGCTATGGGGAAAGTACCGCCCATTTTATTGTGAGCATACTGTGACACATTGTCCACCACTCCTCAAAGAGTAGTGACATGATGAAATCCAGAAAGACTGTGGCACTGCCTCACAAGAAATTCCATAAAATAAGTACTTATTTTCCTGGGATACTTAAGACTTAGACTTCACAGAGATAAACTGGGAGCTCTAGAAAACCCTTCTAAATTTCAGAATCTATAATAAGACAATACTCTTACCAATTTTTAAAGTATTTTTCCTATTAAGTAATTTTTAATCTGTTTAATTTTTCAGTGCCATATATCATATGATGAATATGATTTCCAGTTTTATTTCACTTGTTAAGGACCTGGAGAGTGATTATGTTTTAAGTGTAACCCTATATATATGGATATTGACAGGTGCAAGGAAGAGTTGCAAGCTCAAAATGCCTAACTTTCAAAAGCAGTCCAATCAGGAAGGATGTGATAAATGTACAAGAAAGTCCACTAGAATGGCTTTTTGGCAAGAAGAAAGGTGGCAGAAGAACATAGGCTAACAAGAAACTGCAACTCATTGAATCTGATTGAGATCAGTAAGTGATGTACCTTCCATTCACCCACACCAAGCAAGGGTATCTTGGAGATCAATGAAAACCTCTTCCTATAAACATAACAGAAAAATATGCTAAATGGACTTTTAATATGAGTGAATGTTGACTATTACTTGTTGATAATCTCATTTCATTTGGTAGGAATAGCCAAATCTCAAAATAATATTGAAAAGTCTGACAAGAAAACTCAATTATAAAATGTGGGAAAATATAGAGAAATTTTAGTGATGGATACAGTGCAGTGCTAGCTGACCTTTACATTCCTTAATTATATTGAATTAATAACTTCAGTACTAATGGTAATTTCTTAAAATGGCATAGTGAAAAGGCCATTATGTTACATAAAATCTCCATGGAAATGGAAGCCCACTAGTTTATCTTTTTAAAGGGCATTAATTTGTCATTATAAACACATTCATATTTAATAAATTCTGATTTTATTTGTGTTGATAAGTCTCCACACCAAGATATCCATTTCTCTGCTATCAATACAAATCCCTCGGCTAAGCTCCTGACTTGATCTTTAGGGTCAATAACCAGTCCTGAATTACACACAACTAAATATGAGCCAGTGTGTTTTATATCTGAGCTAGAGGTCTGGAAAATACTGACTGTGAGCCAAATCTACGAACTATTCTTGTAAATAAAGTTTTATTGAAACACAGCCATGCTCACCATTAGTGTATTGTCTATGGCTACTTTCATACTACAAATGTAAAGCTATTATGACAGAGAACATACAACCAACAAAATCTAGAATATTTATCCTTAGCCATCTACAGAAAAGGTTGGACTACCTCTTATCTTCACTAATCATCTAAAAAAAAACATTCATTACCCTCACTTGTGATCATTAAAGTAGTTACCAAGATGGTAGCAGGATTTTGGCAATATACAAAATGCTCTTTTTTTTTAATTCTAAGACTCTCGTCAAATCTTCAGATTTGAACATGGATAAGAGGTATGTATCCTTAAGAAGTAGAAACTCAGAACCTCCAAGATCTGAAGCATCATCGTGGGAAAATGACATCTTTATTCCCCCAAATTCCTAATTTTTTCCTCTTTACCCTACTCACTTTTCTGCTCATCATTCCACCAGTGATACCATTCATGGCAGGGCATATTGTGAGAAAAGAAGCAATTTCTTCAGAGTACAAATTTTAAAACATATAGCTACTCATATAAAAATTAAACCAACCTATCTAAAGGAAGAACAATTCCATTAAATCTTATGTACCTCTTATACAGAAAAAAATTACAATGAAATTACCATGTATATAAGTGCCAGTAGCCAAAGAGTGGTAAGGATTTCTGGAGAACAAATTGCAGCATCAACCTCTTAGAGGAATTATGGGTCTCTGTGGGGATTGCTGGGAAGAAATAAATCCTAATCTTTACTACAGAAATAGCTAGAGGAAAAAAACTATTTCAACCTCTCCCAGTGAGGAAAAGAATCTCCCAAAGACAGAGTGAGTTTAAATAGAGCTGGTATGAGACCAGGAATCTGCATTTTAAGCCAAGTTCTGACATATAATTTTTGAATTATGCCTTGAAAAACACAATGTTTATTTTCTCCACTGTTATTGTACATTTTGCACACACATGCCCTACCTGTCACTAATCATTTTTAATATTATAAAAACAATACACTCTGGGTTCCTGCGTGATTCAATCAGTTGAACATCTAACTCTTGGTTTCAGCTCAGGTCATAATTGCAGATTCTGAGGATCTAGCCCTCCTTTGGGCCCTGCACTCAGGGGGGCATCTGTTTCTCTTTCTCTCCCTCTGCCACTCCTCCCACTCATATATTCTTGCTCTCTCTCTCTCTCAAATAACTAAATGAATCTTTATCAAAAAATATATATATATATGAAAAAAAATTCATTTTTAAAAGACTTGGTAAGATTAATAGGATTTTTAAAATACATAGTATTTTAAATGACTAGGAAGTAAAATCTTAGTAGGTGTAAACTTTGCAAATCTCTTCTCCCATTGTATCAGCTATTAACTCTGTTCATGGTGTCCCTTTTATTTTATTTTAGTTTAGTTTAGTTTTTAGTTTTTGTTAAATTCCAATTACATTTGGATGTAATTCAATTGATCAATTTCTTTGCCTTCTGGTTTATGCTTTGAAATTGTAAGGAGTTTTTCTTTATAACATAGGAGACTATTTTTTTTCTATTAACTATTATTGTTTTACCTTTCACAATTAGATTTAACCGAAATAAAGATTCTTCTTGTGTGAATGAATTTTTTATATAGAGTTAGACAGTTTCTTTGTAATACATATATTTCTGATTGATTTGTGGTGCTATCATTGATGTGTATGTGTATGTGTGTGTGTGTCCACAAATTACCTAGATATACAGAAGAATTCAGTTCAGGTAAGATAAAAATACTACAAGAATAAGGAATAAGTTTTGCCCTAGGATTAACAAGAAGAAAAATCAAGGAATGACACTCATAAAATACAAAAAGAAATTATGAAATATGCATTTATGAATGACATAAGAAATAGATCTATAAAGAACCAATTAAAATCATTGATTGTAATGGGTCATAACCATTAATTTTTTGAAAAAAAATTAAATATATTAAGAGTTGTCAAAATAATATTTTAAAAGAAAGAGACCAAAATCTAACACAACCAAAACGATGTGAAAATTAAATAAGTTAATTAAAGACTAAAAAGGCAAAACAGAAAAACAGAAAGTGAGGGGAAATCAGAGCGAAATGCCCTTAAGGGAGAAATTTCTTAAGCTCATAGGGAATCCCCCTAGAGCATTTAGCAGCCCAGATCATTCACTTCAATTTTCTTTCTCTCTTGGAAGCTCACAACCCATCCCAATATCCAAATTTCCTATTTAAGTACCAGGCAAGCTCACCATCTGTCCACACTTGTTGAAACACCAATCCTCCCCACCTACTGCGTGTGCACATGTACACGCTCACATACACACACCATAACAAAGACATTCATAATAGTCATTTCCTTACACGTGTTAAATTACTCAAGTTTCTCTTGATTGTGAGAAGAGCAGGTGCTGAGTTAGAAAAATTTCAAGACTAGGATCTTCTTCAAGTCATTATAATTTTTGAACTTGATACCTTTAGTGGTTCTTGGCTCAGACTGGCACATCAAGAAGACTGGGGAAAGTGAGTATGAAGTAAAATATGCATTTTGTTGTTTGGTTTTTTCAATTATTTTTTTAATTTAAATTCAATTAGCCAACATATTACTTTCAGATGTAAAGTTCAATAACTCATCAGTTGCATATAACACCTAGTGCTCATTACCTCACATATCCTCCTTAATTCCCATCACCCAGTTACCCCCACCCACCCACTCGCCACCCCTCCAGCAATCCTCAGTTTCTTTCCTATAGTTAAGAGTCTCTCATGGTTGGTCTCCCTCTCTGGTTTCTTTCCATTCCGATTTCCCTCCCTTCCCCTCTGATCCTCTGCACTGTTTCTTATATTCCACATAGGAGTGAAACGATATGATCATTGTCTTTCTCTGATTGATTTATTTCACTCAGCATGATAGCCTCCAGTTCCATCCATGTCAATATAAATGGTAAGTATTCAGCCTTTCTGATACTGAGTAATATTCCATTGTATATGTATACCATATCTTCTTTATCCATTTATCTGTCAAAGGACATCTGGGCTCTTTCCATAGTTTGACTATTGTGGACACTGCTGCTATGAACACTAGGGAGCAGGTGCCCCTTGGAATCACTGATTTTTTATCCTTTGGATAAATACCTAGTAGTGCAGTTGCTGGGTCATCGTGTATTTCTATTTTGAACTTTTTGAGGAACTCCATACTGTCTTCCAGAGTAGCCACACCAGTTTGCATTCCCACCATCTACTTTCTCTGCGTCCTCACCAATATCTGTTGTTTCCTGAGTTGTTAATTTTAGCCATTCTGACTGGTGTGAGGTGGTATCTCATTGTGGTTTTGATTCGTATTTCCTTGATGCCCAGTGATGTTGAGTATTTTTTTCATGTGTTTGTTGGGCATTTTTATGTCTTCTTTGGAGAAATGTCTGTTCATGTCTTCTGCTCATAAAATATGCATTTTTTGGAACTCCTGGATACAAGTAGCCAGCAGGTTGTTGGAAGTGCTTGCTCGTTGCTAGTACATTCCTGATTCAAGCTGCCTTTTCTCTAAGAGTGGAATTGGTCGCTCTCTCTTCTGTTCCACGATGGCACTATTTTGGTTTTCCTAATGTAGTCATTAAGAAACATTGTAGGAAAATATTTGTTTTCATGTCTATCTTTTCTCTAGGCTCTGAGATAATAATGAGCAGGGATTGTGTTTTTTCATTTTTACTTCCTCATCACCTATGATAGATACATAGAAATTCTTTAAAATTTTTGATAAAAGAATGAATTCAAAATTGACAAAATGCATTATGTGTAGTTTAGTACAGCTTAAAGCTATGGAATTCACACTGTAACAATTATTGAGAAGAAATGTGCAGAAAAAAATAAAACACCAAAGAGTATCCCTAGGAGGGAGCCACATCTAAAACCCAAGAGAAAGAGGCACACTCTGAAAGGACATAAAAAGAGAAATGTGAAGGTTATAATAAAAATCATGAGACCTTCAGGCTTCCAGACTGAGGAGGTGATTAATGGTGTCAGTCAAAGTTATGGAAATTAGAAAGAGGATTTAGTGAAATCAGATATCTGTATGTGATTTCACTAACTTAGATTCATTCTTCATTATTGAGATAAAGTTTCCTAAGTAGAAATCTATTTAATGCAGTATTCTACACTAAACAATAGATGCTTATATCATTGTACTAGAAAATGTATAATCTCCCCAGATAGAATGAATATCTCTATATCTATATCGATATCGATATAGATATAGATATCTTCTTATAATGATCAAAACCCACGTACTTCTCTATATACTTACCTAGGAGAGCATTACATGCAAAGGAAACTGAGTAAATTACTTTTATGATGTTTAATATAGTCACCAGAAAACAATTTTAATTTTTCCATAATAGTAAGTATAGATATAAAAGAATGTCCTTTTTATTAAAGCTATAGCAATTCTTGAAGTGGAGAAATATTCAAACTTTACCCATGTTTACCCTATATCAACTTCATAAGTGTTCTTTCTTTTTTCCTTTATCATTTCTTGTGAAGACAATTTTCCATGATTTATGGTTTTAAAATATTATGTTAAAAGTATTCTGATGTATAAGACTCCTGGTGGCAGCAACATCTTTAGTGCTGATTCACTTTTATTTTTAAATTAAGGGTTGTTCTTCCTTGAAATTATTGGTGTTAAGACATTAATGATAATGTTGATTTTCATGATCTGTAGAGTCTTTGCCACATACTGGGCATGGCACCAAACATTAAGATGAAATACTGTTCCTCAATAGCTTTTAATACAATCTGTGGTTCTAATCTTAGTCTTTTTTGGGAGGAAAAGGAGGGTGAATGGAGAAAGCCACGACTGAAATGAAGCAGAAAGTAGCAAAGTTTAAAAGCCAAATGATTCTAAATCAATGCATTTTTATTTGTTTCAAATCATTGATGTTTAAATGAATAATACTACTACTGTGGCAGTAAAGATACATTTAAACTATCATTTCTGATACACAACAAAATGAAGTATCACATCCCAAAGAGACATATTTCTGGATATATAAACATGAGTTATGAACAATGGAATAAAAGAAGAATATGGAAAATATAATTTATGGTCCTTATACAATGTCAAATACTGGCTCTCTCTGAAGAGGTAAATGTATCACCATTTTCAAAAAATAATCTAAATACTTCAATTTAGGAACACCTGAGTGGCTTAGCTATTGAGCATCTGCCTTTGGCCCAGGGTGTGATCCTGGAGACCCAGGATCCAGTCCCACATCAGTCTCGCTGGATGGAGCCTGCTTCTCTCTCTGCCTGTGTCTCTGCCTCTTTCTCTCTGTGTTTCTCATGAATACATAAATAAATAAATAAATAAATAAATAAATAAATAAATCTAAAAAAAAAAAGAATTCTTTCTAAAAATAAATACTTCAATTTAAAAATTGTATTAATGTAACAAATTAAGAAGAAATAATCAGAATATTTATGATTACTGACAGATCATATTGTCTACATGGCAAACAGACATTATGCTTTCACATGTACAGCAAACTAATGAAGTATTTTGTTCCAAAATTATTAAAACACAGAACATGAAATACCCAAAGTGTTTACTAGATGCCCATAGAAGACTCTTGTAAGTAGAATAGGGTGACTCATTGTAAGTAGTCTAAGAAACTAAGGTGTTTTCATTCAATATCACCATTTGAAAAGCAGGCAGTTATCTTACAGAGAAACACAGATCTCTATATATCAAGTTTATGCATAAGTACTGAGAACTGGGGGACACAAGAAAAATGGTAAGAAGCACTTTTGGGGGAAAAATAGTGAAGCAAAGGAACAGAAAAAGCTTAAATAATACCTATATAGAAAAAAAAATCTAAGAGAAGCCAAGAAACCAATCAACACTGATGTGGAAATCCACAAGAAATAAGTAGTTAATCCTGATACAAGACTATTCTTAGATATTTTCTATTTCCCATCAAATGAGCAGTTTATTTAACAAATATTTTATTTTATTTTATTTATTTTTTTTAACAAATATTTTAAATTCACAAATAGTATCCAGGAGTGTGAGGAACTAAATGTTTGTGTTCTCCTTAAATTCATATGTTGAAATCCCAACACCCAATGTGATGGTATTAAGAGGTGGGACCTTTGGGAGATGATTAGGTCATGAAGGAGGAGATCTCATGAATGGGATTAATAAGAAAAGACACAAATACCAGAGAGCTTTCTGCCTGTTTTCGGTTTCTCTGTCTCTTTCGGTCTTTTTCTCTCTCTCTTTCTCCCTCCCTCCTTCACTCTCTCTCTCTTAATGCCAACACATTGAGAGGGATCTAGACATAGTCACAAAATCACCCAAAACAATCTTGTGGAGCATATTTCATGAGCTACTTATTCTTCATTGACTTTTAGTGAACAAACTGAAAATATAAGAGTATACTTCAAAAGGCCATATTTCTTTAGATGGTATTTATAAATTTAAAAAATGGCAGCTAACATGTGGGATCCTTGAGAAATCTTGCATACTATTTAAGAACTTAGACTCTGAAGCCAGACTGCTTGGTTTATTGACTCCTTCGCTTACTATCTGTTAGGTCCTGGGCAGGGTTTCACATCTTTTGAGTACTTCTTACGTTCAATGACTATTCTGTTTGTATTAATTAACCAATTTTTAAGAGATGAGGCAGTTGAGGTAGAAAGTAAAATAATATGCCTAAGGACACCCAACTAAGTAAATGCAGAACTGGAATTCCAAGCAAAACCACTTAACTCTGAGTCCAAAGTTAAGTTAAACTCTACATTGTACCTTTCATTTTAGTACTTTGAATATGATAATTATTTAGAAATGAGCAATTATGCATTTTAGGGCCAGTACCCAATTTTTCTTAAACAGAGAGGGGTCTGCTGAAGTGGTATAATGCTCTCTGTAGGGAATGTTTCTATACCTGTACCCTAACAACTTTATTAGGAGAAAGCTTTGCTGGAGAAAATGCTACAGTTTGGTGCCAAAATATATGACTAACTCTCATCTCCACAGACTTTTCATTAAAACTGCAAAGCAGGGATCCCTGGGTGGCGCAGCGGTTTGGCGCCTGCCTTTGGCCCAGGGCGCGATCCCGGAGACCGGGGATCGAATCCCACGTCGGGCTCCCGGTGCATGGAGCCTGCTTCTCCCTCTGCCTGTGTCTCTGCCTCTCTCTCTCTCTCTCACTGTATGCCTATCATAAATAAAATAAAAAATTAAAAATTAAAAAAAAAAAAAAACTGCAAAGCAGGGGCAGCCTGGGTGGCTCAGTGGTTTAGCACCACCTTCAGCCCAGGGCCTGATCCTGGAGACCCGGGATTGAGTCCCATGTTGGGCTCCCTACATGGAGCCTGCTTCTCCCTCTGCCTGTGTCTCTGCCCCCAGCCCTCTGTGTTTCTTATGGGTAAATAAATAAAATCTTTAAAAAAAAAACTGCAAAGCAGTATTCTACTGGTGTCTTTAATGATCTGCTACAATTACCAAGTCTCTTCTCCTCTTATGAAACCTACATGTGTATGCTATCCCCACACCTGCACCCTACAAGATAAGACACTAACTTGAACCTATCTGATAGGATCTCTTCCTCTTCTTGATTCCAAACATTCTATGTATACACAGAATTTGCATATGCTCTATCCTCCTCCTCTCCTAAATAAATGAACACTTATTCCTCCTCATAAGGCCTCTCCCTCCACCAGCATTCTGACTCCCATCCATTTACTTAGAAAACCTGCCTGTATTTGTGCCTTTTCCACCTTGTATTCTTAAGCATGCTCAAATTTCAATAATCTTCCCTATAACCTCACAGCCCTCTAATTAGCACTGTTCTTCCTCTCCGTCCTCAGGAGCCAAACTACTTGAGAGTGTTGCCTGTATTTTTTTATCTCCATTTCCACCTTACCACTCACTCTTTAGTCCAGGATTCCACTAATAAGATTCCATGGAAACCGCTTTTACTAAAGTTAATAATCTACAAATCGCTAAATTGAGTCCTGTCTTACCTGATGTATCAGCAGCTTTTTTGAAAAGATTTATTTATTTATTTATTTATTTATTTATTTATTTATTTATTTGAGGCAGTGGGGGGAGCAGTGGGAGAGAGAGAATCTCAAATAGACTCCCCACTGAGCACAGAACCTGACAAAGGACTCCATCTCATGACCTTGGGATCATGACCCGAGTTGATATCAAGAGTCAGAAGCTGAACTAACTGAGCCACCCAGGTGTCCCTCAAACACCTACTTGTGAAACACAAATTTCAATCTCCAGCAAGGAACTTTTCTTGACTTCCATATCAATATACACAACTGCCTATATGATGGCCCTGCTGATATCTCAAAGACACATGAAGCTGAACTCATGCTTCCTCCAAACCCATCCCATTGTAATGTTCTCTATTTCAGTGAATGGTTCAATGATCCATCTAGGTTTCCTAGTTATTAATCCATGAGTCCCTCTTCAAGCCTCCCTATCCTCCATCCCACTCCCATTTTCCACTGCTACTAATTTTATCTCCTAAGCATCTAGTCCATCCACATTCATGGTATATGCTATATATTATGAAACATCCCTGGCAGGGTATGGGACATCACCCTCCAATCAAACATATTGATATTTTTACAGTGAAACATTAATACATCACTAAATGAGATAGATAATAACTATAAGTAGTTTCATGTCAGTTCATTTCAGGCTTTGCTGTCATATGAATTAATTTAGGTCAGATTTTCCATCAAGTGTACTATTAGAGCTTCCAGCTATCAGAACTGAAGATCAAAACTGTGGCTAAGCAATTGTGAACCTGTGCCACCATTTGTCAAGAAGTAATGTAGATAGTGGTTAAGAGCATAGATACTGAAGCCAGACAGTCTGGGTTCAATTTCATCTATACTACTTAGCAGACTTCAGACAAAAGACTTAACTTCCCTGTACCTTAGTTTCCTCACTTGCAAAATGAAATAAACTACCTACCTCATAGGACTGCTATGGAGATTAGATAAGCTAATACATGTAAAATTCTTGAAGCAGTGTTTAGCACAAAGTAAGCACTCAATGAATATTAACCTCCAGGAAGTTTTTACTATTAACAGACAATGCTGTAGAGTTCAATGTGCTTGTATGTGTGCAACCATGAATACTTCCTAGAAGTAGGATTATTGGGTCAATTAAAATTTAGATAAATAGAGAGCAGCTCAGGCAGTGGCTCCGCCAGTGGCTCAGTGCAGAGGGGGCTGTCCGCCCTGGGAGCGCGATTCCAGCGGCACAGGCCCTAGAGCCCAGGGCGCAGGGGACACAGCCCAGGATCCTGTGCTCCCCCGGGACAGGTGGGGCGGGGAGGGCCCAGGACAGCGGGGACGCTCCTGCCCCGGGGCCCCCGAGCTGTGCAGGTCATCACCCCTGCCCCAGGAGTATCCAGGCCCCTGCGGACTGGGAGCTCGGTAGTTACTGGGGAGCTGACTCCAGAGCTGGGGGGCTTGTCACCGCCACTGTTGTTCCTCCTCTGTTGTTCCTCCTCCTCGTGTCATTTGTGCCTGAGACTGAGCAGGGACCTCACAGGATAAACAGTTTCCACTGAGCCCTGCACATGGCAGGGGGCTGGGCAGCTCCCCCAGGTGCACCCACCTAAGAATAAGCACAGCAGGCCCCTCCCCCAGAAGACCAGCTGGAAGGACATGGGAAGAGCAAGTATTAACCAAGCAGCACTGGAAAGTTCCAGGGGAAGTCGAGGGATTTACAGTATATATAATCAGAGGATACTCTCCCTTGATTTTTGTTTTCTGTTTGTCCCCCCCGACTACCACCTTTTTTTTTTTCTCTCTCTCTCTCTTTTTCTCCTTTTTCCAGTACAACTTGTTTTGGGCCACACTGCACTGAGCAAAATGACTAGAAGGAAAAACTCACCACAAAAGAAAGAATCAGAATCAGTATCTCTTCCAGAGAGTTACAAAATTTGGATTACAATTCGATGTCAGAAAGCCAATTCAGAAGCACAATTATAAACCTACTGGTGGCTCTAGAAAAAAAGCATAAAGGATTCAAGAGACTTCATGACTGCAGAATTTAGATCGAATCAGGCTGAAATTAAAAATAAATTAAATGAGATTCAATCCAAACTGGAGGTCCTAACAATGAGGGTTAATGAGGTAGAAGAATGAGTGAGTGACATAGAAGACATGTTGATGGCAAGGAAGGAAACTGAAGAAAAAAGAGAAAAACAATTAAAAGATCATGAGGATAGGTTAAGAGAAATAAATTTCCACAGAAGGAAAAAAAAATCTACGTTTAACTGGGGTTCCAGAGGGTGCCGAAAGTGAAAGAGGTCCAGAAAGTGTATTTGAACAAATAATAGCTGAGAACTTCCCTAACTTGGGAAGGGAAACAGACATTCAGATCCAGGAGATAAAGAGGTCCCCCCCTAAAATCAATAAAAACTGCTCAACACCTCCACATTTAATAGTGAAACTTGCAAATTCCAAAGATAAAGAGAAGATCCTTAAAGCAGTAAGAGACAAGAAATCCCTAACCTTTAAGGGGAGAAGTATTAGGAAAACAGCAGACCTCTCCACAGAGACCTGGCAGGCCAGAAAGGGCTGGCAAGATATATTCAGGGTCCTAAATGAGAAGAACATGCAGCCAAGAATACTTTATCCAGCAAGGCTCTCGTTCAGAATAGAAGGAGACATAAAGAGCTTCCAAGATAGGCAGAAACTGAAAGAATATGTGACCTCCAAACCAGCTCTGCAAGAAATATTAAGGGGGACTCTGTAAAAGAAAGACGATGCCCAAAGAAAATACACAAAAACAGGGACTGAATAGGTATCATGATGACACTAAATTCGTATCTTTCAATAGTAACTCTGAACGTGAATGGGCTAACTGATCCTATCTAGAAGACGCAGGGTTTCAGACTGGATAAAAAAGCAAGACCCATCTATTTGCTGTCTACTAGAGACTCATTTTAGACATAAGGACACCTACGCCTAAAAATGAAAGATTGAAGAACCAGTTATCATTCAAAAAGTCCTCAAAAGAAAGCAGGGTTAGCAATCCTCATATCAGATAAATTAAAGTTTATCCCAAACTGTAGTAAGAAATGAAGAGGGACACTATATCATACTTAAACGGTCTATCCAACAAGAAGACCTAACAATCATGAATATTTATGCCCCTAATGTGGGAGCTGCCAAGTATATCAATCAATTAATAACCAAAACAAAGATAAACTTAGATAATAATACACTAATACTGGGAGACTTCAACACGGCACTTTCTGCAAATGACAGATCCTCTAAGCACAACATCTCCAAAGAAATAAAAGCTTTAAATGATACACTGGACCAGATGGATTTCACAGATATTTACAGAACTTTACATCCAAATGCAACTGAATACACATTCTTCTCAAGTGCACATGGAACTTTCTCCAGAAGAGACCACATACTGGGTCACAAATCACGTCTTAACTGATACCAAAAGATTGGGATTGTCCCCTGCATATTTTCAGATCATAATGCTTTGAACCTAGAACTTAATCGCAAGAAGAAATTTGGAAGAAATTCAAACACGTGGAGGTTAAAGAGCATCCTGCTAAAAGATGAAAGGGTCAACCAGGAAATTAGAGAAGAATTAAAAAGACTCATGGAGACTGATAAAAATGAAGATGCAACCATTCAAAATCTTTGGGATACAGCTAAAGCCGTCCTGGGAGGGAAATACATCACAATATAAGCATCCCTTAAAAAATTGGAAAGAACTCAAATACACAATCTAACCTTGAACCTAAAGGAACTGGAGAAAGAACAGCAAATAAAACCAATACCCAGCAGAAGAATAAAGTTAATAAAGATTTGAGCAGAGCTCAATGAAATAGAGACCAGAAGAACTGTAGAACAGATCAACAAAACCAGGAGTTCGTTCTTTGAAAGAATTAATAAGATAGATCAACCATTAACCAGACTTATTAAAAACAAAAGAAAAAATATTCAAATTAATAAAATCACGAATGAAAAAGGAGAGACCACAACCAATACCAAGAAAATACAAATGAGTTGAAAAACATATTATGAGCAGCTATATGCCAATAAATTAGGCAATCTAGAAGACATGGACGCATTTCTGGAAAGCCACAAACTAGCAAAACATGAACAGGAAGAAATAGAAAACCTGAGCAAGCCAATAACCAAGGAGGAAATTGAAGCAGTCATCAAAAACCTCCCAAGACACAAAAGTTCAAGGCCAGATGGCTTCCCAGGGGAATTCTATCAAACGTTTAAAGAAGAAACCATACCTATTCTACTAAAGCAGTTCTGAAAGATAGAGAGGGACGGAATACTTCCAAACTCATTCTATTAAGCATCACCTTAATTCCAAGACCAGACAAAGAACCCACCAAAAAGGAGAATTATAGACCAATATCCTTGATGAACACAGATGCAAAAATTCTCAACAAGATACTAGCTAATAGGAACCTACAGTACAGTAAGAAGATGTACTTCATCCCACCATGACCAAGTGAGATTTATCCCTGGGGTGCAAGGCTGGTTCAACACTCGTAAAGCAATCAACGTGATAGCTCACATCAACAAGAGAAAAAACAAGAACCATATGATCCCTCAATAGATGCAGAGAAAGCATTTGAAAAAATACAGCATCCATTCCTGATCAAAACTCTTCAGAGTGTAGGGATAGAGGGAACTTTTCTCAGCATCTTAAAAGCCATCTATGAAAAGCCCACAGCAAATATCATTCTCAATGGGGGAGCACTGGGAGCCTTTCCCCTAAGATCAGGAACAAGACAGGGATGTCCACTCTCACCACTGCTATTCAACGTAGTACTGGAAGTCCTAGCCTCAGCAATCAATGACAAAAAGAAATAAAAGGCATTCAAATTGGCAAAGAAGAAGTCAAACTATCCCTCTTCACAAATGACATGATACTGTACTTAGAAAACCCAAAAGACTCCATCCCAGGATTGCTAGAACTCATACAGCAATTTGGCAGTGTGGTGGGATACAAAATCAATGCCCAGAAGTCAGTGGCATTTCTATACACTAACTGAAGAAAGAGACTGAAGAAAGAGAAATTAAGGAGTCAATCCCATTGACAATTGCACCCCAAAGCATAAGATACCTAGGAATAAACCTAACCAAAGAGGTAAAGGATCCATACCCTAAAAACTACAGAACACTTCTGGAAGAAACTGAGGAAGACACAAAGAGATGGAAAAATATTCCATGCTCATGGATTGGAAGAATTAATATTGTGAAAATGTCACTGCTACCCAGGGCAATTACACATTTAATGCAATCCCTATCAAAATACCATAGACTTTCTTCAGAGAGTTAGAACAAATCATCTTAAGATTTGTATGGAATCAGGAAAGACCCCGAATAGCCAGGGGAATTTTAAAAAAGAAAACCATAGCTGGGGGCATCACAATGCCAGATCTCAGGTTGTACTACAAAGCTGTGGTCATAAAGACAGTGTGTTATCTGCACAAAAACAGACACATAGATCAATGGGATGGAACAGAGAATCCAGAAATGGACCCTCAACCCTATGGTCAACTAATATTCGACAAAGCAGGAAAGACTATATACTGGAAAAAAGACAGTCTCTTCAATAAATGGTGCTGGGAAAATTGGACAGCCATGTGCAGAAGAATGAAACTAGACCACTCTCTTGCACCATACACAAAGATAAACTCAAAAAGGATAAAAGATCTAAATGTGAGACAAGATTCCATGAAAATCCTAGAGGAGAACACAGGCAACACCCTTTTTGAACTTGTCCTCAGCAACTTCTTGCCAGATACATCAATGAAGGCAAGAGAAACAAAAGCAAAAATGAACTATTGGGGCTTCTTCAAGATAAGAAGCTTCTGTACAGCAAAAGAAACAGTCAACAAAACTAAAAGGCAACCTACAGAATGGGAGAAGAGATTTGCAAATGACCTATCAGATAAAGGGCTAGTATCCAAGATCTATAAAGTACTTATTAAATTCAACAGCAAAGAAACAAACAATCCAATCATGAAATGGGTAAAAGACATGAAGAGAACTATCACAGAGGAAGACACAGACATGGCCAAAATGCACATGAGAAAAAGCTCGCATCACTTGCCATCAGGGAAATACAAATCAAAACCACAGTGAGATACCACCTCACACCAGTGAGAAAGGGGAAAATTAACAAGGTAGGAAACAACAAATGTTGGAGAGGAGGTGGAGAAAAGGGAACCCTCTTGTACTGTTGGTGGGAATGTGAACTGGTGCAGCCACTCTGGAAAACTGTGTGGAGGTTCCTCAGAGTGTTAAAAATAGACCTGCCCTATGACCCAGCAATTGCACTGCTGGGGATTTACCCTAAAGTTACAAATGCAGTGAAACTCCAGGACACCTGCACCCCAATGTTTCTAGCAGCAATGTCCACAATAGCCAAACTGTGGAAGGAGCCTTGGTGTCCTTTGAAAAATGAATGAATAAAGAAGCTGTGGTCTATGTATACAATGGAATATTACTCAGCCATTAGAAATGTCAAATACCCACCATTTGCTTGGACGTGGAGGGTCCTGGAGGGTATTATGCTGAGTGAAATAAGTCAATCGGAAGAGGACAAACATTATATGGTCTCATTCATTTGGGGAATATAAAAATTAGTGAAAGGGAATAAAGGGAAAGGAGAAAAAATCAGGGAAAATATCAGTGAGGGTGACAAAACATGAAAGACACCTAACTCTGGGAAATGAAAAAGGGGTAGTGGAAGGGGAGGTGGATGGGGGATTGGGGTGACTGGGTGAGGGGCACAGAGGGGGCACTTAGCAGGGTGAGCGCTCGGTGCTATGATATTGTTGGGAAATTGAACTCCAAAAAATTTTTAAAAAATAAAAATAAAAATAGATAAATAGTAGAAATTGCCCTGCTTCAAATTTCCAACAATTAACAAGTAACATCCCCAAAATGATAGAGGAGCTTATCATCCTCCCAATATCCTCAAAGCACTGTCTCAATTCAACCAATTTTGAAAATCTAAAAGGTACAAAAAATATCTCATTGTTTTTATGATTCCTTTAATCACAAGAAATTCCTTTAAAATTCCTTTAATTATGAGAGAAGAACATATTTCATGTATGGCTATCTGTGTCTCTCTATTTTCATGTTTTCTGCTCATTTTTATTTGTGATGCCATGACTGTATTTTTTTGGTGGTATCTCTTCTGCTTATTTTTAATTGTGCCATTCCTAAGACTTTTTTTCTTTTATTGCAGTATAATTGACAGTATATTGAAAATGTAATTGAAGTATATTTTATTTTCAGGTGATTTGATACATAATGATAACAGAATGACATAACAGAATGGTCACCACAATCTGTACATATTGCAAAATGATCACTTATAATCACTAAACCAAGAAACTGAGGTTTCACAATATTTTAAAAATCTTATTAAAGAAATAATAGAAACTAAGAGGTTTCTTTCATATCCATACATATGTATGAGTGTGTATTTACATATAAAATATTTTTAGTATGTCATATACTAAAGTTGCTCCACACCTCACTAGAATGAGCTTACCTTAGAAGGCCTGCCACACTCAGTCACTAAGCAGGAGCAGCCAGCAGGAAGCATGGTCTCAGTGCAAACACTGTAGCCTCCAGGGGCAGCAGCCAGGGCCATCAGTCAGCTATGTTTACTATAGGAGATCTCAGTAGTATATTCTGGAGGTAGACCATGGTCTACCTTTGTATCTTACAGATCTGCTTCTCCATGAAGGATCCTCTGGGTCTTTCTCCCAGAGGAAGTTTAGTGGGATAAACTAGAACTTCATCACTGCAGTTTGACATAGGGCCACAAATGGCATTCAGCCTTGTTCCCTTCTACTTTTCATTCTATGGTCCTTGTACCTTCACCTATTATCTCAGGAGGTGTGGGTGCCTCACGTGTAGTGTGACCCAGGACCTCCTTCCTAAGGAGTGTGAACTCTTACCAATTATGCTTTTTTTTTTTTTTTAGATCACACCACTATAACATGTCCATTCATGTTCCCAGTGGGTCAAAGAAGTACCCACAGGTTCGCAAGGATCACCTGAGTGCCAAACATATTCTTTCCTGTCCCATTATGGGAAACTGTCCTATGTCTTCCCACTACCCAATGTTGTTAACCCCTGCCATGCTGGTAATCACCTGCCTCTGGTCTCTGGGCATAAAATGTCCAAAGAGCCCTGACAGTAGGTAAAGCTTGCAGCTCAATGAGACCCTTGCTGTGTCCCCTGCAAGAGTCAACCTATTTTGAGGATTAAGATCTTCAATGAACCCTGGAGTTACAGGGACAGGAAGTACAAATTCCCCCAATGGGCCATTGGAAATGGTGGCTTTTATTACAGGACTTGCGTGTTCTTACTGAAGACATAGCACCATATAGAGGCCTCTGGTTTAATATATGTATTGTATCTTGAAAGATGGAATCTCATTCTCTCAGAGTGTTACTTCTGAAAGTATGCCTTTGCAAGGGTGTTTTACCTGCTTCTGCATGGTGTGATATATGACACAAACTGTATATCCCATGGACCTATTCCTCCACTTCATGGGAAAGTGGGTCCCCTGGTCAGACACTATGTTGTATGGGTCAATACCTATGAGTCATCTCATAGCCCTAAGATAGTACTGCTGGCTGCGGTCCTATAGGCAAGAAGAGCAAATTTATATCTAGAATATATATCTATCCCTATAAAGGTGAACTGCTGGCCATTCTAGGACAGAGGAGACTAGTGTAGATAATTGCCATGAAGTGACTTGTTAGTCTCCTTTTAGAATCATGTCATACTGGGGGCTGAGCATTGGCCCTCGATTCTTCCAAGCTTCTAAGAGCCATCTTATCAGAGAGTTTGTCTCATCCTCTGTAGTCTGGACAAGAGACTTGTTCAGAGCAAGTACCACCAAATAAATGAATTCCTGGTTCTATCTTAGATTCCAGGTCCTTGAAAAATCGCCCTGGAAATCCAATCCCAGGCATAATACTCTGGCTCCTGCCAGTACAATACAGCTAAGTCTTAGAATGCCTTTGGTATATAGTCTCTCCATTATCAGACCCACCAGCTGGGATTTGCTGGAGTTTAATTAGCCTGGAAGCCAGGAAAGTAACTAGGAACCATTCCTAAGGGGGACACTTGTCACCTTACATGTGGCCTCTACAGAGTCCTCCAGCAAAGGGTGAGCTATTTTTTGAACTTGGAGGATTCTAGAGATTTGGCAGAGCCAACCTTCTTAGAAATGTCCATCTAAATCTCAAATGCTATGTGTCAGGGCTCCAGGGTCCCAACATTGAATACTGAACTTAGCATAACAGATCTGTCTTAAATGGGGTGCATTCAAATGTCTCTGGAGCTCTGTGACTCTCAAATCTTCATTTTGTTGTCCATCTGTCTTTGATCTTCTTCTCAGAAGATGTAACTCTCTGTAAGTTACCAAAAAGACCCCCTCCTTCCCACACTTAGCTTTTACCAGCCGTCAGTT
The DNA here is from genome assembly GCF_048164855.1 of Canis lupus baileyi. Taxonomy (NCBI): domain Eukaryota; kingdom Metazoa; phylum Chordata; class Mammalia; order Carnivora; family Canidae; genus Canis; species Canis lupus. The sequence continues at coordinate 12,226,538 of NC_132851.1, read as the reverse complement.
TTTCATTATCCCTTGGCAGGATGGCAATACCACTTAGTGCTAACAATCCAGTGCTGCCATCGTCATAAACTTCGCCCCCATATCTCTCAAATGTCTGAATCATCCCACCTCCTTGAAGGCATTTCCCTGTACTGGAACATTTTATCAGGTTACCACGGGTAGAACATTTAGTAGTTGGGCAACCAAGTTGTGCCAGGGTTGATCTATGGGGGGGGGGGCATCTTCTTTGCTTAATGCACTAGTCCCATATCCTCACCCTTCCACCTGTTTTCTTGAGCCACTCTCATAACCACTTGTGTTACTTTAGATCCACTGAGAAGCATATGCCAATAAGAGATGATGCACACAAGAGATTTTTGTGAGGAGGGAGCCTTCAGACCATAACTCCTGTGAAAGGAGGTAGGGAACTAAGAAGTAAAAAGGATAGGGTAGGAGGAGCCATTGATAGCATAGTTCCAAGAAAGATTGAACCCAGGGCAATTCTTGATTCAAAAGTGTTAGGAAGAGTCCAGCATCTTTCAAGAATGGATTTGCTGTAATACCTTCACCATGCTCAGTCATTGGCTGAAAGCTGCTCACAAGAAGTATAATCTCAGCACAAAGGCAGTGTTGGATCCATTGGGATGTCAGATGAAGCCATCGGTCAATTCAGGTCCCTGCTCCCTACAGCTGGAGACCTGAGCAACAAATTTTCATGACTGCCACATCTGTAATTCTACTCTACTACAGTCTATGAAAAATTTAAGAATCCTAATTTTAAAAGATTGTATGCTTAACCAAATCTTTATTTTAAGACAGGACTAACTCTAAGTCATCAGAGTCTTAAAGCACAACTTCACATCTCTCCTTTCTGTTTCATAACAGTAATTTTTCTCTCCTCTGAATACATTATATCAAGATTATGTTTTGAATTATGGAAGTTAACCAGAGCTTAACTATAAGATTAATGAATATTTACTGTACATGGAGTACTCAGGACATATTATAAAAAACCAGAAATTTTCTAAAACAAAAAGGTAATTTGTTATATTGATTTTCTAACAGTGGTAGAATTCTGCAAGATTCACAGAGGGCTTTCTTTATGTTGATCTTCCACCAAACCCTGATCAGTGTTCATCATTGAGCACTAATTGATTGCCTTATTGAATTAATGTATTAATATATTGAAGTCAAATTTGTATTTGAATTTTGAATGGGTACATTCCTAAATTTTTCTACATTTTCAATTCTTTTCAGTCTCAGGAGCAGCTTATACTATATACTTCAATGGCATAAGAAGCACTGTTTATAACAGCTGTTGTTTTTCCTATTAATGCTTTTAAATTGGCTTCTGTTTCTAGATTGACAACCTCTATTACAACTCAGGTTGTTGGGGATTTGAATATAAAAGGAACTCTGGTGGATAATTAGCATACTATACTACCTCTGGGAAGAAGGTATATTTTTGATCAACGTCTCTAAGTACAGGCAGTGTATGCTTAGTACTTATTTTCTGCTAAACTTAAAATTAACTCATGTCATGGGAAGCACAGCTATTGAGGATTTTTGTTTTGTCAGATATTTTCTTTTGAACTTAACAGTCCTTTGTAACCTTAGATGCTCACTTACTCATAATTGAAAGGCTGTTTTAAGATCCAGTGACCAGAAATACAAAGGTCTGAAGGCTCCCTCCTCACAAAAATCTCTTGTGTGCATCATCTCTTATTGGCATATGCTTCTCAGTGGATCTAAAGAAATACATCTTTTTGGTTGACCCTTGGAACTATTGCACATGCAGGAAAACACTACTGGTGCCCACCCTGAGGCCCTTTGTCCATCCTGCAGCAGCTGTGAGCACTGTCTGCCCACAGCTGTTCCTATATCTGGAAACATCCTCAATCAATGGGAGCAGACTCACCCTGAGAGTTGCACTCTGCCTCCCCACTTCCCGCCCCCATGGGAAATCCACAGACAGTGACTAACATAGGGATGCAAACTTCTGGTCTCCTTTCCTCAAAGCAGGAGCATCTCTGCGATGCAATTCATGTCCCAGAACTCCCTAAGTAAGTCACTTGCCCATCTTCAACTGCATCTGGGGAACCGGACCTAACATGGCACATAATATGATAATCTTAATAATTCCATGAGCTTTATATACGATCCACACTTTCCTTTAAATAGCATGGTAAATTTACCAGCAATATAGTCCTAGGAAAAAACTCAGATTGTAGGAAAAGAGGAGAGACGATATGGAAACCTTTGCAGGTAAATTCACCTACAGGACATGGTCAATGTGCTGCTGCTCCTGAAATCTGAGAAAAATGAAACAAACGAAACAAAACAAAAGACACTCAAATTAAATATAAACATTTTCTTTTCCCTCTACCTGTGAAGAAAAGATTTGGTTAAAGACCCACGCAACCATCCATAGAAATCATCTTGTCCTCAATACAAAGCAAACAACTCTCTGTATGGATCAGATGGTGAATGGAAGACACTAGTCATTGGAAAGACATTGTTTCAACAAAGACAATGGTGGAAGAATGAAAGTAAACCTCTCTTACAGAATAAAGTTGCCACAAGAATAAGAGACAACTCTTCAAAATTCTAACTTATCAGAAAGATATGGGACACAATCAAACTAGGAAATAATGAAAGCAGAGTATTCTAAAATCAGGAATTTTTTTTCAACATGAAAAGCATAGTTGCTAATTCTAAATCTAAACTGAAACACACCCCCTCAGTCCCATCATGAGAAATGTATTAATCATGTCTTTTTATTTCATATTTTTTATGCTTTGACACTTGGGGGTCTTACTGACCTTAGAGGGCAACCCTTCCAGGGCTGGTCAATTCCTAGAGATAAATAAAGGACTCATAGTGCACTTTTCATATGAAAACTAAATAATCTAGAGCTCATATCCCCACCACCAACTTTATCAGTCTCTCACACTGGACCGCTGTCAACCAGCCCACTCATCCCAGAGCCAAATCACTAGAGACAGTCCCCATGCCCCAGAGTCCACTGAAGTTATTCAAAATAGCCAATCCTGAGCCTGCTTGCCCTGCATATCCTGTTCCTTTCCATGGGAACCACAATAAATTCTCTTGCCCATGTTTCTCCCCAACCCCCACTTCTTGGACTTACTTCTGCTGCCTCCTGACCAACTGGTGCTTCCTGCATCGTGTAGCCAACACTCCCTGGCATGCCACACATTCTATTTCCAGGAATCTAATAATAAACTTCTTCCTTCATAGCAGTCATTTCCATGTTTGCATGTCTTACCACACCTGATTAAAACTAACCCTGGCGACTAAAACAAGAAATCATCAGAAAAATCCAAATTGAGAGACATTCTGCAAACTACTGTTCTACAAGGTATTCTTCAAAACTGTCGAGGTCACAAAAGACAAGTAAAATCCAGCAAATCGTCACAGATTTGAGGTGCCTAAAGAGACATAACAACTAAATGTAATGCAGTATCCTAAATTGAACTTCGAAACAAAAAAAGAACATTAGTTTAAAAACTGAAGAAATTCAAATTAAATCTATAACTGGTTAATAGTATTTTAGCAACGTTAACTAGTTAGTTTTGATAAATGTACTATGGCTATGTAAGCTGTTAACATTAGTGGAAACTCAGTGAAGGCTGTACAGGAACTCTCTGTTACTATCTTTGCAACACTTCTATAATCTAAAATTATTTTAAAATGAAACGACTAAAATAAAAAAAGCTAAAAGAAAAAAAAAAAGCCCTGAAACCCGAAACCCTAAATTAAGTCAATGAACATCTTGGATGTGGTAGAAAATGAAATTACTGACAGAAGATAAGCCAGAATGATTCATTCAGAGGTCAAAAGAAAAGTATGCAATATTAAAATAAGCTAAAAGACAAAAAAGAGAATAAGAAAAGATAAATTCATAATATGTTACAAAAGGAGAGGTAGGAGAGAATAAAATGGAAATGATAACAGAGGAAGTACTTGAATTTCAAGTAATGCATGTAAGTAGTTACCAAGGAAAACTAATGGAAAGAAATACACTTGAAAAAAAATTTTCATTCCAAGATCAAGGAAAATCTTTGCATCCAGGAAAAACATAGAACAAAAGTCAAACTGACTTCAGATTTCCAAAGTGTAACACTAAATGCCAAAGTCAAAAGATTTTGAATAGAAAAATCCACACCAAATAAAGTTATGGTAGGTATAAATAATTATGTATACATGTACTCTTGTATATCCCTAATACATTCAATATATATAATATCTTGTTACATAATACACTCAAAATATAATTTCTGTATGTAATCAGAAGTCTTTAAAAATGTGTATTTTATACTTCCAGGACATCTCAGTTAGATTAGCCACATGTCAAGTGCTTGATAACCACATGGGACTAGTGGCCATCATGTAAGCACAGAGGTCACAACATAAGAAACCATCATGATGACCTTAGAGTAAGAGATAGTTCCTTTTTTTTTTTTTAAGAGATAGTTCTTAAACAGACTCCAAAATAACTAATCACAAAAGAAAGATAATTAAGTTACATTTAAATTATTATTTTTTGTTCATCAAAATTAACCATAAGAGAGTTAAAAGATCAGTCATGGATTAGAAGGTGTATGAAACACTTTTAATCAAGTGTTCCCCAGATTATATAAAGAACCCCCAAATCAATAATAAAAATAAAAACAAACAAAAATATAATCTCTCAATACAAAAGGATAAGTCAAGATTTAAAAGGACTATATTAGTCTACTAAAGCTGCCATTAACAAAATACTACAGACTGTATGGACTAAGAAACATAAACTTATTTTCTCACAATTCTGGAGGCTGGGAAGTTTAAGATCAGGGTGTTGGCCAATTCTATTCCTGGTAGGGGCTCTCTTCCTGGCTTGCTGACAGTTGCCTTCTCACGGTAAAGAAAATGAGAATGAAAGAGAGAGGGAGAACATGCACCAGTTTGAGCTAATTAACATACCATCTCCTCACATAGCTCACTTTTGTCTTTTCTTATAAGGACACTAATTCTATTGGATCAAGGCCCACCTTTATGATGCCATCTAATCTTCGTAATCTCCATAAAGGCCCTGTATTCTCCAAATACAGTCACAATGGGGGGTTGGAGCTTAATCAGATGAATTTGGGGGGACACAATTTGGTCCATAGCATTCTGACACTGGCCCCTCAAAATTCATGTCCTTCTCACATGCAAATATATTCATTCCATCCCAACAGCTCCCAAATTCTTAAATCATTCCAGCATCAATTCTAAAGTTTAATCAGTCTTGTCTAAATATCATGTAAATCAGATATGGGGTGAGATTTGCTGTATAATTCATCCTAAGGCAATATTCCTCTACACTGTGAACCTGTGAGACCAGACTAGTTATGTTTTTCCAAAACATGATGGTGAGACAGGCACAGGATAGACATGCTCATTCCAAAAGGGAGAAATAAGAACAAAGAAAAGGGTGACAGGTCCCAAACAATTCTAGAAGCCAGCTAATTCCATTACAATGCAATGGGGCCCTGAAGGTGAGTGGTGGACAGAGGGTTGTTTGTCATTCACAGTACAAAACGATTCCTTGGTTATGATTCAGAAAACAAGGAATTCAAATGCCGAAGTAAATCAGAAGCAGCACGTCATGGATGAGAACGTTGCAGATTATATACATTACCTAATGGAAGAGGTTGCAGATGCTTACAAGAAACAATTCTCTCAATATATAAAGAACTATGTAGGGACACCTGAGTGGCTCAGCGGTTGAGCATCTGCCTTTGTCTCACGGCGTGATCCTGGGGTCCTGGGATTGAGTCTCACATGGGGTCCCTGCAGGGAGCCCACTTCTCCCTCTGCCTATGTCTCTGCCACTCTCTCTGTGTCTCTCATGAATAAATAAATAAAATCTTAAAAAAAAAAACCAACAATGTAGCTCCAGGCATACGGGAGGAGATGTATAAGAGAGCTCAGGCTGCTCTACAGGAGAATCCAATCTATGAGAAGAAGCCTAAGAAAGACATTAAAAAACAGAGGTGGAATCATCCCAAAATGTCTCTTGTCCTGAAGAAAGACTGAGTAGCTCAGAAGATGACAAACTTCCTAAGAGCTCTAGTGTGGGCTGCTAAAAGCTGAAAAGCCAAACACGATTTTCTTATGAAGATTTCTCAGCTAAAGACAATAAATCTATTGAACAAGCAGCTTAAAAAAAAAAAAAAAAAAAAAGCAAATTCCATTAGGTCTAAAGGCTTTAAAATAACCCCTTTGGCTCAATATCCTGCCTTCCAGGCTCACCAGTATGGCAGTATCACCCTCATGGTTCCGTGGGGGCCACACTATCTCTGGTTCAGTGAGGCACGTTAGCCAATGTGAGAGCCCAGTAAGTAGGGCTTTCTGAAGGAAACAGCCAGCAACCTGGGCCTGTGCTGAGTGGCAGCCCTGATGACCTCTGAATCATTCTGGAGGTCATTCGTCTACCTCCCTGAAGAATAAGGCAGGCACGTTGACAGCCAAATAGCTGTAGGGTCCAGTCCTGTAGAATTCAAGAAGTCTGACGGCTTTCCTGCACTCTATCCCATTTTCTCTCTCCCCTTTAGTTCCAACTGGCAGCATCTCGGCTGGTATAATTGCATCTCTATTTCTGGCTTCTGTTGGCTGAGTAAGTCCATGAGTCACACCCATGATGTCCTTATCAAATGGCTTCGTCCATACCTTTACTGTGTTCATCAGAACAAACTTCCTTGGTTTTTGCAATATGGAGAGGCGCAGAGAATTTTCTAAATCTTTGAGTTTGGTTCCTTTTTGTTCAACCATTCCTTCATTGATTCATCTCTGTGCTCTTGCTTTTTATTATAAGGAGTCAGAAGAACCCAGCCTGCATCTTCTACATTTTGCTCAAAAATCGCCTCTGATAAATATCCAGTCTCATATTCACAAGTTCTATCTTCCACAGAACAGAACATGTCAGTCAAGTTCTTTGCCATTTTGTTGTGAGGGTTGTCTTTCCTGCAGTGTTCCAGCCTGTTCTTCATTTCTATCTGAGACCTCTCCAGAATGACCTTTAACATTCATATTTCTACCAACATTTTGTTCAAGATTTTTTATTTTTTCTCTAAAAACAGGGAGGTTTTCTCTCCAGCTCTCCTCTTTTCTTTCTGAAGTCTCACCAGAATCACCTTCAGTATCCACATTTCTGACCATAATCTCTTCATGACAATCTCTGTTTCCTAATGTGCATCTCAAAATCCACCTCCATATTTTTAGGTGTATTTGTTCTAGCAGCACTCTGCTTCTTTGTATTAGTCAGCTAAGGCTGCATATCAAACACCACAAATCAGGTAGCTTAAACAAAAGAAATTTGTTTTCTCACTGTTCTAGAGGCTAGAAGCCCATGATCAATGTGCCAACTGATCCAGATTCTGATGAGACTGCCTTTCTGGCTTACGGACTGCCACCTTTTTGTTGTTCCTTCATATGGCCTTTCCTCAGTGCATGGCATGTGGGCAGGAGGAGAGAGAGCCAGAGAACTTCCTTGTTTCTTTTTATAAGGACACTAATCCAGCAGATCAGGGCCCCACACTTATGACCTCACTTAACTCTATATCCATAAAGGCCCTATGTGCAAATATAGTCACATTAGGGATAGAGGCTTCAATATAGGAGTCTGGAGGCACACAAACATCCAGTCCACAATGAGGACACTTCACAATAGAATATCCAAATGGCAAAAATGCATGTGGAAATGTAATCAACATCCTTTATCTTCAGGGTGATATAAATAAAAACCCAATGAATATTACTATTTACCTAGCAAAAGGGCTAAAATGAAAAGGACAGACAATAACAAATACTGACAAAGATACACAGCAACTGAAATTCTCCAGCACTGTAAGCAACTATAATTTTCTTTACAGTATGAATTGTTACAACCACTTTGAAAAATATTTTGGTACCCTCTACTAAAGTTGAGTATATTCCATATACTCTGACCCAGAAACTCTACAATCATACATTTACCAAGAGATATAAAAAAAAAAAAATTCTAGCAATCTTATTAACAGCAGCCATATTTGGAAATAACCCAAATGTCCATTGACATAATAACATATAAATTATTAAGGTATATTCATATAATAGTGTACCACAGAACAACGGAACTGATCAAATTACTTGTTATTAGATCAAGTTTCCCAGAAACAGACCCTGAGATGAGAATTCAAGTCCAATTCATTTATTTGGAAGTTGAGCTCAGGTAACATTGCTAGAGAAGTGAGGAAATGAGACAGGGAAGGGAATATAGCCAACAGAGGGTACACTGGCAAGCCACTTAGCATCGTGACTGGGTAAAGCTTAATCCCCCAGCAGAACTCTAAGAATCAGTGAAAGGTGCGTGCCCCAGAGTTACTCCACTGTAGGACTGAGGGAGCTTTCTTATGCACAAGCTTCTGTCAGCCATTGACTGAGATCTACTGGCCAGTTATTAATCTCTCTGGACTTTAGGCTCTCAGATGCCCCCAGAAAGCCTTCAGGCAAGCGGGATTCTGTCTTCTTAACGACAGTGGTAGGTAGGTCTTAGAGAATGTGGGGAGAGTACTGATGTCAGAGTCTGCCATCAACCTGCAATACAACACAGAGGAATCTCACAAATATTATGCTGAGAAAATAAAAGCCAGACACAAAAAAGTACATACTGCCTGTTTCCATTTACATAGAGTTCGAAACCAGGCAAACTAACTGTGTTAGAAGTCAGGATAGGGGTTGCATTTGGGGAAGGAGAGAGGGGAGACCACGAGAGGGCTCAGAAAGATTTGGGATGCTTATAATGTTATGGTTCACACGACAGTAATTCATTAAACTATATATACACTTATAATTTATGCACATTTCTGTGTGTATGCCATTTCCTATTTAAAAGTTTGGTTCTTTTTAGGGGCACCTGGGTGACTCAGTCAGTTAAACATCTGCCTTAGGCTCAGGTCATGATCCCAGGGTCCTGGGATTAAGCCCCGTGTTGGGCTCCCTACTCAGCGGAGTATCTGCTTCTCCTTCTCCCTCTGCTCATACCCCCTACTACCCTGCCCACTCCCACCACGGTTCATGGTCTTTCTCGGTCTCTCAAATAAGTAAAATCTTTTTTTAAGTGGTTTTTGTTTTGTTTTGTTTTGTTTTTGTCTTTTTTAAATAGGACAGGAGAGGAAATAAGGTCTGCCTTTCAACGTGGGCTGCCCCTATATGGACAGTCACCTATAGGTGAACATTTGTACTCAAAATAATGTCTGCAAATGGAGCTTGCAATCAGTGTTTCTGGCTTTTTCATCAAAGATAAAGCTTAGGGGGCAAAAATATGACATTCAATTCCTATCCAACAATTCAAAATGTATTTTCTCCTCAATGCCGCAATTCCTTTCCTGTGAACAAGAACAGGGAAATAAGGGGCTCCTTCTTTCCACTTAGACAGATGACTCCTCTGTACAAATTAATGTGAATGTCCTATTTATTGAGTAATTATCGTCTTTAAATGATGTGTATAATTTGTGACACACGCACATCATCAAAGAAGAGAAGGTAGGGAAGACAAAAAGATAAGTATATGAAGATTTCTCTCCCAACGTGCAATCTGCCAATCAAAAAGTGCAACTGATTTGCTTACTTTTAAAGCTTCAATTCTTTCTGCTGGACACAGTATCAATAAGGAACCTAAAGCTCTGACTTTCCTAGCTGAAAGGAACAGTGTTTAATAGCCACACTTAATAGCTATAGCATATTTATTACACAATAGATGTAGGCACCAGAAGGAGCAAGAGTATCATGGAGTCATATAATGTTTAGTCATGTTCAGCATCCAAGACCACACAAGCTGTTGCAATTTCTTGCTATGACAGGCTCCTTCGATTAATCTGATTTCGGTTTGTCACAGAGAACAAATTCTAACATAACCCTTGTACCTCCCACCAAAGCTGAACTCATCTCCCAATATAATAATAACAATGTGGAGAAAAGTCTTAATGTATTCTGAGTCAGAATGCTACAATTCTGGAGAACAAGGCACATGGTACCCCAAATGTTAAGCAACTAATTTCAAACATCCTTCCACATTCTCCTTAAAAGTTAAAAAAAAAATCAGTGGATCAGCTTGGGGCTGTCACATTTTCCCGGAAAAATTAATGGCTACCTCGGCAGTAATACAATTAAGAAGAAAAATAGCTGACAATTTCTGAGAATTTAGGAAGTGTTAGGCACTATTCTCAGTACTACACGAGATAATTTGGTTAATCCGCACAACAACTGTGTGGAATTATCTCCATTTGACATAAAAGAAGTTGCAGAGTGGAGATGCTAAATGACCTGTCAAAGATCAGAGTGAGTGGCAGAAACAAGGTTCAAACCCAACAGCCCAGGTCCCAAATCCCTGCTCTTAACTATTACACCCATTGTCTTTCAACTCTTCAGTTGCATTACTGTTACTGAAGTCACAAGGCAAGCAAGCTTTGAAAAGAGAAAAAGATTTAATATAAATTCATTTCCTATTCTTATTCTGGGGGGGGGGGGGAAGCAAAAGGGGTAAACAAAGAGCTAAGAAAGATGATAGAGGGCTTCTTTCTGTCTCATTCTTTGTATAATTTTCATAAAACCTCTTGTTCATGACCTTAGGCTTGTATTGAATAATCAACGTTTTTCCAAAACCTCTTGGACATACAAGTCTCACTCAGTTACATAAGAAAAGAAGTTAGGCAGACATTATAAACCCTTTTATTTTTTTGCAGATAAGTAATAATGTATCCTTAAAAATATACAGAGATGAAAGGAACCTAAGATCTCAAGTTCACAATTCTTTCTTTAACTGTGCTTCCCTGCGGAAATAGAACACCTCTCAGTGTTGTGTATGCATAAAGAACAAGGAGAGGTAGAGAAATACTTATTAGCTGGGGTTTTCATTCTACACTCTAATTTAGTTCTCTAGTCTATTAGCTGGACCACAAAGAAAACTATACTTGTCATAGCTAGAGGTAGACCCACTGTTGGAAACTAAATCACACTAAACATCCTCCTTCATCCTGTTACTGCTAAATTCACACTCAAATTTTAGATCTTACATTTGATGGGAAGGTGTGTTAGAGTACCCTCTTATGTTATTATTGTTCTTATGTAGTCACTGGGACAAATGACATGTGAAGTGTGCTATAATATAGCAGAAGTTCCCAAAATGTGCCAAGATAGAATAATTCAATTAAGTTTAGCCCAAGGTCATGCTATTAGGTTGAAAATTCACCTCATATTCTACTTCCCTGCTAAAAAAAAAGCTCAACTAACTTGCCCAACCAAGCTTAGCAGACAGGGCGGTACAGTGAGTCAAATGACAAAATGGCCCAGATAACAGGATGTCTATAAAACAAAACACCCTAGACTTTATTACTCACTGTAAAATTTAACCATGTAAGCTCTCTTTTATTATAAAGCTCATCTGTATTTATACAGGGACTAAAATCTACTGTGGACCTTCTTTGTCTATAATTTCAAAGTATTCAGGAGAATCGCCTTTCATTTTTCCAATAAACTCCAGGTTACTGGATATCTTAATAATAAAAAATTGATATTATTTTTCACATGATAATTTCTGAAACTACATATATCCCAACCACATGTCCAATTAGGTGTCATTATTCTTATTTTACAAAATAAAAAAATTGAGAACCAGAAAGCTCAAATTATTTGTAAAGCCACACAGCTACTTTAATCTCACTCCAAAATCTTTATTATTTCCCTTTCATAAAACGTCTCATTTGAGCAACATAATAACTCCCTTCATTTACTCAGTTATTTCATCTTCTTCCTTATTAAATCAACGAATTGAAAAGCATGTTCTCAATCACAGCTTTCATAAAACGGAAGAAGCCCAGCCCCTCACCTTTGTGACATTAATCAGAAACACTTTAGGAAACAATAGAAAACTGGACTTAGCTGTTTTCGTAGCAAATAAAAAAACTATAATAACATTTGAAATTTTGAAAATGCCCAATAAGAGAATCCATGTAGTTTATTTAAATTGGTTCTAATCTGTCATTTCAGATTATTCCTCCAACCACTATTCTATTGTTTTCCGGGTTCTTCATTATGAACTCTACTTTGATATTTGGAAGTTAATTCATTTTTTTAAGTCAGTTTAATTTAGTAAAGAAATGCATCACAAGTTTCCATTTCCTCCTGACTCCGTTAATGACTCATTTTTGGCATTATATAGGGCTTTTCCATGAAATACCTTTGCCTGTGTATTTTCTTGGGCCAGAAGCATTTCTCTCAATGACACCTAGTCATTTAATAGTTGACTTCCAATCTTGATAGATACTAGTTTTCCCCAATTTAGAATCTTCCAAATCTGGATTTATCTTCAATATGAAACTCTACTGACTTTATGTGGGTGGTTTTCTTCTTTCCATAACGGGGGAAGTATTGTTCTTAGACTTGGTTTTGCATTTCCTCTCATTCCATCCAAGACTTCTGAGTCAACTTAAGCACCTGCATTTATTCTCTAGTCACAGACAAGTAGTTTCAAAATATGAAGATGACTGAGATAAGATAAAATCTTTATTCTCTACATCTACCAACTTCTGTATAGGTAGATAAAGATTTGCCTTTTATGGCCTCTAATGCTATTTGAAAAAAATAAAGTATCAGTATAGAGGAAGCACTTTCTGTCTTTAAAAAGTATTATCTCTCATAAATTGTAATGTTCCCGTGGGAATTGAAACAGAATTGGGGAGTTTCCAAAATCCCACTTAGTTTGAGATATCGTCAGTACAATCTACTCTCTTAAATGGAGATTTTGGATATGAATTTCCCTAATTGAAGGTCTATATCCAGGACATATTAAAAAGGGACTAAAGTTTGATGACATAATGTTATGCTCTCTAAGAAGAAACTTCTAATTAGAAATCTCTCTATAAGTAAGAGTGGGCTTAATTATCTTGAATCCTGCTCATTTTATGATGTTCCAGGATGCAATTGCTCTTCTCGAATTAATTCATAGAGTCTCCTTTAGCTTAAATTTGGTTAAACCAGTTTTATTTAAAAAATTCAAAAGGTGACTTTATATGCATAAAGTTAATATTAATGCATTCTAAAGCTCCTCTAATTCATTCCAAATTTAGCAGCAAAAGTAGATCAAGTCTAACCTATTTAAAATATACTATAACTAACTTAACTTGTATAGTATCTAAGAATACAAAATTTTAATAGAGTCAAAACAACTATATTCAGATTTATGTAGATCCTGTATAATAAACATTTTTAACTGAAACAATAAAATGTATTAGCTCTGAAGAGGCTCTTCCAGTAATTATGAAAGAAAGAAAAGAAATTAAGCTCCCCAGCTTTAGAGTGGGAGGAATATATTGTTCTTGGAAATTGTCCATCTTTTTCCTGCTGTTCAATTAATTCTCTACTTTCTTTCACTTCTTTCTACCTTTATAACAGTCATATTTTTTCTTCACTTACTTGTTCTCTCTTTAGTTCTTGATCTTTCCATAATCTATATGTTTGGGAAATGTATACTAAGCTTGAATTGTGGTTCCAGGTAGCGATTGTCTTGTTATGTTACTTAGAGACACATGCTAGAGTGTTATATTTAAAGGCAGATGGCAACAATCATATGAACACTCCATGTGGCTGGTTCTCTGTATCCATCAATTTGCAGCTGAGGAGGTTAGTTCCAGCATCTGCAATAATTGATAGAAGAGAAAATAAAACTGGAGAAGACTAGACATTTTCACTCATTAAAAATGTGGTTTCATTTGCTCTGACACAAAATATACTGAATTTGAAAGTTCTTCAAATGGTTCGCTCCTACCAAAAAGCAACTATCTTCCAAATATACATTGCTTATTTCTTCAGAGTAGAAATTTTAACTGGGAGCTATGAATGTATACAACCATCTTAAAGTTTTATGATGCTAGTGAATGCAGCTACCTATCTTATAGGGTTGCTTCACAGCTTGACTCCAAATGTGATAGGTTAAAAACTAATACTGTCACCCAGAGACCCTTCCTTCCAGCTCTCCTCATCTTCATCTTAAAATTTTGCTACTGCTTTTAGATGTATATATCTGCCCCTCAAACCATGTGCTTTTCAAAAATCGAAGAATCTAATCCAAGAAAACAAACTTCCATTGTTTCTAAGACTTACCAAGTTCCACTTCATCTTCAGAAATCCTGTTCCATCTATGAAGTCCTAACTACAAGCAAAGGCCTCTCCAATAAACTCCTGCTCAAGTTACCAAGCTCCTTCCAAAAATAGGTAGGTCCTAGAATCATTTACTCTATGAGTCAGGTGATCCTGACTCCTCCATCCTGGAGTGGAAGAGCACATATACTCAAACACAAAAATGTAAGGACTAATAGTATCACTACCAAATATAATCTATTGTAATATACCAAGTTAATACACAGACATATAAGCATGTATTTACATAGACACACACACACGCGCACACACACACACACACACACACAGATTCAGTTATTGTCAATTACTTCAAAATCTTTCTTAAAAAAGAAAAAAGCTAACTTTAAATACTGTGGCAGACACAACTAAAAGTAACCCCCAATAAGTCACTTCAGGATATATGGTCCACTCCCCACTTGCATAATCCCTTCCTCTTGTGTGTGGGTGGGACCTGAGACTTGCTTCTTACCAATACAATATAGCAAAGGTAATGGATGCCATTCTTATAACTTAACTATATTACATAATGTGACCAAGCTGATGGATGTCATTCCCATTTTGACCCTTAACCAACTGAATTACTTAAGTCTCCAGATAAGATCACAGGTCCAACCGATATTTTGATTTCTATCTGGTTAGACTCTGAACAAAGGACCCAGATAACACATGCCTGAGTCCTACACAGGAAGATTATGAAATAATAAGTGTGTGTTATTTTTATCTGCTAAATTCATGGTAATTTTTTATATAGCAATAGAAAAACTAAAACACATATGTATATAAACTCATTCTGAATTATTTTATGACAACCTTCTTAATTTTAATCTTCATATAAAGCATGTTTTTAAAACACCCACATCGCACATCAAGAATATTTTTGCTGTGAATTTAGAAAGTATTTTCATAATTTTATTTATTCAAGGACAAATATTTCATTTTTGCTTTTTAACCTCTATCTTAAGATATAACCACTGAGTGAAGTTGCAGTCAAACAAATAATGTAATATTTTGTGGATATGTCATTAAGTATTAATTCCTTTTGACTTATAGCTATTTATTTCATATTCTAGAGCTAATAGGTCACTTTTTAGGTGGCATATTTATATTATTATTTATCTTCTGGAAATTTATAACCCTCAGAGTTTGCCTACATTACATACTAGATAAAATGGCTCTCCATAAAAGCAAATCACAAAAAAAAGAGACAAATTTTAGAATCAATTCTAATTCTACTTCAGCAAGGGTTTAAAGTTTTAGCAAATATTGAGCAAAAAAATTCCCTGCTGGTTCTGTTCTTATCCTCTTTTTTTCATGATCTGATTTGGTGTCTTTGGCAGATTTTCTTTTGTGTTTCCCCCTTGATCTTTGTCCCACACAGGTTTGTACTGGAATGATGGCACAGTTGTAAACGTAGTTCATTCTTTCTGAATATGATGCTCAAAAATCATCTCTCTAAGAATTCTCATGAATTATATGCTTATAGTTCCAGCTGCTTCCAATCCTATCAGTTAATACACAAACGAAGCAATAGATACCTTGTCTCCTTCAATTCTCTTAAAAATGACTGCCTGAAAAAAATAAATAAATAAAAATTAAAAACAAATGACTGCCTGAGTTACCAGTTTTTCTGGAAATGACTTCCCTAACTGGATTGCATCTTTCAGAATTTCTGAACACTACTCTTCTCTCTTCTGAGAAGAATCTGTTCTGTGGTAGGAGGAGGGTTTTTATATATGGCTTTGCTGAAGAGGAACAAGCCTATTGGTCCAGAGCACTGCAGCTCCAAGATGCCCACTCCCTTCAATATGAACCTAGTTCAGAAGCCATTCACTCCATAATGCTCTCCTTATTGTTATATCAAACATCACCTTCCCACTAACCCAACCAAGATCTTGCTGTTAACCATTTTTTATTAACTATGTGTGACCCACACTTCCCCAACCATGTCTATGAAATTGAAAAGGAACAGATTCCTTAAGGACAATTACCATATAGCAAAAAGAAAGGGGACTAAAAAGATCTGAACTTAAACAAATCTGAACAGGAGGATATTGCAATGAATAATGACATTTGAAGGTTATGAAAAGGAAGACAGTAACAAAGGTATTTGAGGTATACCTTGAAAGAACAAACTCTGGCAGAAGATTGCTAGAAGTGCCAGAAAGTATTTGTTACCTTCTAAAAAAGGATTGTTGGATATGTTTCTCTATATGCCATTATGAGGCATGGATTTCTCTTGGGTATCATACAACTTACAAAAGGAGACAGACATTGATATCATTTATGGCAGTAAAGGCAAGGTGTGGTGAAAGACCTCCTCTGTCAAATTCTCTATTGAATACAGATCTTAAAATACCTAATTTTTTCAAGATTTGTTTATTTATTTATTCATGAGAGGTGCAGAGAGAGAGGCAGAAAGAAACACAGGCAGAGGGGGAAGCAGGCTCCCCTCAGGTAGCCCAATGTAAGACTGAATTCCAGACCCCAGGCTCATGTCCTGAGCTGAAGGCAGATAGATGCTCAACCACTGAACCACCAGGCGTCTCATAAAACACCTAATTTTTTTAAATTGTGGGTGCTTTTGATAAAAATGAAAGATTCTACTACATCAAAAATCTTTGATAATTCTACAATATTAGTCATTTGTCACATTATTATAATGAGCATGAAAAGGCAGTATAATGACTAATCAGCATGAATATTGGAGACAGATAAACCTATGTTGGAATTTAGCACCCTCCATTCATCAGTGGAGAGCCACTGGATGACTCAATTAAACTCTGTAAACCTCAATTTCATTGGTAAAATATAGGAAATAATAACACTACTTTCATGGTGAAAAATAAATGGCATCCTATTTATAGTGTTTTTCATAGAACCTAACACAATGTAAGTATTTAATATATGCTAGCAATTATTATTATCTTATAGAAGAAATTACTTTTTTATACTTACATACCACTTCATTCCAAAAAATCATGTCGTTTTCAAAATACATGTAGCATATGAAGAGGGTAAAATGAGGAAATTATGAAGAAAAGGAAAATAGAGCTAGAAGTAATACGTTAAATATAGTTGTGAGATAATATAAAGTCATACATACTTTGTTAGATATGAATCATGGACTTAACTCAGAGCTGCCCAGAAGCTACTGTGAAGGAAAACACAATCAGATACATGACTTGAAAAACAAAAATAGAAAGCTGTGTTTAAAAGAAACCCAAATATTCTGAGAAAAATGTGTCACCTCTCTAGGACCTCATAAAAAGGACACTATGTGAGTTGTAAACAATTTCTTCAATTACTTTTTTATAGTAAAGCAGATAGAAAAAAAGTTTTGATTTTCTTATAGTAGCCCTCAAATTTGGCTAATGGAATAACGTCAAAATGGAGTTTAGTAAAAGCAATTTTAAAACAGTGCAGCTTGGGTGCATGGCTCTCTGATGCGAAATAATACACCAATGATTAAATCTTGGTAATAACCACCTGTGTGTAGCACTTTGAAATTTACGATTATTTTTCATTCCAAAAGCTGGGTATGGCAATTATAGCCATCCTTATTTTACAGATACAGAAACCAAGTCTCAAAAAGTCTCCATGATTTGTCCAGAGTTATATAGGAGAAAAGTAAGAGAGTAGAGACTGTTTCTTAATCTCATGTCCTTTTCTTTAACTCTGTTTCCTTTTTATAGCGCTGCTATGAAACTGACTGACCATTGGGAAAGCATGGAAAGGACTCCAACCTCTGCCTTTCTTGGGGATAGCAATCATCTTTAACAGCCTTGTTTTGACATACAAAAAACAGACTGGAGGGGTGCTTGGGTAGCTCAGACAGTTAAGTGTCTGACTTTGGCTCAGGTCATGATCTCAGGTCCTGGGATCCAGCCCTGAGTGGCTCCCTGCTCAGCAGAGAGTTTGCTTCTACCTCTCCGTCTGTGTATACGATCTCTCTCTCTCCTTCTCTCCCTCAAATAAATAAATAAATAAACAAACAAACAAACAAACAAATTGGAAAGTCTCCATGAAGCATAGCTGTTTCTATGATACTAAAAACTTGGAGGACTTCCCAAAGGTCATTCTTAAAATGCAAGTAATTTATAAGCTATAAGAAAATAATAACAATAATGTCTTTTATTTTTACAGCACTTTACATTTCTCAAGCACTTGCAAATAACAGTTTGTACTTCCCTAGAACCTGCCCTGTGAAGTGAACCAACTTGTTTACACCAAAGGAGTTGCTTACCAAGTACATCTTTGGGGAAAATTGCAGGTTAAGCAAGAAAAAATAAAATCTGATCATAAACATTCTGAAATGAGATCCTCTTGCACAGAAAAACGTTAATTGGTAGATAGATGGCACAGAAATTACTCATATGTTGAAAGAAAATAGTAGATAGAGCCTTATCAACTTGTAAGCTGATATTTTATAGCTCATGAATGAAGAAATGGCAGAAGCAGGCAGAGTAAAATTTTAGAAAGGTAGGGACCCTTTCTAAAAGGTTTAGCTCAGCGATTTAGCGCCGCCTTCAGCCTGGGTGTGATCCCGGATCGAGTCTCACATTGGGTGCCCTGCATGGAGCCTGCTTCTCCCTCTGCCTGTGTCTCTGCCTCTCCCTTTCTCTCTCTGTGTCTCTCATGAATAACTAAATAAAATCTTTAAAAAAAAATTTAGAAAGGAAAAAGAGCTAATAACCTATATTCAGACCTCAAATTAGATAGAAGTTCCCAATTGCAGTTTGAAAGGTTATACTGCTAGTTTTAAATGTAACCCACCTAGTGCAAATTTTGGCTTTAAGGAAAATATTTGCAAACAAACAAACAAACAAAGAAAAAAGGAAAATATTTGCTACATTCTTAAATTATGGAATACTCTGGTTTCCATAGGATGCAAATATTTGGCCTGTCAATTAAGTTTCTGTGTTTCCTGTAGGCAGTTGGCACAGGGATGAGAGGTGGTGTGAAATTCAACAGTTACTAAAATTGAGCAGCTCAGAATGAAAATGGGCTTTTAAATTTTATTATCTAATATAGTTCTGAATATGGCAATGACCTAAGGATTATGAATATGGAAAACATCTCATTTGAGTCTAACATTTTGATCCCAGCACCTCATCTTGTTCTATGAAAATAACATAATCAGGTTGAGAGAATATACGCAGAGCAAAGATTAGCCAATTTTAACTAATGCTTTCTGGAAATGGTGCACAGTGTACAAAAGGAACTTTCATCATCTGGGTGACGTATGCCTGGTGACAGAAACCTAACTTCTTTGATGACCACAGGCTTCCATCTGGTGGCAAAGCACACTCCTTGTTCATCATACTTAGGCTGAGTGAGATCTTAAGCCAGTGTCTGTTGGGAAACTATCTTGAAAATAATCAATCCACCAAAACCATGACTTCTCAGAACAAGACAAGGTAAAAAATTTCTTTATAGTCAATCAAAAAAAAACAAGCAACGACCAAATTTTTTTTTGATTTTTAAGTTATCAAGCAAGAAAACAGAATTGCTTATAAAACAGCAGCTGGAAATTATTCTTTTACTATTTAGGGTATAGGCTCAACTTATTTTTTTAAAGATTTTATTTATTTATTTGAAAGAGAGAGAACAGGAGCATGGGGAGGGGCAGAGGGAGAGGGAGAAGTACCTAGCAGGAGACCGATGTGGGGCTCCATTCCAGGACTCCTGGGATCATGACCTGAGCCGAAGGCAGACGTTTAATTGACTGAGCCACCAGGTACCCGTAAGTTCAATTTTTAAAAAGATATATTGAGTTTGTGCTTAGATAATATTTAGCAAAATATGTACTCAGCAAATAGCAATTGCATGTAATAATATACCCTTAGCTACCAAAACTTGTTCCTATATTTAATATGGGATATATGCGAGCATCATTTGTTTGCTTTTTATATTCTTCTCCTGTGTTGTTCCTTTGTTCCTTTTACTTAGTTTATCCGTGAACATTAATTTTGTAATTAATAAGAAGTAAATTTATAGAAAATTTAGTATTTTTTCATCAAAAGGCTTGTTCTAGAGGTAATAGAAAAGCTCACTGAAACATATTTGGGTCATTTTTTACTCAAAATAATTTTGGTTGCCAAATATTCTTTTGACATATGATACCACTTCTTCATCTAAATGCAAACTCTGCCCCTATGACAACTGAAGCACAATGCCCTTACTTCTCCTGCCACTGAAACGAGTGCTGGGAACTACTTGTATGGCTGTATTCTTGGTCCCCACAGCCCATGGAAAGGAATGATGAAGCCCAGGTGACAACTTAAAGCTGGATGACATTTTCTAGACTTTATTTTTTGGAATCAATACGAAAAAAATAGAGGTAGAGGGGAACATATATATCCAGTTCTAGGTTCTAAGTTAGGAGAAAATTCATCCCCATTTAAAAGAATTGCAGGAGGTAAGTGACATCAAGGAAAAGCTAGTTTCTATTAGAAAAAGAAGATGAAGAGAATGAAAATGGACAGGAAGTTGGATGAGGATAAAGGGTATTTTTCCAATGGCAGAAGACACAATGGAAGGGTTTGGGAAGCCGGTGAGGAGAGGTAGATCGGGCCAGAAATGGAGGCAGATGGATAAGAGCACTCACTGGACCCATATAGTGATAAAAGTCCTGATGATGGATAACACAGGCAGCTGTTTCTAGTCTTGACTAATCAGAAGAGGTATGTAAATCATGATGGGATCGGTCCTAAGAAGGTCTGGGGAGACATCATGCATGCTCATGTTGGATGTCTTGAGGCCAGGGCATGAGTGAACTCCCTCTCAGAGGACTTTGATCAGAACTACCAGTTACTGTAGGATTTTTTCCCTCTTAACAGTGAAGCAGTATGTCAGTTGGGAAAGGGGCAAATCCTCATGGAGTAAGAATCCAGGATTCCCCTCTTTCCTTATTGAGCATGATGTGGTGGCTTAAGAACTTACATCATAGAAGTAATGGAAGACCTAAATTATTGTAGAAAGATCTATTGTATTAACGTATATATTAACGTATATATTATACTATATATATGTACTATATATATATATGTATAACGTATACTATTGTATTAACGTATATATTATTTTCACTTAATACTGGATACTTAAAAGAATGTTACTATTTCCTTCCTTTTGTCCCAAAAGTATTCAAAATTTGGTACTCTGCTTCTAGGCCCCACTGCCTCAGAGAACCTGAGATTTGAAAGTAAAATGTGCTGTGCGTGAGGAATAACTTCCTCACAGGTGTAATATGAAGTGAAGAGCCTTGGAATGAACAGGGATAAAGGCTGGTACTGGGAACGGAGGCCAGTAGAAGAGTTTTCCACAACAGAGTAGGGTCCAGGGAGATCACATGAGTGCATGTAATATCTCTGATGGTTGCTCATTGCAGAATACTGATGGAGGCCAAGTACTGATCACCAAAGGTCTTCAGTGACCAAGCCTATAGTCCATGGACAGGATTTCTAAGGAATGCACTTCTGAGCTTTAAAGAGAGCATTAGTGCTCTCTGGAGGGTAAAACAGAAAGTAGCTTTTGCAAAAAAGAGGTGCTGTAAGAACTGGGAGGGAGGGCCATTCCACCTCCCACATCTTTCTATATGCACACAAGCATCCTTCTTTCCCCCCTCCAAATTTGGAATCCAAGGAGTGAGAAGACACTAAAACACATGACTGAGATTTAATTTCTCACCTCCACGGAGAGTAGGGGCACACAGAAAATTAAACCAAAATAACATTTCTTGTACTGATGTGTGAGGAGGAAATACTTACCTATTACACATACAAAAAGTCCTTGCAAGTTATTTATGTTGGTTATTATTTCAATTCCTCTCAATCTCCCAAGGTTCCTATCAAACCAGGATGTACTGAGAGCCATGTGCCAGTAGCAGTGCATACATTACATGATTTGATCTTCCCAACTTCCCTAAATAAGTAGCATCGCCCCCATTTTTTGAGTTGAAAAAAAAATGAGTGCAGACAGATTAAGGAACTTGACCAAGATCACACAGATGGTAAGATGTTAGCTGGGATTTAAGTCTAAGGTTGCCTAATTCCAAAATTCATGCTCTTTTTATTTTGCTAGGCTGCTACAAGAAACATTTTTTAATGCATTAAATGATACATAAATGCAAGCATCATTATTATGTTAAATGCTCAGGGGATCAGAGAACAGAGGCACAATATTCTCAGAGCTTTTCTCACTTCCAGGAATAACAAATGTACCTATGCTTTTGAAGCACATAACTTTGGGAGTAGGATGTAAAGAAATTATTATTCTGTCTTAAAATATTATCATGTAATGGTCAAATGTCAGGCATTCAAATAGGCTGTCATTAGAGTAGTTTCAATTCTCTCTTAAAAATGATCACATCAGAGACAGTAATAGAACCAAGGTTTATAAAATTAAATTTACCAGTAAAAATCAATTTTTGACCTAAGCTAAAGGAAAAAACAAAACATGAGAAAAATTGCTCACTTCTGATTGAAAGAAAGTAAATGGAAATGTGCATTGATCCTCATGGGGAATACACATAAGATCTATTATTGTTTTCACTTCAATCCTGAAAAGACATTTCGGACTTCAGAAAGGCTCATGAAATTGACACAACTTTAGTGAAGTAAATCTGAGTCTTAGACGGGGATTCAAAATTGTGTTCTACTTAAGTTTAGAAGTTAAAATTCAATGTTAGATAAAACAGATTTGTATGAGACATGAATGTTACTATGTTAATACTTCATTAACTCAAGTTATCTGATTACTGAACAAACAGATGATTAGAAACCTACAACATCCCAGAATGGAGGTAGAGAGAGAGAGGAAAGGGGATGAAATAATGACAAGGCTGGGACCCAAACAAGAAGGGGGGATTCTGGGGAACAGATTCCCGGATCATTCCAGAGAAGAAGTCCACATGGTCAAGACACAGTGTTTTAGGTCCCAATTCTCAAACAGAGGTTCTAAAACTAATTAGCATTGTGATCTACAATCAAGAAGGCAGAATAAAGCAACCAGAAGGTAGCTGTACACTTGACCATCAAACAAGAAATAGTTGATTTATAAGACATCTTAAAAATATGCTAACCCCAAGCAGAAAGATGGTCCAATCTCACAGGAACTGGTCCAGCTAGTCAAATAATACATAGTTAAGGTCAGGATTCCAGTTCCAGAGAGGACACCACACAAGGACACTACTTTGAATGAATGAGATGGGAACCTGGGTCAATACCCAGACCTAGGACTGAACCAAAAGAGTGGGAAGAGGAAAACAAGTGAAGTGTGTAGTCTTCTGAGCCACTCACATACTCCCTTGTTTACCAGATCCCAAGTCTAGGGGTAGAAAAATACTTACTGAGGTAGAGGAGGGAACATGGTTCTGGGATAAAGAAGTTGAAATCAAGAGCCCAATGGTCATTACTAGAATATCAGACTTATTCCAATATCCAATCAGCCATGTAAAAGATAGAAGAGGACAGAGAAAGGGGAGACTTGTTGATGATGTATAAGTCATGCACAGGCCTATGAAAATTCATTCACATTAAGGGAGAGTATGATGGCTTATATGGTCTCAGCCTGGAATAGTTGGAAAAGACAAACGCTGACAGGAAATATATTCTACCAAATAAAATAAACACATTTTAAAGCATCTTATCTCCCCTTCAGAAATTGCTCGCATTAGATCCTAGATTCATTTAAATTAAATTTCTTTGTTTCCTCCCATTCAAACATAAGAGTCTGAAGAGAGTTAAAGGCCACCACTCACAGCTGCTGTGTTATTAAGCAGGTGTAACAGAATGGGCTCAGAGTTAGCTAAGAGAATAGAACTTTAAGAGGCTCCACGTGGAAATTGAGGTCAAAAGCTATGCCTATGGCCCAAACTCCTGACTTCGGTCGAGTTGTAGAGATCTGTTCATTACCAAGGCTCCTCCCTGCCCTCTATCTTGTCTAAAATGGATTAGCATCTTCAGGGCATTATTATGCCCTTTTTACTTTTTTATCACATTAACTTTCTTCCACAAAAGAAAACTCTTTCTGACATAAATGTTTGATTAGAAGCTTTCATATATTCCAATATGAAATGCTCCCTCTCAACTAGGGCTCATGAAATATATATCAAACAAGTTCTTTATGCAGCATAAAACAAATTTCACTACTCCTTTTCAAGTAAAATAATAACTGTTAGACTAGTCCTAATTCCTGTAATTAGCTGCCAGAGGTAATTATTATAGCCCATAGGTACACACGCAAATTCAATTTTTCAATAAACCTACCCTACCCTGAATTCCAAAGACCAAGGATAATAACTTTCTTTGGCTTTTGCCTGAATTATTATACCAGGAGACATTTGACTGGGGTGTTTTTCAATCATTTTACTTGTAAAGTTTTGCAAAACAATTCTTCATAATCCATTTTATTAAAAATAACTTTAGTTTCCAATTGCGCTAAATCTTTTTAGCTCAGTAGGGTTCAGTCCCCAGATCTTATCTCTTTTCTTTCTGCACCCATTCTTAAGCAATCTCTTCCAATGTCAAAACTTTAAACATCATCTGTGGAAATATAATTGGGCATTTGTATTTATAGTCCAGACCCATTCTTGAACTACAGATTCATATAGCTAATCATTTACTCAATATGACCACTTTAGATACCTCAAACTTTACATGTCCAAAACTAAATGCCTGATCTTCTCCCCCCAAACTTCACCTTTCCTCATTATTCTCAAATTCAATAAACGGTAACTCCATATTTCCAGTTCAGACCCAAAACTTTGGGGATGTTCTTGACCCTTGACTCCTCTCTTTTTCTGTCATGCATTTGCAATCCATCATCATATCTTGCCAACTCTTACTTGGAAATTTTCCATAACCTTATACTTTCCCCCAATTCCACAGGAAATCCAAACCCCAACATTTCTTCATGAGTTTCAATAACCTCTTAACTAGTATTCTTGCTTCTCCTATTGCTTCCATTCAGTCTACACCCCACACAGCAAACAGGGTCAACCTTCTCATCTATGTCAGATCACATCTGTTCAAAATACTACCATGGGTCTTGATCACTCAGTTAAATTTAAAGCCTTACTGTGGTCAATATGCTCTGCGAGATATGGTGCCTTACTACAGCTCTTAATTCATCTACTTTACTTTCCTCCTTTTTCACTCTGCTTTAGCTACTGATATTCCTGCTATCTACCCCCTGACCAAACTGAGCATACTCCAACTCTAGGGCTTTTGTTCTGGCTATTCTCAGCCTTACTTCATTTGATCCTGAAAATAATACTATGAGATAAGTACTAAAATTACCCATGCTTCTTTTAAATTATTTACAAAAGCAAATTCTCAGGTCCCATTAGGGAGCAGGACCCGGAAATCTGTGTTTTAACAAAACCTAGAGGAGATTCTGATGTGTGCTAACACTTGAAAACCACTGCAGTGTCTGGAGACATTTTTTTGTTGTTATGACTTGGGAAGGAGGAGAAAAATGTTACTAGCATCTAATGAATAGAGACCAGGGATGCTGCTAAACATCCTATAATGCATAGGACAGCCCCACAATAAAGATGATCTAGTCCAAAATGTCAATATTGTCAAGGTTGAGAAATATAGTTGTAACATCTAGACCAATGTTTCTCAACCTTGTTTTTTTTCATTATCAGCTACCTAAGGACCTTCTTAGACATTTACCCTCACCAACATTCTTTTATTTTTTAAAAGATTTTATTTATTTATTCATGAGAGACACAGAGAGAGAGAGGCAGAGACACAGGCAGAGGGAGAAGCATGCTCCATGCAGGGAGTCCAATGTGGGACTTGATCCCTGGTCTCCAAGATCAGGCCCTGGGTTGAAGGCGGGGCTAAACCGCTGAGCCACCGGGCTGCCCCCTCACCAACATTCTGCTGGTAAATTTTAGTAACATAGATATACCATATATCTATTTGTTTTGTAGTCCCTTGGAGGACAACAAATAACTTGTAATATATAAGTTTTTTTTTCAAAAAAAAAAATCCATTTTACTCTGGTTTAGAGCACATGATCTAGACCAATAACTAGCATATCCTGAGCAGACAAGTATAGCCCTATGTGAAGAAATATCTTATCCACCAAAAACACTGTAGAATCTGGCAAATACATACTAGCAAGAAATGGGGATATGGGTTTGAATAGTTAGAGTATTGGACTGGGGAGATGAGAGTTTATTGGTATAGGAGTACTCTCTTTTAACGTTACAATGACTCTAAGGCTTGGCCTGATGTCATCAAAAGTGAGATGCAGAACTGCCTTGGCTAGTAAAGATTAGAAGGAACAGAGGGGTGAACAAGTCAAAATGAAATCAGGAGGCCATCAGCTATGTTCCCTGGGAAGGCTTGAATGTCATTCCCTTCACTAAAGAAATAAGGAATGTACTGGTGAGGGAATATCAACACTGCTGAGATGAAATTTAAAAAATTTTGTGACCTAGAATTTGGAAAATGATAAGAGGGAAAAATTCATTATGACTCCATTTTTGGCAATTGGATAGTATTACTTTTTCTGATAAGAAACACAAAAGAAGGCATGTTTGAGAATAAAGATAATTAACTCATCTTGAGACTTCATTGATTTGAGGAATCAATGATGCCTTCACCTAGGTTTCAAAGGACAGTGCCACCTAGCAGAGCCACTGGATCCCAGCAGAGATCCTTGGTATGAATGGGGCCCACCAAGATGTAGAAGTGACACTGCCAGCCCTGTGGACCTGAAAAGCAGAACACTGAGTCAAAGAGAATTCTTCTTGAGCCTATGGTCAAATGAAATTTGTCCCATTAAATTTCGGACTTGCTTGGGACCTGTCATTCCTTTTGTGTTGAAAGGTAAACTGAGACATATTAAAATTTAGAGAGTTAACAAAAACCAGTTTGAATCCAGCAGCACCAAACTGGAAGTGGTTAGGATAGGTCCATCAATGGAAGCTAGAGGATATGGAAACAAGCAATACAAGAAAATCATTTGATTGGCTACAATTTAAGTAGTTGCTTTCTTTGGTAAAGCCTAGATGGCTGCTCATGATTGGTTGTCCTTAGGTTGTGATTTTTTAACCATGAGGGATTACAGGTTTAGGTTTTGGTTCACTTATGTAAGCTACAAAGGCATTAAAGTCACCTCAGTGTAATATCTCCATTTAAAGTTAATTTAACACTACTTTCTCTTTTTTTTATTTTAAAGATTTTATTTATTTATTGATTGATTGATTGATTGATTGATTTAAAAGAGAGAAAGCACAACTAGGGGGAAGGGCAGAGGGACAAACAGACTCCTTATGGGCAGGGAGCCTGATGGGGGGCTCAATCTCTGGACCCTGAAATCAAGACCTGAGCCAAAGGCAGCCACTTAATTAACTCAGCAACCCAGGTGCCCCTTAACACTACTTTCCTACTTCTCCCCTTTAGAATGGGAATGCCTGTCCCATCAGTGTATTTTGGAAGCATCTAACTTGTGTAGTTTTAAAGGTTCACAGCTGGAGAGGAATTTTTCCTCAAGATACAGTGTATCTCAAGTCATATCTGAGTTTTCTTCATATCTAATTTAGACAATATATAAGTAAGACTTTGGACTTCAGATTTTTTAGAGTTGATACTGGAACATGTCAAGACTTTTGGAGTGAAATAAATATATTTTGTATGTGAGGTCACAAATTTGGGGGGAGGGTGCAAGAGCAGAATGCTGTTGAATGTTTACAGCTCCACCCCCCAGCAAAAAAATTCCTATGTTGAAACCTAAATCCCAATATGATGGTGTTTGGAGATGGAGCACTTTAGAGGTGATTAGGTCATGAGAGTGGTGCTCTCAAGTGTGATTCTATTTCTTTGTCTGAGGGCTTTTATCAGTGCCACAGGAGCTGGTACAACTTATACACAGGTAGCCCAAGATGTCAGGGAACCCCATACCACTGAGGAATGAGAGTTGATGGATAAATAACCCAGTTTCCTCTTCCATTGGTGATGCAATACTGAAGTACATTCTATATGATTTCTCAGAAGATCCCCAGCAGAACTGAACCCCAACTGATCACAATGGTAATCCACTTACTCATGCTTGCTTTAAGGGCTTTCTCCTTTTCCTTTCTCAGTTTCTCCCACAGCTTCTCTTGTGCTTTCTGGGATCATCTCCCAAATAAGATATATATAGTTATTTCCCTGTCTGAGTCTGATTTTGGGTAAACCCAAACTAAAAAAAGTGTTCTTCCTTCCTTAATACAACTTAAGTAAAATTTTTTGGAAATTTAAAAATTTTATTCTATCTAAATTCAATTAATTAACATATGATGTACTGTGAGTTTCAGGGGTAGAGGTCAGTGATCCATTGGTCTTATATAACACCTGGTGTTCACCCCATCCCATGACCTCCTTCATGCCCCTCCCCCAGTGACCACACGCCCCCTCCCCTCTAGCAACCCTCAGTTTGTTTCCTGTGATTAAGAGTCTCTCATGGTTTGTCTCCCTCTCTGATTTCATTTTGTTTTATTCTCCCCCCTCCCCCTATGATCCTCTGTTTTATTTTTTAGGACTAGAAGTTAAAGTTAAGAAAAATCATCTGGGACATACTCAGAAATATGTAGGCTTGATACAGCACTTAAAAGGAGATAGCTTTAAGTGAGAGTTTCGTAGACATTTTTGTGCAGATGTTACAGATAAGCTCAGTTCTTTTCAGTTATAGGGATCTTAATTTCTGACTTTTTGCCTTAGAATTTGTCAGGTTAAACCACTGCTAAGCTTTGGAGAACCAGAAGACTCATCTTGCTTTCTGCATGTCTTTGCAGAGGTGTGTCATTTTCTGTGGGGTGTGTCATTGCTCTGATAAACTTTTCCCAAGCCAATGGAAAATGGAGACCATTTTAAATTTTCATTAGCTTCATGATGCCTTATCCTGCTTGCCTGCTATTAGAAGGCAATTATTTGATGAGCTCTCTTAAAAGAATGAAAATGCTAAATGATGTTCACTTAGTGGAAACTTAAAAATCTGATCTCATTTCAGATCCAGAGTTCCTGCTACAGGAAAAAAAAACAGTAAAAGGTTGGAGGCACTTCATCAAAATGAAAAGAAACTAGTTCCTACTAGGACGGAACATTGTAAAAAAAAATCCTTGTGCATCCTTCTCTCAAAAATTTGACATTTGTTATTCTCATAGATCAAATGAGAGCTTTCATCAATTTCTAGATTATTTGAACCACCTTCCAATGTTAAAGTGCCAAGATTTCACTTTATAAATTAAAATAGCTAAAATACATCTTCATTCTATCCTGACTTCAAATAGATTTACTCTTAGGTTTGTGATGTTGTTTACAACATCATTTTTGACTTTTATATTATTTTCTGTGGCTCCTCCAGGGTATGATCCACAGTTTTTGCTGTTGAATCTGCATGCCTTCCTCATTTAAGACATAATAGAAATAGTTAAACCAAATGACAACAGAAAAATCAAACTAAAAACAGTAAGAAGATTCTTCAGAATCTGTTCAGCTAGAATGAAAACATTCCTCCACCAAGTTAAGATGCTGTAAACCATTAGCATGTTTAAACTTTGGGAAAACTTATTTTAGCATTTGCTGCTTGCTTAAACTTGCCTGAGAGAGTTGGAAACAAAAAAGAACATACACGATGAATAGCCATCTTTATTGGGAAATAGGTATTATATACTCAGAGAAGGAAATGAAATCAGGGTTAGATCACAGAACAAAGGTCATGTGCAAGGTGTATGTCACCAGTAGGGAGACTTCCTTACGGAAGATGTACTCCCAATTCCACACAAGGAAGAGGAATTATATTAACTACAGGCCTGCCTAACCTATCTGCTCCTTCCAGAATTTCCAGTCAAGCAAATACAAGAAGGATCATTCTATCTGGGGTAGGATTTCTGAACCAGAATCTCATTCAGAATGTTATTATTTTTTAAGGCAGTGATCCAAAAATTGAGTGTTAGAGTTGACTAGAGATTACACCAACAGCTTGAGCCAAGCTAGGGAGGAGGAAGTGAATACACATCTGCTCTGACTTTAATGCCAGCCTCCGTTCCTGACACTAAGCCCTCAGAGAGCAGAGAGTGGGAGTGCTGAAATTGGGTACCATATAAATTAATCAGAGTCAGCTAGTTACAAATAAATCCATCCAATCTGAAACATCTCCATTTTATTAGAAAATAAAAAATGAAAATAAATTAGCAGTGGAGCTCTGTCCTGTAAAATATTTTACTCATCCTATGAGTCTTTAATATTTTAAATATTATATAGATATTGTACAGATACTAACTCATTTGAAAAATGTAGTTTCCTTAATTAGATTAACCTGCTGCATTAATAGGTTAAAGAGGAAAAGAGTTGTGAGTCATGTTTCTTTCTAAGAATGAGCCAAAGTAGAGCTTCTATCTTGCTACCCCTTAGTATATAAACATGCACAAGTTGTTTTGCCTCTCTAGGTCTCATATACTTACTTTTAAAGGAAAGATATTGTCCTGGATCAATTGTAATGGCCCTGCTGGCTCTAATATTCAGTGATCATTCAATGATAACAAATTTTTCTATTTTGATATCAGATTTCAAATTATTTCATTTTATTCCAAGTCAGAGGCAAGAGTTTATAAAACTGAGAGCATAAAATTAAATGTTTACCCATAAATACTCTGCTCAGGATTCTCTCCATTTGGTTTTGGTACAGAACAAACCATTCAGATTTTCCACCTAGTTATAATTCAAGAGAGGCATTAACTAATAGCTGTATTTGTGCCACTCCATGGCCAGCATCCTCAAACTCTACGTATGTTCCCTCATTTGATCTGTATGGCAACTCTAAGAAAATCAACTCAGAAAAAAAATCAAAAGCCCATTTTCTTGGTTTTGGAAAATAAAGTTACTGAGGCAGGAATGGTTGGCTAAAAGCCCATACTCTTCAGCACTGCTTTATAGTGACTTCATTAAAAAAAGAAAAAAAAATACTTACTTTCAGTAGGAAAATCCAGAAGTTTGTTTGGAAAAGTGTGTGTTGGCATTTCCAGAGGAGCCAGGAATTACTAACAGGTGTGCAGCAGAATCAAGACAGACATCCTCTAGATGAACTACTATGTAGCATTCTCCTGATTCACAAAGTATAAAATCCATGGGCAGATCATAAACGATACATTTGAAATAGTCATTTAAGACATGAATTGTTTGAAAAGACAATCGGTTCTACCTGGTACTTTAAGATTCATTTGATTTCATAATAACTTCAGGAATACATATTTGTATTGATTAATCTCAGATTCTCTTTGAGAATGATAAAAGCATAGACTGCTTTTAGATCAGGCAATATTGCAATATATACAAATATTGGATCATTGTATTGTATGCCTGAAACTATAATAATGCTATGTGTCAAATAAATCTCATTTTTTTTTAAAAAAAAAAGGATCAGACAACGATAAAACAGCAACAAAATATTTTCTATAAAGCTTATAGCTAGGAACTAGAATTTCTAGTAGGATCAATTTATCTTTTAGATACGACTTTTTTGAGAATCACAGTTATATTAATTTCCTTTAAATCTGTGATAGGTTAACATACATTTTCATATGTGAAGAAACCTCAGATACTATGAATATCAGTTTGTTTTATGAGAGATGCCTGGGTGGCTTAGCGATTGAGCATCTGCCTTTGGCTCAGATTGTGATCTGGCATTCTGGGTTTGAGTCCCACATTGGGCTCCCTGCATGGAGGCTGCTTCTCTCTCTGCCTATGTCTCTGCCTCTCTCTCTCTCTCCCTGTCTCTCATGAATGAATAAATAAATAAAACCTTTTTAAAAAATTTTTGTTTTATGAATTTTGCCATTTAAATACATTTATCTACAAAATTAAAGATTTTATTTTGGCATTTCTTAATAGATGCACTGTTGTTCTCACATTACAATGTTTCAATGCACCAGTTCCCTACAAGCTCTTCATGAATAAGTATCTTATATTCTTTTTATTTTGTATTTCACATACTGAATAGAAGCCCATTAAATGTTTTAAGGCACATGATTATGTACTTAAGAAATAAAACCCAGGATTTATTCCTAGTGTACAAAATAATCTTTATTACCATTTAAACCAATTTTAGATAACAGAGATAAAAAATAAAAATATGAAAAATAGCCATGTAATAAGATACCAAGTAGGAAATCATCAGGATTTTTTATCCCCTGGTCGTAATCCAACAAATTCAAACAAGAAAGGAATGTACATGTTTTCCCTAAGTCTCTTAGCAAAGGGGTACTGTGATTTCTTCTACTTTCAGGACAAGATGAAGAGAGAAGAAAAAATCCCCCAAATGGTATAAAAGTCATTTGACAATGGAATAAGTTATCTTCCATGGATGCAGAGTCCACAAGATAACTACATAGGATGTAGCTTCATAAGCAGCAATGATGTTTATGTAGGATATTCATTTACAAAGCTTTTGTGTGATTTAATTTCATTCTCATAATGGAGCAGATAATATTCAAGGAAACCAAATGCAGGGACACCTGGGTGGCTCAGTGGCTGAGCGTCTGCCTTAGGCTCAGGGTGTGATTCCAGAGTTCCGGGATCGAGTCCCACATCAGGCTCCTTGTGAGGAGCCTGCTTCTCCCTCTGCCTATGTCTCTGCCTCTCTCTCTGTCTCTCATGAATAAATAAATAAAATCTTAAAAAAAAAAAAAGGAAACCAAATGCAGAGCAATGAACTAGCTTGATCAAGATTACATGATAAGTGATAAAGTTAAAACTTGAACTCAGATCTTCAGAATTTGAGGGCAGCCTCAAATTTATAGGAAAGAAATAATACCTAATTATCAGGAATGATTGTAAATAGTATTGGGCTTTATCTTTAATGTCCATATTAACTTGAAGTAACATTAAGGCATTAGTTTTTAAAAATGTGCAATTTTTGATCAACAAATATATATTAAATATTAAACATGGTCCAGGTTTGATTCTAGGTATAGAGGATGATGCAAAATTAATAATACAGGTCTTGCCACTATGGTGCTCACATTTTAGTGAGAGAGAAAGACAATTCAAATATGAGTTATGACAATGTATAAGCAATGTATAATAAAAGTACAAAGAGAAGAGCACTAACTGCACTCAGAAATGAAGAATCCCTCACAGAATAGGAGATATTTATGTTGGATCTAGAAGAATAAATAAAATCTTGCTAGATAAAGTGAGAATAGGGACACTCTCAACAGAGGGAATTGTGTATGAAATGTTTGGATATGAAAAAAAAGAGAGAAAGAAATGAAGGTTCAGACAATGTCAAGCTGTTTGTTGTGACTGAGAATGGAGTGTACATTATCCTGGTGGCAAGCTGAGGCAGGAGTGGCTGAAAGTGCCAGTGGGAAGATGAGGTAGGAGGGTGTGGCAATGTTCCAGCTCATGCTGAAGACTTGAGTTAGAATGGTGACAATGGATTGAAACAGTAGATTTAGAAGTGTGTTGACTGGAAATATTTCTTTTGTAAACTCCCTAGATGGCATGTCACTACCTCCTCTGCAGTGTCCTACCCCTTTGTTCACACTACAATGATTATAATGTATTTGATTTGATGTCAATTTCTATGTCTCAGCCATGATTTCTTCAAAGACAGGAATTAGGTCTTACTTCTCATGTATCCACAGCAGCAAATATCTGGAACTACTAAGTTAATTAATAACTCAGGAAGTTGCTGCTAAGTGTTTACTGATATGCTCAGAAAATTGCTGAGAAATTGCATGTGTACAATGGTTACTTCTATGCATCAATTTGGTTAGATGAACAGTATCTGGTACTAGTTACTGAACAGAACTCCCCTAGTCTTCCTATAGAGGTTATCTTGTAGATGTGGCAAATATCTACAGTTAGTTGACTTTAAGTAAAGGATATTATCTCAATAATGAGGATTATGAGGTGGGCTTCCCCAGTTAGTTAAAAGATCATAAAGGCCTTAAGAACGAAACTGTAATTTCCCTAAGGAAAATTCTGCCTCAAGACTGCAAGCATCTCCAGCCTGCCAGCCTGCTCTACAAATTTCAGACTTGCCAGCCCCCACAACTGCAGAAGTCAGTATGTGTGTGTGTGTATATATATATACATATATGCTTACGATTAAATGTTCTGGTTGAGGGAGAGGATGGACAGTTAAAAGAGAATAGAACCAGTATTTCAAACCTACCTAAAAGCCACTTATCAAGATAACACCTACAAGGAAAAGGCCAGTTCAAGTAGAAGTAATGACTTCCCTGTGAGACATGTTGAATTTCAGATATATGGAAAGTTCCAGCAGAGTAAATAGAGAAGGCAGATGGAAATATGAGTCTTAGGTTCATAAGAGAAATTATTATTGTTAAAATATATTATTCAACCAGAATAAATATAGTTTCTAGCTGCTTGAAAAGCATCTACAACATACATTTACAGTGAGGTTGAAATTTATACACTGTAACTCATACATAGAAAAGAAATATCTAGCTCGAGTTATTGTCTGAATATATTACCTTCTAACCTATTCCACTCAAAATGTAAAGCCTATTTAGTAAAATAACTCAGTGTCTTCCCACCTAAAGCAATTTCTTCTTGGGTAAATAACTTCTCAAGTCAGAGTTGAAACTCCCTGTCAGGACGATTTGTCCCCTCCACTAACTTTTCCTGCCCTAAAGGCATCTAAAGGTAAAAGTTTGCATATGCCCTGGGCAGTCAGATGGGGAAAGAATAAGGGCTTCTGTGTCCTACAAGCTGCCCTATGGTTTGTCATAGACCTTCACTAAGAAACCTCTTCCAGCCTAGTTACTGGATACTCTATGGTTTTGTGTGCTTAGTGAGCCAAATCTTGGGACAAATTTGGAGCCAAGTATATCAGGAATCAAATCTCATATAAGTCATTTAGTAGCTGCGTGTCTTTGAGAAAGTGGCTTACCTTGACTGATTTTTCCTTACTCATCTGTAAAATAGGGTTCTTTCCTACATTCCAGAATAAAAGGAGTTAGAAAGCAATTGCCCATAGAAGATCCCCTTCCTACTATAGCCACCTAAGCTGTTATAAGCTCATGTGCATTACACAGTGCTTTCCTTATCAGAATCCTAGGTGATAATGAAGTTTCGAACAGTTATTTTCCTCAGCTAAGCTTCCATACAAATATTAAGGTTTAGGCACTTACTCTGTTTAAAATTTTACCCATTGTTTTGTATGTCATTCCTGATATGCATTGATGGAGAGAAGAAAAAACTATACAAAGAGAAAATTAAGTCTCCTAGTATATAAAATTTTGTCCACAACCCCATAGGACTAAGCCAAAGGACCATACTTTTAGAATACAAACACTTTTAGGATGAAGAAACAATAAGAAACGTAAGATGTTTCATTGAAGGGTTTTACCTGAGTGATCCTATTGGCAGAGGCTGACCTCAGTGGTCCTTACCCTCCAAGTAAACCCAATATAGTTCAACCATTTAATGACAATACTGTCTTGCTCTTTGCCTCATAGCGTGTGCATAGATTGGGTAAGATTCTTTGTGTAGCATCCAGGAACCAGCAAGCCGTGCAAGAGACATCTGTGACATGTCATGAATTCACAGCAATAACATCTTCAAGGCAGCCCCCTGGTGCCTCTCAGTGTTTTCGTAAGGCCAGAGCAGGGCATCTGCTGTTGGTAGTTGAACATCTTAAGTTCTAAAACTCCTACAAGGGAAAGTAAGGAAATATCACAGAATAAAACAGGAGGCTTTCTTCGGGAGCATGATTCCTGCATATAAAAAAATAACCAAAAAAAAAAAAAATTGGCAGAACTATGAGGATTGGCTGCTACTTAACTATTACTGCTTTCTCAGAGCAGGCCTGGCAATAGCGTCCACAGCCGACAAGGCATGTTGAAGCTATCCCTTTAGAGCAGTAAGTTTAAGAATGGGACTACGTCCTGGTCTTAAAAGAACCAAACCCACTGTGAGACACAATTCCAATTTCTACTGTGTTGACATTAAGCACTGTCTGAGCTTTTCTTGCTCTCATTCTATTTATATTATTTAGCCTAGAACCTCCCAAATGCAATTGGAAACTCCCACCTAAGTTTCTTGAAGGGAGAATCTTCTATAGTGATGAATGCATTTTCCCATATGTGAAAACAACCAAATATCTCCCACCAGAAAAACAATTCTGGTTGTGTTTTTAAAAACAGTGTATTCTTTTTTCTCTTATTCTCTACTGCTCCTCTGCATGCTCTGAGTTACTTTATCTCCCCTCAAGCCATCAGTTTTATCAGTTCTCTCATCTCAATGTACTACTGTACCTGGCAGATTATAGCAAGCAAGGCAGAGAACATGGAGGGATAGTCAGCTATCTGATTTAAGCAATTGTACTTAGAGTCCAATTAAAATTGCATGCTCATATGCCTTTAATTGGTTGCAGGTTGTAACAATAAGAAATAAGAAAAACCAAAACAAAATCCTATTTTAAAGTAAAAGGAGACATGAACAAACCATTAAAATTAATAATCTAACCACAAAGCTATTAATTTCAATCTCCAGTAGTCAATAATACAATGTTAATTTCACTTATCTACTTGGCAAGAAAACAATTAAAATTCTCTGAATTGAATGCAGTGAAATACATACACTCATGTTCTTGGGAGTAAAAATTGTTACAACCTTTTTGGAGGCTAATTTACTACCATTATCATTATTATTTAGTATCATTTTTAGTATCATTAAGAGCTTAATGTATTCTAAACCTTTAGTATCCTTAAGGGTCATCTTAAATCATCTTTAAAAAAATAAATATGGGGATCCCTGGGTGGCGCAGCGGTTTGGCGCCTGCCTTTGGCCCAGGGCGCGATCTTGGAGACCCGGGATCGAATCCTACGTCGGGCTCCCGGTGCATGGAGCCTGCTTCTCCCTCTGCCTGTGTCTCTGCCTCTCTCTCTCTCTCTGTGTATGACTATCATAAATAAATAAAATTTTTAAAAAATATATTAAAAAAATAAATATGTAAGAAAATGATCATAATATACTCAGTAAAAAATATAGGCTATAAAACTATATAAAATGTTTATTCTCCTTTGAGAAATAAATTTCTTCTTGGAAAGTCATTCATCAATGTCTTGTGAAAATTTATGTTTATATTTATATGCATATGTACATATACCTATGTATGCACATACAAATGTAATGAAATATAAAATATATGTACCCACATATGCATATCTATACCTTTTATCTCAGTAAATCAATTTCTGGTCATCTATCCTAAGGCATTTATCCTAATGGATCAAAGACTTTACCATATAATTATTAGTGACATAATGCTAAAAATATTAGAAAAGCAAGATGAATGCTTAAGCAAACCATGCTAGGAAACAGCTACTAAAGCATCAACAAAGATAATGCAATAATATAAGAAATGCTTGTAATTTGAAAAAAAATACATTGAAAAAAGTTTATAGAATATGATTACAACTAAAAAACACATATGGGGGCACCTGGGTGGCTCAATGGTTGAGCCATTGGGCTATCTACCTTCGGCTCAGGGCATGATCCCGAGTGGGATCCTGGGATCGAGTCCCACATCGGATTCCTGGGAACCAGCTGCTTACCTTCCCAGGAAAGTCCTAATGTTGGTGTTGGGGCTGCTTTGGAGATTTTGAAGGCTCTGGCAACTGCCGCTTCCACTTCAAGGCTCTGGCTGCTTCCTTGCCCTCCTCCTCAAACCCCTTCTCTTACTGTGCCTCCAGCCCTCTCTCTCAGTTTCTCACATGTTGGTAACAGATCATAGATACTCTTGTATGCTGGTCTAGCTCTCCATATAGATACTAAATATGGCTACTGTATGTATTCAATGAGTCTAATGTACTTGACGTTTCAAGGTTATTTATTCTAGTTACTGAATCAAAGTTTTATAGTATATGCTTATTATTTTTCCATCTTTTATGCTCATCCTACAAAAATGTGGACTCATAAATTATAGTAACTAAGAATTTGCATTAGAATAATAATAGCAGTATCACAGATTTATTTGGGGGGGGAACCCAGACATTATCATGCCAACCTCTTTTAATTCTTACACATTATATTTTAGTTTTTGAAAATGTAATTTTTCAGGGAATATACTGTTTTGTATTCCACTTTTCCTAGTAATTATTATTTCTGTAAGTCTACATATTTATTATTTTTAATGGACTTACTCTTATGTATCATTTAGATATTTATGAGCAGTTCATTGATCATAAGCTATTTAGTTTAATTTTAATTTCCTTCCTTCCTTCCTCTTTCCTGCCTTTGTTCTGTTTTTCCTCTATAAGAGCTCCATTTGGAATGGATCTCTTATTAATGTAGGTGTTTGCTTTTGTTAAATGTATTTCCTTTGGAAACATTCCTATGAACAGGGCTGCTGGATAAAAGCATGAATATAAATGGTTTTACAAACAAAAGTAATTTTTAAACTTTAAGTGCTTCCAGCTGTGTAAGTCTGCATAAGTTTCAGCATGGTCTTCAGCATCATAGAGTATCATTTAGAACATATTTCATTACTTTGAGATGATTTAATCTCAGAGAGCTCACCAGTCTGTCCTGCTGAACCTGCTGCCCTCAGCGGGAGAACTTCAGGAACCAGGCCTGGGCTTGTCCCACCATCTCCATGACCTGCTGCAGAGCTGTAAGGGCCAAACCTTCCCAGGTTCCTGCAACTCCTTGGTTATATATTCACCTTATTTTATGCCCTGTTCAGGTTTTCACTCTTGTTTAGGGCTGGGTTGGCAGCCTGAACGCTATGGTATGATTTCATTTGTTCCATCTAAACTAAGCATGATAACAGTAGCCCAAGGATTGGCAGATTTGGTTCTGCTTTTGATAATCTGAGAATAGGTATTTTATGGTAAAAAATTGATATTTTTTCCTGCATCTGCTGCTCCAGTTTTCCAATTTTAATTTTGGCTTCTATAACATTGTCTCTTGCCATCCCCCCCCCCGGCCTTTTTTTTGGTTCCCAGATGTTTTTTGGGACCTCATGTTAATCTCTTACATGGCATGTACTCTGGGGGATAGCTCTCTTCCTGCCATTAGTAGAAGACCTCAAATGTGCACTCTGTAAATACTAGACATTAGTTAAAATTGTCACCTGTACTCAGATTGGCATGTGTTAAAACTAGTAACATTAGTCTCCTCCCCATCACCCATTCCCAGTAGTAATCTCTGGGAAACCATCACATTCCTACTTTTCCTTCCCTCCTGGGTTCTCATTTCTCACTTGTCCTAAGCTGAGCCCTTGTGTTTCAATAAACCTTCTGTTACTTCCTTTTTTCCATGGTTTTAAAAGCATTTTATTATATCAGAAAAAAATTTGACAAACTAAAGAAAAATGGAAAAAAAGAGAAAAACCCAAAGGTGGTTTCACCCAAACATTGTCATGTATGTTGTTTTGAGTTGTTTATAACCTGCCATGCTTCTTTTGCATACACATGGTGTTTTTTGGTTTTTGTTTTTTTTTTAAGATTTTATTTATTCTTAAAAAAAAAAAAAAAAAGATTTTATTTATTCTTTCGTGAGAGAAACAGAGAGCGAGGCAGAGACACAGGCAGAGGGAGAAGCAGGGCTCCATGCACAGAGCCTGATGTGGGACTCGATCCTGGGACTCCAGGATCACGCCCTGAGCCGAAGGCAGATGCTCAATCACTGAGCCACCCAAGCGTCCCCACACAAAATTTTTCTAAAGAAAATTTAGTTCCCTTATCAAGACTGAGATTTAGAACCCAGAAGGTCCAAGCTAAGGAAAGAAAAACGTTTAAGCTTCCAAATTTATTAAAAATTTTGGAAGATGTGTTTTTGATCTGAAGATTTGAAGATTTGAAAGCCACATAGGTGGCTGAGGTCATTTTTTTACTAGCCTCTTCTCGCTTCTTCTAACCTCTAATCATAGCTGTTGACTTCAAATGACAACATCTCCTGCAACAGGCCTTGAGTCACTCATGACAACATCTCCTGCAACAGGCCTTGAGTCACTCAGGTTTTGATAAAACTCACAAATAGGCATAAAGACATCTCCCCAAACCCCAAGTATGCCAACTCTAATACAAGGGCAGGCAGAAATCTATGGAGTTAAAATGGAATGATTTGTTCACAGTTAAGCATTTCCAGACTGCACAATTCCTTAGAATGGTCCATTCTCTCTGAATGAACATAAACGAGCTAGCTCCTAGCTCTACTTTACTCCAATATGAACGATTAAGCCCACGTAATCACTGATTTCCAGGACCTCTTTCTTCCTTGGAGAACATTTCAATAAATTTCCCAGCAGACTTCCTGACCTCAGCATAGCTGTGCCTGATGAAGCCATGGACCAGTCACAAACAATTCTTCCAAGCTTGATGCCCCCTGGATTAAAGCCCCTCAAATCTCAGAGCTATTTATAAAAGGGATAACATTAAATCTCTTTCTTGAGATGGATCCAAAGGGACCTCCTCTGCACCCTGCATCTGAACTCACAAGTAATCTGTGATCCATAGCATTTCCTCCTGTTCAGCCTCTCATTCCCCAGGCTTGAATGCCACACACTAGGCTCTCAAAGCCTTTGGAATCTATTAATTTGTTGAGGCACCTGGATTGACTCTGCATAAACGGAATCAGCTGGATACACAGTGGCCAGGAAGGGTGACTCAGGAGCCCTAAGCTATCCAGAGCCCTAAGCTATCCAGGAGGCTAGTCCTGAGTAAAATGCCCTTCTGTGGCCCAAGAGTTATTTATAGTCTGCACAAAAAGATGTTTAAAAAGAGGCCTTCTCTGGGGCACCTGGGTGGCTCAGTTGGTTAAGAATCTGACTCTTGATTTGGGGGATCCCTGGGTGGCTCAGCGGTCTAGCGCCTGCCTTCAGCCCAGGGCCTGATCCTGGAGACCCAGGATCGAGTCCCACGTCGGGCTCCTGGCATGGAGCCTGCTTCTCTCTCTGCCTCTCTCTGTCTCTCTCTCTCTCTCTACATCTCAAATAAATAAATAAATAAATAAATAAATAAATAAATAAATCTTAAAAAAAAAGAAACTGACTCTTGATTTCAGCTCAGGTCATGATCTCATGTTCATAAGATGGAGCCCCATGTTGGGTTTAGCACTCAGCACGGAGTCTGCTTGCGATTCTCTCTCTCTCTCTCTCTGTCTCTAAATAAGTAAATAAATAAAACCTTTTTTAAAAAAATAAAAAGAGATCTTCCTTCATTAAAAAAGCATTACAGCTGTTTCCTTATGTATGCCCAGCCCAAACTCATTATAAAATAATGGTTCCATAGAGCCTTATACAATCATAGGAATTAGGAAATCCTTGAAACAGAAGTCTCAGGAAAAAAAGAAATCCTGATAGAAGAGACTGAATATAAGCATTTCTTCTTCACTTGGTTTTCCCCTTTATAGACTGAAGTAATGGAAATTTTACTTCCAAAAGAAAAAGTGTGATCCATAGCCTTTATGGAATTGTACCATATTAGTTTAACAGCTTTGGGATGGATTTGATGTTTTTAAATTAGAACTCCATCCTAAACAGTAAGTAAATTGTTGAGAACCCTCATTTAACTGTAAAATATCATTAAAAAAGAGCTGATCCACTGACTAATTAAATAACTTGGATGAAATGGAAAAATTCCTACTAAAGCACAAACTACCAAAATTACACAAATCTATAACATGTAAAGATACTGAATTAATAATTTTCTCAAATAGTATAACCCATGCTCAAATGACTTCATTGGTTAATTCCATCAAACATTTAAAATTTTTTCAAAATTTTACAAAAAAATTTACAAAAAATACAAAAATTTTTAGAACTAATAAATGAATCTAACAAGATTGCAGGATACAAGACCAATACACAAAAACCAATCGTACTTCTACACACTACCAATGAACAATTCAAAAATTGAAATTAAGAAAACAACTCCATTTACATTGGTGTCAAAAAGAATATGCTTTGAAACAAATTTATCAAAAGAAATGTAAGATTTATAAAAAAAAAACTATAAAATATTATTGAGGGAAATTGGAGACCTAAATAAATGAAAAGAAATCCATATTTATTAATCAGAAGGCTTTATATTGTAAGGTAACAATATTCCCAAAATCGATCTATAGGCCCAATGTATTTCCTATAAAAGTCCCAGCTTTCTTATGAGAATTCACAAGCCTATCCTAAAATAAATGTGAAAATACAGTTACCTAAAATAAGTAAAACAATCTTGAAAAGTAAGAACAAAGAGCACACTTCCTGATTTCAAATTTATATCGAACCTATAGTAATCGAGACAATGTGGTAACAAGATAGATACATAGATCAATGAAACATTGGTAAGAGTTCAAAAATAAATCCTTAAATTCATGGTCAGGTGATTTCCAACAAATGTGCTAAGACAGTTAAATAGGCAAGAATAGTCTTTTTTTGTATATATAATTTTTATTAGAGTTCGATTTGCCAACATATAGCATAACACCCAGTGCTCATCCCGTCAAGTGCCCACCTCAGTGCCTGTCGCTCAGTCCCCCCCACCCCCCACCCAACTCCCCTTCCACCACCCCTTGTTCATTACCCAGAGTTAGGTGTCTCTTTTTTTTTTTTTTTTTTTTTTTTTTTTTTTAGGTGTCTCTTATGTTCTGTCACCCTCACTGATATTTCCCACTCATTTTCTTTCCTTTCCTCGGTATTCCCTTTCACTATTTTTTATATTCCCCAATGAATGAGACCATACAATGTTTGTCCTTCTCTGATTGAGTTTTTTCACTCAGCATAATAGCCTCCAGGTCCCTCCACCTCGAAGCAAATGGTGGGTATTTGTTGTTTCTAATGGCTGAGTAATATTCCATTGTATACATAGACCACATCTTCTTTATCCATTCATCTTTTGATGGACAATGAGACACCTTCCACAGTTTAGCTATTGTGGACATTGCTGATATAAACACTGGGGGGCGTCCTGCCCTTTCATTGCATCTGTTACTTTGGGGTAAATCCCCAGGAGGGCAATTGCTGGGTCATAGGACAGTTCTATTTTTAACTCTTTGAGGAACCTCCACACAGTTTTCCAGAGTGGCTGCAGCAGTTCCCATTCTCACCAACAGTGCAAGAGGGTTCCCCTTTCTCCACATCCTCCTCCAACATTTGTTGTTTCCCGTCGTGATAATTTTCCCCATTCTCACTGGTGTGAAGTGGTATCTCATTGTGGTTTTGATTTGTATTTCCCTGATGACCAGTGATGTGGAGCATTTTCTCATGTGTTTGTTGGCCATGTCTGTGTCTTCCTCTGTGAGATTTCTGTTCATGTCTTTTGCCCATTTCATGATTGGATTGTTTGTTTCTTTGCTGTAGAGTTTAATAAGTTCTTTATAGATCTTGGATACTAGCCCTTTATATGATATGTCATTTGCAAATATCTTCTCCCATTCTGTAGGTTGCCTTTTAGTTTTGTTGACTGTATCCTTTGCTGTGCAAAAGCTTCTTATCTTGATGAAGTCCCAATAGTTCATTTTGCTTTTGTTTCCCTTGCCTTCATAGATGTATCTTGCAAGAAGTTGCTGTGGCCAAGTTCAAAAAAAGGTGTTGCTTGTGTTCTTCTCTAGGATTTGATGGATTCTTGTCTCACATTTAGATCTTTCACCCATTTTGAGTTTATCTTTGTGTATGGTGTAAGAAATGGTGAAGTTTCATTCTTCTGCACATGGCTGTCCAATTTTCCCAGCACCATTTATTGAAGAGACTGTCTTTTTTCCAGTGGATAGTCTATCCTGCTTTGTCGAATATTAGTTGACCATAGGGTTGAGGGTCCATTTCTGGGTTCTCTATTCTGTTCCATTGATCTATGTTTCTGTTTTTGTGCCAGTACCACACAGTCTTGATGATCACAGCTTTGTAGTACAACCTAAAATCCGGCATTGTGATGCCTCCAGTTCTGGTTTTCTTTCTTAATATTCCCCTGGCTATTTGGGGTCTTTCCTGATTCCACACAAATCTTAAGATGATTTGTTCCAACTCTCTGGAGAAAGTCTATGGTATTTTGATAGGGATTGCATTGAATGTGAAAATTGCCCTGGGTAGCACTGACATTTTCACAATGTTAATTCTTCCAGTCCATGAGCATGGAATATTTTTCCATCTCTTTGTGTCTTCCTCAATTTCTTCCAGGAGTGTTCTGTAGTATTTAGGGTATAGATCCTTTATCTCTTTGGTTAGGTTTATTCCTAGGTATCTTATGCTTTGGAGTGCAATTGTCAATGGGATTGACCCTTGATTTCTCTTTCTTCAGTCTCATTGTTAGTATAGAAAAGCCACTGATTTCTGGGCATTGATTTTGTATCCCACCACACTGCCAAATTGCTGTATGAGTTCTAGCAATCCTGGGATGGAGTCTTTTGGGTTTTCTAAGTACAGTATCATATCAT
Organism: Canis lupus baileyi; assembly: GCF_048164855.1. NCBI lineage: Eukaryota > Metazoa > Chordata > Mammalia > Carnivora > Canidae > Canis > Canis lupus. The sequence continues at coordinate 12,181,941 of NC_132851.1, read as the reverse complement.
CTGCAAAGAGGGAGAGTTTGACTTCTTCTTTGCCAATTTGAATGCCTTTTATTTCTTTCTGTTGCCTGATTGCTGAGGCTAGGACTTCTAGTACTACGTTGAATAGCAGTGGTGAGAGTGGACATCCCTTTCATGTTCCTGATCTTAGGGGAAAGGGTCCCAATGTTTCCCCATTGAGAATAATATTTGCTGTGGGCTTTTCATAGATGGCTTTTAAGATGCTGAGGAAAGTTCCCTCTATCCCTACACTCTGAAGAGTTTTGATCAGGAATGGATGCTGCATTTTGTCAAATGCTTTCTCTGCATCTACTGAGAGGATCATATGGTTCTTGTTTGTTCTCTTGTTGATGTGATCTATCATGTTGATTGCTTTACGAGTGTTGAACCAGCCTTGCATCCTGGGGACAAATCCCACTTGGTCATGGTGAATAATCTTCTTAATGTACTGTTGGGTCCTATTGGCTAGTACCTTGTTGAGAATTTTTGCATCTGTGTTCATCAGGAATATTGGTCTATAATTCTCCTTTTTGGAATTTTGGGGTCTTTGTCTGGTTTGGGGATAAGGTGATGCTGGACTCATTGAATGAGTTTGGAAGTATTCCGTCCCTCTCTATCTTTCAGAACAGCTTTAGTAGAATAGGTATGGTTTCTTCTTTAAACGTTTGATGGAATTCCCCTAGGAAGCCATCTGGCCCTGAACTCTTGTGTCTTGGGAGGTTTTTGATGACTGCTTCAATTTCCTCCTTGGTTATTGGCCTGCTCAGGTTTTCTATTTCTTCCTGTTCCAGTTTTGCTAGTTTGTGGCTTTCCAGAAATGCGTCCATGTCTTCTAGATTGCCTAATTTATTGGCATATAGCTGCTCATAATATGTTTTTCAAATCATTTGTATTTTCTTGGTATTGGTTGTGGTCTCTCCTTTTTCATTCGTGATTTTATTAATTTGAATCTTTTTTCTTTTGTTTTTAATAAGTCTGGTTAATGGTTGATCTATCTTATAAATTCTTTCAAAGAATGAACTCCTGGTTTTGTTGATCTGTTCTACAGTTCTTCTGGTCTCTATTTCATTGAGCTCTGCTCAAATCCTTATTAACTTTATTCTTCTGCTGGGTATTGGTTTTATTTGCTGTTCTTTCTCCAGTTCCTTTAGGTTCAAGGTTAGATTGTGTATTTGAGTTCTTTCCAATTTTTTAAGGGATGCTTATATTGTGATGTATTTCCCTCCCAGGACAGCTTTAGCTATATCCCAAAGATTTTGAATGGTTGCATCTTCATTTTTATCAGTCTCCATGAGTCTTTTTAATTCTTCTCTAATTTCCTGGTTGACCCTTTCATCTTTTAGCAGGATGCTCTTTAACCCCCACGTGTTTGAATTTCTTCCAAATTTCTTCTTGTGATTGAGTTCTAGGTTCAAAGCATTATGATCTGAAAATATGCAGGGGATAATCCCAATCTTTTGGTATCAGTTAAGACGTGATTTGTGACCCAGTATGTGGTCTCTTCTGGAGAAAGTTCCATGTGCACTTGAGAAGAATGTGTATTCAGTTGCATTTGGATGTAAAGTTCTGTAAATATCTGTGAAATCCATCTGGTCCAGTGTATCATTTAAAGCTTTTATTTCTTTGGAGATGTTGTGCTTAGAGGATCTGTCATTTGCAGAAAGTGCCGTGTTGAAGTCTCCCAGTATTATTGTATTATTATCTAAGGATGTCTTTACTTTGGTTATTAATTGAATGATACACTTGGCAGCTCCCACATTAGGGGCATAAATATTCATGATTGTTAGGTCTTCTTGTTGGATAGACCGTTTATGTATGATATAGTGTCCCTCTTCATTTCTTACTACAGTTTGGGATAAACTTTATTTATCTGATATGAGGATTGCTAACCCTGCTTTCTTTTGAGGACTTTTTGAATGATAAATGGTTCTACAATCTTTCAATTTTAGGCCTAGGTGTCCTTATGTCTAAAATGAGTCTCTTGTAGACAGCAAATAGATGCGTCTTGCTTTTTTATCCAGTCTGAAACCCTTCGTCTTCCAGATAGGATCATTTAGCCCATTCACATTCAGAGTTACTATTGAAAGATATGAATTTAGTGTCATCATGATACCTATTCAGTCCCTGTTTTTGTGGATTATTTCTTTGGGCATCGTCTTTCTTTTACAGAGTCCCCCTTAATGCATAGCTGGTTTGGTGGTCATATATTCTTTCAGTTTCTGCCTATCTTGGAAGCTCTTTATCTCTCCTTCTATTCTGAATGAGAGCCTTGTTGGATAAAGTATTCTTGGCTGCATGTTCTTCTCACTTAGGACCCTGAATATATCCTGACAGCCCTTTCTGCCTGCAAGGTCTGTGGAAAGGTCTGCTGTTAACTAATATTTCTCCCCATATAAGTTAGGGATCTCTTGTCTCTTGCTGCTCTAAGGATTTTCTCTTTATCTTTGGAATTTGCAAGTTTCACTATTAGATGTCAAGGTGTTGGACGGTTTTTATTGATTTTAGAGGAGATCTCTCTATCTCTTGGATCTGAATGCCTGTTTGCCTCCCCCAAATTACTGATTCTCTCAGCTATGATTTGTTCAAATATGTTTTTTGGTCCCCTGTCCCACTCGGCACCCTCTGGAACCCCAGTTAACAGTAGATTTTTCCTTCTGAGGCTGTCATTTATTTCCCTTAATCTTTCCTCATGGTCTTTTAATTGTTTTTCTCTTTTTTACTCAGCTTCCTTCCTTGCCATCAACTTGTCTTCTATGTCACTCACTCTTTCTTCTACCTCATTAACCCTCATCGTTAGGACCTCCAGTTTGGATTGCATCTCATTGATTGATTTTTCATTTTGGCCTGATTAGATCTAAATTCTGCAGTCATGAGCCTCTTGAATCCTTTACAGCTTTTTTTCCAGAGCCACCAGTAGGTTTATAACTGTGCTTCTGAATTGGCTTTCTGACATTGAATTGTAATCCAAATTCTGTAACTCTGTGGCAGAGAGTACTGTTTCTGATTCTTTCTTTTGTGGTGAGTTCTTCTTTCTAGTCATTTTGCTCAGTGCAGAATGGCTTGTTAGAAGCGCAGACTCTTCTCTCTGTAGCGTTCCAGCTGTTCTCTCTTTAAATCTAAGGTCAAATTCATAGGTTTTTTAGGATGATTTGAAAGTTATGTCTCCTGCTGAGGCCTCCCAGATACCTGGGAACACGAATTTTGTTAAGAATTTGTAGTTTTGGGGGCCCCTGGATGGCTCAGTGGTCAAGCATCTTCTTCAGCCCAGGTCATGACCCTGGGGTCCTAGGATCAAGTTCTGCACTGGGCTTCCTACAGGAAGCCTGCTTCTCCCTCTACCCCTGTCTCTCATGAATAAATAAACACAATCTTTAAAATAATAATAATAATAATAATAATAATAATAATAATAATAAGTGTTCTTCCTTTTGCCAGCTTCTGTCAGTTTTCCCAGGTTCCCATGTAGGCTTTGCAGCCAGGCTGCTGCCCGGAGTGCCCTCCTCATCATCCTAGAATAGTCTTTTCAACAAATGGTGCTGAAAAACTGGATATGCACATATGCGAAAGAATGAAGTTGGACCCCTCCTTTACATCATACATAACAATGAACTTAAAATGGATCACAGACTGACTATAAGAGCTAAAACTATAAAACTCTAAGAAAAAGACAGAAATATTTGTGACCTTGGGTTAGGCAGTCTTAGACATAACCAAAAAGCAAGAAAATATCCTAAACCATAGTTTACCTCTTTTGAGAAATGCTTTCATGTACTTAAAGGTTAATTTTACTGTTTCATGCTAAAAGGCTTTATTTATCATCACCTTAATAGAAAGATTAAAACAATGAGAAATTCTCCTCAATAGCTACACTCCATTCTCACAGTGGTTGTCAATGTGACATTAGAAAATCTTTGTCTACACCTAAGTGGTGGAATCTGGAATCATCAGAGAAGCAAGTGTCCTGCATAATTTGGAGCTACAATTTCCTAGCACTTTCCAGAATTTATTTGGTACTGTGAAATATAACAACAAGTTCTAGAAGAATGGGATTTTTGTTTTAGTTTGTTTCTAAGCAATTAAATACACAGGGGAAAAGACAACTGAGAAACAGGTTATTTATAAAGTTGGTTTTTATGCACTAAATAGAACAGTAAGTATCTTCCATAAATACCAAATGTCCTATGTTTAGGACAAAGAAATGGAAATCTTTCTTTGTTTTCAATTTATCCATATATAATACAGATAGATGTTTCCTGCCGTTCAAAAACATAATAATTGAAAGGAAAGCAATAAGCCTTTTAGAAAAAAATATTTTCATGCTCTCAACATGAGAAGAAAATATTTTAAACAGAACTCAAAATCCAAAAGCATCCTGAACAAAAGTAAAAGACTGATATATTCAACTGCATTAAAATCAAGAACTTCAATTCAAAAATTATGTATATATATTAAATATAGTAAAAAATTCTATTAGTGAAGAATATTTGCAACATTCATAACAATTAATGACCAATATCAAGAATATTACTTTGAAGTCTATGAATCAGAAAGGAAAAAGACAACCTAATCAGGCACTTCAAAAATTAAGGCCAGGGACACCTGGATGGCTTAGCAGTTGAGCACCTGCCTTCAGGGCATGAACCTGGAGTCCCAGGATCGAGTCCCACATTGGGTTCCCTGCATGGAGCCTGCTTCTCTCTCTGCCTATGTCTCTGCCTCTCTCTCTTTCTCTCTGTCTCTCAAGAATAAAAAAATAAGATCTCCAAAAAACAACAACAACAAAAAAAAAACAAAAACAAAAATTAAGGTCACTCAAATGCCCAATAAATATTTGCAAAGAACTCAGTTTCATTATTAATAAAAGATTTGCAAATTACAGTCACAATGGCGTACACAGTATATCCTCCAGATTAGCAAAAGTTTTTAAATCTGACAATATCAAGTATTTGCAAGGAAATGAGATAAGAACTTTCATATATGGCTTATATAATTATTTTGAAAATGGTTGGTCCAGTGTAGTAAAGTTGCACATTCACATACCTTACAACCTAGTACCTCCATTTTTAGATGTAAATGCTGTCTTTTGTACCTGTGCACTGGTTGACATAAAAAAGTATTACTAGCCGGAGTACTTTTAATAGATAAAAACAAACAAGCAAAAACTAGAAGTAACCTAATGGTATACTAACAGTAAATTGAATAAATTATAATGTATCCATACAGCAGTAAAAATGAGTGAAACACTACACATATTCATGTGGATATATTATACAACATTGCATTGAACAAAAGCAACAAGCCATAGAAAAAGATAGAAAATATAACAGTACTTATATTTAGGCCCCAAATAGGCAAAACTAAGCAATATATTGTCTATGGATATATACTTAGGTAATAAAACCATTTTTTTAAAAAGTAAGAAAATAATTATCACAAAAGCTAGGACTTTTTTGGACAGCAAGAGGAGGTCTGAATCAGGAAATATACACAGTGGGGGAAGGGAGAGCTTGTTAGGGTGTTTCTGGCATTAATAATGTAATTTCTTGGGCAGCCCAGGTGGATCAGTGGTTTAGAGCCACCTTCAGTCCAGGGTCTGATCCTGGAGACCCGGGATCAAGTCCCTCATCTGGCTCCCTGCATGGAGCCTGTTTCTCCCTCTGCTTGTGTCTCTGCCTCTCTCTCTCTCTCTCTCTCTGTGTGTGTGTGTCTCTCATGAATAAATAAAAATCATTAAAAAAATGCATTTTCTTCAAATGAGTTATCTGAGATATATATTTGCATACCTGTATGTATACATATTGTATACAAAGTACATATTATATACATATTATATTTGTACTTAAATTTCACAAGTTAAAAAGTCTTAAAAATTAATTCATCATATAAAAAGACAAACCATTAAATATACCACACACTTTTTATTCTTATGTTTTTAAGGAATTCCTAGATTGACACTTGTGGCTAATTTGAATAATAAATATCATTAAACTTTAACTGACTTTGTTTTCTATTAGACAGATTGATTGAATTCAGTCAAGATGTTCAAAATAATCAAATAATTATCTCTGTAGAGTAGGAACCAGGAAAAAAAAGAAAACAAAAAGTAAAAAAAAAAGGGAGATCAACTCTTAAATAATCTTTCAAAATATAAGTGATTTCTAGGTTGTTGAGATAAACAAGGAGTGGCAATGACCTGAGCAATTAAGAGCGTATGATGTGAAAGGTCTCTTTTCATCTGAATCTGATATACTTTACAAATAATTAGACCTCAGATCCTCTAGGCGTACAAAACTCCCTATGACCAGTTGTGGTGTGTTGACAAATTCTTTTTTCATTTTATTTTCTCCCATTATGGGCTATGAAATTCGAGCTGCAATTAAAGATTAGTTCTCAGGTGTAATGATAATGTTTTTATTTATTATGAACCATACTTCCTATCAAAAGCACTGTGGCTTTAAGACAGAGCCCTTACAAAACAGCTTAATAATTACCAATATTATACCTAACTTTTGTGAATAAGGTGCCGTCTCTAAGCAACTATGTTCTAGGATAAGATTGTTGGAAATAATATGCACCAATACGCACGTCACGGGGAAATCTTACAAGATAACAAATTTTGAACGAAGTCTATATTTATTTGTAAATCAAAATATCTCAAGTCAAGATTGCAGGAATGCAAAGTGGTTCTGTTGTATCTGTGAGCCAATATTTTCTGCTCTACAACACTTACTTTAAGAACAGCAACAACAACAACAATAACAAAAAAGAACAGGGACAGACTGGAAAATATCCAGGAAAGTATTTGAGATGATTAAGAATATAGATAGCATCATCTTGAGGAAAAAACAACACAAAACAAAAAGCCTGCATGGCCGAAGGATATTTATCTCAAAGAAGAAAGACTACAAGGAAACCATATAGATGTCTTCAAATACTTAAAGGATTATGATAAGGAGAAGTGCACCTTTTTCTGTATGGCTCCAAAAGGAAGTCAATATATCATTAAGTAGATGTTAAAATGATAAGTTTCATCTCACCCCAGCAGAAGTCTGGGGTTTTATTCTCTGGAGAGGTCTCTGAACTTCAGGATGCCAGGCTCGCATCCTTACATGCATCCTAGCCCTTACTCTAAACCTAGCCCTAACCAGAGATCTGAGAAAGTGGGTTCCTGAACATATGATAAGAAAAGCTTGATTAGCAGCCTAGTATTCTAAAGAAGAGCAGATATTTAAGAAATGGTACTATCTCTGAAAATGGGAATAAAAACAGAAGTAACAGTTAAATATTTTTTTAAAAGACATTTCAATTCAAGAGAAAATAAATAAGAGAATTTTTTTAAAATTATAGTTGTCCAAGAATAAATGGGCTTTCTGATGAGGTGGTAATCCAGCCATGGAAAGGGGTTGGTCAAAAACTGGTAGACCATCAGGCACATTGTAGATGAGTTTTGCTTTGGGTGGTAGGTTGACTTACATGACTAAAAACATCCTTTTTAAAATCAAAGATTCTCGAGTTTCCTCCCATGATGATTCACTAACCTATTCTCAGATGTTGATTACCAAAGTGCTATGTTTATATAAAAACTATAGTCATGCTATCTGAACATTCATTTTGGCCAAATAAATTAGAAAATACATGTTTTTCCTTCACTTGATTATTTTGGTTGCACTCAATGGCATAACCATTATTACTAAATTTGGACACGAATAACCTGGAAACAACTTGTGCCTTTTAAATGAGCTGCCAAGACTTAAAAATAGCCCAGATGAACAAAGGAAATTGCAATTTCAATTCAAAGAACTGACACTAGCAAGTACCAGTGTGATGATGGAAGAGTGTGTATAATCATTGTCTGAAGGCAAATACTTCAGTCAAAGAGAACTGTAAGGACAGACTTCTTCTTTCTTTACAGTGTGAAATCTGAACTTTCCTGTCAGTGACAAGGTTAGAGCCATATACCACCCACTCAGAAAATGAATCAGACACAAAAAAGCCAGATTCTCCCAGAACTTAAAGCACTTCTGAAAGCTGCTTTAAATCTTTCAGAATACTGGGAAACAACAAAAAAGGCAAGTATCCAAAAATACCTGTGTAGCTGTAAAAAGATAATACATTTAATGCTACTACTAATGTTTAAATAATGTTTAGATAATGGAAAGCATCCCAAATGTCCACAAGTAAGGAATAATTAAATAAAATATAATTTATTAGGGTGCCTCCGTGGTTTGGTCGGTTAAGAGTCTGCCTTCAGCTCAGGTCATGATCTCTGGGTCCTCAGATTGAGCCCCATGTTAAGCTCCCCACTCAGTGAGGAATCTGCTTCTCCCTCTCCCTCCACCCCTCCACCCCTCCGCCCCTCCACACAACTTATGCTCTCTCTTACACACATATTCTCTCTCAAATAAATAAATAAATTATTTAAACACATACACACACACACACACGGGACGTCTGAGTGGCTCAGTGGTTGAGCGTCTGCCTTCCACTCAGGGCATGATCTCTGGGGTCCTGGTATCAAATCCCACATTGGGATCCCTGTGAGGAGCCTGCTTCTCCCCCTGTCTGTGTCTCTGCCTCTCTTTCTGTATCTCTCATGAGTATATAAATAAAATCTTTAAAAAAATAATAAAAATAAAATAAACCACAGAAAACACAAAAAGACTTAAAATAGCTATTACAGGTGCTAGATAGACAATAAAGCCTTGCAAAACTTCATGTGTATTATATTTTTTTTAAAGTATACAAATATTAGGAAGCCAGACAAGATGGCAAACTAACATGAGATGTTGGATCTCAGAACATGAAACTATGCAGATGACATGATTTAATGTAGTAAACCTTAAAGAATACTGAAATAGTGTTACAACTAATGAATGAATTCAGTATAGTTCAGGATACAAAATCAACATACAAAATTCAGTTGCAGGTCCACACACTATCAACAAGCTATTCAAAAAAGACACTAAGAAAACAATCCCATTTACAATAGCAAAAAAAGAATAAAACACTTAGAAATATTTAAGGAGTTGAAAGATTTGTACACTAAAAAAAAAAAAAACATAAAGGAAAGACATTGAAGAAGATACAAATAATCAGAAAGATATTTCACGTCCATGGATTGGAAGATTTAATACTGTTAAAAAGTCCATTCTATTCAAAGCAATCTATAGATTTGGTGCAATTTCTATGAAAATTCCAATGGGATTTTTCAGAGTGATAGAAAAAACAATCCTAAAATTCATATGGAATCACAAAAACTTCAGATAACAAAAGCAAGCTTGAGCAAGAACAACAAAACTAGAGACATCACACTTTCTGCCTTTAATCTATATCAAGAAGCTATACTGATCAAAACAGTGTGGTATTGGCATAAAAACAGACATATGGACTGATGAAACAGAATAAAGAGCCCAGAAAGAAACTCAGACATACACAGTCAACTAATTTTTAACAAAGGCACCAAGAATATACAATGGGAAGGAGAGATTCTTCAATAAATAGTTCTGGAAAAACTGGATATCTACATGCAAAAGAATAAAATTGGATCTTTATCGTACACCATATATATAAAACTCAACTCAAAAGAGATTAAAGACTTAAATGTAAGACCTGAAGCCATAAAACTCCTAGAAGAAAACATAAGGAGTAAGCTCCTTGACATCAGTCTTGGCAATGATTTTTTGGATTCAACACCAAAGGCACAGGCAACAAAAGAAAAGATGAACAATTGAGACTATATCAAACTAAAAAGCTTCTACACAGTAAAAGAAATCATCAACAAAATGAAAAAGCAACCTATGAAGTGGGGGGAAATATTTACAAACTGTATCTCTGCTGATGAGCTAATATCCAAAATATATAAGGAACTCATAGAATTCAATATCAAAAAACAAATAACCCAATTTAAAAATGTGCAAGGGACACTGAATAGATGTTTTTTTGAAAGAAGACATCCAAATGGCCAACAGGAATATGAAAAGAAGGTCAACATCACTAATTATCAAGGTACAAAACAAAACCACAATGAGATATCACTTCACACCTATTAGGATGGTTATTTCCAAAAAAGACAAGAAATAACAAATGTTGGTAAGGATGAGGAGAAAAGAGAACCCTTGTTGGTGAGAATGTAAACTGGTACAGCCATTATGCAAAACAGTATGGAAGTTCCTCAAAAACAGAACTACCAGATGATCCACCAATCCCATTCTGGGTATATATCCAAAGGATATATGTCTCAAAGAGACATCTGTATGCCCATATTCACTGCAGCATAATTCACAATAACTAAGATATGAAACACCTAAGTCAACAGACAAATTGTCAACACACAAATTGATAAGGAAAATGTGTGTGTGTGTGTGTGTGTGTACACACACACATATATATACAGTGGGGATAGTAGTATTCAGCCTTTAAATAGAAGGAAATCTGCTATTTGTGACAACATGGATAAACCTGGAAGACAATATGCTAAGTGAAATAATCCAGACACAGAAAAATAAATATTGCATGATCTCACTTATACATAGGATCTAAAAAAAAAAAAAAGAAAAGAAAGGAAAAAGAGGCCAAATTTATAGTTAATAGAGAGTAGAATAGTGGTAACCAGAGGCTGGGAGATGGTGAAAAGGGGGAGATATTGATCAAAACACATGAACTTTCAGTCATAAGATGAATAAGTTTGGAGACCTACTATGTGTTATGGTGACTGTAATAATAGATTGTATAATAGAAATTTGCTAAGACTACATCTCAGATGTTCTCAATACACACAGAAAAACAGTAATTATGGGGCAGGCCTGGTGGCCCAGTTGTTTAGTACCGCCTTCAGCCCCAGATGTGATCCTGGAGACCCGGGATCAAGTCCCATGTCAGGCTCCCTGAACGGAGCCTGCTTCTCACTCTGCCTCTCTCTCTCTCTCTCTCTCTCTCTCTGTCATGAATAAATAAAATCTTTAAAAAAAATTTTTAAAAACAGTAATTATGAAAGGTGATGAATATATTAATTAACTTGATTGCAGTAATCATTTCACAATGTATATACGTGTCAAAGCATTACACTGTACACATTATACACAATTTTTATTAACCAAAAGTAAATAAATTTAAAAAATTTTTAGAGCACAAAATTGTAAGAAAGTTCTGATTAAACAGACTTTTTTAAAATTTTTTTAAAATTTTTTATTTATTTATGATAGTCACACAGAGAGAGAGAGAGAGAGGCACAGACATAGGCAGAGGGAGAAGCAGGCTCCATGCACTGGGAGCCCGACATGGGATTCGATCCCAGATCTCCAAGATCGCACCCTGGGCCAAAGGCAGGCGCCAAACTGCTGCGCCACCCAGGGATCCTTTAAAAGACTTTGGTTAGGCCCAACCAGGTGGAAGTAATCAGGAAACTGGAGAAGGACAGCCCAGAGTGGACATTTCTCTCTGGATATGTGTGAAAATTAGAACTGCCCCCATCTGTACCTAAGTATTTAGAAACCACGGTTGTCCACTTTTCTTATTACAGTAGCTCAGTTCAAATGAATGTTAATCATTCCTTTCTTGGCCTTTGATCCTGTCTCACATGACCCGGGATTCCTATCTACCTAACTAGCTCTGGCAGTAAAATAGCAGGAGGACTAGTGAGTCAGAGCTAAACAGAGGCCTCCAGGCAGCGATGGATCCTGGAACTAGTAAGGAGGAGCAGAAAAGAATAGGTACAGGTATATGAGTCAACACCTAATTATTTGTTTACTGCTTCTATCCCATTATTCAGGTCAGTAGCTCTCAAAATGTGGTTCCTGATCAGTGGCATGGGCACTGGCTGGTAACTTGTGAGAAATACAAATACTCTCTACTCCAGACTTACTGTATCAGAAAATCTGGCCTAGTACTCCATGCTTTAACAAGCAAGCTTGATTATTCTGATGCCTGCTAAGGTTATAGAACCACTGGTCTAGGTGATTTAATTCAAGAGAAGCAGCTATCAGAGCAGTATAATGCCCTGGAAGAGAGAGTGGAACACTCAGAGGCATGGCCATGGAAAGAGGTCATGGGCTAGCCCAGGTGGTAACATCAGGGGCTCTCCACCTTGCAGTATCTCCCCACACTCTACTCTTGAAATTGAACAGGAGAAGCACAAGTTTTTTTAAGATTTTATTAATTTATTCACTGAACTAGACATCCTTGTAAGACTAGAGAGAGAGGCAGAGACATAGGCAGAGGGAGAAGCAGGCCCCTGCAGGGACCCTGATGTGGGACTCAATCCCAGGACCCCGGGATCACACCCTGAGCCAAAGGCAGATGCTCAACCGCTAAGCCACCCAGGTGTCCTGTGGAGGAGCGTTCTCTAGAAGGAAGACAATAAACTCAATACTCTATAGTAGAAGAAGCCAAATTAATGGAATGGCTAAAATAAAATTTTACGCAAAAGTTTTCAGATAAAACATGTCGCCTCAAAAAAGGGGGGGGGGGGCGGAATATTACAAACATGAGCCAGCAAGAGAATCCTGAGGAGGCAGATTCTGGAGATTCTGAAAACAAAAAATGTAATACGTTGAAATACAAACCTCTAAAAAGGAGTTGAAGAGCAGAAATAATAGTATTTTGAAGAAAGCACTAAAAATATGGAATGAGGTGAGTGAGGTTTGTATGAGGCCTTTTATATAAAATAACAGCACAGATACATAAAATAGCACTATAGATCTTTCCAGAATGTCTATATGCATACATCACAATGAACACAGATTAAAAAATACCTGACTAATGCACATATGAAATTGGAGTGGGGATAAAAATGAAGGAAAAAAATAAAATAAAATGAGAATGGCCTTGCCCAGACCATGATGTACTCCGTTACAACAAAGAGTATAATAAACTCAAATCTCTGCCCCTGAGGACCAAAATTAAGATTCTTTTTTAAAGAATACCACTTAAAATAACTGTAAGGGAACACGCAAAATAATAATAGTTGTGCTAGTACAAAATAAATTATGGATGCATTTTTCCATAATTTAAAAACACTGTAATGTTTTGTTTTCATAATAATAGTTAAGAAAAGAATGAATGCTTTCCTCCAGGAAGTAGTTTATATGCTGATATACTGGACATTAATCAACTTACACATTTGTAATATTGAACTGACTTTTTTTCAGTTATGATTCACATGAAAAACAGTACTTCCAACAATGCAATGCCATTTTACATTAATCCTCCAGATAACAATACAGACTTTCCAGTCAGTAAATGTCATCAGAAGAAAAGAGAAAGTTCATCTTCATTTAAATTATCTAAGCTTCTGAAACTGGGTGTCAGTTGCTTTATTTTATTCATCAAAATTTCCTTTTCTGGTGTTCAACCAGGTTAATGATGAATAACCTTTATATTATAAGATCAAATTGCCTGACATTTCTCTCTGGATATGTGTGAAAATTGAACTGCCCCCTTCTGTACCTAGATATTTAGAAACCACATTTGTCCACTTTTCATATAACAGTAGCTCAGTTCAAATGAGTGTTAATCATTAGCATTCCCTAACTGTAAAATGTAAATTAGCATTCCCTAAATGTAAAATGTAAAATTCCCTAACTGTAAAGATGACACTCAGGTGAATTAGAAAACATCTGGTTTTGTCCCAGATCTTAACTCCTTTGGGCCTCATTTCTCTAATCTGTGAAGAGAACTAAACTAGACATCCTTGTAAGGCTCTTACATCTTGATGATGCTGGGTGGTGAAGACAGCAATGGATAATAAACTCAACTAATTCCCCACTCCCAGCTGGATCCTAATTCTGAATCCATCAGGAATATTCTGCTCCGTCTGCAGAGGGAAGATGCAGAGGATGGACTTAGGCACCAGGTATTCCTCAGGATTTCTTGAAATTATATACCAGAGCAACAGAATTTCAAGCAGATGATGTCTATGGTCTTATGTCCTATGAGAACTGAACAGAGAGACAACGTTTAGCTCTCCTTTTTTATTGTTTCCAATTTTCTCTTTTATCTTATTTCCTGGGGAAATTCCCATATCCTTTTCAATTTACAGACACTGCAGACTGAGAGAGCATTACTTCAAGGCAAGTAGCTTGCCTTCATTGCCACTTTGAACTCTTCTTTTCAGAAATGTATACAAGTCAAATATGAAAAAAAAGTCTGCATGATGAAATAAAAGGAGACCACTACTGCATATGCCCCTCAATATGTCTGCTATTAAATTTCTTAGAACATTTCGCTCAGAGACCTGTTGTATGTACAATAAGGCCAAAATGGTCATTTGTGATTAAAATAAAAACGTATTTTAATGGATGGAACTCAGCCTGCCTGAAAGTGATATGAATTCCTGATTTTCCATACTGATTTAGGACTTCTTTGAATTTAATCAACTACTATATCTTCCAAGAATGGAAGGATACACTTAAGAGCATAGATGCACTTAAGAGCAAAGATACATTTAAGAGCACATTATTTCACTACAAATCAAACTATCACAGTTACCCACTTTCTATACAACTAGTTCAGTTCAAATCAGTATTAAATAACATGGCACAATCCATCAGACACTTCTTATGCTTGAATGGTTCCTCAACAAAGCAATCTAGCAAAAAGAAAACACATCTGGAATAAACCTTTGCATACAGCCCAAATGAAGTGAAAGGTTAATAATTACAGAGTCTTCCATATAGTAAATGCTCAGTGAACACTGCATATCTGAAGAACATGAGAGAGAATAACTATTAAGGAACTTAGGATCTGAAGAAACAAGACTATTACATGTTCATTTCAAAAAATGTTTCTGGAGTGTCCATCAAATACCAAGAGTTCCCATAGTACTGGCTGGATTTTTTTTTTAAATCAATTTGGCAGGGGGCAGCCTGGGTGGCTCAGCGGTTTAGCCCCGCCTTCGGCCAGGGCGTAATCCTGGAGACCCGGGATCGAGTCCCATGACAGACTCCCTGCATGGAGCCTGCTTCTCCCTTATGCCTGTGTCTCTGCCTCTCTCTGTCTCCCTCTCTGTCTCTCATGAATAAATAAAAGAAAATCTTTTTTTTTTTTTTAGAACAACCACATTTATTGGGACAAATATTTTATATATGCTACTATACAGATTCTGCTGTATACATAACCAGTGCTGTCTTGTGGTTTCATAGATGAGGAAACTAAAACAGGCAGCTGCTAAGGTCTGGAGCCAACATTTGATGGGCCTGGTGCAAAAATAAGAACTAGGTCCCTGAACTTGAGCTTCGGGAAAATGTTAGAAGCGGGATGGAGTATCTCCTGGCCGATGTCAGGCACATCTCAACTGTACTCAGTGTGTCCTGCATGCGGCACTTTCTCCTCTATGACGCCAGGAATCACGGCTCCTGCGGTTATGAGGTCTGAGGCCAGGGGCTGGGGTACTGGACGCCAAGCAACACTTCCAGCCTGGCAGAGAAGGAGATGGAGGAGGGGGTGACATAGCATGGCTGTCACAGGGCTCCTGGGCAAGGACAAGCTCCCAGCTCACCCAGGACCCATCTACAAAGTGAAGCAAATTAGCGGCTTGCTTTCCATCAGGCTGACTTAAGAGCTCAGCAATTTGTGGGACATTTACATGAACCAGAAGATGTGTTATCTGATAAAAATTGCTCAATTTAATACCCTCACTTGACAGACAAAGAAGTGTGCCTCTCTGGGAGAATCTGCCAGGGTGGACAATTTTTAAAAGTCCCTGGACGTGTTTAAGAATAACAACCACTATCCGATCCTTACCCATCAAGGAACAACAATACAGTTCTTGGTTCCAATGGGCAATCTGCCATTGGCCGGTGGGGCCAGGGAGACCTCAAAATATCCACTTTCATTGCAAGACCCAAAGACAGCCGTACTGAAGCTCTACCTGGCATATGAGCCTTCTGGTTTTAGGCTGTTAGAGAGGAAGCCACTCAAGCACAGTTCTTGTGGGCTAGAAGCATGGCTGTTGATGAATTATGATTTGGCACAGAGTTAAAACCTTTTTACAGACGGCACCTGGGTGGCTCAGGGGTTGAACTCCTGCCTTCGGCTCAGGTCATGATCCTGTAGTCCCAGGATCAAGTCCCGCATCCGCCTGCCTGCATGGAGCCTGCTTCTCCCTCTGCCTCTGTCTCTGCCTTTCTCCCTCTCTGTGTCTCTCATGAATAAATAAATAAAATCTTCAAAAAGAAAAAAGAAACCTAATAAAAAAAATCTTAAAAAAAATATGGGAGGAACATTGCACTCCAGTAAATAAGCTAAATGGAGTGCTGTGTGAAATGCAATGGAAGTTGAGAACAGTTGTGGCTCACCCAGAATTTAAAGATCACCTAGACCCAGTCTTAGAAGTTAATTAAAATAAAAACAAGCATAAAAGGAGGAGATATGCAGATTCTAAGAAGGTGGAATCTCAACAGCAAAGCAAGGAAAAACAAGAGTGGTCAAAAACAGGAGGTAAGAAATAAATAATAGAAACACCAAAGTCCAAAGCTTTAAAAATTGTAACACAGTATTCAAATATTTGTTTGTCTGTTTCCTTAATGTGGAATGGGTAAAACGTTTGTATCCTTTAAGAAAAAAAAATTAAAGTAGCTTTAGATAAATAATGTGAGAATCTGATGAAAAATGTTAAGTTTAGAGTTTTGGATGTTATTTTGCTAGGGCTGCCATAACAAAGTCCCACAGACTGGATGGCTTGAATATGAACATTGGTTTTCTGAAAGTTCTGGAGGCTAGGAGTCCAAAATCAAGATGTCAGCAGGACGAGGCTCCTCTAGTTCATAGATGGCCATCTTCTCCCTTTGTCTTCTCACGGTTTTCCCTCTGTGCGGACCTATTCCTAGCATCCCTTTCTTAAGAGGACATGAGCCATATTTGATTAGGGCTCACAGTAATGACTTCATTCTAACTCGGTACCTTTTTAAAGACCCTATGTCCGAATGTGGTCACATTCTGAGGTACTAGGGTTTTGGATTCTAACACATAAATGGTGAAAGGGGCACCCAACTCAGCACCTAACATATATGTTTATGATGAGTTTAAAAGTAAAATATCCAAAAAGAGATAACCTTAAATCTCTTTAATTGTTGGACAAGAATGTGTGTAAGAGGGCACATGCAGAAATTTAAAGCCGAGATGGTAACTAAAATTATGAAAGTGAAAAAGCCCACGGAAAGAAAAATCTATAGTGAAAACAGCAGTCAGCCAAGAAAAATGTATTCTTGATTTCTCTATGTTCTCCATGAAGTATCTAGAAACAATCTAAATGCAGACTGTAAAGTGTTGAAGTTGGAGAGACCTTTACGGGCCACACTCCTCTTTATTCCCCCGAAGAAAGAAAGTTGAGTGTCTTTTCCCTGAATGGTTAATTTAATAGCTACTATTCCAGTTATCATGTTTAAAAGAAACATGAATTTCTTTGTAAGGATTTTGAATTTTGCATGGGCTTAGTATATGTAAGTTCTAAATATATGACTATAGATGAATTCTGAATATACTATTTAGACCTGTGCTGCCCAACTTGGTAGCCACTGGTCACATGTACCTATTTTAATTTAAATTACTAAAATCTAATAAGATTTAAAAATTGAAAATTCAGCCTATATTGCAATAGCCACATTTCAAGTACACATGTATTTAGTGACTACCCTATCAGACAGTACAGATATAGAATTGTTTGGTATCTGCACAAAGTTCAACTGAACCATGCCCATCCAGAATATTCTAGAAATCAGGTAGATACTATGATGTGAAGTTTGAGGGAGTTCAGTTTTGTAACTCTCTCAAATTATAAAATACAGCAGGTTGTAGCTCATTTCAACTACAAACACCTTGTATATTCTTTGGCAAAATAAACAAACAAAAACTCCTTTCAAAATTTCCCTTGCCATTTTTCGACTTCATTCAAATGAGGCTAAACTTGAAAGACCGAAAGACCAAAAAAATAAAGACACATTAAAATAAATGAGTAACACTTCTGAACAACCTAAAATGGCCCAGCATAAATTCCAGTTTATTCTCAAAACTCTCCTTTCCTAAAGAAACACTGTAGATTCTTCTTCTACTTCTGAAACACTGCGGTCAGGTCTGTGAATGGCAGGTGATTATCTTGCATTTCATCTAAATGTTGAATTATCCATGAGTAATTCCTTCACTCATATGCAAATTTTAAACCAAGAAATTAAAGCTATTAAGGCTGTTCCTAAACTCACAAAAAATTACATAACAATATGAAAACCACAAAAATGAATCACTTTATTTTTGAGCAAGAATATACTTTGATGAAGTTTATATTTGTACAGAGGAAAATGAATATTATGAGAGGCAAGAAGGTAACAGTGAGCATTTGACTGAGATTTGCCTTTGGAGCAGTTTCAAAAGCCCAGAGTATTTCTCAAAGTGTGAATATCCCAAGAAGCAGCAGAGAAAAATGCAGACTCCAGAATCCAACCTCAAAGTTACCAAACCAGAATCTGCGTGGATGGAGGACTGGAATTTGCCTTTTCTTAAAGTACTCCTTGGGTAATGCTTCTGTCTACTAAAATTTGAGGGGAATGTGAATGCTGAAATCTATTTAAGGCTCATATGTTTTGTGAAATATCTGCAGAAATAATTAGCTGTTCTGGCCATGGAAATTTCATATCAGGTATGAAAGGGCCCCTTATAAAGCAGATATCATTAAATGTCTTTGTTTTTCTTTTTGGAAACAAGAATAATGACTTTAGTTTTCATTATAATTAGAAAGTCAGAGTACCTTACACTCTGCTTCAGAGCTATATAACCTGCACACCCAATTATGTGATTCTTTTGGATAAATGAAACTGGGATAAAAAAAAATCTGAAGATCATTTTGTCTTATTATCTTATATCCTCTCTTTTATTAATGTGCAATTCTTTAAAGATCAAACTGAAAGAAGTCTGGGCTAAAAAAATATGTCTAAGGAATTAAAACCATAAGTAAATGTTAACAATTAGAAAGAGCATCTAGGGGCTTCTGGGTGGCACAACTGGTTAAGCCTTCAACTCTTGGTTTTGGCTCAGATCATAATCTCAGGATCATGAGATGGAGCTCTGTGTTGGGTTCTGCACTCAGCACAGTGCCTGCTTAAAACTCTCTCTCTTCCCTTCTCTCTCTATCCCTCCCCCACTTCTCAAATAAA
This sequence comes from Canis lupus baileyi, assembly GCF_048164855.1. Lineage (NCBI taxonomy): Eukaryota > Metazoa > Chordata > Mammalia > Carnivora > Canidae > Canis > Canis lupus. Next base: position 12,162,805 of record NC_132851.1, on the reverse strand, counting down.
TTAATTTTTAAAAAGGGCATCTAATTTTGAAACGCTAGTCTATTATTTAAAAAGAAGAAAAAAGTAGTAATATTTTTACTTGAGTTAACATGTACAAATCTAAAATTAATCTACTAATTTCATCTGGTGTTTGATCATATAGCAAAAAGAAAGAAAAAGGAGGCAAATCTATTGAATTTATACAATTGATCTCGTCCAGTGACTGTTATGCAGCTATGCAGAGAATGCACTTGAATTTGGAGAAAGATGACTAGTATTTTTTCAGTCTAAAATATTTTCACAGAAGGTACAATTTTATATACAAAATACATGCTATAAAGTATATACTATATATAATAGTATATGCCATATATACATATATATATAGTTAAAAGATAAACTGAGGCATATTAAAATTTTTAAGAGTTATTTTGAGTAAGAATATATTGGAATAGGACAACAGCAAACCTGAAGTGGTTAGGATCACTCCACCAACAGGAGTCTGGGGAAAGAGTTACATAGAGAAGATTTGGAAACAAAGAAAGGAAATTATTTGATTGGTTAGAGTTTAAAGGCTAGTTGGCTGTGCTTTGGTGATCATAGCTTTTATTTTTTTTATTTTTTAAAGATCTTATTTATTCATGAGAGACACAGAGAGAGAGGCAGAGACATAGGCAGAGGGTTCTCCCTGTAGGAAGCCTCATGCAGGACTTGATCCCAGGACCCCATGATATCATGTCCTAAGTCGAAAGCAGATGCTTAACCACTGAGCCACCCAGGCATCTCCATTGCTTTTTGATTTCATAAACCTGAGGCATTTATAGGTTTAGGTTTGGGCTTGCCTACATAGGCTGCCATAGCAATGGAACCACCACAGTCTAATTGTCTCCTTGTTTAGTTAATATATTTAAATACACACACACAGGTGTATCATAAGACTTATTTTTCAAAGTTGCATTCAAAACCCCTGAAACCACACATGATGAGTTGTGCTTCATTTTTTTTTTAAGATTTTATTTATTTATTCATGAAAGACAGAGAGAGAGAGAGAGAGGGAGGGACAGAGACACAGGCAGAGGGAGCCCGACGTGGGACTCAATCCCGGCTATCCAGGATCAGGCCCTGGGCTGAAGGCAGCGCTAAACCGCTAAGCTACCCGGGCTGCCCTGCTTCATTTTTTTTTTTAATGTTTATTTATTTATGATAGTCACAGAGAGAGAAAGAGAGAGAGGCAGAGACACAGGCAGAGGGAGAAGCAGGCTCCATGCACCGGAAGCCCGATGTGGGATTCGATCCCGGGTCTCCAGGATCGCGCCCTGGGCCAAAGGCAGGCGCCAAACCCCTGCGCCACCCAGGGATCCCTGCTTCATTTTTAATACAATATCTGTTTTGTTCTAAATGTCACCTTTTGTATATCTGCAATCTATGGTGGTCGATAAGAGAACCTACAGGGAAGTGAATGATGAAAACACACTGCACCCTTTCATAAGAGCTAACTGAGCACCTACTATGTGCCTAGCACTCATCCATGCCCTTCTTACACACTTCAGCGCATCCTCCAAACCTAGCCAATGCAACACTGGGTTCCATCTTGTGCCAGTGAGCAAGCCAGCAAGAAATGCCTCCAGAATTTCATTTACACTCTGTGATACTGCTGGTGTCTAGGTCGTCATCTACTTTCAGAGAGAAAGGGGTGGAAATTGCACTTATAAACTACTTTCCACCTGCTAAATCACTTTACTTGGCAACTGCTCTTAGTACTACTGACAGAGCTCCAAAGACTGGTAAGTAATAAAGAAGCATTCTTTTCCTTTTTTTTCAGAAGTCTGAGCCCTCTTCATCAGTTGATTGCTGTTCCAATAAAGCAAAATGATGGCGCTAGTAGACTAAGAATGCTCATTCTATTCTCTTTTTTTACTCCTGGCAAGAGGATCTATCACCCATTTGAAAGACGTTCAGTCCATGAAAACAAGATCTTAACACTTCATCAAAGCCAAGGAAACCTGAGGATGTTTTTGGAAGTCAGCCAATTAGGTGTGCTACAGGATTTGATGCTTTGCCCCTCTCTTTTCCACTTCTTTTATCCTTAGCTGTCTGAGTTCTTTTCTCCTTAGCTAAACAGCAGCCAAAGAGCCTGAGGCAGTAAATAGGATCTGAAAAACACCCTTAAATCAACCAAAGGCTGACTCTCTTTCATAGACGGCACATTACAGACCACAGACTTGACTTTAATCCTGGTCAGTCTAACTAAACACTATTAGCACAAACCCAAAGGGCAAATGAGGACTATAGAGAAAACTTATGTCACTATTAGGAGAAAAACAATCCTCTAAATTTATGTAACTATTAGGTTATATTTTTGTCACCCGTCTTAGACCATGAGCTCCTTGGAAGCAAAAATATCATCTCATGCATCTCTTAAATCTTGGCAGACAAAGGGTGTGGCACACGGTAAATGTTCAAAAATGGCTCAAAGAATAAACGGGAATTAATTAATGCATGCAAGCTTTTCCCTTCTATTACTTTAAAGAATTCCTTTTTTATTGTGTTTGATTGTGATCTGAGAGCTATAAATGTCAACTTTCATTCTAGTCTATCACTCAGTACCTCTCAATTAGACTACTGCAATAATCCTCTAATTAAGAGCCCAGAGTTTTTCTATCCTCAGTACCACATACTGGCACTGAATTCATCTTCTCCAGTATTGCTTTAATCAGGTTAATTCTCTACAGAGAAATCTAGCATAGTTCCTTATTCTCTAGCAAATGAAGTCCAAAACTCCATATCCAGCATTCAAGACACATTACTCATCCAGCCAAGTTTCCTGTCTCCTTTCCCCCATTTAACTAATGTTCTTCCAGACATCGGCACTGATTTTGCATCAATCTGCAAAAAATGCGCTAAGATGTCCATTTCACCATATTCGTTCAGCAAAAAGAATTTACTCAATGCCTATCATTAGCAAAGAATTGTGCCAGATGTTAGTGTTCCTGAAAACTTATATTTACTTGAAATTTTCATCAATAAAATCATGTTACATTCACTAATTTGATTTAAAGGGAATCTATTGTGGGTTCTGCTATAGATAGAAAGTATATTCTATATACTATTCTTATATATTCATTATTTCTCTATGTATATGTCTCTTTTTTAACTTAATTTTTTACCTAATATTTGCTATAAAAAATCATTGTGAAGTAGATTTTATTTATCAAGAGTGCTTGGAAATTGGAATTGTTTTTATGCCAGAAACTGTGGATCAATAAAGATAGAGATCTACAAAACAGAGAAAGTGAAGACAGGGATAGAGATGAAATTTCCCCAGAATTCTCTATAAAGTTATATTATATTAGATTTCATAATGTGTAAACTTTGGGACCGTTTACATCAAATGTAAAGTTACAGTTAAGTCAGAAATAAAAACCTTTAGAACTCACTCAACAAGCAAGAGAATGTTCAATGTTGAATCATTTAGAATTCTAAAACTTAAATATTTATTAGTAAAAGATACCATATGTATCAAACAAAAAAAAGTTTAGTATCTGTGCTTATAACAATTATTGTTTCCTGATTTCCAGGTGAAATAAAATGACTATAGATCTGAGAATAATTAAAAGCCCTAGATCAGAGTTGTAATCCTCTGCAGTAGTAGAGTATTTTTTTTTTTAGTAGAGTAGTTATTATAAAGAAGTATTACAGATACCAATTATTTTCCTGCCAACCAACTTTATTATCAAATCTGTGGCTTTCATGGATTTTTGTAGGGTATAGGAAAACTCTGGATATAAGAATCTATTTTGGAGTACCTGGGTTGCTCAGTCGGTTAAGTTTCTGCTTTTGGCTCAGATCATGATCTCAGGGTCCTGGAATTGAGTCCTGCATTGAGTCCTGTATCAGTCCCCCTGCTCAGTGAGGAATCTGCTTCTCACTCTGCCCCTTCCCCTAATCATGCTCTCTCTCTTCATCTCTCTTTCACAAAAATAAATAAATAAAAATCTTTTTAAAAAAGAATCTATTTTCAAATTATAGACACTGCTGAACAAAACACTTCTAGAAGTTAAAAATATTCTTTATTTGTAAGTTTCAAAAATGCAAGGGATGTTCACTTGTCTAATTCATTTAGTAAATATTTTTTGATAACTTTATAGCCAGACTAGGCTCTAGTATGGTTTCCAGTTTCAAAGAACTGGCTATCTAGCATAATAATTAGAAACTGATGAGATCATATCTATAATCATATTTGAACAATGAGATTTTGGCCCACTGAGATTATCTATGCATCAGAGCACTATGATTAAAACCATTATTGATGCTCAGTTGTATAGGGTTCAAACATAGATTCTTAGTCTCACTCTCTATGTGACCTAGCAGGTCACTTAAACTCCTCATGTGAAAAATAAGAATTTAAAAACAATTACCTTGTAGGGTTGATTTGATGATGAAACAATTCCTAGCACAAGGTTACTGCTCTGTAAATAATTGTTTTTGTTGCTACTGTTAGTGGTGGAAGTGGTAGTATTTCAGTAGTGCTGGGCTCTGAAGAATGCATGGGATTTTACCTAACCAAGAAGGAAGGCAAGTGTATGTTAGATAAAGGAAACAGCAAGTAAAAAGAGATTTGAAAAAGTATATATTCAAAAATGGGGGGACGCCTGAGTGGCTCAGTGGTCTACTTCTCTCTCTCTCTCTCTGTCTCATTAATGAATAAATAAAATCTTTAAAAAAAATGGGAAAGCAATTCTGTATTCTCCTATTGAGTACCTGCTGGGACACTGGACTAAGAAGAGATGAAAGGCAAGCTAAGACAAGGCTATGAAGATTAAAACTGTCGCACTCTGTTCAATACAGATTGGGATATTCAGTTGGTAGACTAAGGAGACACTCGTGCCTAGAAAAGATGCTGAACACAAATACAAGCAACAAACTTTATTGGAGGGAAAAAAGCTTGTATCAATTCTATTCAATAAGTTACGAGTCATATGCACTTGGCATGTCATTATATATTTTGAAAACTCTCTCATGCACACACACACACACACACACACACACACACACAAATTGCAAGAGAGAATATATCCATTCTCTTACCAAATGGGAACCTCTAAACTAAGGAGTATTTTTACTAGGTGTGCAGGTTTTGTTTTCTTTTTGAAATAATAAAAATCTGTTCCAATCTCATCATTTTCTTTTTTAAAAAAAGATTTTATTTATTTATTCATGAGAGACATAGAGAGAGGCAGAGACATAGACAGAGGGAGAAGCAGGCTTCATGCCGTGAGCCCGATGTGGGACTTGATACTGGGATTCCAGGATCATGCCCTGAGCTGAAGCCAGACGCCCAACCACTGAGCCACCCAGGCATCCCTCATCATTTTCTTTTTAAAGAATTGTCATGGGATCCCTGGGTGGCGCAGCGGTTTGGCACCTGCCTTTGGCCCAGGGCGCGATCCTGGAGACCCGGGATCGAATCCCACGTCGGGCTTCCGGTGCATGGAGCCTGCTTCTGTCTCTGCCTGTGTCTCTGCCTCTCTCTCTCTCTCTCTCTCTGTGTGACTATCATAAATAAATAAAAAAAATAAAAAAGAATTGTCATTATTGTTGACAAGAGGTAAAAAATGAAAACAAAATCACTTCTGTCTGGTTGATGGAACTCTGTAGACAGACACATCAGTACATATTCCTTTGAACAATTAACATCTCAAATAAAAAAACATTGTGCCAATATATTTCATTTTCAAAACAAAACTTCTATCTACATCAGTACTCTAAAAAATATAGAAATCAAAAGGACTGTGTTGAAATCCTTAAGTGATTCTGTTTATTTCTTCTCCAACTATATTGAGATATAAATAATATAACATTGTATAAATTTAAGGTATATAATGTATTAATTTGATGTACTCATGTATTACAAAATGATTACCACCATAGCATTAGTTAATACCTTTATCACATCACATAATTACCATTTCTTTTTTGTTATGAGAATATGTAAGATTTATCTCTTAAAAGTATATAATAGGGTGTTATTAATGACAATCACCATGCCATATATCACATCCTCAGAACTCACTCATCTTATAACTAGAAATTTGTACTCTTCACTAGCATCTCCCCATTTCTTCTATCCCCAACCCCTTTTAACCACCATTCTACTCTCTGTTTCTGTGAACTCAACTTTCTTAGATTCCGCATATGAGATCATAAAGTACTTGTCTTTTTCTGTCTGATTTATTTCACTTAGCATAATGCCCTCAAGATCCATCCATCTTGTCACAAATGACAAGATTTCCTTCTTTTGCATGGCTGAATAATATTCTATTATATATACACACACACCATACCTTCCTTTATATATTCATCCATTGATGGACTCTCAGGTTGTTACCTATTCTTGGTTATTGTGAATAATGCTGCAGTGAACATGGAAGTGCTAATATCTCTGAGACACTGATTTCATTTCCTTCAGATATATAACAAGGAGTTTGATTGCTAGATTTGATGATAGTTCTATTTTTAACTTTTGAAGAACCATACACCATAGTATTTTCCATGGTGTCTGTACCAATTTACATTCCCACCAACAGTGAATAAGTGTTTGTCTATTTTTAAAATTGACATATCAACTGAAATTGGCCAAACAAATCCAACTCAAAAAGCCAAATGTATCTAAGAAATGAGATCTCTAAGCTGAGATTTACCAGAAAAAAAACAAAAAAAACTCCCAGGTGTGCGAAGTTTCATTAGAGAAGAGAAGAACATCCACTAGCCAGCATTACTACTTACTGATATTTCAGCCAGATCTCCCTAATATCCAAATAAAGTTTGATTTAAGCTTGGCTTATGGGTGTGTTAGGTGAGCTTAGGTAAATCATCTCATATTTTGGGGTGTTGTATCTCAATTTCAGACTACTTAGAATACTTATTAAAAACAATGATTTATGGTCTCCACCCCAGACCTATTGAATATCTGCAGAGTAGCCCCATAAATCTGAATTTTTTAATAAAATTTCTTGGATAATTCTTATGAACAACAAATCTGAGAACCAGCATGTTTGGATTTCCATTCAGTTTTCCAAAAGATAAGAATTTTATGTTTAAAGTAGTTTTTGAGCATCTAGTAAGCACCTTATTCTGTGCTAAGTGATTAAAGAGATATCAGGTCCAATCCTTGCCCTTAAAAAGCTTATAAGAGTGGGGAAGTAAAAACCTGGGAGAAGCAATATCACACTGAGCGCCTACTACGGACCAGGGACTATGCTATGTTTTTGGCAAAGGGGACTTCATGCTATTGCACAATAACCCTGAAAAAATGAGTTTTTAAGTGGAGCCCAATTCATGCATGCCCTTCCTACTAGAGGTGATAAGGCAAATCCATAAGGCAGAATAAGGTCTGAAAAATATGAGCAATATAAACAGTCCTGTAAGAAGTTACTCACACAAACTCCCATCATCAACACAAATTGCCATATGTGAGAAATATACGTTCCCAGGACTCTTACTTCCACAAGAATAACAAAGAATGTGGGAATCACTGCAGACTTAATCACACCAAACTTGTAAGATATGACTAGGTATTCATTTAGAAGGACGGAATTTGCAAAGAACTTGTAAAAGAATATGGGTGACTTCAATAAATCTGAGCTCCAAAATAGAGAAGAAAAGAGCCCTAGGACCCCACTTTTCTCTCACTCTAAGAAATCTTTTTGGGCTCTCCTAACCCCTACTTAGGCCAGATAAAGGACCTTTCCAATGTACTCCCATATTTCAATCAATAACCTGTGCCTACCAGCATAAATATATAGATAGAAAGATAGATGATAGGTATTTCCAATATCGTAAACCTAGATATACCCTAACACATAGTAGATAATTACTTGCTGAATTTATATGTAAACATTACAATTGTATAATTTATCTACTATATATATAGTTATATATTTATTCGATTGAAAGAAAGAGAAAAAACAACCTATAGATGATAATTTTGGAAATAAACTTTGAAGTATAGTTAGGATTTTAAAAGGCAGAGATGGGAACGGAGAGAATTCCGTACATTTGGAAAAATATAAGAAATAAGAAATGACCTAGAAGCAATAAAGCAAGAGACACTCAATTTGGCAGTAGAGGAAAATATATCAGCAGGGAAATAAGGTTTGACTCTATGCTATGTTTTTCCAGAGTTCATACTCACATAGACAATGGTTAACTGTTGAGTAAACTTTTATGAAAATAAGTCTGGTAGCCAAGTATAGAATAGACTGGAGAACCCTGCCATAGTTGTCACATGCGGCTATCACAACAGTCAAGCTAAGAAGTAATGTACTGGTAGCAACAGGATAGAAGAAAGGGAGAATGGGTAAGAAAGACACTGCAGAGGTAGATTGTACATGATTTGGTAGTTGTTTGAGTATAGAAAACAAAGAGGAAGGGTCAAAGTTGACTGAAGTCTAGACCTCATGCACTAAAAGAACAGTAGCCTCAGGGTGAGGGTTTAAGTATCCACGAAAGATATAAGATTTCAAACTTAATTGTGAGCATTGAAAGGAAGGTCAAGCCTAGAGAAAATCTGGAAGAAATACTAATAGGGGTATAAAGTTATGGGAATGGATGAGACCTCAAAAGGAGAAAGAGAAGAAAAGCTCAAGGACAGAACTTCAGTGAATACTTACACTTAAGGGAACACGGGAAAATATCAACTGTGAAGATTTCTTTGACACACAGATAAGTGCTAAACATATTCTGTGCCCCATCATGTCTTCAATCTCTCTAATGTCTGCCTGCTGTTCCTGTCAGACTGCTTCCTTTCTTTTTGCCTATCCCCAGTGTTAGACTATAAGCATTTTAAGCCCTGGGTCATGAGCTATATTCATCTATCAATCATCAGCATCAGTTTCTAAAATCCGCATATCCTGGGTTCCCAAAGGATGGAGATATTAATGGATGGATAGATGGATGGATGGATGGATGGATGGATGGATGGATGGAAAAATGAGGGATGGATGTTTAGTGAAGGAGACAGAGTGGAGGGTGAGAGAAAGAGGGATCAAATCAGAACAGTGTTGAGAAGTAAAGGAAAGAGAATTTTAAAACCTACAATGTTCCTCCTCATCTCTAAACTGTATAAATCTAAATCAAAGGGCTCAAAGGTTAACTATCTCAAAAGTACCTCATGAAATCATTGTTTTTGGGTGATTCTTCCAGCTACTTCAAAACATATCCAGAATTTCAGAATCCAATCATTCGAATCCAATCAGAATCCATCTGATATTTCAGTTCAAGACATCATCATCTCTTACCTGTACTGTCAAACTTCTCCTAAATGATTTCCCTGCTTCCATCTTTGGCTCCCTATAGCCTATTTCTCAAAACAGCAGACAGACAGTCCTTTGTAAATAGAAGTCAGGTTTTGCCATTTCTCTGCCTGAATACTTCAAAGATTTTCCGTCTCACTCAAAGTTAAGCCAAAGTCTTTAAAATGGCACGCAAGGTCCCATACATGATCTGTTCACTCTCTTCAACCATCAGCTGCACAGTGCTACCTTTCCAACTTCACTCCCTTTGACTGTCCCCTGTGCTCTCTCCATTCCAGCCATACTGGCTCCTTGCCAGTTCTCCAACATTTCAAGCATGTATCTGCCTTAGGACCTTATACCTATAGTTCCCTCAGCCTGGAATACTGTCTCCCCATATACCCACATGGCTCACTCCTTCATCTTCTTTACTCAGCTAGCAATATCTCCTAAGGATTCCTCAGTGAGGCCTTCCCTATCTATACTATTTGAAGTCGTAACCCACCCCAGTACTCCCTCTGCCCCTCCCCTGTTATTTTTTCCATAGCTCATGTCACTATCTGATATACTTTATATTTGTCCATCCCAATCCCCACATCTACAAACTCTACTTATCCTTCAAAGCCCTCCAGGACTTGACTATGTCTATATGTCTTCCTCTACAATGGCAGCTCCCAAATTTTCTCCTTTGTCTAAAATCCACCAGACTTGATTATATATATTGCTTACTTCTGAAATTTGATTATTTCATATTGTTACATTAAGCAACCATGCTTTCACCCATTAACCTCTTGAAGGCAAGTGCCATCACATGATTCTTCTGTATAGTCTCTCTCAGCACTCAGCATAATGCTAAACAACATAACAGGGTTTGTTTTCAAGAAGTATTTTAAGGAATGAACCGGTAACATCAATAATACTAGTTACCATTATAGAATTATTATCACATGGCAGGCACAGTAATTCAGTTAACAATGTGAGATTATCACCCTTTTATACATGATGGTGGAGTAGCTCACTGGAGATCTGGCAGCCTTTAAGAGTGCACACCATTTAAACCAAGGTCTGTTTAACTCCACTGTCCACATTCTACTACTTCTTAATCTCTACCCCAAAATTAATAACTTCTATTCATTAAGCACCTACTGTGAGCCAGGCACACTTCCAGACACTTAAAATATGTTCTCTCAGTTCACCCTCAGAACAACACTGTGGGGTAGATATTATCAACCTTCATTTACCAATGAGAAAACTACCTCAGAGTGTTAAGTACCTTGACAACAACCCATACCTACAATGTGATGGTATCAGAGTGTGAACCAGTCAATTCAGATAAAGCAATCATATTAATTATGCATGTGCTGCTTTGCAATTCAAAGGTAGAACAGTTGGAATGAACAATTATACCCTGAATTTGGAGTTTTGCTGGAGCTATTGTAGCTTTTATCAGTAAGTTTTAATGATTCCAGAAATTACCTCATTTTATAGCCTATTCCTCTCTCTTAACCTCCTATCAAGTCCTAATATTTAACTTCTACAACAGGGAAAAACTGAGTCAACAGGATGATGACATCGAGAAGGGAATTTTCATAATCTCATTTGTTTTAGTCAGGTTTAATTTCAAACTGCAATAAGCATTTTTCCTTCTCTTGTTTGTATGTTTGTTGAGTACAGTGTCTGTGTGTGTGTGTGAGAGAGAGAGAGAGAAACAAAAAGGCAGAGAAAGATGCAAGGAGCAAGAGAGGTCGACTGATGGGGGAGAGCCGGCTTTTTTGAAATTCTTTAATTCCCAGATTTCTGAAAAGCTATGACAGCTAGATCTTGCAAAACCCCTAGCCCACCAGCAGTGCTCCAGGAGCACCCCCAAGAGGTACTGCAAGTATCTAAGAGGCTCTCTGAAGCCTGCCTTTGAGCTCTTAGGAGATTGGGAGACAAAAATTCAAATTCTGCACTTCAGAAAGTAGAATCCTAGTCTTCAAAAGAAACCTTTGAGATTAGAAAAATAAATTAAAAAAAAAAAAAAGGAAGATTTACTGAGCAGAGAACAATGACTCCAAGAAAGAAACAGAGCCTAAATCACACGTCTCAAACGTGGGGCTCAATTGCATGTCTGTTATTCAGACTGATGACTTCTTCTTTGAATGGTTTAGTAAACTGGTAGCTCTTTTTTAAGTGCTGCCTGCAGCCAAGTTGTGTTATAGGGTCGTGGGTTTGTTTTGAGGGGGCAGTGGTGGTGGTGGTGGATTTTTTTTAGGAATAACTTGAGCACAGCACCTTGATCATTATCGAACCACCCCTTTGATGGTATCACAGAGAAGTAATACAGCTTATCAGTTTACACAGAACTTCACAGTTCTTTGTGCTTCTTCATCTTCTCTTGTTCGATCCTGCTCATCTGCGCAACACCCCCTCACATACGCCACCTGCCAGTGTGAGGATGAGACCAAAACATGAGGCTTTCTGAGTCTCAGCAGTCTCTGCAGCTTTGTCTTCAGCTCAAATAGAAAGCAGTTATACAAGATATCCTGAATTAAGGAAAATAATTTCTGCTTTACTATTCAAATAACAGGTACCTGAGACTGGTTTTCAAATCTAATGCCTTAGAAACAGCTATGTGATTCTTGAGGATCAATTATTTAAAAGTATAACTAGAAATGCAAATACAGTGAGGGACAGAAAGAGGGAAAATGAAAAATGAGAAGATGGGAGCTTATAAGAAGTGGCGGGGCGGGGGGGGGGGGGTGGAGATACATAAACTAGTTTATTTCGATTAGAAGCCATCTGTATTTTTTTAGGTTGTTCACTCCTGCCATCTAGTGGTTATCATACAGCAATGCTGAAGTCAGAATTGCTGGAAGTCCCAAGTTTTTAATTGTGAGGTCAGTCCTCCAACTCTTTACCTCATCAACAGGTTCCTTCCCTTTCTCTCTGGTCTAGATAGGATTGTGAACGTTCCACATGTGTTAATATCCACAGCATTTCAACAGAGAGCCAGGGTTCCAAATATCGAATGAATTTTAAGAAGTTCCAAGGTTCCACTCACCGTGTTCCACGTCGAGTGAGTTCCCAGAAAACTATCTTAAAATTCCAGCATTTCAACAAGTTCCTTTTCCTAAATATTAAATGAACCAATATAATTCTGTTTCTTGGAAGATACTATTAAACACAAGAATCAAATATACTAATCAGATATTACTGTAGTCTCTGGGTACTGATTCAATAACCATAAACATCATTTGCCTTTTTCATGTTTGATGTAAAGAGACTGAATTATTCTTGATGCAATGGCAGTTTTAAATTTCTTTAAGTTATAGTTTTAAAGAATTTGCTTCAAAACTTTTTCTCAAAGACAAGTGTTTTCCATTGTATAGGAGGGAAAAGCGATGTGCCCTTTACCCTTGTAGGTTCTTGACTGAGACCCCACCCTGGGATAAAAGACAGATTAACAGGACCAAAACAGAAGTTTAGTAACATATATTCCTCCTGGATACGTAAGAGAGATCAAGGAAAACTGAGCAATATCCCAGGGAAGGACCCACACTTTAAATAACATCTCCAGCTGAAAACAAATTTAAAAAATATGTTGGAGAGGGGGAGGGCAGTTATTTTAAGTTATCAGGGAAAGCATGGTAAACCAGGTAGGGTTGTCATGCAGATTTTAAGCAAGAGTTTCTGGAGATTTAGTCTTCCTTGTCTGCCTGTAACAGAGAGAAAGACACCCTTACAAATTCCCCTTATAAATGTAAATATCTCTTACAAAAGGGCAACATCTGCTCAGTTTTCAGTGCTTCTCCCAAGTCTGCAGCCTCTTAAAAATAACCAGCTCAAAATCATCAATATGCCAAAAAGGCATATCTTGAGGTGGTACATTTTGCTCCTCTTCACCCTGTCTGTGATCATCGGGGCATCGTAGGCGGTCCCGTTGCAAACTCAGGACTGTAGACTCAGTTGCTATGTTGGAGGCTTCCAGTTGCACTGGGAAGACAGCCTCGAGGCTTACTGGACTCTGAGATCAGAAAGTTTTGCAACAGTGGACACCTGCAGTGAGGGGCCTGATCTTCCCAAACCTAGTATCAGAGGCAGTGGTTCTACATTATTAAAGGGAGGAAATCCCAAGGGAAGCTTGATCTGAGAAGTAATGAGCTGCAAGCATGACTGGCTTGCTCTCTGGAAGACAGTTTTGAAAAAGCATAAAACATTCCCAGGTCTAGGCATTTGGATGACAAGCGCAGAGATGGAAAATGGCAGGCTGAAACAGAAGCCCAAGGCATGTTTTTAAAAAGGGAATTGGGGGAGCCAGGGTGGGGGATGTTTGACCTTGACTTTTAAAAAACACAATGCAATTTCTGAAAAATATAACTGAGAGATACAAGCAAGCCTTGTATTTTCCACTGGGGGAAAATTATTATTGATCTGTTGTCTTTCTGGAATCTCCAGGTAGGTAGGTGTAAAGGCCACTTTTAGGCAAACAGGCTTGAGGAATGAATGGAATGTAGAAAGGGCCCACGCAATTGCTTGAATACAGACCGGCCCATCAGGCGACCCACCTCAAAATATCTGTAGGCCCTAACTGACCCATGGGCTACTAGCAACGAGTCACGAGTCATGAGTCACGGTTCCCTAACGAGAGAATATTCTGTATGTTGCTGTACCTCCTCATCTTCCCCCTTTAAAAGCAGCCCCCCACCCACTGCCTCAGAGCTGGCAGTCTCTCCCCTGCTGTCCTGCCCACTCCTCCCTTGTGGTGTATTCAATAAACTTCTATCTCTTTTGTCCTGCTTCAAGGAGAATTCTCTTACCTCCAGTGCCCCCACCCCACTTAGATACTGCAATAAGGCAAAAAAAATCTGGTATGTGTAACAAAACATCTTGGAGCCTGTACCTTATTAACCAGATCTCTTAGCCATATTTTCGTCATTCTGAGGCATTCCTTGACACTTGGTCACTTTCAGGCTTTCCTTCCTTCCCATCCTTACAGTCTGAATTCATGGTGTCCAGCCACCCTGGCCTTCTCTGTATGTTCTTTGTTCTCTTCTCATTCCTATCTCAGGGTCTTGGCGCCAGTAGTTCTCCTCTGCCTGCACATTACTCTCCCTCAACACTTTGTCAATCTGATCTAACCTCCTAAAAAGTATTCCCCGCTAACCCACCTAACGTTGTACCTGGCCCAACACACTACTTTCTATCAAATAAACCTTTTTCCCCCACAAAAGTAATATCACTATTTATTAGGATTTTGCTTATTTTTGTTTGTTAATTATCTGCCTTCCCCTCTAGAGCGTAAGCTCCATGACAAACAAGGTCTTATATGTTGTGTTATTGCTTAAATCCACTAGGGACCAAACAGGAAGCAGATGAGTAACTGGAGATAGTTTAATAAGAGACTATTTACCAGGACTACTGGATGACTTCTGTGCAGGAGTCAGGGGCGTGAGAGTAGGGCATGCTATCGACACTCTTAGCCCTGAAGGGCATAGTGGAAGCATTACTAGATCCTAAAGAATGGAGAGATCTTTGGAGGGAACTGACAACAGAAGCAAGGACCTCCAGTGGAGAGGCACAGCCAGCCCACAGTCTCCCTTTTAGAGGGGAATAGGGTGGGGTGAGGGGATGTGTTACTGGGTGATGGGCATTAAGGAGGGCACATGATGTAATGATCACTGAGTATTATATAAAACTGATGAATCACTGACCTCGGCCTATGAAACCAATCATATATTATATGTTAATTAATTGAATTTAAGGTAAAAAAAAGAAAGAAACTATCAAAGTAAAAAAAAAAAAGATATTCTTGCTTTACATTCACATAAGAAAATTTTTTTAAAAAGAAGGGGAGGAGACTGGAAGACACATATCTCAACTTCCCTCCCTCCATCCATCCCTCAGACTGCCTACAGATGCTTTCTAGAACTGAAACCAAAGAGAATCCAGCAGTCCCCACAGATCAGTTCCTGGGGGCACAAAGCAGAGAGAAGAAGGCTAGAGACCAGGTCTGCAGGGGCCAACAGAAGACATCCAGCAAGTGGCCATACCTGGTGCTAAGAACAGGTCCTGACAAAATAAGGCACAATAAATATGTGTGCAATCAATGAAGAGCATAATGACTAGGGATTCAAAGCTGAATGGTGTTTGGTTTCAGGAAAAGCAAGTTGTGCTTTCTCTGTAGACAGCCTTCAGCCAGCAGCAGACTAAAAAGACCCACTCCCCAGGAAGGCAGGAGGAAGCCACACTAACTAGTATGCCAGGGACAAATGTATGGTTGTGCAGTGCATTAAAGAAATAATGGAAGCCTATCTGAGATATTGGGTCGTGGGACATCAAAACTGGAAGAGGGAAAAGCACATACATAGGCGAGTAGAATAGGCAGTTCATTAATACTTTATAGGCTCCATGGGAGGTTTTACAGTCCACAAAGAGCTCCACATATGCTGCTTTATACAAGCCTCAAAGTCTCTATCAGATAGATAGCAAACTATGTCCTTATTTTATAGATGAGGAAAATGTGCCTTAGCAAAGCTCAATGTCTTGTACAAGGTCATACGGCTGTCCAGAACACATATTCAAATACAGAGAAGGAAAAAGGAACCTTTTGGGTATTATCTATATATATCTATGTCTATCTATATATCTATATCTATATCTATATCTATATCTATATCTATCCTTTAAAAGATATGAGCGATGAGGCTCAGAGAACTTAGGGAAAGAACCAATCTGATCAAGAGTTTTAGTCAATTGTTACCCGACTTAACTGCAGTAATTGCCTACATTTGTGGAAGTCTTTAAACTGAGTATATTAGTCTATGAAGCAAAAATGCTATAAAACACAGTATGAAGGGACAAAAATCAAGAATCTGGATAATCTGTCTGAATAATACAAAGCCTACAGAGATGACACCTAAATGAGCAAACTGCCTCTAAAACTATTGCTCTCCTTTTTGCAACCTAAATCTTGACTGGGAAAGAGAAGGTAAGGTACAAAAAATTTTTCATTTTAAATGACAGTAATCCCCATGAAATAGTGAGCAAACAGGGCTTTTACTTCACCAATATTAAATCTTCCCAGATAGTGGAATTCTGAATGAGCAGAAGCCAAACAATGAAACAAGAATTCATTTTTAAACTTTTTGTATTTATTCACCTGGCAATAGATTTAATCTCTCTCCTTGTTCATTTGCCATAAAGTCAGAATGTTATTTTTCATGGGCTAGCTGTAGAAGGAAGGAAAAATATTCTTACTAGCAATAAAAGTGATTAGCCTATACAGATGACTTTTAGCACTCCTTCCTGCCTCTTTGCAGATGTAAAGCAGCCCAGGAACAGTTCTAGAAAACCTGAACAAGAAAGGAAACAAGGGGTACGGTATTCCTGGAGATTTTGAAACTGCTGGCAATGAGCCATGTTCTTAGCCACAACAATTAAAATATTATCTTCAGAGTGGTCTCAGTCTCAAACCTCTTGCATTAGACTTCCAAAGCTAGACTCCAATTTTAGTACACCAGGCTTGTGGGTATATGGAGACACTCAAATGTTGAGCCATCAGTGGAAGGCAGTGGCTTATACCGAACAGGAATGAAAAAAAAAAAATCTCCCCAAGATAGCTTTATTAAGACGCGCTTTCTTAGAAATCTGGAGGTAAATCTTTCAGGACATTGTTTAAACTCTACTTTTGAAAGGATCCATTAAAAATGTTTCCCCATGAGCAAGGCAACCGCTGACCTGCATTATTCAATGTGCTCCACTGCAATTAATCTGAAATCCTTGCTCCCTTGCTTTCTGTGTAAACTCAACAGCAACTGGATAAAACAACTGGAAAATGAACCCTCTCACTTTATTATTCACAAGCTGCATTCTGTAGTTGTTATTCATAGATAAGTTTCTTCCGAGACCAAAAACAATTAAGTACACAGAAATCTAATTCTGCAGAGTACTCTACAGAATGAAATAATCTCCCCCAGAAATGAGTAAAACCCTAATACTGGTGTGTTGGCTCAATGTCTTTACCATACAGACTGAAACTTAGTACCTCAGCCTCCCAATCTACTGAATGAGAATGACTTGATTTACCACAATGTTCTATATCTCAAACAGGACCTGAAGACTGAAATATGGGCCCAAGGGACTGACACACACCTTCCAGGTACTGACACTAGAAATACTGTTGTTCCCCTGTCCTGGTATGTGCATCTAACTGGTATGACAGCTCTAGGAATAACTTTGGATCTGAGCAGGATTTGGGATTAAATGCCTCTGCCAATTACCAGCAGTGTGATTTTAAAAATTTCTCTCTGGAGCTAGACTGTATTATGCTAAGTGAAGTAAATCAGTCAGAGAAAGACAAATACCATATGATTTCATTCCTATGTGGAATTTAAGCAACAAAACAAATGATCATATGAGGAAAAAAATAGAGAAGGAGGCAAACCATAAAGTAGACTCTTAACTCGAGAACACACTGAGGGTTGCTGGAGGGCAAGTGGGCAGGGGGACAGGTTAAATAGATGATGGGTACTAAGGAGGGCACTAGTTGTGATGAGCACTGGGTATTGTATGAAAGTGTTCATCACTAAATTCTACTGAAACTAATGTTGCACTGTATGTTAACTGGAATTTAAATAAAAACTTGAAACTATCCCCAAAAATCTCACATATTAGTCTTCACTGGGCCACAATTTCTTCATCTGTAAAAAGAGCATAATAATAGTTCGAGTCTCACTGGGTGAGAGAGAGGAGAGAATGAGAGAATGTGGGTAAAAGATGTAGTTCAGAGCCGGACACATAGTAGGTCTCAAGAACACACAAGCTGGCTATTTCTCCCACCATGTTCAGGGGTAAACCAAGCTACTGCTCCTCCTACATGACTTCTTTATGACCACAAACCACCATACCCTGCCACTCAGAATGCTCTGCTCTCTCTTCTCCACTCACCACTTGCTCTTCCCTAAATCATTGTTTATATCCTACTTCCTCCATGAGTTTTCAGGTAGAGGTTACATAGTCATCTAGAAGACTCACCTGCCTCTATCCCTATGCATCTTTTGTGGAGTTTTGCAGATAAAAGAGTGGGAACAAAGGGGGATACCTGGGTGGCTCACTCGGTTAAGGGTCTGGTCATGATCTCAGGGTTGTGAGACGGAGCCCCACATGGGGCACCATGCTCAGCAGGGAGTCAGCTGGAGATTCTCTCCCTCTCCTTCTGTCCCTCCCACCCCCTCACTTGTGTGCATGCTGTCTCTCAAAGAAGTAAATAAATCTTTAGAGTGGGAACAAAGGAATAAACAAGTGAGCCCTAAGTGAGAAAGTGGAAGGAAGCCTAAAGCTTCAATGAAAATTGAAATCGCTACATAGAGTAGAACACTATGCTTCTCACTTCCTGAAGATTTCCCTGATCACACCCAACATTTTTCACTCAAAATGTCCCAGCTGCACTTTGCCACTACAATTGCTTGTGTGTCTACTTGATGTTAGTTCTCATATTTTCACTCAGTTTTTGCCTCTCATTAAACTATGAAGATTTTTAAGCCAATATACACACTTCAAAACAACTATGCCCTGAAATAATTTATATGCTGCTGCTATGTTCTGCCAAAGAAACTCTCACTTCCTCTACTAGAATAATCATCAATCTTTGATCATTATTGCTTAAGTCACTCAAGGCCTGTCTCCCATCTTCCCAGGGTCCCTTCCTCCAATATGTACTATCTGTGCCCTGAAACAGGGGTCCCTGAAACTTGTATCTCTGCTTTACCTACCCCCGCCTCCTTTCTTCTCCCAAGCACTACCAATCCAAGGCAGGAGAATGGGCCAGACCAATTCTGAGAGTTTAGGAGTAGAAGATACCATAGAAGATACCAACTTCAAATTTAAATGGGCATTGGAGTTTCCAAAATGTATCTGCTATTCCCCATCTCTACGGGGAATTCCTCACTGACCTTGTTCTTCTGTAGGCTTTTTAGTATCATCAATCTCAGGGACCTGTCTGCCCCTCACTATTACCCTGCTGTTTATGTACACACCTCTCTATCCCCACAGTGTTGTCATTCAGAACAGTGGCAATCAGAACAGTGGCAATTTACTACCCTCCTCCCAGTCTAACCAAAGTTCCGAGTCTATGTTACAGACTAAAAAAGTTTTTAATGCTAAACAAAGACACAAGTACTTTATTGGGGTGTTTTCCAACTTTATTGAGATATGAAATAGCTACAGCCTTGTGTAGGTTTAAGGTGTACAATGTGATGATTTGATACATTTAGATATTGTGAAATGATTACAATAGAGCTAAAATTACCATTATTTTGTGTGTGTGGTTAAAACATTCAGTATCTACTCTCTTAGCAACATATATTAGATGCTCAGAACTTTTTTTCTTCATCTTATAACTAGAAATTTGTACCCTTTGACTAACATCTCCTCATTTCCCCCACCCTCCAACCCTTGGCAACCACCATTCCACTCTCTGTTTCTACGAGTTTGTTTTTTTAGATTTCAAACATAGGTGAGATCATACAATATTTGTCTTTCTCTGACTTTTTTTATTTCACTTAATGTAATGTCCTTGAGGTCCATGTAAGGTGTCACAAATGGCAAGATTTCCTTCTTTCTCATGGCTGAATAATATATTCCTGTGTGTGTATATATTATATGTGTGTGTATGTGTACCACATCTTCTTTATCTACTCATCCATCAATGACACTTGGGCTGTTTCCATATCTTGGCTATTGTGAATAATGCTGCAATGAACATGGATGTGCAGATACACCTTCGACATCCCAATTTCATTTCCTTTGAATATATACCCTGAAGGGGGATTGCTGGATCATATGATAGTTCTAGTTTTAATTTCTTGAGGAACCTCCATATTGTTTTCCATAGTGGCTCTAACAATTTACTTTCCCACCAACAGAACATGTGTTCCCTTTCCTCCACATCTTCAAGAATACCTGTTATCTCTTACCTGTTTGATGATAGCCATTCCGAAAAGTAAAAGGTTTTGATTTGCATTTTCCAGATGATGAATGATGTTGAGCATCTTTACATATACCTGTTAACCATTTTTATGTCTTCTTTGGGGGACTGTCTATTCAGGTCCTCTGTCCGTTTTTTAATTGGGTTGTCTGAGTTTTTTCTGTGACTGAGTCATATTAGTTCTTTATATATTTTAGATACTAACCACCTATCAGATGTATAGCTTGCAAATAATTTCTCCCAGTCCAAAGATTACCTTTTTGTTTTGTAATTTCTTCTGTTGTGCAGAGATTTTTTATTTTATTTTATTTTATTTTATTTTAAATATTTTATTTATTTATTTATTAATGAGAGACAGAGAGAGAGAGAGAGAGAGAGGCAGAGACACAGACAGAGAGAGAAGCAGGCTCCACGCAGAGAGCCTGATGTGGGACTTGATCCTAGGTCGCCAGGATCACACCCTGGGCTGAAAGTGACCCTAAACCACTGAGCCACCTGGGCTGCCCAATAATCATATTTCTTTCTTTCTTTCTTTTTGTATATTTTTTATTGGAGTTCGATTTACCAATATATAGCATAACACCCAGTGCTCATCCCATCAAGTGCCCCCCTCAGTGCCTATCACCCAGTCACCCCAACCCCCCACCCACCTCCCTTTCCTCTACCCCTGTTCGTTTCCCAATATTAGGAGTCTCTCATGTTCTGTTGTCCTCACTGATATTTCCCACTCATTTTCTCTCCTTTCCCCTATAATCCTTTTCACTACTTTTTTATATTCCCCAAATGAATGAGACCATATAAAGTTTGTCCTTCTCCGACTGACTTATTTCACTCAGCATAATACCCTCCAGTTCTACCCATGCCAAAGCAAATGTTGGGTATTGTTTCTGATGGCTGAGTAATATTCCATTGTGTATACACACCACAGGTTCTGTATCCATTCATCTTTCCTTGGACACGGAGGATCCTTCCACTGTTTGGCTATTGTGGATATTGCTGCTATGAACACTGGAGTGCAGGTTTCCTGCCTTTTCACTACATCTGTATCTTGAGGGTAAATCAGCAGTGCAATTGCTGGGTTATAGGGCAGTTCTATTTTTAACTCTTTGAGGAACCTCCACTCTTCCACTTTTCCAGAGTGGCTGCACCAGTTCATGTTCCCACCAACAGTGCAAGAGGGTTCCCCTTTCTCCTCATCCTCTCCAACATTTGCTGTTTCCTGTCTTGTTAATTTTCCCCATTCTCACTGGTGTGAGGTGGTATCTCATTGTGGTTTTGATTTGTATTTCCCTGATGGCAAGTGATGCGGAGCATTTTCTCATGTGCTTGTTGGCCATGTCTATGTCTTCCTCTGTGAGATTTCTGTTCACGTCTTTTTGCCCATTTCATGATTGGATTGTTTGTTTCTTTGCTGTAGAGTTTAATAAGTTCTTTATAGATCTTGGGTACTAGCCCTTTATCTGATAGGTCATTTGCAAATATCTTCTCCCATTCTGTAGGTTGTCTTTTAGTTTTGTTGACTGTTACTTTTGCTGTGCAGAAGATTTTATCTTGATGAAGTCCCAATAGTTCATTTTTGCTTTTGTTTCCCTTGCCTTCATGGATGTATCTTGCAAGAAGTTGCTGTGGCCAAGTTCAAAAAGGGTGTTGCCTATGTTCTCCTCTAGGATTTTGATGGATTCTTGTCTCACATTTAGATCTTTCATCTATTTTGAGTTTATCTTTGTGTATGGTGTAAGAGTATGGTCTAATTTCATTCTTCTGCATGTGGCTGTCCAATTTTCCCAGCGCCATTTATTGAAGAGACTGTCCTTTTTCTAGTGGATAGTCTTTCCTGCTTTGTCAAATATTAGTTGACCATAGAGTTGAGGGCCCATTTCTGGATTCTCTATTCTGTTCCATTGATCTATGTGTCTGTTTTTGTGCCAATACCGTACTGTCTTGATGATCACCCCTTTGTAGTACAACCTGAAATCCGGCATTTTGATGCCCCAGGCTCTGGTTTTCTTTTTCAATATTCCCCTGGCTACTCAGGGTCTTTTCTGATTCCACACAAACTTAAGATGATTTGTTCCAACTCTCTGAAGAAAGTCCATGGTATTTTGATAGAGATTGCATTAAATGTGTAAATTGTCCTGGGTAGCATTGACATTTTCACAATATTAATTCTTCCAATACATGAGCATGGAATATTTTTCCATCTCTTTGTATCTTCCTCAATTTCTTTCAGAAGTGTTCTGTAGTTTATAGGGTATAGATTCTTTACCTCTTTGGTTAGATTTATTCCTAGGTATCTTATGCTTTGGGGTGCAATTGTAAATGGGATTGATTCCTTAATTTCTTTTTCTTCAGTTTCATTTTTAGTGTATAGAAATGCCACAGATTTGGGGGCATTGATTTTGTATCCTGCCACACTGATGAATTGCTGTATGAGTTCTAGCAATGTTGGAGTGGAGTCCTTTGGGTTTTTCTAAGTACAGTATCATGTCATCTGCAAAGAGGGAGAGTTTGACTTCTTCTTTGCCAATTTGAATGCCTTTTATTTCTTTTTGTTGCCTTATTGCTTAGGCTAAGACTTCTAGTTAGTACTCTTTGAATAACAGTGTTGAAAGTGGACATCCCTGTCATGTTCCTGATCTTAGGGGAAAGGCTCTCAGAGTTTCCCCATTGAGAATGATATTTGCTGTGGGCTTTTCATAGATGGCTTTTAAGATGCTGAGGAATGTTCCCTCTATCCCTACACTCTGAAGAGTTTTGATCAGGAATGGATGCTGCATTTTGTCAAATGCTTTCTATGCATCTATTGAGAGGATCATATGGTTCTTGTTTTTTCTCTTGTTGATGTGATCTATCATGTTGATTGTTTTACACATGTTGAACCAGCCTTGCATCCCGGGGATAAATCCCACTTGGTCATGGTGAATAATCTTCTTAATGTACTGTTGGGTCCTATTGGCTAGTACCTTGTTGAGAATTTTTGCATCTGTGTTCATCAGGAATATTGGTCTATAATTCTCCTTTTTGGAATTTTGGGGTCTTTGTCTGGTTTGGGGATTAAGGTGATGCTGGACTCATCGAATGAGTTTGGAAGTATTCCGTCCCTCTCTATCTTTCAGAACAGCTTTAGTAGAATAGGTATGGTTTCTTCCTTAACTGTTTGATAGAATTCCCCTGGGAAGCCATCTGACCCTGAACTTTGGTGTCTTGGGAGATTTTTGATGACTGCTTCAATTTACTCCCTGGTTATTGGCCTGTTCAGGTTTTCTATTTCTTCCTGTTCCAGTTTTGCCAGTTTGTGGTTTTCCAGAAATGTGTCTATTTCTTTTAGATTGCCTAATTTATTGGCGTATAGCTGCTTATGTTTTTAAAATCATTTGTATTTTCTTGGTATTGGTTGTGATCTCTCCTTTTTCATTCGTGATTTTTTAATTTGAGTCTTTTTTTTTAATAAGTCTGGTTAATGGTTTATCTATCTTATTAATTCTTTCAAAGAACGAACTCCTGGTTTTGTTGATCTGTTCTACAGTTCTTCTGGTCTCTATTTCATTTAGTTTTGCTCAAATCTTTATTAACTCTCTTCTTCTGCTGGGTGTAGGTTTTATTTGCTGTTCTTTCTCCAGTTCCTTCAGGTGTGAGGAGCTGCGCAATAAATTTTACTGCGATGTATTTCCCTCTCAAGACTGTTTTTGCTGTATCCCAAAGATTTTGAACAGTTGTATCTTAATTTTCATTAGTTTCCATGAATCTTTTAAATTCTTCTCTAATTTCCTGGTTGACCCTTTCATCTTTTAGCAGGATGCTCTTTAACCTCCACGTGTTTGAATTTCTTCCAAATTTCTTCTTGTGGTTGAGTTCTAGTTTCAAAACATTATGGTCTGTAAATATGCAGGGGACAATCCCAATCTTTTGGTATCAGTTAAGATGTGATTTGTGACCCAGTATGTGGTCTATTCTGGAGAAAGTTCCATGTGCACTTGAGAAGAATGTGTATTCAGTTGCGTTTGGATGTAAAGTCTGTAAATATCTGTGAAATCCATCTGGTCCAGTGTATCATTTAAAGCTCTTATTTCTTTGGAGATATTGTGCTTAGAATATCTGTCATTTGCAGAAAGTGCCGTGTTGAAGTCTCCCAGTATTAGTGTATTATTATCTAAGTATGTCTTTACTTTGGTTATTAATTGATTGATATACTTGGCAGCTCCCACATTAGGGGCATAAATATTAGTGATTGTTAGGTCCTCTTGTTGGACAGACCCTTTAAGTATGATATAGTGTCCCTCTTCATTTCTTACTATAGTCTTTGGGATAAACTTTAATTTATCTGATATGAGGATTGCTACCCTAGCTTTCTTTTGAGGACCATTTGAATGGCAATGGTTCTCCAACCTTTCATTTTCAGGCTGTAAGTGTCCTTAGGTCTCAAATGAGTCTTTTGTAGACAGCAAATAGATGGGTCTTGCTTTTTTATTCAGTCTGTAACCCTGCGTCTTTTGATGGGATCGCTTAGCCCATTCACATTCAGAGTTACGATTGAAAGATATGAATTTAGTGTCATTGTAATACCTATTCAGTAGGTAATACCTATTCAGCTTCCTTCCTTGCCATCAACTTGTCTTCTATGTCACTCATTCTTTCTTCTACCTCATTAACCCTTGGTGTTAGGACCTCCAGTTTGGATTGCATCTCATTTAATTGATTTTTAATTTTGGCCTGATTAGATATAAATTCTGCAGTCATGAAGGCTCTTGAATCCTTTATGCTTTTTTCCAGAGCCACCAGTAGCTTTATAATTGTGCTTCTGAATTGGATTTCTGACTTCAAATTGTAATCTAAATTCTGTAACTCTGTGGGAGAGAGTACTATTTCTAGTTCTTTCTTTTGTGGTGAGTTCTTTTTTCTAGTCATTTTGCTCAGTGCAGAGTGGCTAAAAACAAGTTGTACTGGAAAAAGGAAGGAAAAAAAAGAGAAAAAAGGGAGGAAAAAACAAAAGACAAAAACAAACACAAGGAGGGGTATCCTCTGGTTCTATATACTGTAAATCCCTCGACTTCCCCTGGAGCTTTCCAGTGCTGCTGGGCCAAGAACTTGCTTTTCCCCTGTCCTTCCAGCGGGTCTTTTGGGGGAGACGCCTGCTGTGCTGACTCTCAGGTGTGTGCACCTGGGGAGATGCCCCGCCCCCTGCCAGGTGCTGGCTCAGTCAGAGCTGTGTACCCCTTAGGCCCCTGTTCCCTGGCGGCCGCCCCTCCCAGGCACAGGGTGACACCAGGAGGGACACCACCACTGGCGGCGGCCGCCCCCCAGCCCTGGAGTCAGCTCCCCAGTAACCACCGCAGCAACCAGTCCGCAGGGGCCTGGATGCTCCGGGGGCGGGGGGGGCGGGGGCGCTGCCCTGCACAGCTCAGGGGCCCCGGGGCAGGAGCGTCCCCGCTGTCCTGGGCCCTCCCTGCCCCCGCCTGTCCCGGGGGAGCAGGGTCCCGGGCTGTGTCCCCCGCGCCCTGGGCTCCGGGGCCTGCGCCGCTGGAATCGCGCTCCCGGGCCACGGCTCCCGAAGGCAGCAGGTGCAGCCCCCTCCGCCCGGAGCCCCCGCCCGCCCCCCGGCTCCTCCCCGAGGCCCCCCGGCGCGGCTCTGGCCCTTCCCCGAGCTCGGCCCGCTCTCCCCCGGGCGCCCTCCCGCTAGTGGCCCCGGGAACCTGGGGGCTCCGCTGCCTCCTGCGGTCCCGCCCGAGCTCCCTGCGAGCGCCCTCCCGGCGGGAAGACTCCGGGGATCGTCGCGGCCCCGTCCCCGCTTCTCCCGGGCCCTCCCGGCCTGAGCCCCGCTCCTCGCAGCCCCGCCCCCACTGGATGCTTTTTTATCTTTTTCCACCTTCCTACCATGTTAGAAGTGAAAACCCTTCTCTCTGTAGCGTTCCAGCTGTTCTCTCTTTAAATCTCAGGTTGAATTCATAGGTTCTTCAGGATGATTGGAAAGTAATCTAGGTAAGTTGGTGGGACCAGGTGACTTGGGGACCCTACTCCTCCACCATCTTGCCCACCCCTCCCCTCCCTTATTTTATTTTATTTTAAAGATTTTATTTATTTATTAATGAGAGACACAGAGAGAGGCAGATACAGACAGAGGGAGATGCAGGCTCCCTGCAGGAGGCCTGATGTGGGACTCTATGCAGGACTAGATCCCAGGACCCCAAGATCACGACCTGAACCAAAGACAAATGCTCAACATGAGCCACCTAGGTGTCCCTGTGCAGAGACGTTTTAGTTTCATATAGTCTCATTTATTTATTTTTGCTTTTGTTGTTTGCATTCGGTGTCAAATCCAAAAACCATTGCCAAGACCAATCAATGTTAAGGAAATTACCCTCTGTGTTTTCTTTAAGGAGAATCACAGTTTAGAAGTCTTATATTTAAGTCTTTAATCCATTTGAGTTGATTTTTGTATAAGGTAAGATAAAGATCCAATTTCATTATTTTGCATGTGGATATCCAGCTTTCCCAACACCATTTTTATTAAAGAGACTATCCTTTCCCCATTGTACATTCTTGGTGCCTTTGTTGAAATTAGTTGACTATAAATGTGTGAGTTTATTTCTGGATTTTTTATTCTGTTCTATTGATCTATGTGTATGATTTCATGCCGATGCCATAATGTTTTAATTACCATTACTTTGTAATACAATTTGAAATCAGAAAGTGTGATGCTTCCAGCTTTGTATTTCTAAGGATTGCTTCGAATATTCAGAGTCTCTTGTGGTTCCATACAAGTTTTATAATTGATTTTTCTCATTTCTGTGAAAAATGTCATTGGAATATTGATAGAGATTGCCTTGAACTTATAGTTGGCTTTAAATAATACAGACAAATTAACAATATTAGTTCTTTCAATCCATGAACATGGGATATCTTTCCATTTATTTGTATCTTCTTTAATAATTTTCATCAGAATCATGAAATTTACTGTATAGATGATCACCTTCTTGATTAAAATTATTCCAACATATTTTGTTTTAATGCTACTAACAGGATTGGTTTTTTGTTTGTTTCTTTCTTTCTTTTTCAAATATTTTCTTGTTGGTGTACAGAAACAAAACTGATTTGTATACATTGATTTTTTTTATCCTGTAAGTTTACTGAATTTGGTAATTAGTTCTAACCATTTTTTTGGAGGAGTCATTAAGATGCTTTTCCTCTTACCCTCTCCAGTGCATCAATCCAAGACTTTTTGCCCCAGCAGCATACTGGAACTTCTCCACTACACTCCTGGACTTCCACAAAGGCTTCTCATCTGTGGATGATTAAGTTAGTTTTTTCCAGGGGTTTCCAGACTGCAGCTGAGAGGGGCTGGAGCTGGTTCAAGGGTTGTTTTAGAGTCTACAGCTGGAATGGAGATCTGTTTACCTCTTTTTTTTTTTTTTTGATCTGTTTACCTCTTACAGGTGAGCGAGACTTCTCCTAGGTTCCTTGTTATAAGGTGCTAGTGACAGAACAAAAGTTAAAGAGCTGTAGGTGAGTCCTCAGGAGTATAGAGCTAATTTTGGGTCTATAGCTAAGACCATAGTCAGTGAGCCAACTGCCTGGGTATGGACCTGTCCTCACAAAACAGCTCTCCTCATTCTTGGACTGCATCAGGCTTTCACAATCTCCCACCTGGATCCCACAGCCCCCTTCAAAGTCACTTTTGTCTGTGGATGGAGGCCAAATTGTTGTCGAGGGGATACCAATGTTTTATTTGGCCAATTTTCTGACATCATTCTCCAAGAGTCATCTTCTTTGGATTTGCACATTTAACTATTCAAATATCCAACAGAATATTTGAAATTTCACAATTTTCTTTATGTTCCTCAAGGTTAAATTCTTAGTTCTCCCATTCTCCTCTCCTTCCAATCAGCTTTGATCTTTACTTCTCCTCTTGCTTCCAGACCTGCCCATACACATTTGTTCTCCAGAGTATGCTCAGTGATCTTTCCAAAACTGTCCCAATTCTGGCTACCCATTACTGATATGCTTTGGGACACAGTCTGATTCTCTCCCAAGCTTTGTGCCTGAGAGGCTGTACCTGGTAGTGGTCAGAGCACACTCTGTACAGACTGCTTGAGTTCCTCTTCAACCTTTGCTAGCTTGACTAGTCACTAGTGTGTGACTTTGGGTAAGTTACTGCATCATACTATATCTCTCTTCTATGTGATAGAAACAACAATACTCCCTACCTTAGAGAATTTATAAGAATTAAGTGAATTGTTATGCATAAAGCCTGTGACTTGCAAGTGACTTCTTTACTTGTTTGTATGTATCCTAGTTATATCAGGCTGCAAATCCTTTGAAAGCAGGAAACATTCCTTGCCCACCATTCTATTCTAGTGCCAGGAATACTGTTAGCATCTGGTAAATGCTTCCTAAATGCTTCTTCAATAAATGTTGAAAGCAAAAAGAATAAGAAAATAAAGGTAAATTTTACCATTTATACATACCTTTAACATTTAGTACAAAGATTCAGAAAACCCTAGTGGTTCAACCTTTAATATTTTAAATTAGAACATCTACCGAATGGGTTTTTATGATCTTCATTATTCCTGAACATGGTGTCAACTTGGTATGTGGAATGAAAACAAATTTTCCCAGATGAACAAAAAGCTCTGTACTTTCTTCAGTTGTGTGCATCCTATCTAAGGCATACCAGACTAAACTATCCCTTCTAGCCAGAGTTTGAGACAGAGCAGACAAGACAAAAATGATGTTTCTTTCTGGCACACCTTATGTGATTTGGAAATTTAAATGCTTCTTGATGATGCCAATGATGATGGTGATGAAATCATGACAATAAGGTTTAGTCTAGTGAGAGTCCTAGATGTTCCCATCAATATTATGAATTGAGATTTGACAGGAAAATGGAGAAGGAAAGGCAAGAATTTCATCCTCTCCTACTTCCCAAGAACTCTATATTTATTATCTCTTTTATTTTTGCTTGATCTTCCCCTTCAAAATATTTTTAATTCTCTACCTTGAGAAGGAAAGAGAGAAAGATAGGAAGGTAGAAAGGGAGGAAGGAAGGAAGGAAGGAAGGAAGGAAGGAAGGAAGGAAGGAAGGAAGGAATAGAAAGAAAGAATCCCTCAAGCTTACTCTAACCTTGCTTGACATTCCACTTTCTTCTCCTTCACAACACAATTTCCCAAATGAAACATCTATAGGTCATCACCTCTCATGCACTCTTTGGCCATCTATGGCATGATTTGTTCCATCTCTTTGCCATGTCAATTAATCTAGTGGGTATTTCTCAGTCTCCTATCTGGTCTCTCAGTAGCAGCTGTGAAATTTTTGTGTCCACTTGACTGGGTCATGGGGTACCCAGATATTCAATCAAACATTATTTGGGTGTGTCTGTCAGGGTGTTTTTGGAAGAGATTAATATTTAAATCAGTAGACTGACTAAAGTAGATTGCCTTCCCTAATGTGAATGGGCCTCACACAATTAGTTGAAGGCCTGTGTAGAGCAAAACAGGATGACCCTCCCTGAGCAAGAAAAGAATTCCTCCTACTTGACTGCCTTTGAACCAGAACACTAGCTTTTTCCTACCTTCAGATTCTAACTGAAACAGCATGTCCTGGATCTCCAGCCTGCCAGCATTTGGATTGGAGGTATACTATGGTTCTCTTGGCTCTCCAGTTGCTGACTCATCCTGCAGACCTTGGGACTTGTCAGCCTTCATAGCTATGTGAGCCAGTTCCTTATAAATCTTTTCATATATATATATGAATTGTATATATATATATATATATATATATATATATATATATATAATATGTGTGTGTGTGTATATATATATGTGTGTGTGTGTTGTGTGAATTATATATGTGAATTATGTATATGAATTATATATATATATTATATATATTTTTTAGTTCTGTTTTTCTGGGAACAGACTAACTTGACTAACTCAGCAACCTTTCTATTCTCCCATCTCCATCTCCTTATCTATTCTCTCTAGCACAGTCTAATCTGGCTTCTATCATGCCAAGACCATCTAAGACCTTCATGTAGTTAAATCCAATGAACATTCTCAGTTTTACTTCTCTTGGCCTTTTAGCATATTTGATAACTGATACTTAGTTCCTTGTGAAAATGTTTGTTCTGCATCCTCTGTGACACCACTCCTTAGTTTTTCTCTACCTTTCAACTCTTTCTTTGTCTCTTTTGCAAGCTCACATTCCTTTTTCTGGCCATTAAATAGTAGAGTTCTTTCAGACTCATCCAGACCCTCTTCTCATACACACCCTAGGCAATCTCGTCTATGACCATTTGTACTTCAGTGATGCTCACGTTTTATTCCCTGCTGTCTCTTATAAACTCTAGTTTTGTGAACTCAAATACCTCCTTGGATTTAACACTTGAAGTCCTAAAAGGAGCTCTGCTACCACATTCCCCATCCTTCGGTATTCTTTATTTCAACAAAGGGTGGCACCATCTGTTGAGTTGCACTCTAAGAAACCTGAAGGCTTCGGTAACAATCTCCTCCTGTCATCTACCTTATCTAATCCATTACCAAATCCTGTCTAGTTTACCTCCTAAATATCTATTTAATCCACCTTTTCACCTTGCCTCTATTTTTATCCAAAACGTTATCTTCCCACCTAGTACGGAAAGGGCATCTCCTAGTCACACTCTCACCAGTGTTTCTTTTCAATCCATTCTTCAGACTGTTGCAAGACTGAAACATCTCTTACTCCACTCACTGCTCCGCACACACACCAGCTTGAAGCCCTTTAATCATTCCCCACCACTCTTGGGAGAAGGATCAAAAAAATCATTCACTGATCCGAGAGAGCTTTGTATGATCTGTCCATCACCTCTATTTCATCCCAACTGGAGCCTCCTGCTCTCAGGTGTTCCTACCACAGTCATTTCTCAGTTCCTTACTGGGGTCATCTTCCATCTTGTGACAGTATTTTGCACACTCTATTCCCTCATGAAGTGCTCTTCCTCCTGAAATGTTATTTCCTTAGGAAACCTTATCTAACTTACCATATTAAAATAGATCACAGTGTTATACTCTGCCATATATTCTTCCTTTTTTACAGCAATTATTACATTTGCCCTTGTGATCAATTAAGTGACACTCAATTCCTCAAGAATGTAAACACCTTGAGGGCAGGGATTCCATCTGCCTTATTCAAAGTAACCTCAGCCTTTTGCTAAAAAGACTGGCAGTAAACATAAGTTGACTTTCTAATGAGAAAGGAGACACTTTACATTATCTCCCCTCTGGCTTTAAGAAGAAAAAGATCCTGGCCATAGCTCTTTCTCCACTATTTAATTTAGTAGAAAACTAATAAAATATTAACTCTTCTGCTGTAACGCTTACTTCATTTTGATAATATTTGGACTTTCAACAAAGTTACATTGCTCCTGTCTAAAGAGATCTGAGGCCTCCTTCAATTTTCCAGCATAAGATACAACCATACAAAACAGAGAAGATACAGTGTGTTATGCAGTAGCCAGAAAAAGGGCTTCTAGCCTGAGCACTTGATGTCATTAAATGTAGTTTAGGGAGACAGTAAGGCTGCCTATAGTCAAATCCTGGATCTGCCACTTAAAGCTGTGTGATGATAGCAAGTTACTTAACCTCTCCAGGCCTCAGGTTCCTAATAAAATGGGATTAATAACAGAATTTACTTCATAGTGTGGTTGTGATGACTGAAAGAATTAGTATATGTAATACACTTAGGACAAGCTAAGCATATAGTGGTAATGATTATTTAAGATGCATTTATTCCACCAATAAGTTGAGTGGACCAAAATGACTTTTTAAAGACCCTTCTGAGTTCTGCTATTTCAGTGATTTTAGGCAGACTTTGCTACAGATATAAATCACACTCTACCACAGCCTCTCTGCTATATCATCTAATAATTCTGCTTCCTTGTATTTATCCTGAATATTTCTCAAAGCACTCCCTGTGAATTATCTCATTTGGTGCTCATACTTTTTAAGAAGAAATCTAATGGAAAGACTGTGGAGTCCAGTAGCAAAAGCCAGGGCTAGCAGGGCAACCACAAGTTCTGTGTCATTTATTGGAGTTTTTACTTGGGAAAGCCACGTAATTACCCTGATTTTCAGTCTCTTCACTTGCAAAATAAAATAATTAGGCTAGACAATCTTTATTGTTTCCTCTGGATATTTTTCTCTCTCCCTCTCTCTCATCATGATGTAGATACAGATATAGATATAGATATAGATATAGATACAGATATAGATATATAGATTTTCAGTCAAATATTCTTCCCTCCTTTAAATCAGCATTTAAGGACCGGCCCTTTCAGAAGACTGCTTCTCAAGCAATACCACCAATTCCTAATCAGCAGAAGAATTTACTTGCTCCCCTACAGATCTGTTGTAGGTCATTTCTTCAGTAATGTTGTGGATTTCAAGCCTAAATCATTCTTATTCTTTGAGTCTATAAAACTAATACTGAGGTTCCCACTCTCTATTTGAAAAAAATCAGTGGCTGACAATAGCATTAAGCACAACATTCTAAAAATAAGCTCTTGAGAAAGAAAGAGCCTGCCCTAAAGTTTTAAGATTTACCACAAGAGGGCAGAGCTGATTCAATTCTGGACAACTCTCTTTTCTTTTTTTCCTTCTTTGTTTCTCTTTCTTTTATTCCATTTATTTAATGTGTTAAAAGAGATACACAGATACAGTGATGATGAGAATATAAATTGGTAAAAACTTTTCCCAAAAATAGCATGGTTCCTTTCCTAACAATCATAAAAATGCTCATATCCTACAACGCCAATTTCATTTTGTTGAAATGTGTCCATAAAGTATGAGTCCTAAAGAAATAAAAAGCAATATATAAAAAAGCCTTTGTAACATTTTATACATTATCTTTTAAAAATTGAAAAATCTAAATGTATAATATTATAGATTTAAATAAATAAAACAATAAATAAATACCAAACTGGTGGAATCAACTGCAGCTTTTTTTTTTTTTTTAAGATTTTATTTATTCATAAGAGACACAGAGAGAAAGGCAGAGATGCAGGCAGAGAGAGAAGCAGGCTCCACGTAGGGAACCCAATGTGGGACTCAGTCCCCAGACTCCAGGATCACACGTTGGGCTAAAGGCAGGCACCCAAACGCTGAGCCACCCAGGCGTCCCAACTACAGCTCTTTTAAATGAATATTTAGAAAACTGGATAGCAAAGTATTAATATACTTACATTAAGTGAAGAGGCAAAAAATATAACATTTAATTTATTTTAGACTGTATGTATGTAGAAGGTATGCAAGAAAAAAAAATCACAAGTGCTTATTCAGTGAGACCAGAATAAAGTGTAGAAAAATGAAAAACATTCTTTTTCTAGAAAGGTAGAATAAGTAATTTCTTATTTGTGAAACTATTATTACAGCGTTATATATGCCATGCATTTTAAGGCCTTTACTTAGAATCAGTGGTGAGTATTCCACGTCCTTAGGGCTTTGTTCAAGACATTTTCACCTGAATTGTCAAGGGTGGCAGACATTGCTAGCTTCTACCCAATCTCCATTCTTCCCTCCATTCTTATTAACTAAATACACAGTTTGGTCACAAAGTACCCTGTTTTAATGCTCATCTCCCCTCTAAAACTTTACAACCAGAAAAATCATCCCAGTTCTGACATGTAGGCAGAGGCCACTGGTTGAGGCTTCTGGGAAAGCTCTTCTGACACCCTCAGCTGACATAAAGCTTTTGTCTTTGCCCTTTACCCATAGCCTCCCCCATATTCTTCTAGTACAGGATGCAGATATCATGCCTACAGGCAAAACAGCCATTTTGCAGCCATGACGATAAAAGAGACATGCAAAAGGTGGCAGACCAGGAAGACAGAGGAAGCCCAGTCTCTATGGGTGTCATGGAGCTGTCATGCCAGACCTGTACAATGGCCTCTGGATTTCTTGTATAAGCAAATTGAATCTATTTGGGAAAGTCACTGCAATCAAGTGTGCTGTGTTGTAGCCAAATAAAATCTTAACAGATACACCATGAAAAGAAACAATAGAAATATGAAGTTAACCTAGTAACATGAAGAGAACCACAATCAACTTCAAGGGTGGCAATGGGCATGTTGGAAGGATTAGTAGATGAATTCTTCAAGACATACCTCAAGGAGCCTCTTGATAAAGTTCAGTTACCAGAAGGCTTTATCTATGTTATAATATGAACTCTGGCTGCAGACTTTAAAACTTCTGAGCTCTCAGAGGGGCTCCCTGACTCAAATCTGGTGTGGCACCAATCTTTCCATTTTTGGTATAGTGGAAAGGGTATGCCACTTTAAAAATCCACCCCTAAACATATATAGTTGCACAAACATTCAAGCTACATGTAAAATATGCTTCTTATAGCATTGCCTTAATAACAGAAAAAGCAACATTTAAATGTCCAGTAGGGATTATATTAAATACCCACATTCTGGGATACTATACAACTTTTTATAAGTTCAGATCTGTAACACCTCTAAAGTTCTGTTTATTTTAAAAAGCAAGTAGTCAAGGGACACCTGGGTGACTCAGTGGTTAAGCATCTGCCTTTGGCTCAGGTCCTGGGATAGAGTCCCACTTTGGGCTACCCGCAGGGAGCCTGCTTCTCCCTCTGCCTATCTCTATACCTCTCTCCCTGAGTCTCTCATGAATAAATAAATAATTTTTTAAAAAGCACGTAGTCACAATATGATCCCATGTATTGAAAATAAAAGTAAATATATTAGATATTTATGTAAAAATGCATAAACAGAGGACTGGAAGGATGCACCCCAAATTATTCACCATTCACAGTGATTACCTCTAAGGAAGGAATGCCCTGTCTGCAATTGTATTGTTTGAATGTGTACAATTATGACTTGTGTAATTTAAATATTTTGCAAAGATACTTCTGCACTCCCCTCAAGCAAACTTGTTTAGGCAGAATGTTTTCACTACACTTTGTTAAATCTAAACATATTATTCTTAGGAAATATTATAAACATTTTAATATAAAATTTCATTTTGTTTTTTGTTTGTTTTGTTTTGTTTAATATTTTATTTATTTATTCATGAGAGACACAGAGAGAGAAAGAGAGAGAGAGGCAGAGACACAGGCAGAGGGAGAAGCAGGCTCCATGCAGGGAGCCTGATGTGGGACTCGATCCTGGGACTCCAGGATCACACCATGGGCCGAAGCCAGACTCTAAACCGCTGAGCCAGCCAGGGATCCCCAAAATTTCATTTTGAACATAATGTTTTTAACAAACATTTTTGAAAAGGAGAAATTTTATTTATAGCTGAAAAGTAATATAAAAAGTTGTTTGAATTTAAATAAAATCTGGTGGAACTAATAGTTCTTAGAGCTGTAGTCCTTAGTGCCCTAGGAAAAATCCTAGCATAGAGGCTAGAGGCTGAGCTGCCACACCTTCCCTGAGCCTGAGGATTCACCTCTCTGCAACTCTGAAGAAGGACACTGGATTGGGTTCTGTGCAGATTGCAACACTGGAAAGTCACTTCCCCAAGACTGGGAAATGACTCCAGCCTCCTAGACAGAAGGAAATCTTGCTAGCAGAGGCCTCTGACACAAGAGCTGACAGTCAACAGCAGCCAAGGTCATGAGACATTGACCCATCCCTGTGAGGCGTGCACATCAGCCTTCCCTCCTCATCACCTTCCTGCCGGCTTCAACAATAAGGGAAATAAATGCAAGTGTTGAGCCAACCTAGAGTGTATGCCTGTGTCATCAGTGATTTCTCTTGGTATGGTCTGCTCTTTGAATTCTGAACACAGGGGCTTTACATTTAAATGTGACTCAGAATAAAGCAACAATGCAAATGTCTCAGGGTATTACTCATTATTTAGGGATAGAGGGAGAGAAGAGACAGACAGATTCTCAGATCAAATAGATGCAAACTCAAATCCAGACTCTACTCCTTAATGCTTGTGTGTCCTTGGGCAAAGGAACTTAATCCCTTTTTTCCCAAATCTGTAAAGTGTGCTTTGGTGGGGTGGAAAATATTCCCTGCACAAAGAGATATCTGTGTCCTAATCCCTGGAGCTATAATTTTTACCATATGGCAAAGTCTTTGTAGATATGATTAATGTTAGGATTTTGACATGGGGAGATTACCCAGGTGGGCCCCACATGCAATTACATATATTATTACAGGAGAGAAGCAGAAGGAGATTTGATACAGAGGAGGAAGAGGCACTGGGACCACAGAGATAGAACTTGGAGTGATGCACTCACAGGTCAATGAATGCCAGCAGCCACCAAAAGCTAGAAGAGGCAACGAATGGATTCTCCCTTAGAACCTCCAGAAGGAGTGTTGCTATCTCTACTGACACTTGATTTCAGCCCAGTGATAGCAGCTTTTGAACTTCCAACCTCCAGAACTTTGACAGAATAGGTTTCAATTGTTTCAAACCATCAAGTTTGTGGTCATCTGTTACAGTAGACATAGGAAACTAATACAATGGAAACATAACAACAGTGGAAACAACAACAATCTTGTAAAATGGCTATGAGAATTCATGATTATCTGTACAAAGCTAACAGCACAGTGATGATCACATAATAATCAACAAATGGTATTATTTTTGTTCTCAATATATTATTTAAATAACCTGTAAAATAAATAATTTCAATTGAGTAATTTGTCTACTCCCTGCCTAACCCTACATATACTCACA
This sequence comes from Canis lupus baileyi, assembly GCF_048164855.1. Lineage (NCBI taxonomy): Eukaryota > Metazoa > Chordata > Mammalia > Carnivora > Canidae > Canis > Canis lupus. The sequence continues at coordinate 12,125,884 of NC_132851.1, read as the reverse complement.
CTGTATCTCATAAAGTATTTAAAAAAAAAAACTGTAGCATGATCCACAAAGGGAGGCCAGAACCATAAGAAGCATAAGATGATGTCCTGGTCATTCATTCATTCATTCTTTCAACCAAATTTATCAAAGACAGTCCATGAGGATAATGGTGTAGAAACTGTAATACCATGTGTTAAGCATTCTAATAGAAGGATTTCCAAGGGGCCGAGGACCTCCTATTTCTCCCCAGAATTCCCAGAAGATGTGGAAGTGGAGTCTTAAAGAATGATAAGGAGTTGACTGGGGAGAATCTGGATAAAACATTAAGGCCGAGCAATTATTTGGGAAAGACACAAAGACAAATAGCATCCTAACAGCAAATGTTTCTGTATGATTCCGGTGTAGGGCTAGGGGAGGGGGAAGGAGAGGAGAAGCAAGAGACAAAACTGAAAAAAGAGTTAAGGAAAAGATAATGAAAGGACTAACGGGCCCTGCAAAGGCATTTTCTTAAAACTTTTATTTGTTCTTATAAGAGATATGTGTATATATATTCAAACCACTCAGGAAGATACAGATAAAAAAGAAACCCCTCTCCCATGGGCTGGGCCCTACTCCATAGAGGCTAAAGGAGCTGATGCTTACCATTTCCGATATTTGTCTTTCTGTTGGTCATCCTGAAACTGAAAGACTATGTATTTATACCTATTTCTCAATCAACTTTAAACATTATTGAGTGATGCCTCACTATAAAAGATGTACAAACCAGCACTTTCACACTTGTTCCCTCCACTGCCTCCTCCATACTCCCAGGAAACACATTTTTTAGTCATTTTATTGTGGGTGTTTATGCATTTTATAATATGCTTTGACCTCTTTCTCTTGATCTATTGATTTAGATAGTATCTGTAGACTACTTCCTGTATATGATGAATTTAAGCTCCAAGAGATAAGAGGCCATCTGTCTTCAAGATGTTTTTGTTAGAAGCATATCACAATTGCCTGGCTTATAAAAGTAGGTGAGCTACATGTACAATTAAGGACCTACTCCCCTTTCTTTACTCCCTCCATTATTCATCTTTCCCTACTATGCCATCTCTTTACATTGTCTTAGGTATATAAAATCTGTTTTGTCACTGAAAGATTTTTAACTTCTTCAATTTACTCATCAAGGCATGTTTAAATGAAGATCTACTTCAACTTACTCTGCTTGGCACTCAGTGGTCTTCAAACTGAAAACTTTTCCCTTATGCCAGTGCTGAGAAACTTCCTCATTTTGGTTTGGTTTTATGTTTTATTTGTTTGCTTATACTTCTGGAATATTTCTGTCTTTTCATTTTATATATTCCCTTTTGACAATTATTATTCAGCTGTTCTATATTGATACTCTATATTTTTTCTTTAATTTTTTTCTCATGTTTTCAGTGTCTTTCCCCTTTTTTTAAAGATTTTATTTATTTATTCATGAGAGACACACAGAAAGAGGCAGATACATAAGTAGAAGGAGAAGCAGACTCCCTAAAGGGAGCCTGATGCAGGACTCAATCCTAGGACCCCAAGATCATGATCTGAGCCAAAGGCAGATGCTCAACCACTGAGCCACTCAGGCATCCTGTCTTTGTCTTTTTGTTCTACATTCTAGAAAATTCCTTGGCTGTTTATTCCAGGCCTTCAACTATTATTATTAATTTTATTTTTATGAATTCTCTTCTTGATCCCCATTTTTTTTCATAACAGTCTGTTCTTGTTTGGTAGGTATGAGCAATCAAAATTACTTAAAAATGTTCTCTCCTAGAAAATGAGTGAAAATATAAGTGAGGGTGATAAAACATGAGAGATTCCTTACTCTGGGAAATGAACAAGAGGTAGTAGAAAGGGAGGTGGACAGGGGGTTGGGGTGACTGGTAATGGGCACTGAGGGGGGCTCTTGACAGGATGAGCACCGGGTGATATGCTATATGTTGACAAATTGAACTTCAATTAAAAAAAAAAACTTTTCTCTCCTACTATGAATTATGTTTCCTTAGAGACCAAATTTTCTGCTTCTTTTTCCCCCTTGGTGCTTCTTTTTCATACTGCTGGATCTCCTCAAAGGGTTGCTAAACTTTGACTGACGACTTATAGTTGAGTGATGGTTAACTGATGCATGGACTGTGCTGTCTTGTTGCTGAAAAAGCAAGATGGATGCGAATTCTATTTAGGTGAGGTTGATGTGTGGGCTTCAGCTAGGGTGTACAGGAGGAAAGCAAGAAGGCAGACTGCTCTCAACCCTCCCACTCTCAAATGTAAGATAAAGAAGATACTATTCAGAAGCACTACTCCCTGATCTGAGAAGCTTTATTCTTCCCAGGAAGAGTGGTACTATTTCTCTGAAGAGTACCTATCTGGCTTCAAACTACAGACAAATGCCAGAACTGCACACACAGTAGCAGAGGAAGAGGGTGGCATAAGCCAGGAGGAGCTTCTGGTCCGTAGTTCTTAATGACCTTGGTCATCTGATTCTGTGCTTCTTTCCACTGCTCAATCTAATATATTTATCGTGAAAAAAAAAAAAAACTGGTTCGCCTTACACTAGTTTCTTCTACATATATTGAGCCATGAGTCTTCCCTCCTTTCTGCTTTACCTATCAATGTGAACCTATCCATTTTTAGTCTCCCAGAAACTGGTTAAAATTTTTGGCTTGCTGATATTCCTCCTCCAAGTCTCTGTATCTGTTAGACTGCATTACCCTTTGTACTTTCTATCATCATTTCAGTGGGTTTTTTAGAAGGAGGAGAGATGAACCCATATGCTCAATTTACCAGCTGAATCATAAGCAAGCTTGGAATGATCCTATGGGCAGCTGAGTCCACTCACATATATTAATAAGTATAACTAGATATGTGTCTCTGGTTTAGTGTGAAGAATAAGTTAAAGATAGGAGACATGGTGGGGAAGAGGGGGACACACTCATTACTTTCAAAAGATTGCCATGCATTTATTCATCAATTCAGTAAATAGTAATTAAGAGCTACTAAAGGCCAGGAAAAATGCTTAGTGTTTTCTTTTCTTTTTTTTTTTAATATTCTATTTATTCATTTGAGATAATGAGTGGAGGGGAGAGGAAGAGGGAGAAGCAGACTCCCTGTTGAGCAGGGAGCCCCATGCAGGGCCTGATTCTAGGACCCCAAGATCATGACCTGAGCCAAAGGCAAACACATAGCTATCTAAGACACACAGGTGCCTTGGTGCTTCGTGTTTTCATACAGGAAATGAAAGGCAGTTTTTGCTCACTAAGAGCCAGAGCTTTGTGTCTCCTGCAGTTAAGTAAGCTTACAGCAACATTATGTGAAGGTATTCAGGAAGCTGTGTAGAAGTGACATTTGAGTATGGCCAGCATAATGTGAACATAGTCCTAATGGTGAAGATAATACTAACATATTTCAAGTATGGAAATAATATGAGCAAATTTCTTCAAGTGTCACTACAAACATTTTTTTGGAGAATACTTGGAAGGGGGCAGATGATGTGTGATTTGATGCTGTTGAGAAACTCTTAGGAGTAATCTGTCTGAATGATAACTCAAGGTAGGTGATACTCCCTTATTGTTGCAACAAGGGATAACATGCATGTGAAGTACTCACTATTGTAATGAAAACAAACAGTCGTTTAATAATGATAGGACTGTACAAACCTTATTCTATTTGGTTCTCCTAACAATCATGCAAGGTGTTATTTAAAAATGTATTACAGTGAGGAAACAAAGGCTCAGGATATTTAAGTGACTTATGTAAGAGTTCACAGCTAGTAAATGGCACAGTTGAAAATCAGCTCCAAATTGGTCTGACTCTCCATTTGGAGCACTTTGGAACATTGGCCCATATTGTTCACTGTCTGAACAATTCTGGGATCCAGAAATCCACTTAGAGATACAGACAGAATCCAAACACATCAGTACAAACACCTCCAAAATCTTCAATTCTACATTTCCACTCTTCTCCAGAATAGAAGCAAACCTACAGAACCTGTGCTAATCCAGAGCAAATCTGACAGAAGGGAGTAAGAGAGGTGATGAGGTACTGCAGGTTCCTGAGATTATTTGACTTCTATTCCCATTTATGGGCAGCATCTACTACATTATTTAGGATAATTAACTGTAGTCTCAAAGGAATATGTCCATTCCCACTATATTGTCTCTCTGATGGACATAAGGACAAGGCTAGGAGAAATGACAAAATATCTCTATGAAGATGAATCCTTTGGTCTGAGCTCCAACTATAAATCTATCTTTAATTTTTTTTCTCCTATCTTCCCACACCTAGTTAATGTCATTGCCTTAATATGATTGCTAAGGATAAAGAACTCTGGAGGAACTTGTATTACCCCAAGGACCAGCAAACAAAAGCTCATGATATTTATTTAAAATTTTCAATTTTGTGGATATGTCAAGGTCTTTATAAACAAAACTGACTTTTTCAGGGTTGGCAAATTAGCACCGTGTCCAGAATAATTATTTCCACAAGGGGAATTACATGTCTTTATTTCCCATCCCTATTCATTGGTGACAGGTACCACTCTAAGTAATTTGCAAAATAAATTCTGAAAATTGTAGGGAAATGTGTCTAGGATATCTTTGTCATGAAATAAAAAGTTCTCTGTGTCATGAATGGTTAAAGAAAACAGGATCTATAGAATCTATATATTTAAGGGAAATTATAAACTTGTAAAGAAACTGTCTTCTTCTTTGATGAATTTTGTTTCCAAGTGTTTCACAGGACAATACCAGGGTGACCAAGAAGACAATCTAGATGGATTAATATCAGAGAACTTACATATAGCAAACTGATTAGGACATAACATTGGACTTTGAATGCTTTGGTGGCAAAAACTTTTCTTGATGGTGAAAAGAAGAAACTAGACTTTTACTCTAATAAAAAGAGGTCTACTCTGCAATTCCACTCCTAGTAATAAACCTAAAATAACAGAAAGCAGACTTGAAAAGATATTTGTACACCCATATTCACAACAGCATTATTCACAATAGCCAACAGGTGAAAACAACCCAAGTGTCCGTCAATGGAAGAATGGATTACAAAATGTGGCATATACACATAATAAAATATTATTGAGCCATAAAAAAGAATGAAATTTTGATGTATGGTACAACATGGATGGACCTTGAAAATATGTTTAGTGAAATAAGCCAGACACAGAAAGACAAATATTACACAATTTCACTTATTCGAGGTACCTAGCTAGAAATGGCAAATTCACAGAGATAAAAGTACAATGGAAGTTAACAAGGGCTGGGGACAGAGGAAGGAAGTTACTGTTAATGGGTAGAGAGTTTTTATTCAGGAAGATGAAAATGTTTTGGATATAGATAGTAATGATAGTTACGCAACATTGTGAATATATTTAATGCCCCTGAATTATGCACTACAAATGGTTAAAGTGATAAATACTATGTATATATTATATTATTTTTAAAAAAGAAATTTTTATCACTATCACCATAAAAAGATTTAGAGTCTATATAATGTGGAGACAGTTGCTCTAGGACTATAAATTACAACAAAATGAGGTATTGCAGGAGTAGTTTTCAAACTTTTTAAAATTAATGGACCCTTGAAGAACCTTCTGGAAGCTATGGAACTCCTCTCTGAGGAAAAAAAAACCAACACACTGTTGTGCATAATTTGGGGGACGGGTTATGACACTGAGAAGCCTCCCCATTGACCTCTATGACATAGCAGTCATGAGAGACTCACCAAGGCTCTCAGGCCTTCTATTGAGGATGTCAGATGGTTTTCACTGAAGGAAGGGAAATCTCATTTGCCTGGGATCTCCAGCTTCAGCTAGAGGTCTAGGAAAACTCTGAAGTCACAGTTGGAATAATAGAACAAAAGGACACAATTATCAGTTCAATAGCTCATGGACTCATGAGCTATTGACAATGCGCAATTTCAGCATTGTCTAAACTAAATGCCTTTCTCACAACCAATGAATGGTGAATGGCAATACAGTCAGCACAAAGGACAAAGAATTAAACAGTATGACTTCATCTCATTAAAATATAGAATCATGTTAATAAGCTATTGCATTCATCTTTTGGGCCCCTCCTTTTTTTAAAGAAAACTTAATAACATCCTTTCTGAATGAAAAGAGGTTTTTGTATCCGGTTGTAATTTGAAAAGGAACAACTAAAATTATACATTTCAGAGAAATAAACACCCTTTCATTACTGGTCACAAAGTTCTATTTTTATACTACTAGTTAAGGCTTACTATTCTCTCTAAAATTTCTTGTATTGGCAGCACTTTTATGCATTTAGTAAAAATTAGTACTTTATAATCCTGGGATATGAAGTATAACAAATTCAAAAAGTTTTAAATAATAATTTTCTTTGTTTCTAGCTCTCAATTTATTAAATATTCAGCTTCTATGTTGACTTATTCTCAACAAATTCAAATAGTAAAAGCATTTGAATGTGGACTACTGCTATTGCATTTCTAACAAATGTACAAATCAGCACCTACTAATGAACAAGAGAGAGAATAATGAAAAGCACTGTGAATTGCATATTTAAATTTTTAAGATAAATAATGGATCTTTTTGAGATTTTTGTGAATATAGAATGCCACAAAGTCAAATGACACGTGTAACTAAGTCTAACCTAGCAATAGTCCTTGACCATTTCCAAATCTAAATATAATTTGATGTTTTATTCGAAGTTCATATTCATCCTACCATATAATCTAACAAATTCAGCCTGACAGAGTTTTCCATAACGATATCTGTCCCCTGAGGCACAACATCCCATTTTCATTGCCCTGCTGATCCCATTTCCTTTTATCTGTATTTAATACTTTCCCTCCTGAATTAAGACAAAGGCCATAGGAAAGATGGGCTAAGAAACACTTTTAAGGTTTTCCACCACACTCTGTTTAGAATTCAGTCAGTGTATAGTCAACCAAGACTTACTCCATTCACACAGATTAAGAGTAATGCTTTTTACTGTGGTGATAACTAGAAATAAATGTGATTATTTAAAGATTTGTTTAAACCCTCTTAAATTTCTATCTTTTTTATAAGCCATCATCATACTAAGGCCTATAAATCTTTGGATAATTTGATAAGTGGTACAATTGAGCAGCATGCTCCAAAAGGTAGCATGTGTATTGCCACTGATGTGTGAGATGATTTTACATGGGCAATTGATAGATTTTTGTAATAGTTATATTTTTTATTTTTATGTTTTTCTCATATCTACTGCAAATAACACTGCATGTCCATGAATAGCAGAAATAGAACATTTCCTTTTTGGATAGTTCTATTTAAGTTAAAATGGATATATGTGAAAGAAAGCTATTAAGTAAGTAAGACTACAGATACACTGTTACAGCAAAAATTGGGAAAACAATACAAAAGAGGAATATACAGTGTATGGAGGCATAAAGAAAGGAATAATCAATTGTGCTTGAGCCTGAAATGAATTCCTTTAGAGGGAATTCCTTAAGAGGACAAGGAAAGAGGAAAGGAATTTCAGACAAAGGGGACTATGTACAAAGGCTCTGACATGGTATATGTTAGCGCCGGTGGGTTTCTGTGGCTAGTTGGGATGAGTGAAAGCCTGTAAACCAGAGAGACAGCAAGGTACCAGATCAGATCACAAGAGATCTACTTTGCTGTACTAAAATTAACATGCACTTTAAAATTAATGTAGACAATGGAAAGCCACTGAAGGATTTTAAGCCAGAATTAGCAGGTTGATTTGTGTTGTGAAAGTCACTCTGGAATAATTTGAAGCCCTGAAGAAGGCAAGGAGACCATGAGAGACAGATTAGTTAAATAACATTATGAAGGCAGAAAGGAAAAGACCAGGAGACTAACTCAAACTGCATATACCAGTTATAAGATACACAAATCATGGGAATGGAAAGTAGAGCAAAGGGAATATAGTGAAAAATACTGTAATAATGTTGTATGGTGACAGATGGTAATTATTTGTCATGGTGAGCATGGTGTAATGTATGTAAAGCATTGAATCACTATGTTGTACACCTGAAACTAATACAACATATTTCAACTATATTTCAATTAAAAAAAAACTACATGGAAAATATTTCTGAGTGACAAGGGTAACATAAACATCCTTAAAAGGCAAGTGGTAGAGTAAAAGGAAAACCTTTGGCCACCATCCCAGAAAACGTTCATATGCTTAATACATAAAAAGTTCCTCCAACCCAATAGAGAAATATTTGCTATTACATTATCATGATAAAAATCATGAGAACAGATAGTTCACATAAAACATGTTTTAATTCACATAAAAACAGAAAAGCATAGCAAATGTATGAAAAAACTGGAAGTTATTAATAATCATGAAAATGTGACTTTAAGAGAATGAAGTACAGCACATTGCCCATCAGACTGTTAAAAACTGATAATAAAAAATTAAAAATAAATAAATAAATAAATAAATAAATAAATAACTGATAATATTTAGAGTTAGAAATAGTGTATATAAAAGAGCACTTTCATATGTTAGTGGAACAATAAATTGATGTAGGGAATATACCATCAATAGGTAAATGGTTTGTCTTAGTTAAAGTCATTTAGAGTTTTAAAATTATATTTACAAAAGCTATAAAAGAAGAAAAATGGGAATGTTAATATGTTCAGTGTCTAACCCACCCCAGAGAGTGTGTGCCATATTTATGAAAAAACACTACTCACTACTTCCCTCCTCCACAAAATAATAAATACATTTACTAATTGATATAATGTAGTGGAAGTGGTCAGGAAAAACAGAGGAGAAATCTGAGATACTCAAGAGAGGAAACTTACAGATTTTAGTGACCTGGTATGTGGGAGGTAACAAGAGAAGATAATACATTACTGCTCCATTTTTGGCAGTTTGGTGGTATCATTTCCTCAGATAAGAAACACAAAAGAATGTTTGAAAATATAGATAATTAGTTCATCTTGAGACCTGATGGTTTTGAGAAATCAATGGTACGCTCAAATGAAAATATCCAATAGACTGTTGAATATTTGAGTCTGTATCTCAAGAGACGATCCAGGCTGGTGATATATTTTTCAGAGTCAACAGGAGATGATGAAAGCCTGACTTTGGTGAAATTACCAGGGAATTTATGTATCACGAAGAGAGGACAGCTAAGACAGGAGCTTTGAGAATACTGGTGAGTTAAGGAGTGTAGAGGAAGGAAGTACACTGCTATGGTTTGAATGTCTGTGTCCCCCTAAATTCATACATTGAATTCCAGCTCCCAAAGGTGATGGTATTAGGAGCTGGGGTCTTTAAGAGTTGATTAGGTCATGAAGGTGGAGTCCTCTTGAACGGAATTAGCACTCTTAGAAGAAACCCCACAGACATCTCTAGCCTCTTCTACCATTTGTGGACAAAGCAAGAAGATACCTGCTATGGACCAGGAAGAAGACTCTCAATAGAGTGCAACCATGCCAACACCTTGATCTTGGACTTCCTAGCCTCCAGAACTATAAGAAATAAGTTTCTGTTGTTTATAAGCCACCCAGTCTAAGATATTTTGTTGCAGCAGCCCAAACAGACCAAAACACACACCATAAAGGTGTTTGTGGGGTGACTTCATGGACCCATACCCAGATTCAGACAGAAGGTATGTCCTTCCCTTGGTCAACTGGCCTGGATACCCAGGCCTCAGTTCTGCCACCCTGATAGCCAAGTGGGAGCCTATGTCTGTGCCTACCAATCCCTCATCACTTCTAGAAAAAGGGTGTAAGTGAAGATAAGTCAATGCATCTGCTTTGTCTGAGTTAAGAAATGCACCCTTGGTTTCAGAGGAAACAGAACGCAGTTCCTAAGGAAAAGTCTTGGAGCTTGCAGCCACATGGGTTCTTAGCCCACAGACACCGTCTCTGGATCCAGATGTAATGACGCTGGCAGGCAAATAGTCATCTCTCTTTTCTCATATATTATTGAGCAATCTATGCCCTTTTGCATATACACACAAAAATAATCATATTAGTCCAATTGGATTAGTTCAATGCATATCATTTGTAAGCCTCCTGAGAAAAGATGGAGAATACTTTCCTTTGTTTTCAGAAATCTGATTGAAGCAGATCATACATATGTTTACAAAGGATAAAGAGCCTGATTAATTTAAGTAGGTTAAGCTACAAGGAGCATTAGTCACAGACATCATTCATTAACAAGTGCCATCTAAAAAAAACTAGCATAAAAAATCATCAATGGCTAGTTGAAATTCACTAAAATATACTCCAATCTATAGTCTTTACTTAGCAAATCTCAAGGTAAATTTATTTATAAAATCAAATCATCTTCTACTGCCCTGTTATAGAAAATCTCAAGGTAGATTTAGTCATAAAAATCAAAGTCCAGTGTAAGAAAAAATAAACACATTGAAAATTAAGTGTAAGTTTAGAAAATATGAAGTAGTATGAGTAACAGAAATGAAATCAAATATTCTGACCACTCTTAATTTATTCTTTTTTCCCCCTGTTCTTAAAAACAAAACCCAAATTTTTATGGATTCCAAATTCAGTATTTGCTGTTAAATTAAGTAATGTCTCAAAACTGAAATGTTAGCATTAAAACCTCTCTGTCTCATCTAGCTCTTTTAATAAATTCTAGTAAAACTATAACTATGGGATCTTGAATTTGCTAGGTCTTTGGGTAGGACTTTGAAACCTTTTATTACACAGGGATATTTGTTGTAATGCTCTTTATTATAATTGTATTTAACATATGTTTTAATTCTTCATGAAAACTAAGATTATTCCTTACCTAGGAATGTATTGAAATTCTATGACTAATTAACTATACATTATTTTTTCTCAGAACACCAATATAGAATATTTTTAACCCACTTGAACAACAACAACAAAAAAACCTGCAATATTGCTAAATTTCAAGAAGGGAAGACAATGGATTTTCATCTATGTTGGATGACATTTAAAATCTGCGTCCTCTTGGCCTTCCAAATACATGTGGATCACAACATGAAAGAAAGGAATCAGAAAAGAAAGAGTATAGGGAAAAAATTGAGGCCGGATGACAGGCTCATTAAAATGTGCAGAAAGCATCTCTAACTCCCTCGAGAAAGCTGTTATCGTGAAATAATCACATTGACGAACATGGAAAAGAGTGGACTCCGGCAGGGGCCTTATATTGCACCCAAGAAGTTGGTGATTATATCCTGGAAATGTGACCCCCGTGAAAGCCTGGCTGCTTTGTTGCTTAATAGAGTTCACAGAAAATGCTTGTCTCCAAAATGAGATTTTTCCCCCATTCACTGTGCAGCCGGGAGTCTTGACAGGATGAGCAGGGGGCCATTTCTCCTAATCAAGGAGGGGGATGAGAACCCCTGGGGGCAGAAGATTGTAAGCAATCAAGCTCAACGTTGCAGGGAAGAGCTCTTGCCTTCTGCTCAGTTGTCAAGTGGTCATAAAGGAAGAGTTTAAGGAAGCTGCTAGAATTTGGCAGCCATAAGGGATAATAGGTTAGATGGACCCATTTTTCTTAGCAATTATCCCATTTCCATCTCTGAGGCTATGAGAAATATTCCCTTGCTGCCTAAGCAGCCTATCTATGTATACTGTTTAGCTCTAATTAGAATCTTTGTTAGTCTTTCCATTTTCTCACCCTGTTGGTTCAAAAATCTTAAGTATATTTTAATCTGAAGGTACTGAATGGAACATTTTTCCTCGATGCAGCTGGACTGTGGGATAATAGAAAGGACAATGACAGGGTGGACAGTGAAATGAAATAGTAGTCAGGACCACAGGTGAGAGAGGCCTTTGGAAGACTCCAACTCTGGGTTTGTAAAGAGGGACGCATTCCCAAATCCTGATTTCTGGTTTAAACACAATTAATGTAAATTTTTTGATGAAAAGGCAAATAGCAAAATTTAAAAAAAAAATTTGTATTCTATGATTCCTTTAATATTTGCTAAAGTACGTGCTTGTATGTTTTCTTCACATATCAACATAAATGCATTAAAAAGAATAGAACATGCTACTCTGTTATTAATGGTAACTACTTCTAGGGTTGTCAGGAGTGAAAAGAGACCAACTCTTCAATCATGAACACTGTTCTTCATTGTTTGGAATGTTCCCACAAGAATGAATTCATATATTACCTGTGTAAACTCATAAGTACCTTTCAACAGATGGGAGGAAAGATGGGGTTGGTCCATAACTGAATCTGGGCATGGATGTGGAACAGAATTTTATCAGAGATTCAAGGATTTCCAGGTAAAACTATAACTGAGGGATATTCTAAAGTGAATATTCACACCATGGAGGTTCTGTCCCCATTCTAGAGGTTCTCTGAGCAAGGTCAGAGACTACTATGTGCTTGAAAGTCACATGTCTTAGATATGTGTTTATCAAAATAATCACATCTTCTCTGGAATATCCCAAAATGTTCCTGACAAGAACAAGAACAAGAGTTCTTCCAATGGTCCCTAACTCTGTAAGTAACATGCCAACCTGGCCAAAGAATGAAAATTGAGGCCCAAGCATGACATGCTGATTGAGTTACCCCCAGAATTGGTGTGATTTCTCTGCTGTGGGTGCACACCCTATGTATTAGAGACTTGAAAAAAAGGTCCATTGAAATGTCACGGACCAAAACGTTTACAAACGAGAAACTAGCACAATATGCTGCAGACCAGGACATATCCTGGGAATTCGGCAACAGCTCACTTCCTAACATAAGACTTAGAACTGCCTAACAAATCTCATATAACACGTGGAAATGCAAGCTTCAGGAAGGCAAATGAAAATATTTTTGATTGTGAGTTTTCAGTCTGAGGCTCAGGCTCTGGTTTTAATGCATCCTGGAGTCAGTAACTCCCTCCATATGTTGCTTTTTGTTAGAGGTATGCTTGCTTTAATGCAGGCAGGGATGCGGGGTTGGGTGGCTGATGAGTCAGGAAATGTTCAAAAGGAAAGGCAAGCATTCATTCAGTCATTCACATCATCTTCTCTCCAATTTCAAGGGGCATGTTCATCCTGTGCCATGTGCAGCTTCTAGAACAGAGGGCCAAATTGGCCCAAATGTCTAAAATCCTTTTAGTTGAATCCATTATACTAATATCTGACAATTATGAACTAAGTCTCATTTAACATGCTTAGATGCTCTCACTTAAAAGGCAATAATTACTGAAAAAGAGTGAGTTGTATAAACCTGTTTCCGAGCACGTTGGTTGACAAGACACCCCACTGGTTATAATGCAACCATCAGGCAGAGCTTTTTATATTTAATGTTGAACAAATTATCCTTCATAAATGGCAGATTGAGGATTCTCACTGTCAATCTTGCTTTCCATTCGGCTACATTTCCATTTCACAGAACATCTTGAATCTAGCTGAGGGAGGTCCCTAAAAATATAGAGCAAAAATAAATGCAAAAGGAAGAAGTCTAATAAGAAACTCTATGCTAAGTCAATAACAATTAGGTATCTTTTCCGTGAAAATTCCCTCAAATGATGATTTCCAAAACCCTATGGTCAGTGTGTGCCTCTGCATCCATGGCAAGAGTAGCAAGAGGAATGGGGTTGGGAAGACTTGTGTTTGCACTATATCATGTGTCTCTCATTGCAAAAACATATAGGATATAAAGCTGCAATGCATTGTAAAGGTCATCTAATCTGACTCACTGTGGAAATTTCCATTCAAATGGAAATTCAAACTCCATGTGATTACTCTTCATTAATGCATCACCCAAGGCCTCCTGAAAGGAGTCCTTTGCATTGCTGGGCCGCTGTCTCCCCAAATTCTTAATTAGGAGCCCCAACCTAGAGACCTTTAATTTCTATCCATTTGCCCCTCCAGAGAAACTTACCCCAACTGATTTTGCACTATAAACCTCTTAAAATATAAAATTAAATCATAACATCATTTTATGAAGAATAAGATAAAAAGTAATTTTAAGTGGCTCTTCCATTTTTTAAAATGGATATTATTAAACATTTTGTTAGAAAGTTTGTTTTATTATAATCAGAAATACAGAGCAAACATGTAAAGACAAATTTTTATTTTTTCCCTGTTTATCAAGTTCTAAACATGATTTACTTTAATCATGTGAAAAATGCATTCAAGTTAGCTTGTATATAGTTTGCAAAAGAATGCATCTTGAACTAGATTCAATTTTAGTATCTGTTTCAATATCAAGAATATTGCTTCCTAGGGGCTGGAGATACAATGATGAACAATTTGCAGAGCCAGTCTTCATCCCCAGAGATTCTGATTCAGTTTGTTCAGGAATGAGGCTCTAGTGCTGGTATCTTGTGAAATCTACTCAAGGGATTTTATTGTATACCAAGTTGACACCACCAGTCATTGGTGCTATTCACTCTGAATGGACTGTAGGTTAAAACTGTTCACCCACAAGACATCTGAAATACCTATTCCTGACAAAGAGCACATTAACTAGAATATATAAAGAACCATCACAGAATTTTTTAAAAGATTTTATTTTATTATTTATCCATAAGAGAAACAGAGAGAGGGGAGAGAGAGAGAGAGAGAGAGGCAGAGACACAGGCAGAGGGAGAAGCAGGCTCCATGTAGGGAGCCCGACATGGGACTCGATCCCAGGACTCCAGGATCACTCCCTGGGCCGAAGGCGGGCGCCAAACCGCTGAGCCACCCAGGGATCCCTATCACAGAATTTTTTAAAGAAGGAGACCCCATTAAAATTGTGCAAAATTGGGCAGCCTGGATGGCTCAGCGGTTTAGCACTGCCTTCAACCCAGGGTGTGATCCTGGAGTCCTGGGATCGAGTCCCACATCGGGCTCCCTGCATGGAGCCTGCTTCTCCCTCTGCCTGTGTCTCTGTCTCTGTCTCTCTCTCTCTCTGTGTCTCTCATGAATAAATAATAAAATCTTAAAAAAAAATAAAATGGTGCAAAATCTTGGGATAGGCACTTAATAAAAGAGAATATCCAAATGGCTAATAAAAAATGTCTTTGTTTTCATCAGTCATCATAGGAATGCAAATTCAACACATTTTAATACTACCAGACACCCACCACCAGTTCATGGCTAACATGAACAAGCTAGACAACATTAAGTCTTGTCTAGGATGAAAATACAACTGGAATTCTCCTATGTGGCTGATGGTAGCGTGACTAGGTATAAATTCTTTGATAGATGGTCTGGCAACATCAGCTAAAGCTGAATATATCCATACCCAGAGGCATTTCCTCTTCTAGGTATACGATATTCAAAAGAAATATGTACATATCTTCATAAGACATGTAGAAGAATATTGTACTATTCATGCTAGTCAAAAACTGGAAACAACCAAGTCCCTCAGTAGTAGAAAGGATAAATAAATTAAAATATATTCACACAGGTATACTATATAGCAATGGGAATGAAAAAACTATCACTACGTCCCAAAATATGAAAGGGACAGTGATGGGAAGGGAACATAACGGGGCTTCTGAGATATTGGGCTTTTTATTTGGGGGCTGGTTATTTGGGTTTCTTCACTTTCTGGAAATTCACAGTATCTTATCCTTTCTGAATGTAGTCGTGTTTCAAAAACTTTTAACAATTACTCACCATCAAAAATAATAGGGTGTGGCTCAGTTGGTTGAGCATTCGAATCTTGGTTTCAGCTCAGGTCATGATCTCAGGATCCTGAGATCAAACCCGGCAATGGGCTCTGCGCTCAGCATAGAGTCTGCTCCAAAGTGTCTTTCCCTCCTCATCTGCCTCTCCCCTGCTTGCACATGTACTCTCCCTCTCTCTTTCTCTCTCCTCTCTCTCCAAAATAAATAAATAAAATCTTTAAAAAATAACAGTAATCTCTTATTAGGACAGCATTTTATAATTTGAAGCTGTTTTCACCCATGTTGTGCCATTTAATTCTCTCTTTAATTAATTGATTCATTTATTCACCAAAATTTATTATATCTCATTTGTGCAAGGTGCTGTGCTAGGTGGTGCAAGCAATACAAAGGCTAATAACACATGGTTATTGGCCTCTGGGAGCTTACAGAACTAAAAACCTGAAGAGAAATACGTTGGGATGCAGCACTAGCAGCAATAATTTATCGTCTCCTGTATACGAGGCACTGTGCATTACCAACATTCTCACATTTAAAGACTTCAAGAAAATATTCTAATATTATATTTATTTTCTTCTGTAAAGATTTAGTATTGTATGAAGGAAAATATGAGATTTTTCTGGGGAAAGAAAAGAAATTTGCTTCCAAAGTCCATGTCTAAAGACTCTACAGAATCTATAAGCACACTGATCTACTTTCTCCAGTGATTTCATCAATTACAAAATATAACTACAAATTCCATGCCAATATTTGTTCCATTTGATTATTTCACATGGCATCACCTAAGAGGGACTGTGTACTAGTTTAAGCTTATTTCCTGAAACCCAAGAAATTTAAATGTTTCCAAAAAAGTACCAGTCTGAAAGAAATATGAGCAAAGTTGTTAATGGTGGACTGTAAAAATAATAAGATGGCATAAGTATTTCCAAGAAAAGTTTAATGCCTCCATTTAATAGGATGCGGGCTTTACAAATGAATAAATCTCCCATGAGTTAATGTCTAGTAATATATGTGACCATTCACATACATCAATTATATAGCATGATAAATAGCACTTTTAAGAGCATGTGAATATATTTTACAGGATTAATCCTGTACAACCCATGGAATTTTATAGATTCCCAATTCAGTAGCTTTTGTTTGATATTTAAGTGGGTTTTTCCTCTATCTGATCCATGGTAACATTTTGTGGACTTTATCCATATTTAGTCCATTCTCAAAATATACATCTTTTACTTGGCTTAGTCCAACACCTTGAAACAGAATGGCAGCCAATAGATTTTGACATATGAAATTATCTGCTGTAGCTAAATCATTCATTCAACCTTTGTGGTGTCATCTTCCAAGTGCTGTGTGGTCCAGGCACTGTGCTAGGCACAGATAAAGCAGCTGAATAACTGTAGGCCACCTGTATATGAGCAGGGCAGCTTGGTGTGGTCATACCATGGAATGCTCATACTTGTGAAGAATGAAAACGTTTCTTTTTTTTTTTATAAATTTATTTTATTTTTTTGGTGTTCAATTTGCCAGCATATAGAATAACACCCAGTGCTCATCCCATCAAGTGCCCCCCTCAGTGCCCATCACCCAGTCAGCCTCACCCCCCCACCCACCTCCCCTTCCACCACCCCTACTTTGTTTCCCAGAGTTAGGAGTCTCTCATGTTCTGTCTCCCTTTCTGATATTTCCCACTCATTTTTTCTCCTTTCCCCTTTATTCCCTTTCACTATTTTTTATATTCCTCAAATGAATGAGACCGTATAATGTTTGTCCTTCTCCGATTGACTTATTTCACTCAGCATAATATCCTCCAGGTTCATCCACGTCAAACCAAATGGTGGGTATTTGTCATTTCTAATGGCTGAGTAATATTCCATTGTATACATAGACCACATCTTCTTTATCCATTCATCTTTCAATGGACACCGAGGCTCCTTTCACAGTTTGGCTATTGTGGACATTGCTGCTATAAACATCGGGGTGCAGGTGTCCAGGCATTTCATTGCATCTGTATTTTGAAAACAACGTTTCTGACACTGTGCTTATTAGCACTGGGTGTTATAAGAATGAATGAGATAAGGTCCCTACCTCGGAAAAGCTCACAGGCCTTGGAAGTGAGAAGCATATAAGTGTATCATAAGTGTAAGATAAGTGTATCATAAAAAAGGTCTGAACTGAATGCTATAGCTGGAGAGGAAACCACATGTTCTGCATTATAAAAATCAGAAAGTTTTAAAGAAGCAATACAGAGCTGGTGGTAAAGACAGAAAAGGTCACTCAAAGCAAGGAAACTACATATGAAAAGTATGGGGGGGACTCATCTTCTCCTGTTTTCCAAGTTCCTATTCAAGTCATAAACAGGGACTTCAGTCCTCTTAGAGATCTTGAGAAGTTTCTTTTGACCTCTCACTCATTCCACCCTAGATGAAACCATAGCTGAGGGGATTGATAAGACTGGTGAGACTCAGTTCATGTGCTCATTTCTTATAAGCAGCAGCAATGCTCCTCCAAGGTATGCCAGCTCAAGATTTCCCTGGACCCCTGTGGGAGACCTACAGTTATCCAGTTGCTTCATCCATGACCAGCTAGGTATGCTCAGTTCAGAACACTGATTCCAAGCTGCCTCTTCCTAATCTGTATTACTTATAATAAAATTGATTTATTGATCCTTGCCTCCCATGGTTCTTCAATTGTTTCAGAACCTGGAAAGGAGAACTGTTCTCCTCTTCAGATGACTCTCAAATCCCAGTACAAAGGTTCTCATTGTTTGTGAGTTTGATGTGTAACAAAAATGTTGGGAAATATAGCATGACCAATGTATAGAGGAAATTATGGGGAAGGTAGAATTGAAGAGGGAGTTGGAAGATGGATTGTGAAGGATATTTTATATTATGACAAGGAAAATTTGCTTCATCTTATCATCAATTAGGACATTGTAGGGATCCTCAAGCAAGGTAATAAGACGATCAGATTTGTTTTGAACATATTAACTCTCGCAGTAAAATGATGGATTAATAAGTCATATGATGACATACAATCAATGAGCTATTTCTACTCTGCAATTAGCTATATGACTTTGGTCCAGTAACTTAACATCTCTCAGTTTCAGTTTAACCACCCTCTGTGTGGACAGTACCTAGCTCATAGTGTTGATCTGAAGATTAATCGAATGAGAAATTAGATGCGTATAGTAAGCAATGAATAACGGTGGCCTCTATAAGTCCTCTAACATTTGAGATCCTACTTGTCATGTCTAATGTAAAACATCTCGGGTAATCATTAGTGCAGCAGTAGTGTTTCAAGTAATCTTTAGTGTAGCAATTTTGCTCAACTTCAACCCATGCTATCCATCAAAACGAATCAAGAAACTTTTTTGGCAACCTCCAGTCCCTGGCAGGAAACCTCTTCTACTTCCTGCTGCAGTTCGAACCAGTCTAGGCCTGCAAGTGCAAGCAAGTAAATGCATGAAAACAGAGGAGGTGACGCTCATGGGAACAAGAACAAGAATAGCACAAGATCTCTGGCAAATAATACCAGACGTCTACAAAGATGCAAAACCACTCACAAGCAATATTTACATTAAGTATTACTAAAACATAATTTTATATTCAAGAAACTGTGACAATGACTGAACTATATGAAAAATGAGTAACGTGACTTAAAAAGAAAAATGAGGGTGGCTCAGTAGCTGAGCATCTGCCTTTGGCTCAGGTTGTGATCCTGAGGTCCTGGGACCGAGTCCTGCATCAGGCTCCCTAGAGGAAGTCTGTCTCTCCCTATGTCTATGTCTTTGCCTCTTTCTCTCTGTTCTCATGAGTAATGAAATAAAATCTTTTTTAAAAAATGAAACATGAAGAGTAGCTACTCTTCATGTTTCATTCATTCATTCATTCATCTAATATCAATTATTGAATGCTTTCAATTGTCAATTACTGGGCTAGGCACTAGATATCAGGACAAAAATAGAGTCTCCTAGGATCTTATTTTCTAGCAGGAGTAACAAAGATGGAACTATTAGAACATGATACATGAAGTCCTATGATAGAGTTAACATTAGGGTGTCAGGAAAGACATCCCAATGTGAAACTTTGAAAAGTTCACAGGAATTAGAATGAAATCTACTGTGAATGAGTACCATCTGCAAGGACAAGATGGCAAGAGAGGGCAAGGCATGTTTAAAAATTCAAAAGTAATTCAATATGGCTAGAGCATATGTTGTGAGGTTGGGAAAGCTGCAGCTATAGAGACAGTCTAAGGACCTCTAATGAAAGGCTACAGTAAAATATTTGGATTTTATCCAAAAGGTAATTCTTTCTGACTTCTAATAATTTTAAATAATACACTCAAGGATCTGCAACAGAAAATGCAACGTGAAATAGAAAACTAAATAACACATATGAATTCAGACATGCAATTATCCATGCATTGTCAGATAAAGATTCTGGCTAAGAAGGAGCTGGTTAGACCAGTTCTAAAAATACAAGGGAGCCCCTTTTTAGGGGGATAGTTCCAAATGTTTACATCAAAATTTATTTTGTGTGTTCCAGTTCCAGGATTTAGTATTTAAAAAATCATCTTAAAGTCTATAAAGGTCACAGCAAGGGCTAGACAAACTAACTTTATTAATGTTTTAAAAAATAAATCTTACAACATCTCAGAATGAAGGAAGAGCAGAATAAAGAATTATCACATCAAACAAGAAGGATGTATTGATTTAACTACAAAATGGTTAGAGATTACTGTTTTGTGATAGCCATACACTCGCTACTATCAGTTTAGGGAATAGTCCCAGTAAAGACCTTAAGGAAGTTTATTTAGTGATTTTATATCTTTTTCTACCCAAATATCCATTAAATAAATTTTTCCCTGTTCTTAGTATGGTGGAAAAATATACCAAGTGGTTTCAAAACATTACAAATTTCAGATCAGCAACTTCTACCGGGCTCCCTGCCCTGACCGGCACGTCTTAGCCACCTCCCTTTCTCATTTCCTTCAGCAGCTATGCCAAATACATCTTCGTGTAAGTTTTCTTACTCACGTGCAACAAATTTCCTCATTCCTACTCACTGGATATAGGAACTGAGTAGGAGACGTTATACACACAGTTGACTACTGATTGTGAGATCAGTGGACAGCCAAGCAAACACTCACATTTAAGAGGTAACTGGATGATGGTCTGAGAGAGAACTGAAAATAAAAGTACAAAATATGAAGAGGCAACCAGGTTTTAGCATTACCAAACTCAAACAGAATCAAATGCCACTGAGAAGTCATATATGTTAAGGGCCAAAGAGTCCACTGAGTATGGCAATATGATGATCATGGTAAACAGTGACTTTATTTCAAATAATTTCATTGGGGTGACAAGAATTGAAACCAGGTTGTAGTTGGCTGAACAGCAAATGAGAGTATCCAAGAGGAAAAAGCAAGTGCATACTACTCTTTCAAGAAGATTGTCTGTGAAACAGGGAAATGTCATGACTGATTTAGAGGGCTAGGACTAAAATAAGGTGTCATTGCAGATATGGCAATGGTGGTGATGGTAGTAGGGGTGGTGGAGGAGGTGGCAGGAATGATGGTGCAGATGACAGGTATGAAGGTGGTCATGACAGTGATGGTCTTGGAGGTGATGAAGAGGGTAGCGGTGGCAGAGATAGCAAAGGTGCTGGTGAAAATGCTGGTGGCAGTGGAGGAGGTGGTTGAAGTGATGATGCAGGTTGTAGTGGTGATAGTAGAAATGGAAATAGTAGTTTTAAATAAAGAAAACACCTGAGCATGTCCACTAAGGTGGATCAGTGAGAGAAAGAGAACAAAGGGGAAAAAAAGGATGGAGTAGGTCCCAACGGAAAATAGACAAGGGGGTTAGAGCACAAGTGGAAGAACCAAACTGCAACACCATCTTCCATAGTTAAGATTCCCACAATGAACCACCTGCAGCTCTCCAAATGTGTCATGAGCTTCTGTGCTGCCCTGGCTTTGTACTGGAGCTATTCCCTTAGCCTAGAACATCCTTTCTACCTCTTGTCTTCTCTATATTCTATTTTTTCTTCAAAATAGAATTCTAAATCTATTTCTTCCATGAAGACTTTTCTAATCTACTCTCCTAGTTTCACAGGATGTCTATTATGCTTCCATAATATATCACCCTTGGTCCATCACAGGACTTTTCATACAATTTTGAAAACATTTTAATCTCCAGTAGAATGTAAGATCCATGAAAGCAAACACTGTGTTTCATTAGACTTTCATTTATGAATTCTACAAAGCTAACATAGCTCTACTACTACTACTACTAAAAATCTATTGAGCTCTGACCATGTGCCAACCAATAAAGGACAAATATTAACCCACCTGTTTTTATGAATAAAGTTTTATTGGAACACAGTCATACCCACTCATTTTTATATGGTCTATATCTGATTTCTCACTACATTGGCAAATTGAGTAGTTGAGACAGAGAATATATGGTCTGCAGATCCTAAAAACTAAAATGTTCATTAACTGTCCCTTTAGAGAAAGTCTTCCAAACTCTGGTTTAACCAGGAGAGATACAATAGTAAATCAACCCTGTCTCATAGGAGTTGATACTTCAGTGGGAGACAACACAGGCAATTATCATGCAATGGGATATGTATTTTTATAGTAGAAATTAAAACTACTATTGGAGCACATAGAATGATTTAATCTAAACTTTAGGGGTGCAGAGTTTTTGATCTAGCATCTAGCACTGGCTAGCATACTAGTAGATGCTCTATAAGTAAATTCATTTTTGTCGAAGGGAAAAATTCATTTACAACGTGAAATACTCAAGCAAGATGCTAAGAGATAGAATTGAGACACTCTTCCAAAGGACTACTGGTATTTCCACTACCGGGAACTAAAGTCTCACTTATCACATTGTAAAGCTAAATTATCCAAATCTTTCAGACTTGCGTCCTGTTCCAAAGAGGCAAAACTCCAGCTGGGGTCTTCCCAGAAATAAAATAGGAAATCTGGTTCTGGTGCCTGGACTGAGAGGCTGATTCTAACACTTGCTGATAGCTGGGAGACCTATGTAATCTTCATATTGTTCTTTCAACTTCTTTCAGAAGGTTTTACTGTGAATTATTTTTATTTTTTTTTACTGTGAATTTTTAATGTAAAAGTCTAGCAAAAAGATGGCCTTAATATCCTCTTGCTTCTCTTTATTTTACATATATACATACACTCACATTTTATGTTATATTTAGTATTATTTCACAAATAATACATGTCTGTATCTATACATATATATACTATATATATATATATATATATACACACACACACACACACAGCCCACAAATCCTTCATACATACAATGGAATCATATCTTTAAGATATATGTGCAGAACTCAAAAATAATACATTTATACTTATATATAAATTTATCCTACACCAGAGATGGCAAATAGGTTCTACTGAAGGGTCAGTGACAATTAATCACAGGGGCTTCACTGGGTTGAGCAAACTTGGGAGGCAACTTCTGAGCACATAAGAAGTAGAGGACTATAATTCTTTAGTGACTTTTGTCTTAGAGACTGGAGGTGACATGATGGACATTGGTCAACTTATTTGCCACCCCTGACTCTTAAGGATTTCACATTCACAAATTTCTTAAATATACTCTTGCCCCAACTTACCACATATAAATGTGACTGGCATACTAGTAGATGCTCTATAAGTAAATTAATTTTTGTTGAAGGGAAGAATTCATTTACAACGTGAAATACTCCCAAGAACTGAGGCAGGTGGAAAAGTTCTTGATGAGGATGACCTTGATGGAGAAAATAAGAATAATAATAACAACTTACTTCTGCAAAGCACTTTATTGATTTCAAAGTATCCTTGTGGGTGTTATCTCATTGAATCTCTGCCATTTTCTTTATTTATAGATTATGAAGCCCAAGTCAATAGGGCTCAGCAGTTGCTCATCCATGGTCATGTGGGAATTATGGCAGTTACTAAACACAGGTTTGACTCCCAGCTGTCATACTTCTAGGGACTAAAAGGCAGCATCCCAGGTAATTGTGGTAGTGCACTGCTCTGAAGTAAGAGTGATTAGGTGTTATTACAAATTATTTTCTTTATTCACGTAATCAACACTAATCAAGTTCTTACTGTATGCAAGACATAATCATCAAGATTATGAAAGTAGTCTGAAAAGTTATGACAAGAGATTTTGAAGAAAAATGTTTTTTTTAAGAAAAATGTTATATGCAAGGCAAGAACTTACTACAACATTACAAGTATTAAAACAAATAGTCAATGTAATAACTATATGTCTCTCACATCCCATGGACCAGGCACTGTGCGCTAGGTGCCAGAGATACAAATAAGAAAAAAAAATCCCTAATGCTAAGGAGCTCACAGGCTTTTTTTTCTTAGTTCCCTAAACTAATTCCCAATCATTCTAATAATTTGATTTCTATACAAATCACGTGGGAAATGTGTTAAACCTGAGAATTTTATTTATTTGGTGTCAAGGGGTCTCCAGAAATCTGAATTTTTAATAAGTCTCAAAATATCCGTAATGCAAATACTGCTCCATGAACTTCACTATGAAATTCATTATTAACCCTTTCAAAGATCCACATAGGCTGCATAAAATGTGGGAAGCTGGTTTCTGGTCTGCCAGTCTCCAAAAGAATGAATACCAGAGTTTCCTTCCACTCAGACTTCCATGTTCAGTGCCATTTTGAAATATTCTGTACACTGAAAACATGAATTCCATAAACCTCATCAAATTAATGATGATGTTCTATAATTATATCTATATCTGTTTTTGAATCTGCATCTATGCAGGTGTATATAAGCATACTGTGCACAATACACTGGTGCTTTAACATTGTTCAATAGCTTTTGAACAACCTTTCTAACTATAGCTGAATAATGCCCTAATCACACTCCTATGGTCATATATATGCATCATCAGCCAGCTGGGGGGCTACCCTAATCCATTCAGACACATATCTTAGAAACTTGCTCATTTGCTACTTATTTTCCACTTACAAATTGCCTTGATAGCCTTACTGTCTTGATTTACCTTGCATAAAATTGTTAAAGACATTCATTTTAATATGATATAAACCTACTCCCTTGCATGAAATCATGGCACTGTGCATGAGTATCTATATTTTGAGCAGACAATTATATCATGTGGCCATATGATGTAATACTATAAAGCTGTTGAAATAATTGTGTAGAATAGTAATAGACAAAATTATGTATGATATTCTGTGGAAGAATTAAGTAGCTAAATAGGTAATCCCAGTTTAACATAAAATATATATGCATATTTCATACTTATGTGTACATATAAAATATATGTATTCATTGAGAAGCACCTGGGTGGATCAGTCTGTTAAGCAGCTGCCTTCTGCTCAGGTCACTATCTCAGGGTCCTGGGATTGGGCCCTGAATCTGACTCCCTGCTTATTGGAGAGTCTGCTTTTCTTTCTCCCTCTGCCCCTCTCCTACCTCCCACTAGTGCATGCTCTCTCTCTCTCTCTCTCTCTCTGTCTCAAATAAACAAAATCTTTTTAAAAATAAATAAAATACATGTATTCATTGACAATGCAGGCATATTTGTCAAAATGGCTACCTCAGATAATAGGATAATAAGTAATTATTATTTTTCTGGGTATTTTGCACTTATGTACTTTCTAAATTTTCTACAATGTATTACTTTTTGATCAGAAGAAGGCATTATTTAGCAAGACAGTATATTCAGCATGCTTCTATTTTATTTTAAAAGTCACCCAGGAGGGATGCCTGGGCGGCTCAATGATTGAGTGTCTACCTTTGGCTTAGGGCATGATCCTGGGGTTCCTGGGATCCAGTCCCACATCAGGCTCCCTGGAGGGAGCACAAAGAAGTAGAGGACTGCACACAAATATTACAGCATTTATCTTTGAATAAAAGATTACAAATGATTTTTTCTTCTTGGTGCCTTTCTTCATTTTTAATTTTCTATAATATGTGTGTATGGTTTTATTTTTAAAAATAAAACAGAACTACAAAGAAAATCCTGAGCTGGATTAACAGAAATTATTCTCTAAAGGTAGAACATTAATCATTGTGAAACCTGGCCATTTGGGGGCACTAAGGGCCTTTTCTTATCACATACTTCACCTTAAGAAACACTATCACTGAAATCAATAATCTCTAGCCTCATTATTTCATCCTCTAAAAGATTTTTTACCAAGAACAGCTTCCTTTGGCACACTACAGCAACTGTTACCAGACTAATAAATAAAGAGTATTGTGAAAGCAATGAAAGACCAATTTTCTAACACCCCGTAAAAAATTAAACATAATCAAAAATAGGCTCTCAAGAGAATCTCAGTAAGAAAATCCAAATTGAGTGATGGTTTTAGGTATATATCTTAAAGTAGAAATATGAAGCCATTATCATTTAAGTTCAGCTCAGAATTTGAACCATAATGCACAAAATGAGAATCCATTTCTGCAGAGGAGTTGCTAGCATCTTCATCACAACAGTTCCTGAAATGGATCTGAGGCACACATTTGGGCCCGAATAAAAGAAAAAACAGTGTGGTCATGAACACTTTTCCTCTTAAAATGGTAGACATGACTCTAGCCTCAAAATGAGAAAAGATTCTCTATCCCTTTTGACAGGACACTGTTGATATAGTGACAGTCAGCTAGCCTATGGCTGAGCAGCTTTGGGTGGCTTTAGTTTGAGTGGACAAGCTAAGACATGTTTGAATCACCTTACCCACACAGCAGCCTGACCAAAAAAACCCTCTACATAAAAACAAATCCCCCCCCCCCCTTTTTTAACACCATGGCTTGTGAGGCAGTCTATGTGATGGGGACTCTCAAATGTTTACCTCCAGCCTGGACCTCTCCTTTGAGCTCAGACTTCCATTCCACAGCTCCATGTGGATGTCTGAATGTCTGATCATTATTTGGCATTTCATATGCCCAAAACAGAACTAATTACTTCTCCCATCTCCATCACAACCCCCACCACAACCACATGCTGTGCCATCCACCCCCATCCATTCAGTTATTCAGATCAAAACCTTGGCATCATTTCCATATTGCCTATTTTAACTTCTTATAAACATTTGTCAGTGTCTATAATGATCCTGTTTGTTCACATAACTTTTATCTCTCTCCATTAGAATATCAGTCCTCTCAGGGCAGGAATGCAATCTGTTTTGTTCAACACTACATTTCCAGCATTTAAAATAGTGCCTGACATACAGTAGGTATTCAATAAATATTTACTGCATGACTGCCTATTCCTATGATATTGCTTTCAAAGTTTAGAATTTCCAATGATATTTTTAGGGATGTTCTGTGACTGTGGACAATTTACTTTTGGGGGAGCATTTGTTTCTTCATTTATAGATAAGAGAAATTAAATAACGTATAATTTTCCTACTTATGCTAAAACTCCATAACTCTGTGACCAAAGGTTACTTGACATAAAATATTCCTTTCCCATTCAATTCACCATGTGGCTTCCATTTAGCTTTTTTCTTATTGACATATACATCAATGTATATGTAATCATAATTCTCAAAGCACTTTGGTTTCCATTATTTCCTCTGACACTTCAAACTCTTGGAGCCTTACATTTATTATTTGTTTTTTTTCATTTCTATTTTATAGATAAATGACTACAAGCTCAGAGAGGGTAGATGAGTTGACCAAACACACCATGCATCTTATTTCACTTAACCAATCTGTTATGAATAAAAGTTCTTGGCTTGGATAATACTTTAAATATTTTTATAGTTTATGGTATATATCAAGGAATTATAATAAATAAACTTCCTCTGAATTTTTTTCAATAAACATTAATCATCTATGTGTGGTTCAAGAGAGTGTAACATAGTTTTCGAGTCTCCCAAGGATTTTGATTAGACTCCAGCCCAGCCCTTTCTAGAAGAAAAGAGAAAGCTACTAGCATGTTTTAGTTGAGTGCACAAGAGATGACGAAATCTACTCCCTGTCCATCCTGCAGTAGCACCTAATATTTCTCCCATTTGACTTATTCCTTTGAATAAAGGTATTACCTCCAGAAAGTTCCTGGAGTTAAACAGGAATACAGAATAATCAGAAATACTTGGGTTCAAATCCCCACTCCATCATTTACTACCTTTGTGACTGTAAAAATGTCATAAGCCTCCTTTTCTTCACCAGTAAAATGTACTAAGATTAACTACTTCTTAAGAAAAGTATAAAATTAAATTAAATGTTGTAAATTGGTGGCAGGTATATATAGTACACACTCAGCAAATGAGAACTCCTCCTCCTTCTGGCAACTTGGAGGAGTAACATATCAATCTAATCACACCTTAACAAACAAGCCTTAAGAAAATGGAAAGAGGAAAAGGAAAACCAAGATAAGTCTAGAATACAGTATTGAGTAAACATTGCAAATGACTAAATTAATTATAGACAGGTACTAGTTCTACATAGTTTGATAAAAGCAGTGAAAAACTAGACTTCAAATATTCTTAGTGCAAGAAAATTACACTTTAGCCCCAGAAGAAAAGCTGGCATTTCTTTGTCAATACTGAATTTATTTTCCTATAACTTTCTTGTAGGACCATTTGGCTCCTGGGTACCCATTGAATCCTCCCACCTGTCAGCTGGTTATTTAATATCCTCAGGTCTAGAGAAATTAAAGGAGAATTTTCTCCAGTCTAATTCAAATCTAGAATCTAGAAAGAAACAACTGGGTAAGGGAGAGGGTTTTTTTTTTAGTAGCCATGAAGAATGCTCTCTCTTGCAAACATGAGTTTTGAGAAGGACTTTTGTGCCAGACAAAAGAAACAGAAAACTAAAGAACTGAAAAGCATGATTACTGCAACATCTCAAAGGCTGGATCAGAATATCTTTTAAAGTCTCTTTGATCTCCAAGATTCTATAAACCTCCCCGTTTAAACCTTCCTTCTAGGGATGCCTGGGTGGCTCAGCAGTTGAGTGTCTGCCTTTGGCTCAGGGTGTGATCCTGGGATCCAGGATCAAGTCCTGCATCGGGCTCCCTGCAGGGAGCCTGCTTCTCCCTCTGCCTCTCTCTGTGTCTCTCATGCATCAATAAATTAATCTTTAAAAAAATAAAAAATAAACCTTCCTTCTAAAATAAACTCTACACAGTTTCTACAATTACCCTGTCTTCCTGCAATATGTCTGGGAAAGCTTGAGTTGAGTGGTTTGTGCTTTCACAACTGTCTAGAGATATTTCTTGTGTTTTTAGTTTCAGAAGGTCATCTTATAGAAGATGCATTATGGAGGATGTATATTGACAATAAGTAAGAAACTAAGCTCCTACAGAAAAGCACCTCATTTTCTTCTATGGAGGCCACTGAGCCCATTCCAAGGAAAACTATTCCCGACAGGATTTTCCTCTCTCCTCTTCCCATCTTCTGGTCCATTTGACATTTCCCACTCAGAAACTCCACATTAGTACCATATCCACCCTTCCCTCTTCTCCACTTTACCACGCCTTGCCCTCACCCTCCAACATCATTCCAATTTATCTCACATTGTGCTTTGAAGGCCTCTGAATAAAAATCAAATAACCTTTCATTCCAAATACGTGGGAATCCCTATTTTATTTTTTTTTAATTTATTTTTATTGGTGTTCAATTTACTAACATACAGAATAACCCCCAGTGACCGTCACCCATTCACTCCCACCCCCCCGCCCTCCTCCCCTTCTACCACCCCTAGTTCGTTTCCCAGAGTTAGCAGTCTTTACGTTCTGTCTCCCTTTCTGATATTTCCCACACATTTCTTCTCCCTTCCCTTATATTCCCTTTCACTATTATTTATATTCCCCAAATGAATGAGAACATATAATGTTTGTCCTTCTCCGATTGACTGACTTCACTCAGCATAATACCCTCCAGTTCCATCCACGTTGAAGCAAATGGTGGGTATTTGTCGTTTCTAATGGCTGAGGAATATTCCATTGTATACATAAACCACATCTTCTTTATCCATTCATCTTTCGATGGACACCGAGGCTCCTTCCACAGTTTGGCTATTGTGGCCTTTGCTGCTATAAACATCGGGGTGCAGGTGTCCCGGCGTTTTATTGCATCTGAATCTTTGGGGTAAATCCCCAACAGTGCAATTGCTGGGTTGTAGGGCAGGTCTATTTTTAACTCTTTGAGGAACCTCCACACAGTTTTCCAGAGTGGCTGCACCAGTTCACATTCCCACCAACAGTGTAAGAGGGTTCCCTTTTCTCCACATCCTCTCCAACATTTGTTGTTTCCTGCCTTGTTAATTTTCCCCATTCTCACTGGTGTGAGGTGGTATCTCATTGTGGTTTTGATTTGTATTTCCCTGATGGCAAGTGATGCAGAGCATTTTCTCATGTGCATGTTGGCCATGTCTATGTCTTCCTCTGTGAGATTTCTCTTCATGTCTTTTGCCCATTTCATGATTGGATTGTTTCTTTGCTGTTGAGTTTAGTAAGTTCTTTATAGATCTTGGAAACTAGCCCTTTATCTGATAGGTCATTTGCAAATATCTTCTCCCATTCTGTAGGTTGTCTTTGAGTTTTGTTGACTGTATCCTTTGCTGTGTAAAAGCTTCTTATCTTGATGAAGTCCCAATAGTTCATTTTTGCTTTTGATTCTTTTGCCTTCGTGGATGTATCTTGCAAGAAGTTACTGTGGCCGAATTCAAAAAGGGTGTTGCCTGTGTTCTTCTCTAGGATTTTGATGGAATCTTGTCTCACATTTAGGTCTTTCACCCATTTTGAGTTTATCTTTGTGTATGGTGAAAGGGAGTGGTCTAGTTTCATTCTTCTGCATGTGGATGTCCAATTTTCCCAGCACCATTTATTGAAGAGACTGTCTTTCTTCCAATGGATAGTCTTTCCTCCTTTATCGAATATTAGATGACCATAAAGTTGAGGGTCCACTTCTGGATTCTCTATTCTGTTCCATTGATCTATGTGTCTGTTTTTGTGCCAGTACCACACTGTCTTGGTGACCACAGCTTTGCAGTACAACCTGAAATCTGGCATTGTGATGCCCCCAGATATGGTTTTCTTTTTTAAAATTCCCCTGGCTATTCGGGGTCTTTTCTGATTCCACACAAATCTTAAAATAATTTGTTCTAACTCTCTGAAGAAAGTCCATGGTATTTTGATAGGGATTGCATTAAACGTGTATATTGCCCTGGGTAACATTGACATTTTCACAATATTAACTCTGCCAATCCATGAGCATGGAATATTTTTCCATCTCTTTGTGTCTTCCTCAATTTCTTTCAGAAGTGTTCTATAGTTTTGAGGGTATAGATCCTTTACATCTTTGGTTAGGTTTATTCCTAGGTATCTTATGCTTTTGGGTGCAATTGTAAATGGGAATCCCTGTTTTAAAGGAAGCTGTAAACCTAGGAGGGCATGAGACTGGTTATCTTTAACACAATAGTCCTATATTTCCAAGCACTTCCCTTTTTAGCCTCACAGCAATCTTATAAAGAACTAACAGGGATTCAGTGGGAAAAATGCAGCAATGTTTGACTCAGAGAGTCGGGAAGCCTGGATTATGAAGAGAAGGAAGAGAAAAAACCAAATTTCCCAAAAGACCATAAGCCAAGCAGGTGAAGGATAGATATGCTGGTATAGGGAGAAGTTTTGACAAGAAGTCATAGGGGCAGATGCATCTCTCCGTAGGTCAACGGAGACTTAAACCACTGGTAGAACCTTGAAGAGGTTCTGGAGGCAAAGAGGGTGGGGTCACAGAGAACATGCTGCCACCTGGTGAAGTCAAGATTTGGCAAAAGAAGAATTTCTGTTGTGATGGGGTTTGATTATGTTAGGAATCTTCATTTTTCATGAAGGAGGGGCTTTCCAAGACTTAGAAAATATGAGACAAAATCTTAAAGTCTGAGCCTTATGATCAGACATAAGTAGAAAACAGACCAAAGAAAAATGAGCTGACACAACAGAATAAAATGTTTCGTGCATTTAGCATTTGCCAAGTAATGTGAGACTGATGGTTTCAACTGTGTAGAGTTCTCACACAAATAGAAGTCTGTTATATGTGAAGCTGACTGGGTGTGCTAAAAACTAGTGACTTTGGTGAGAAGGGGAGCCAGGGAAAGGAGAAAGCAGTCAGGGTGAGGACTGGGATGCTGCCCTCCAGAACCACTCTGCTGTACAGAAAGCTCCCTTCAGGGGTAAAAATGAAGACTGATCTAGGAGTCAGCAAATAGTGGAACAAGGAAGTCACCAAGAAGAGCCCTTAGCCAAACTGTGGTGACTGCCCTTTGACCCTCAGCTATGGGAGAGTAGAATGATGAAATCAGTTCATCATGAGGCTCTTTAGGAAAGCTCAGTGCCCTGGATGGGGCTACCTGGGGCTCTGGCAATTCTGAGGAAAGTATTTTCCCACTAATTTCTTCAAACCTACCTTCCTAGAAAAGCAGGTAGAGGGGCTGATGAATTTTTGCATTTGGACCTACAAATCAGAATGGTTTTCTTCCTAGTCCTAAGCTTCCTTCAGCCTTACCTAAAGTCAATACAAACTAGATCTATGGGGACTCCTGGGTGGCTCAGCGGTTGAGCGTCTGCCTTTGGCCCAGGGCGTGATCCTGGAGTCCCAGGATCGAGTCCCACGTCGGGCTCCCTGCATGGAGCCTGCTTCTCCCTCTGCCTGTGTTTCTGCCTCTCTCTCTCTCATGAATAAGTAAATAAAATCTTTAAAAAAAATAGATCTATGTTACACTGGCTTATTAAAGCTATCTGGAGTGGGGTTTTTTTAAAGAATTATTATTATTTTTAAGATTATTCATTTACTTATTCATGAGAGACATAGAGAGAGAGGCAGACACAGGCAGAGGGAGAGGGAGAAGCAGGCTCCATGCAGGGAGCCCGACGCGGGACTCGATCTCGGGTCTCCAGGAGCACGGATCACGCCCTGGGCCAAAGGCAGGCGCTAACCGCTGAACCACCCAGGCGTCCCTGTTATTATTACTTTTAACCCAGTGGCTATTACTGCCTTTGAGTTAGAAAGCGAATCGCCGCGTTTATCCTCAGAACCAGGAAATCCAACAGAGACACCTTGTTTAGAAGAGGCGTCCAAGGTCACCGGCGAAGTGGGAAAGAGCTTGCGGCTTCAGGGTAGGTCTTCCTCCCAGGTTTGGGCAGCGTCTTGCTCAGCAGTCCCCAGGCGACAGGCTGTGGTCGCAGGAGGGCCCTTCCCCGGCAGAGGCTGTCCCCAAGGGCAGCTCAGGCCCACGCCGCGGTTGGCAGCGGTTTGCACCTGCACGCGGGGGCCGGGAGTGTTACCGGGCGGTGAAGCCCCGAGCGGACGCGGGCCGGGTCGCAGCTGCTCGGGCCGGCGGGCGCGGGACAGGGTCATGCAGGCGGCCCCTGCGGCCCCCGCGCTCGGCGGCTTCCCGCGCCCCGCGCGCACCCGGAGCCCCCGCAGTGCGCCGCCCCCGCCCCCGCCCCCGCCGGGAGCGCCTCCGGGACGCAGCTGCCGCGCCGTCCGCGCGTCTCCGGGGACCGGGACCGAGCCCGCAGGTCGAGGACCCCGGCAGCAGGCCCCCGGAGCCCCCCTGCGCGCGGCCGCCCCGGCGCCCCCGGCGCGGCGCCCCTCCTTCCCGCGCCCCGCCTCTCGCTCCGCGCCCTTCGCCCCGCAGCGTCCGCAACCTCTGCCGCGGCCGAACGGGCTGCCGAGGCCCCGGGGCCGCGGGCACCGCGAGCGCGGGCGGCCGAGCACCACGTGTCCCGCCCGGGCTGGCGCGGGCGGAGCGGGCCGGGCCCGGCTCCCCGCGCCTGAGCGCGCACCTGCGCCGCCGCCCGCTCGCGTGCGCGGCCGACCCCGGCCCAGCCGGGCCCCGGCCTCCCGGGCGCGCGTGGATGCCTCGTCCTGGACCGCGCGATGGGCCCCTCCTGGGAGAGAGAGGGTAAGACCGGGCGCTTGTGCGGATCCCCACGTCGGTGCCCGCGGGCACCGCAGGGCGGCCAGGCCTCCTGGGTCCGTGGCGAGCGGAGGATACCGCAGACCTGCGCGGGCGGGGTGGGGCGTCAGGGTGCTCGCGGGCGCACGGGAGGAGCTCGTGGGCAGTGGGCGCTCTCCGCACGGAGACGGGGTGACAGTGCCCCAGTCTGATGAGTCATGAGGTGGTTGGGCTAGGCTCCTTGCCGGGCAGGCAGGTTGACCAGGCCATAGGTTTTGGATCTCCCTTTACTAACTGTCCTCGGGAGCGAACTTAGAAATGGTGCGTTTTGATGAGGAGGGTTTGGTGAAGAATTGGTGCTATCCAAAAAAAGAAAGCCTTTGTAGATCTTCCCAAAGACGTGGATGGCCCAAAGTCCCCAGACGACACTTTTCAAGTTTCTGCTTTCTTGGGGACTTTTCATACAAATTCTTCGAGGTGAAGAGGGTGGACCGAATTTCCACCAATATGATGTTGAAGAGCTCGGGTGATGAGCTCAAAACTCCTCAACAGGTTTGAATTTAAGATGAGTATATTGTAGAGAAAGAGATCGGCAAGCTTAATATGGCACATAGGAAGAGACTATTAAAGCTTTAAGGGGAAGGAGGCACTTGGGAAAAACTGCTTCCCTGTTGTCTTTATGCTGTTCTACAGTGTGGAGCAAGGAGTGCTCCCTAAGACAGCAGGAAACTCCACTGCTAGGCTCCTTGCAGGTCCTCTGACCCCAGACCCTGGGCTGCAGAAGCAAAGAGCAGCTCCTGTGTCAATCTCCCTTCCCAGAAAGGGCCAAATGTGAACCCCAAGGTCCAGAATCTTCAACTTAAAGTTTCTGCTGCAGCATTGCGAGCTCAGATACATAGCCAGGCACATTTTAGGAATGTTGGCTTCTTCTTCCCCAAAGGATGCCCTTGGGAGCAAAGGGAGTCAGGTAATCTCAGTGCCAGGTTTTCTCCACCTGTGCATTTGGGAGAACAGTAGCCCCTGTCCCCATGAAAGATGGATCCAAGTCAGATCATGTTTCTATTTGCTTCAAATTTTAGAGCGGCAATATATTATCATAAGGCAGCTTTTTGTCACTTAAGTTGTTTGACAATGACACTATTTTAATGCAGAATACATTTAAATACATTCAATCCTTGTTGATCTCCACATACTTAAATCATACTTTCTTAACTTGGTTTGCATTTAATAATCTTTCAAGTGATATCATAATTGAGAACAGTAATCATGTGAATTTTCAAATGCTGGTGCCCTTAAAAAAGAAAAGAAAGAAAAGAAAAGAAAAGAAAAGAAAAGAAAAGAAAAGAAAAGAGTCCAAACCTTCATTTTTATAGAGGAGCTACTGAGGCTGTAGAAGGGAAGTGAATTGTCCAAGCATATGAATTAGCCAGTGACAAATTTAGAACCAGCCACCTCCTGACACCCAGTTCTGTGGTTTTCTCATATTTTAGTAAAAATGTGTAAGAGATATGCATAAATAAGTAATTTTACAGACACTGATTGGCAGGTCTTAGAGATGTGTGTGATTATAAAGAGGTGTCATGAAGGAGAGCTTTGTGATGATGAAATAGTTGTGTATCTTGATTGCGATGATGGCTATATGAGTCTATATATGTGATGAAATATCATAGGTTTACATACACATTGCACTAATGTCAGCCTCCTAGATTTGATATTATACTATAGTTATGTAAAATACAGTCATTGAGGGGAAACTGGGTGAAGGATATAGGGACTTCTCTACTATCTTAGAAACTTCCTATGAATCTATAATTATCTCAAAATAAAAAGGCTTTTTTTAAAAGTACTTTTGTAAGTGCTTCAAAATCCAACACTGACTATTTTGCTAAATCTGAATTGTACACAAAATTCCTTGCTTTGCTGTATATGCTATTTTAAGTATGTAATACAAACTAATACCTGCATATTTGCTCATTTCATATTTTAAAAAACCATGTGTATTTCTAAGGTTTATCTGCTCATGCTAGAACATCAGGATATCCTGGAGATACTAAATGGCATCTTAGCAAGAGATAGTAATTTAAGGTAATTTATTTAAAATTTTGGAAAATAGGGAGAAAGTTTCACCTTTAAATAGTTATGTACTAAAATAACAGGTGTTTTTCTTTCTTTTTTTAAAAAAAACTATATGAGAAAAGAGGAGTAGGTGAGTATGGTAGGACCATAACAGTATTCCTAGAAATGCTTTCAAGGAGCTTTAACTCCTTCTGTTCTGCTGGTTCCAAAATGAACTTTTATCGCCATCAAACTTAAGTGGGAATATTTACTCATCAAGAAAGAAAAGACAGAATTGCCTGACTGGCTCAGTCGATGGAGCATGAGGTTCTTGATCTCCAGGTTGTGGGTTTGAGCCCCAATGTGAGTGTAGAGATTACTTAAAACTAAAATCTTAAAAAAAAAAAAAAGTATTTTCTGCATGAAAATACTGTGGTCTTAGATCTACAAATGGTCTTTTCTCAGCAGGATGCTTTCTGTGCTTCAGGAGATTAAATGGGTAGCTATCACCAAGCAGAAGTAATGAGAGGACATACAGTTCCTTTAGAAAGAAACTAATAGTCATAATAACTTTTTCTTTATGAGAATTCAGGATTACTAATTAATTAAAACATCTGAAAATTTTTTTGTGGATTTTTAGAGCTACTTCATCAATTCCAAAATGAGATATCTTTTATGGGGTGGCCAACATGCATGACAGAAGGCCTAGAACACAGTTCCAAAGGAGATGAAAAGCTAAAGCTTTGGTGTAGTCTTGTAGACTATGCTCCTTCCTTGCAGATTCTGGCAAAGGAAAGGAAAGTTCTTGTATACACACTTCTGATCAAAGAAATATCATTCATTCTCTGGCGCCCTTAGGTGGCTCAATTGGTTGAGCATGGGTCATGAGATCAAGCCCTGCCTAAGGCTCAGAGAGGAGTCTGTTTGATGATTTCACCCTTTTTTCTAATTTATTTAAGTTTATGAAAAGCTAATCAAAGATAATGTAGGACTTTGGGCTGCGGAGTCAGCAAAGTATTTAACATGTTGGTGCATGTGAAATACAACTATGTATATACACATACCTGTTGACTCTATATTCCATCTGGTTTAGCATTTTGTTCCAGTAGAGTGGCAATTGAATAATGAATATTTTAGAAAGAAAATTTGAATGAATGAATAAATGCATTAGGTAACAACACCTATTTGTCACAGTGTAATGTCCTGTTCACTCAAAGTAATTCATGCCCTATGCTAAATGCATAGGAAAGCTCCAGTATAAAGTTAGCCCACAAAGAGACACATTTATAGAGTGTCTATATAATTTGATGTCCAAACTGGGGCAAATATAGAATGCAAACTCCACAGACAAGATATTTTTTATTCCTGTTTTATTCCCAGCACTTAGGACAATGCTTGGCAATGCTAAGTTTTTAATAAAAATCTCAAATGAATGAGTAAATGAAAGAATACATGTATATGTACCCATAAAAATATTTACATTTACGAGAAATTATTAACATTAAATTCAAAATTCAGCCCCAGATTATTTTTCCACGTGATCTTGTGAATTGCCAAATTGAGCGTAAGTAAAGTGAATACTTCTAGTACATGGGCAGTCCATTTCATCATTGGGAAGATCTAATTATCCTTATATTAAGATTAAATTTGAACTCACCTAATTGGAATGTCTCTACTGTCACCCTGCCAGAAATTCTTAATAATGATATCATATGAATCCTTGCCAGATTCCTCACTGTGATCCATATGTTTTGCCATGCGTCCCAAGTTGGCAGCCTATGGGCCAGATTCAGTCTGCAGTTACATTTTGTTTTGTTTTAAAAACCAGAGGAGTATTCACTAATAAAAAGTTGCAGTTAGGACTTTTTTTAA
The DNA here is from genome assembly GCF_048164855.1 of Canis lupus baileyi. Lineage (NCBI taxonomy): Eukaryota > Metazoa > Chordata > Mammalia > Carnivora > Canidae > Canis > Canis lupus. The sequence continues at coordinate 12,088,462 of NC_132851.1, read as the reverse complement.
TCAAGAGGATTTACAAATAAATCCCAGATTTCTGGTTTCCCTAGAAAATAAATAATAAAGTTAGAGCTGAGTAGTGATAGCTAAGCACAATCTCTTTTCTTCACAGAGCCCATTACCATTCTACTTAATAGTACACTGAGCCATTTAGCTCATTTGTGTTCATTACCTTGACTAAGTAAACTTCTAGGTTTGTGGCTTGTCCTATTTCTTAGGTTTACTAGTCTTAACCCCATCTTAAAAAGAAAAAAGAAAAAAAAAAAAAAAAAGAAGCTAGGCTTGCCTCAGTTTGGAGCCCAAGCTGATTTCTAAGTGTTACATTTGCTGTCCTAAGAGCTCACAGACCATCTTTTTATTAATTTTTGCCAGAATATTGCCTAATGTTTCATTTAGTCTCACCAATGTTTTAGAGACTCTTTAATTTTTGAAACTCAGAACTACGTGCTTCCTTTCTAGATTTGTACCCTTTTGGCATCTCTCCTAATCTCCAAGACTCTTGAAAGATATTAACAGTGTTATCATAATCCTATCTGTAAAAGGTAAGATTATAAAATCTAGGACAGAATTTGTCTGTCAAATTAACTGAATACCTTCAGAGAAACTAGTAGCATCACTTGGCCTGAGCTTTAGTCTCCTTTGCCAAGTTTTATTTTATCCTTTTTAGTTTGGAGATCATTTTACTTGATAGAGAAATAAACGAGTAGCTACAGAGTTCTGTCTTCCCTTAGTCACCTATTAGTGAACTGAAACAAATAGTGATTTTCTGCTTTTCTTTCTTCAAACATAATTAAGATGAATATTGTTTTCATTCTTAATATTTTTGGAAGTCAGAGTTCAAACTCAGAACTGGTCTTCCTGATACTGTGAACCACAGATACTTGCTGTATCAAGTGTTCTTGGAACCAGAATTGGAATTGTATTTTCAATTTTTCACATTGTTAATAATAGTATTTATTATCATACTATTTAACTCAGATTTTAAATTGATTAAACATCACTATTTTGTGTGATTCATGGTGATAATGTGAAGGAGATATTACAAAATAATGTATACATTAAATACATGCAAAAATATCCTGAAAAGACCTTCTAAGTTGAATTTGTAAGATGAATACGGAATGGGAAAAAAGTGACAAGTTATCTATCTGTCTGAAACTATGGAATAAAATATGAACTTAATCTCAGAAGTGCACATATTTTCTTATTCCCTAAAGAAAACTGTAAACCTTTGGTGAACCAACCAAAGATAGTTACCTGAGTTTAAAACCATAAAAAATCAATTTAAGTTCAACTTACTAATGGTGAGCATTTCTTTCCCGAGGGCATAGCTAACATCTTTTGTAGTACAAGTGAAGAATGGGGTAGAAGGTAATATTAACTTATCCTCTCCCTTCTTCCTTGGTTTAACCTGTGCTCAGGGAAGCTCAATTCATAATTTCTTCAATTTCACACCATTAATACACATTAAGTTAACTCTAAAATGTAAAGTATAATAGTCTGAGTGACTAGGAGCCATTAAACCTAATGACACTTAAATGCATGTATCACAATGATGCATGTCTTTAGGAGGGCCATTATGTTTTTTCATAAGATAGAAGGGGATTGAAAGTATAAACTTTATGTTATCTAGATGAACATTCTTCTGTATTCATTTGGTCCTCAAAACATATTAAAATGGCTACTATAAAGTTATTTCTTACACTTTAACCTAAGGGGAACATTTCCTGTAGGTCCCAAGAGTGAGGCTGTTGAGTGCCTTGGCCTTTGTCCATGGTGCTGAAATTGGCCCGACTATAGGGTCAGATAGAGCAGGGGGAAAGGATTGATGTTTCTCCCAATTAATGACTTATAAGAATATAGATAAGGATTAAAAATGAATGTATTGCTAAGCCTTATAATCAGCATAGCAATAAAATTTGCACATATGGCAAGTCTGTGTATTTGAATAATGTGCAGCATGGAGGCTGAATTAGCAAATGTTTGTTTTTAACCCATTTGAAGTACACCTTGGGAATTTTCATCATTTTGTTCCTACACTTCCCTTTTCATTAAGAGATACCAACATCAGTAATATTTAGCAGCTGTCAATTTCTGTTTTTTTTTCCCCAAAACTCTTCATTTTGGGTTTTCTTAGGTCCATCATAAGGCTTTCTCTCTTTGATTTGATTTATATTCCTCCAGTATAAAAAAAAAACCAGCATTAAAAATATTTGAAATTAAACTTCTTGCTTTTGATATATCATGTTAACACATGAATAAATTACATTGTTAGGTTTTGTTTCCTTTTCATGGCCTTAACTTTCTCATAGCATTTTTTATCCCATTATGCTATGCCTTGATCTATATTTCACTGCCCTAAGGATTTTTTTTTTCTTTTTACACTACCTGCTTTTATCTGCCAATGAAAATTTTGCACACCAAGGAGAAGAAAGAGGTAGAAAAAAATTTCAAAGACACATCCTTCCCTTCCTTAGTGGACATTTGCAAAAAGTGGAAAATTTCTTTTCTCAGTGTCCCTAGTATATTTTTTAAAGAAGATGAGGTAATGTTAATGTTACCACAGATTTCCAACCATTCAGATTTACTAGTACACAATGAAGGTTCCATCTCTGGGACTTGTTTTCCCCCCATAAGGATATTTAAACTGGAATCTTTGTCAAACTGCATTGGTATTCTCCTGAACAAGCAGGAATATAAAGTGCAGCTTAGCATTAGCATTTTATTTAGAACAAAAGGAGGTGACCAGAAGCACCACCTACCAGTCTCTGGTTTCCCTTTAGGGGTAGTCACTGCCATTTTAACTCTTGGGTTCATTTAAACAAGTCTCCAACCATTGGCTTCAAAATTGAAGCCTAATATAGCTCTTTATATTTGCCTGAGCCAATGATTTTTTTTTTTATTACTTTCCCTTCTCAATCAGTGAGTTTGCTTTTGGTAATGAGGGAGGAATATTTGTTTTGCTCAGGGGTTATATTTTTGTCAGAGTTCTTGTCATAAAAATTAAGGAAGACATAGTTAACTAAACCACATTTTATAAAATATCACTGATTTTTCCAGAAAAGCCTCGTTTTGGAGGTGGGAAACATCTAGAGGAAATTTAAGCTTCCAAGTGAGCATTTAAATAGCAAAGAATTTATATTGCTTAATTTATGATTACTGCAAAAAATTACAAATCATGTATTATAAAAATTTAATTTGTCATTTGGTAGAAGATAGTATTCCTTTTATCAAGCCATATAAAACTACCTGTGTTCTTTACTGTGAGAATCTCTGATCTGGTTGACAGGGAGAGAACTGCTAACTACAGTGGCGTGTGGCCATTCCCACAATTGCCAGCTAGATAGCTGTTGAGTGAGTAATTGAGTTTCAGTGAGTTTCTATCCAGAATTTATTCCAGACTCGATAATTTTATACTGCAGGCTTTGCTTTATGATGTAACTGAAAAATAATGCTCTTGATCTAGAAGCACTTTAATTAAATTAATTAGAATGTGATACGTTCATTGTTTTGAGGTTGTACAAATTGAATGCTTCTGTAGCCTGTGAGAGTTTTTACATGCTCTCCTAGTTGGGAACTGTCACAGATTAGGCAAAAAATGTCCTGTCTGCTTTAAGTAGAAGCACTATATTATTTATTGCTAAACTATCTAGTATGTAGACTTTCAAAAGTAGCTGCCATGAACTTTAGTTTAGTCTAGTTTACAACTTGATGGAGACTCTTGCAGATGACACTGGGTTTAAATATATCTGCTTTAGGGGTGCCTGGGTAGCTCAGTCTGTTAAGTGTCTGCCTTCAGCTCAGGTCTTGATCCCAGGTCCTGAGATTTAGCTCCAGGTAAGTCTTCCTGCTCAACGGGGAATCTGTTTCTCTCTCCTGCTCCCCCTGCTTGTGCGCTCTTCTCTCTCTCTCTCTCTCTCTCATTCTGTGTGTGTGTGTGTGTCAAATAAATACATAAAATCTTTTTAAAAATAAATAAATATAAGCTGTTTCCTTAGGGGTTCCAATCTATGTTGGCATTAAGCAGACGCCAGTTAAACTTCCACCTCAGCAAGGGGGGGGGGGGGGGAAGAGTTGTTGTCTACTGCCCAATGACAGCTTTGTCTCCATTAAGGTATATACTGTTTTTGCAGAAGTTTAGAAAGCTATCCCAAAGTGATGGTGACTAGTGTTACTTTCTGAGGTATCTCATTGCTAACTAATAACAGAGAGCTTTCCTTAATTCCCCGCACTCACCTGGTACCCCCAAGCTTATCATTTTTGAAGTCACAAGGGTGAAAGTCACTTATAAAAGAAAGGTGCCCTTGTGGATGGAAACTAAGAGCAGTGGTTTCTAACTTTAGCTTCACATTATAATCACATGATGAGTCCCAGGCATCCATATTTTTTTTAGTTTCCCAGGTAATTCTAAGACTTAGTCAAAGTTGAGAACCACTGCCTTAGAAAGAATTATTTCCCTGCATGATTTTTAAAAGTCAACTGCTCTCCTCTCTACCCCAGAAAACAATATGAGATGTAGAGTAGTTTATCTACTTGTGAGTTTATCTACTTCGGAGGTATCAAGGTTGATCCAGCAACTTGAGTTGCACGGAATGATGAATGAAATTCATAGGAGTGCAAACATATTTAGCTTTAAGATGTAAAGCAAGATGCTTTTCTAAATGCTGATGTATATGGAGTCAGGTGTGGAAAAGTAGAATGTAAAAAGTTATTTAATTTTACTTTTCCATGTCTCAACATATCTAAAACTAAATATAAAAAATAGTGTGAGTTATTCAGCAATGCTTAATGCACTTCTTCTGCCCCTAAGACGTGTCTCATCTAGAGGCTTGGGCAACACCCAAACCAGTTTCCTCAACTAGAATAAATGACTAGAAAAAAAAAAAAAAAGAATAAATGGCTAGATTATTACTTTCCTTAGGGTTACTGAAGGGGTTAATGGGACAATGCATATTAAAAGGTCTAGCATGATGCCTGACACACAGTTGATGTAAACTATCTTAGTTTTCTCGTTCCTTCTTCAGACAATTAATTGTGAATTAAAACAATCCAGGTTAACCTTCAGGCAATGGATATAAAAAAGCTATTATGTCCCATATATTGTGTTTATTCCTCTTTTGTTTTTTAAAGTGGATTAATGCAGAGCTTTGCCTGGAATATGATATATATTTCTCTGTAATTCATCTCAAAATAATTTAAGGAATTCAAAGTAACTAAGAAATCATACAGAAAATGCAAGATTTATTAATTTGCCTTACTGTTAAGAGAAATGACTAAAAATGACTTATTTTTATTTTTTTAATATTTTATTTATTTATTCATGAGAGACACAGAGAGAGCAGAGACATAGGCAGAGGAAGAAGCAGGCTCTCCTCAGGGAGCCTGATGAGGGACTCCATTCAGGTATCCAGGGACCACGCCCTAAGCTGAAGGCAGACGCTCAACCACTGAGCCACCCAGGCTTCCCAGCATCCTTATTTTTAAATGCTGCAGAAATTATCTAAAATTGAGTTGTCTCATATTGTTTTTTGAAAAGTTGTTAAGGATTAATTTGTATGTATTATTTTTAAAGTATCTTAAATTCCTTTAGTTTTGTGAACGTTGTCATTTATCGACATAAGTTCTTTAAAAAGCTTCCAACTCAAATCTTAACTCCTATATATGTAATTTATGTATATGTATACCGCATACCTGTTTCCAACCAAATACATACTTCTTGCCCTTTTTTTCTTTATCTCCTTTAAGAGAGAGAGAGAGAGAGAGAATTTTCCACAATGTATACTCTAGGATCTTAGCCAGTTTTTTTTTTTTTCTTAGCCAGTTTAAATGTTGATAACTGACTACTGCCAAAGCAATCCACTGAATGCCAAACTGACACATTCTTAATTATACAAAAAAATCCCATGCCCTGTTGGGTGCCATGTCCACAGCTCAACTTAATAAGGAAATGTTTATGTCACTTTTGGTCAGACAACCTCTGGACATCACTCTATAAATCTAAATAAAGAAATTACTTATGCTCTTTCTATTTCAGTTGAATTCTTGCTAATTTGTATTTTGCATGTAAAAAATCTGATGCTGTCCCATGAACTTGGAGTTAGACAACTCCCACTGATACTGAGACCTCAGGTTCTGAGTTGCTCAACTTATTAAATGCACAGTAATCTTAAAATTACTTGCATTTGTTTGTTTCTAATAATGATAATGAACTACATGATAATTTAATCTATTAATGTCAGCAAATGTTCTCCTGAGAAAATAACTGAGAATCTCTATTAGATATATGCAGACGTGAGGGATGGGAAAAGTTTGCTTCTAAAGTTCATTGTTATTTCTTTGCTTTCTTTTCAATATTTCATTTATTACTGCAATTAAATATGATTCAGGGAAAAATGTAAGCTGATATTAAGGAAAAAGATTATTGTTCCTATTCTTAAATTACATAGTATATTTTAGCACCCACTTTGTTAGTTCCTTTTGACTTCATAAATGAGTTTTTCAAAAGGTTTATGTGAAGTATTCCTTTTTCATTTCAAATGGAGGAGGAATGTGCTATGTTCTTTTTTATAATGAAATATTTATAAAGTACCCACAGCCCCTTCAATGCATATTAATTAACTCATAGGCCGAAGCAAGAATAATGAGTCTAGATTATATAAGCAAAATAAACAAGTGATATGATTCCTTCCAAAATAGAGATTGTTTTATTTCATATTTCAGAAAATATTTCAGAAACCCATAGAACAAAACTAGTTTGAAACTTTTCAAATGCTGTAATTACTCAGAGTATTTTATTTTATTTTTAAAAAGATTTTATTTGTTCGTGAGAGACACAGAGAGGCAGAGAAGAAGCAGACTCCCTGCAGAGAGCCAGATGGGGGACTGGATTCTGGGGCCACAGGATCATAACCTAAGCGGAGGACAGGCTCAACCACTGAACCACCGAGGCGTTTGTACTCAGAGTATTTTAGGGTAAAGTGCTGTTGGCCTGATTCAGGTGGCAAAAAATTAAATTACAGTGGAACTGGAATGCACCAGAGCATTACTGTAAGAATATATCTAGGAAAGCCATTTGCTCTCTTCTGGAGCTTCCCTCCAGCCCCCACTGAAAGAGACCCTTGAGGGTTAGGCTGAGCATACTTCTCAGAGGACACATCTGAGAGAATTCTCCATGTGTATATATCCTTCTATCTTTAATGGTATGAATAATGAATAAGAAGCTTATGAAATATGCACTCACGTAGCCTTCCTCTCCTTTTTTACAAAAAAATACTGTGCCATACCCATAATGAGGAGAAACCTAAGAAACCTGAAATAAAATTTGTCTTGAACTTATGGGACTTGATCATAAAGAATGATTTTCTGCATATAAGTTTGAATCCACTCTATCAAAAAGAATTATAATGGCAGGGGGGAACCAACATTATGTATTTGAGTTCAAGAATTTTGTTCCTCATGACTATGCTATGAATTGCAAAGAGCAAGTAGCTTTACCTAGAAGGCTTATAACTTGAGGGATATTATTTCAGTCAATCTTTTTAAAAGAACCTGTAGATTCTCTTATGCCTTAGAACACAGAGGAGCAATTCTGTATTGAGATTTCCTTTGCAGAACCAGACTACATAAACTAAACCAATCTCTCTCTCTTTCCTTTCCTTAGAGAAAAATAGAAACAAAGGAATTACGTCATACCCAGAATGATATTATATATAAGAAAGGAAGAGAGAGAGGGAAAAGAAAAGGAAAGAAGGAATCAGGATTGTTTGGTAAAAATATATCCTGACAGAGATAAGGCAAATATTTTTAAATTAAAAATATTATTTAAAGATATATTTAGAGGCTCCTGAGGTGCTCAGCCAGTAAGTGTCAGACTCTTGATTTTGGCTCAGGTCATGATCTCAGGGTCCTGGGATCCAGCTCCTAAATTAGGGTCCCCGCTCAGCAGAGAGCCTGCTCATCTCCCTCTCCTTTTGCCCCTCCTGCCCTTCCCTTGCATGTGTGCTCTCGCTCTCTCACACACACAAATCTTTTTTTTTTTAAAGATACATTTAAACACTGAAGATAGAAGTGAACCACCATTTGTATCCTGATTCAGTTGTACTCACAAAACCAAAAGATAATTACAGAATAGGCTCATTTAAAACAATATTATAAGGGACCCCTGGGTGGCTCAGCGGTTGAGGATCTGCCTTTGGCTCAGGGCGTGATCCCAGGTCCACGGATCGAGTCCCATATCAGCTCCCCACAGGGAGCCTACTTCTCCCTCTGCCTATGTCTCTTTCTCTTTTCTCTCATGAGTAAATAAATAGAAATCTTTAAAATTTTTAAAAATAAAACAATATTATAGGAAAAACATTATCATAAAGGTCAAGAGGCATTTAGAAATTAAATGAGCCAGTATACGTGAAGAGGATTAATTACATATATATAAGATTAACTAAGATATATAAGATAATATGTTTAAAGTTGTATTTTTCTGGAATTTTCTCTTTGTAAATATGAAAAGTCTGAATTTTGAAATTTCCTTAAAGTAAAATGCTACCTCTTTCATGTTCAGTTTGGATGTTTTTATGGGTGTATTGGTGCATACATACATATGTTATAGACAATAACAGAATCTAATTTCTACATCATAGAAATCAATGTGTTTATTAGAGTTCTGTTCAAAGTTCTATTATCATTAATCTTTCCTTCATTTGGCCTAAGCCCACTAATCCTCTACATTTATACTGAAAATAAAAGTACCTGTGATGAACAGTCCATCGTTATTAAGGATTTGGACAGCACAAGCACGCATGAATTTCCCATGTTTTGTATATGTAACTAGGATCCAGGCTCAGTCAGTAATACTTAGAAAAAAAGTTGTAGTCAGGGCATAAGCACTGATTTAAGCTAACAAATGCATGCCCTTCAAATAGAAACTTTAAATCAATGGATGTACTCTCCTTGGTTATAAATAATATAGCCTCTGACTGCCTTGCATTTTCTTGGACAGGCTGGGGAAGATGAGTGGGATGAGGAAAGAATAACCCCAAAAAGCTTTTCATTGGTAGAATCTCTAACTTGCACTCCAGAAATTAAAAGATACAGTGTTTGAATAAAACCTAATGTGGTATTAAATCAGAAATGACAATAAGATGTTTTCCACTTGAAATTCAACCTATTGATATATTTTAGATAATAATATTCTATAAACATAATTAGCTCAATCAGATTGTATAGGTATTTATACCAAGGCCAATAATTATCTTCAATCTCAGATATCTGTTGCTTCATAAAGTAATTAAATAAGTCAGGGAAATAAGTCTGCATTTCTACTGCCTGGTAAAAGTGTTGCTCTATTTTCAATGTCTCCCCTTTCATAGGCACTCAAATTTTTGACATGTAGGTGACTCTCAGTCCATTTGTACCTGAAATCTAATGTAATTGAGTTGAATACACATATTATTATTTCTCACAAAATACCATAATCAAAATGAAGGGGAATTTCAAGTTATAAATTATTGGGCTTGAACTATCAGCATAATCTTTTTCACTGTGACTCTTGAAGGACTCTCCTATTTGAAAATAAAACAACATTTATTATTCAGTGTTCCCCTGGCTCAGTCATCTTGAGAACCTCTGAACTATATTCATCTTTGCCAGCAATGGTCTGAAAGGGCAGGATTCTATTTTGCTGTTTAAAATGATACCTCAAAGAATATATTTTTTGGCTTCACTTTTCTTGTCAAAAATTATGCAGTGATACCCCCCTCAAAATTACCTCTTACTTCCTATTCTCTTCACATATGTACATACATACAAAAGGGGCAGGATCACAGTGTATGCTGGGTTGAGGTTTGAAAGAAAGCATGCAAGGTAAATAACAGCAACAACATTTATGATAAAATTCAGATTATCTTTGAAAATTATTTAAATCATTCATAAGTTCATAAGTTTCCTTCTAACATCAGAACAGGTCACTCTATTATTTAAATACCAGGTGTATTGTTGGCTTATAATTATAACCCTGTATAAAAGTATTTGTATCTCTAAACAGTAGAAACATATGTGGCTTGGTGAGATGTGAGAATGAGAAAAATAACAGATTCACATCTCCTATTTAAAAAAAATTTTTTTTTACTGTTTGGCACCATTTTTACAAAGCTCAAAAACAAGCAATATTAAGCAACATATTGCATATATTTTTAGGCCTAAATTGACTCCCAGGCCTAAGCTGGAAAATGGCTTCACTATTAAAAATTTCTCTCTCTTCCATTCTCTCAAATTGAATAGTTGAATTTGATTAAATGAGTCTATGACAAGACTTGACTGTTTTGCCAAAAAGTCCATTAGGCTTCTGGAATTACAGGGCTCATGGTGTCAGGCCAGCTTTCATTAAGAGTTGCCCAGGAAGCAGCAACACACACACAATGAACATGAGCCTTGGCATTAAAAAGAGATGAATTTGAATGCCATTTCTACCAGGTACCTCAGTTTAAACAAGCTACTTCAACACTTTGAGCTTCAGTTTTCTTAATGATCAGATGTAGATCATAATACCCACCTCAAGCAATTATTAAGGGTTAAATGAGAGAATTTCCGTTAAGCCTTCTATGGTGTCTACCAATAAATGATAGCTATTGATATTAGTGATTAGAATGGTTCTTTAAGGTTGGGTTTTTTGTTTTTTTTTTTAACTATTACTTTTTTTTTTTTAAACAAACCACCAGAGGGTAGTAGAGAACAAATAGTTTGTATACATTGTTTTAGGTGCTATCTCTATGAAATTACCATGGTCTTGTCCTCATAATATATCTGCCTTCCTGTTCTGTCATTTCAAAGTAAATGTATAAGCTTCAAAAGATGGAATATGCCTTTACTGTTCTTAAATATCCAAATTTTACATATGACAAGGAATAGACTGTACTAAGTATAAGATGCTTCATTTCTGAAGTATTTTAAAGGAGATAGAGAAATATCGAAATACACATCTTGCTCTGCAGTGTTTTATTCATACATGATATTTTATATAGTTGGAAAGGTTTCAGGTACTAATTAAAACATAAATTACTATGTCGTCTTTGTGGTACTACTGAAGAATACCAAATTGATGGTAGTGAAGTTTTAGTGCCCTTCTTGTTTATTTAAGGAGTACAAGTCATTATAAAAAAAATGATTTCAATGTATACTGTTGAAATATATCTAAGGGGTTTTAAACTGCTACATTTTTTTTTACTGTTTTGATATGATGATGATATTCTGATTCCAGGTAAAAATGAGGTTGGGAATTTAAATTTACACTGGAGGGCAAGCTGAAACAAGACCATTGAGATTGAGAAGGTGGAACACAAGAGAATAGTACATGAAACTAATCTATTTTCCAAAGTTGCAAGCTCTTAGGAAACGCAGATGTAGATAATGATATTAATGGGTTTGTACTCTGAAGCTAGAGCTCTAGTATAATTTTAAATCTATAATTTCTTAGATTTTGAAGAGCATGGTGGTTCTCAATCAGGGATAGTTTGTGCCCCAGGGGACATTTGGCAATGTATGGAGAAATTTTTGATTTGTCAAGACCAGGGTGAGGGCAGGTGTGGGGGGGTTGCACATCTGGCATCTGGTGAGTGGAGGCTAGAGGTGCATGGCACAGTGCATAGGACAGCCCCCCACAACAAAGAATTATCTGGCCCAATATGTTAATAAAGCTGATGCTCAGAAACCCTGGAATAAAGCCATGAACTTTCAAAGACTATGTTGTGTGGTTGGCTATTTTCCATTTCTATTCCGTGTCCACATTGGTCCTTTAGAGAAGAGCTCTCTGCTCAGAAGTACAGCAGTTGGCTTGGCGCTCATCTTCCTTTTTTAAAGCAGCAGATTTTCCAGAGCTTCCATTTAAAGGATGTGCCATATTCACTCAGTGTCTGACGGGGATTAAATGTGCTTTTGGAAACTTAGCAAGAAATGTACAAGCTCTCTCAGTAAAGAGAATTTGTAGAAAACAAAAACAGCAGAGCAGGTTTCTAGTTTTTCTTTCCCCCAAATGGCCTTTAGTGGATTCAAAAATGGGAAGTGTGAATAACAGTGCTTTGTATTTTAAGTTGAAGCATTTGGAAGTATTGGTATAATGCCTTCAGGACATGAAATCTTCAGTTACATGATCACTTATTTAGAAATGTGATGAAGTGTGAAGAAATTGTACCAGCAGGAGGAATCATTTAAAATTCTAAAACGCTGAAAAATAGTTTCGTAGAACATGTATATGGTTTCAAATCAGCTGGCATATGTAGTAGAGCCTTTGCATTTAACTGTAATAAATCCACTAACTTTTCTTAACTTATTAATAGTTAAAAGCTAAGAGAGTGGGAAGGTAATTTATTTACATTAATTGTCTGATTTGTAGGGAACATTGAGCTTTTCACTTTTAATCTATAATTACATCTAAATTCCCTATATCAAATCCAGCTAAAAAATAAAACATGAGGGACACTTGGGTGGCTCAGTGGTTGAGCATTTGCTTTCTGCTCAGGGCATGATCCTGGGGTCCTAGGATCGAGTCCTCCATCAGGGTCCCCACAGGGAGCCTGCTTCTCCCTCTACCTATGTCTCTGCCTCTCTTTCTGTGTCTCTCATGACTAAAGAAATAAAATCTTTTTTTTTAAAAAAAGATACATTTCAAAAACCAATAAAGCAAATGTGTCTTACTAATTTAAAGAGTTTAAAACTTTCAGTCATGGTATATGTTATTAGAAAAGTATAAATTGAGTCTTTCGGCCAACTAATTTATCCTAATAGGTAGATCTGTCCTGTCCAACATTGTAGTGTAAAATGTGTGGCCAAAAAATCCCAATAATTTTTATATTGATTACATGTTGATGTAACAGCATTTTGGATATATTGGGTTGAATAAAATAAATTAATCTGTTTCTTTTTACTTTTACTTCTTTAATGTTGCTGCTAGAAAATTTAAAAGTACATACTCCTGTAGCTCATTATTTTTATTGGACAGCACTGGCCCAGACCCTTCAAGTTTTAATTAAGTAGTCACTTTCAGGATCAAATAATCATTTTATAAATTATGGTTATATGAGAGAAAATGCATATGTAGTTAGCTAATCATTCTGCTAAGTAGCATCATTTATTAGTGTTAACTTCCCATGTCCTCATTTCTACCCCACAGGAAACTTCTGCATCCCCTACACCTCCCTGAACACCTAGTGCTCTCTCCTCTGTTTTTCCTCTCACCATGTGCCCGTTGTCTGAGATGTCTTCCCACCTCAGTCCTCAAGATCTAACTCAAAGTATTGGCTTTTCATAATGGTTTTTCCCAACTGTGAGTGGTCTCTCCCATTCCTCAATTCCTCAGCTCTTACTCTGTACCGACCTTTCCTGAAGTGTGTTACTTCTAACACCAGGCCTGCCATAGTAGCGTTTTCTGAGGAAATGGTCAAATGAGTCAGAGAAATACTGAATTAAACAGTCAGATTAGTTTCTTTACTACAGAATTTCTTAGGACCCCTAAGAGTTTAATCTGGATTGAGAACTTGATATACAGCATTTCCCAGTCCTTTTTTTTTCTTTTTAAAGATTTATTTATGGGGGGGGGGGGGAGTAGGGGGAAAGGCAGCGGGAAAAGAATCTCAAGCAGACTCCCTGCTGAGTGTGGAGCCCCACACAGCTCAGCTCTATCTCACCACCCTGAGATCATGGCCAAGAGTTGGATGCTTTAACTGACTTTAACTAATTCCAGCTGTTTTTGACAATAGAGGGCATTTTCTTTTGCATGCATTTCACAGGACTGAGTTACTAGAAACACACCGTGAGAAACAATGCATATACAATCAGCACAATCAGCACATACTCTTTTTAAAATTTGTATTTAAATTCAATTAATTCACATATCATGTATTATTGGTTTCAGCATAGAGGTCAGGGATTCATCACTCTTATGTAATTCCCAGTGCTCATTACATCACGTGACCTCCTTAATGTTCATCACCCAGTTACCCCATCCCCACACCCTTCCTCCCCTCCAGCTACCCTCAGTTTGTTTCCTGTGATTAAGAGTCTCTTATGGTTTGTCTCCCTCTCTGATTTCATCTTGTTTTATTTTTTCTTCTCTTCTCCTATGATCCTCTGCTTTGTTTCTTAAATTCCACATGTGAGTGAGATCATATGATAATTGTCTTTCTCTAATTGAGTTATTTCACTTAGCATAATATCCTATAGTTCCATCCACATCGTTGCAAATGGCAAGATTTCTTTTTTCTTTTCTTGTCTTTTCTTGTCTTTTCTTGTCTTTTCTTTTCTTTTCTTTTCTTTTCTTTTCTTTTCTTTTCTTTCTTTTCTTTTTTTTTTCTTTGATGGCTGAATAGTAGTAGTCCATTGTATATATAGCACATTTTCTTTTGTGATTCATCTGTCAAAGAACATCTGGGCTCTTTTTATAGTTTGGCTACTGTGGACATTACTGCCATTAATTACTGCTATTGGGGTGCAGGGTGCCTCTTTGGATGGCTACATTTATCTCTTTGGGTTGAATGCCTAGTTGTATAATTGCTGCTATAAACATTGGGGTGCATGTTGGGTGTACTCCCACCAACAGTGCAAGAGGGTTCCCCTTTCTTCACATCCTCACCAAAATTTGATGTTTCCTGTCTTGTTAATTTTAGCCATTCTGACTGGTGTGAGGTGGTATCTCATTGTGGTTTTGATTTGTATTTCCCTAATGTGGAGTGATGTTGAGCATTTTTTTTATGTGTCTGTTGGCTATTTGTATGTCTTCTTTGGAGAAATGTCTGTTCATGTCTTCGGCTTATTTCTGGATTAGATTATTTGTTATTTAAGTTCTTTATAGATTTTGGATATTAGCCCTTTATCTGATATGTCATATGCAAATATCTTCCCCCATTTTGTAGGTTGCCTTTTGGTTTTGTTGACTGTTTCCTTTGCTTCAGCACATACTCTCCTGTGGCTTTTTATCTCTTGATTTAAGCCATTATATAAACTATAGACCTTTACTTGATTTTTTAAATTTGTATTTCTTATTTCCTAACATACATTGCATATGATTTTGCAAAGCCAGAAATCATTTTGGCCAACAGTATGCAAAATTATGAATTACCTATTGACTTAGCTTAGTATATTAAGTGATCATACTATGTTTGTATTAGTCCTGTTCGTGATAATAGCAATAGTAAGTGGACATTACATAAGCCAAACCCTATAGTTCTCACTTTCAAATTTAAATTCTAATTAGTGGTAGAAGTATAGGACAATCTGCAACATATTCAACAGGGAAAATATCAGCAACCTAAACAAAGCCAATGAGTACCTTGGCTATTTCTTTGAGGGCAAAAGGGGTAAATTACTGGAAAATATGAACTGGAGGTCAAGAAGAAGACCAAAAATGAGAGTGAAAAAGAGAACCTTAAAAGAGTACTAGGGAGAAGGAAAGACAAAGATGAATAATAAAGTGCCACAAGAAATAATTAAATGACACTGAAAAATAAAGGACCTCTATCAAATACCGTTTTATCATAAATATTAGTCAGTAACTAACTCATTTTACAAAAATGATACTCAGTGACCAAATTCAAAAGCATAATTGGTTTATTGTAATTATATGTACATGCAAAGCAAAATGACAATGTTCAAGCCAGTTATAAGGGTTTAACATGATATATGGTACCTAGGAAATGCCAAATTTGATGCAGAGACAGTCCTACCCATTTTATCCTTTATTATCATTATCGAAGTTAATCCTATCTCTGCCTATTCTCTTGTTTTTACTCATATATTTTTATAAACTTGACTCCCCAGATAAAATATGAGTGAAGGGGACAGAGAAGAGACTGTTTTATGTCTTTCTATATTTCTAGTGCCTGGTACAATTCACTTAATATTTGCAGAATATTAAGGCATTGAACATTGTGTTGAAGAAGAGGGTAGCTGTTTTTCTTGAATTCCAACCTCAAAAATCAAGAGTATATCTGAAGATCCAAGTTTCCCTTAATAACCCATGAAAAATGTCTTCCATGACTTTTTCTATATTGCAAAATACTTTATTTAATCAACTGATTAGCAAGTGTATATTTATCATCTATTTACTGAGTTTGGGGCCAGATGCTTTGGGAAGGAAGGTAAAAAGAAAGTGAAATATCTGTTTTTGCATTGAAGGTTGAGAAGAAAAGACAAAGAGATATTAATTAGGAAACAAATGGAGAGTGAGTGCAAAATTCTGTGGGACATATACTTTAGTTCTGAAAAGGGGAACTGAAAGTAGGCTGGAATAACGAAGGAAGTTGGCAAAGTAAAACCAACTTTGGAGGCTATTAAAGCTAAAAGCATGGTTTGCATTATGTGCTGGTAGACATCAGAGAGCCCATGAAGAGTTTTGATGAGAGAATCCACAAGACGAGTCCTATGGTAAGATGAGACTCACACAGCCCAGTCTCAGAAGAGATTGAGGCAGGGAGAGGCAGCATAAGGAAGACCATGACAGAGTCTGTTGGCTTTAGCCTGAGCTGGAAGACTGCAGGTCTGTCTAGGGCAGTAGCCATGAGACTCGGCCAGGGGCAGCTTTTGAGAGGAGGATAGATAGGACTTGGTGACTGACTAGAAACAGAAAAATCAAAGATGAAGGTAAAATGTCAAAAATGACCCCAAGGTTTTGAGCACAGATAAAAAAATAATAATAATAATAGTTAATGCTTTTGAGCATTTGCTCTGAGCCAGTGTTTTGTTAGTCAATAACAAAACAGTTATTAAACAGTGTTTTGTTAGCCTCAATTCCAGTGTTTTGTGTGCTTTGCGTGGATTTTCCTGAGTTTCATGATGCATTTATTGATGTAAGTACTAATATTTCCCCTGTTTTATAGGTGAGGAAACAAATCCATAGAGGAAATATAACTTGAGTGGAAATTTTAATCCAGGCAGCCTAGACTCAAATCCCATGCTCTCTGTATCTACGCTGGTCTCTGTCCTAAAGAAATAAGAGTGAGGGGATCCCTGGGTGGCTCAGTGGTTTAGCGCCTGCCTTCAGCCCAGGGCGTGATCCTGGAGACCCGGGATCGAGTCCCACATCGGGCTCCCTGGATGGAGCCTGCTTCTCCCTCTGCCTGTGTCTCTGCCTCTCTCTCTCTCTCTCTCTCTCTCTCTCAAATAAATAAATAAATAAATAAATAAATAAATAAATAAAATCTTTAAAAAAAAAAGAGAGTGACATAGGTGAGTTTGGGATAAAGAGCTAATTTGAAGAGAATAAGATATAATGACTTAATATTTGAAAAAGTTTGGACTTAGGATGACTGTATTTGCAAGTAGACTTGTCCAGGTGAGATTTAGAGATGAAGCCCTCAGCTGTCAGATCTAAATTTGAGAGGACATATCACAGAGATTTCAAAAATTCTCTAGAGAAGAGAATATATTAGAGATAGCAAAGACTGGATTTCTACATAGATATTATTTCTCGTAGGTAATTAATTTGATAAGCATGCATCTCGGTATTTCATTTTATAAGACCCTAAATCAGTGCTCTACAAATTTCTTTGGTCACATACCTCTAAGACAATTTTTGAGCATACAGGCTTATTTATATAACTTATTCTCCATTGTTTTCACTTATAGCTAATGGTGAGAATTCATACTGGGAGAAGAGGCAGCTCTATTCTGTTCTGGTCTGCTTCTCTTTGCACTATGAACAGGAACTTCCATCTGCAGTTCTTCTGCAGAGTACTTTTTAAAGTCATTTCTTTTGTTGAGTTAAAACTAGTCTGTATTATCCAGGCACATGTGAACTACACTCTGTTACAACTCTAGATTATAGATCTCTCACTCTCATTGCATTTTTACATAGGTGGTGCCAAACATCTGATTTAGGAACTAAATTATGGCATTGGTTTCATTACACATATTAAATATAATAATTTTTAATTTGCAAATTGCCACTCTGGCATTTCCACACCCAGTAATTTCTTTAGCTGCCCTCCACCTGACCAGGGAACTTCTCTGCACCTTGGAGACCACTGACTTTTTCTTAACTTCTCAAGGTCAAAAGATATTCCTCAATAGTCCTCTTCTAGAACCTAATTAGTAGATGAGTATGGGAGCACTGTATCTGTACACTGTATGATGTATGTGCTTCTGTCCAAAACGCACTTGATCTTTTCCTTCCAAGATAAGAGGCCTTGGAAATTTAGTCACTTCATGCAACATCCTCACTTCATTTTTTATTTCATTTTCGTTTCCCTTTTTCCTCTTAAACACTTTAGCTTCAGCCTTCTCCTGTTTTATCTTATGGTTCTTGGGATATGATGTCGAGAATTTTGTAATTATTTTCAGAGTAAGCCGCTATAGATTTGTATGTGGATGGATCCATATGTTCTCTGTACGTTTCCAAAATTTCCTTTAAGAATACCCAGAAATTCATGTCTTTTTCAGTTCTACTCACTGTGGAATGAGAACCTCCCTTTTACTCGTCAAAAGTTTAAGTAGCAGCAGAGTCAGAATTTCTCAATAAACATGGATTCAGTGAGAAAAAATTTGGAAATTGGGGTCAAATAATAACGTCAGAAATATGTACTAATCCTTGTCTGGTGAGTAGAAAATAATATCAATTCATATGTCTTATTTTTATTTAGAATATTGCTTTTATTTTTAATTTCTATTTTTTCTTGTTGATCATATTATTGTTTTCTTTAGCCTTGAATTAAAGGTTTTCCCATGTGTGGGCAGATATTTCCATGCTATACTTGGAAATATATTCTAATTTGAGCCATAGAAAATAAGGCTTAGCATTGAAAAATGATAAGCATGAATATTAAGGTATCAGACAATAGCTGGGAACTCCAATTGTATTATTTGAGATAAGTCACAATCCTAACATAGTTAAGTACGAAGTCCAGAAAGTTTCTGATCTACTCATCTTTCCAATATATATAAATAATTATATAGACATTAAAATAACTTGTAACTTCTACAGTAGTTCTGATGGAAGCCATTTATTACAACTGTCAGTGGAAAAGAGTTAAGAATTTATAAATAACTGTAGATCAGCTTTCTTCCTAGCTTAACAAGAAAAAGAGCTTTTACTTTTTGATTTGCAAACAAAAAAAATGATTTTGGTTTTCGTTTAAACTTGAAATCAATGTGAAAAATATTTCTATCTATTCTTATTAAAATAAATGAAGCCAAATGGATATTGCCACAAGATGGCTCGGGATTAGGTATATTTCAGTCATTTCATCAGAGCTATTTGGCTAATTGGCTGCTTGATTCATAAACATTCAGACTGATATAAGAGCAAAATTAATTTTTTTGTCCTTTTCCATGTAGCATTTGTATTTTCACATGACAAATGTACTTAGGATTGTAGCAATATAATTTTTCTTAAATCAACTTGTGAACCAGTTGTACAAAAACACCCACCTCTGTTTCTAAAACAAATTAACAATAGTAAATATGTATTTCTCCCTTCTCATACTGACAGTCACTAGATTGCACCTACTTACAGGGAGCTGCTAAAGAGCTATAAGATTTGGAAGAGGAGGGAAAAGAAAAGCTAAATGAAAAATAGTAGAAGGGAACAACAGAATGGCACTTAGTATGAGAAAAGTTTAAACATGGTGGGCAGAAGTGAAGAACTCATATGAACCTGGCAATGGAGCTATGGTTGGTAAAATTTATTGTTCTCTGTGTATAAAAGAAAAAATTCAAATTGGGGTCTGTGAAACTCAGTGCTGCTTTTGTCAAGATTCCAGGCTCCTCATTGGAAAAGGGCAGAGTTAAGAAGGACATAGGAAGTGAAATGCAACAAAGAGCTATCAGCTTTGAAAAATCCCTACCCTTTTACTCTGGAAAACTTCAACTTGACAGTCATGAATAGAAGTCTTACAGGTCCTGGGGCAAACAAGAGGCAGCAGATTGTCACGTTGTTGGCTGTTGCCTACACAGTAGCCAAACTGGAAATTCCCTTGGCTAATTTTCTCTCATTGCCCAACTAGAAGTCCATCACAGAGCAGACCTGGGGCAGGACTACCCTGCTGACAGTAAACATAAGGCTCACCCACATCATTGGAAAAGCCATCAAACATAATCTAATGATCTCTGTTCAGCAAACCCAGTACTTTTCCATCCTTATTAATAGTGCCTGTGAAATGAAGTACATGTTCTGTGTGGGTAAGACTCCTTTGCTAAATGTTAAAGTATTGAGTTTAACAGAGATCAAGAAGATGAATACAGAAGGTTTGGAAAATAATTCTTAACAGTCTCAGAACTTGGAGTAGATATGA
This sequence comes from Canis lupus baileyi, assembly GCF_048164855.1. Classification (NCBI taxonomy): domain Eukaryota; kingdom Metazoa; phylum Chordata; class Mammalia; order Carnivora; family Canidae; genus Canis; species Canis lupus. The sequence goes on along the minus strand of NC_132851.1, from coordinate 12,068,198 downwards.
AAACAAATGTATTTGTGTAGTGAGTGACACTATTAGCTCTAATTTCTAAATGAAGAGAGAAGTTTCTGACCTGCTCAAGCAGGAAATGCCTTTCCTAGTTTCAGTACCTTGTCTTTACCACTGAGAGAGCTAGCAGCTGTGAACATATTGAGAACACTGGCTTTGTTGACATTTTTGCCACACTTCTCTTTATAACTTTCATCAAACAGCCCATTTATCTTTGTGAGTTAAAGACTTTAGTAGAATTTGTGGAAGACGGTCTACCACTAAAGAAAACCTTTCTTTCCACTAAAGAAAGCCAATGGGATGCACTAGTTACAGCATAAAAAAAAAAAAAAAAAAAAAAAAGGGCAGGCAAAGCCCTTATATCCTATGTTAGTGCCTCAGGTTTTTTGGGTTTTTTGTTTTGTTTTGTTTTTTTAAGATTTGTTGATTGATTTTAACAGAGATCGTGCACTCATGAGTCGGAGAAGGGCAGAGGGAGAGACTCTCAAGCAGACTCCCAGCTGAGCAAGGAGCCTGATGTGGGGCTTTATCTCATGAGCCATGAGCTTGTGACCTGAGCTGAAACCAAGGATTGGACTACCCCTAGCCAGCTGAGCCACCCACTTGTCCCAGTGCTGCAGTTTAAAAGCATGGTCATTGAGAGGATCACAAGTCCAGTCCTACAAATGAGAATCCAGGGTTCCCCTAAAGATATTGACTAGCTTAAAATTTGTCCTACATTTTCTACTCACCATTAAGATATTAGACCTATTCTCCAAATAGTGCTGCCTTCCAGAGGAACAGTGTGATTGGCTCTTTGACACATCACTTCTTGTGAAGTGCCTACCTTACCATCAGGAGGATCAAGAAAGGGACGTTGTATGGTGCACTCAGTGATTTACTAATGAATGCAGAAGGAAACTCAAAAGTGGGATCTTCAGTAGGGTTAGACTAAATGGGGAAAAACATTGTGATTAAAAATTTAGGGAAAGAGTCTTCATTGATACTAATGCAATTCAAAACTGTGAATATCACATTTTGGGGGGGTTCCATAAAGAAGATACATCTCAGTGTTTAAGATGATTGGATATAAATCTATGACCCACAAATGGGCAAGCCTTAAATATGCAAAGAACTCTAAGTGTTTATTAATCCCTTTGAAGGGCTACTACAATTAAATCAATGTGGATGCTTCCCAGTTGGCTAGAGAATGGGATTGCTCAAAGGTTTCAGGTTGAAAAACCTCCCATAGCTCTCTAGGCCAGAAATTTGGCAGTGGCAGTGAAAACTACAGAGACAGATTCCCAAATACTTATCATATGATTTGTATTCTGCAGTCATTTCCAGTTTCAGTGGCAACAACAGAGAGGAAAAGATGAAGTCAGGTTACAGGAATAAAATGCTTGAGAAGGGACTTGAATATCTAGTGAACATTTCGGCAGAAGGTCCAACGCTGGGACTATGTAACTATAGACCTGCTGTCAACCTTTCCTTACTAAAACTCACCAGAGCAAACAAATTACCTTTTTGGCAAAAGACCCTCAGAAAACCTCAGTTGTGAAGGAGAACCATAGTCTTCTAATTAAAAAACAAAAAACAAAAAACAAACAAACAAACAAAAAAACCCAGACTTTTCTACTCAAACTCTCTCTGTAAATCATCATTAACTCTGGCTCTATTTGTATATTATGGAGAAGTGACTGGTTTGTAGTAAAGTGTAATAATAGAACTACTCTGGCAAAATAGAATGAAGAAGTGAGTACATTTCTTATCATTAAGGAATTGTTGTGTGTCTGTTTAGTTTTTAATGTTTATAGAAACAGCAGTGCTCTATGGAAAAGAATTTCAGGGGATTCAGCCAAGGGGAAGAAAGCTTTGCTTGCTTGATTTTCACTTGACCACATTTCTTAATTATGGAGAAAAAAATACACAGATGTCCTGTATTAATAAATAGTATTCTTTTGTCATATTTATGTTTGTTTGCATTTTTTCACTTTATCTCCAAATATAGTTTAAAGATAGAAATTGAAGTTATTAATATTTTTTAAAAGATTTTTTGGGGGATGCCTGGGTGGCTCAGTGGTTGAGCGTCTGCCTTCAGCTCAGGGCATGATCCTGGAGTTCTGGGATTGAGTCCCACATCAGGCTCTTCACAGGGAGCCTGTATCTCCTTCTACCTGTGTCTCTGCCTGTCTCTCTGTGTCTCTCATGAATAAATAAAGTCTTAAAAAAAAAGATTTTTTATTTATATATTTAAGAGAGCAGGGCGGGGGGCGGGGGTGGGGCAGGAGTAGAGGGAGAGGGACAAGCGGACTTCATGCTGAGTGCTCAAGGCCCAACATGGGGCACGATCGCAGTTAGGACCCTGAAATCGTGCCCTGAGTTGAAACCAAGAGTCAGATGCTTAACCAACTGAGCCACTCAGGCACCCCTTGATGTTATTAAGTAGGTCATGTCATTATAAGTATTAAAATGATCATATTTTATGTTCTGATTTAAAAATTGCCCAAAAGGATGCAACATGGCTTAATAGTTGGATGGAGTTCATCATTATTCTGCCTTTATTCTCTATTGTCATAAAACAGTCCAAACACTGCCGAGAACACAGAGTAAAATTTAAAAATCATACTCATTCCTACTACCAAGCCAAACTATTTAAATATCCCCTAATATTTACCAGAGTTCTTGTACCAACCAAGGTAAGTCTCAGTTAATATTTGTTGAATAAATAAAATCAGTTACAAAATAAATAAATAAATAAATAAATAAATAAATAAATAAAATAAAAAATAAAATAAAATCAGTTACTTGTAAAAATTCTGGAATTGCACAGGATAGGATTTGTGGCAATGCAAGTATAACTCTGCAAGGCAATTCTTAGGTGAGCATCAGAGAAACTGTCTAATTATTATTTGCTTCATCTCTATTGTGATATTTTTAAAATATCATTTCATATATCTGTTATTGCATAATTAAAAGCCAAAAATGAAAAGCAGAAGATTCTTAAGTCTATATTTATTCTCATTTGCAACATTTCATAGTCCTTTCATAGTCCTTGCAACATTTCATAGTCCTGAATTTAGAACTCCATGCAGAGAATATAGGCATATGCCTTCACATAGGCAGAAAAAAGAATAGTAATTTATATGCAGAAATTACAGGTGTTTACTATGGAAATACAAGCACATTGTTTTTTAACAAACTCACACTTCTATCCTTAGCATCTCAAGCACTGGGAAATTGGCTGCTCTCAAGTGTATTTAAAAAGAGTTTGAAGTGTGGAATGTTCTAATATTGTTACCCCCAGTAACTATTTATTATAAATTTTCCAAGTTTCAAAATAGATCTACTGAAGCCATATATACAATTGAAAAAGTTGCATTTTCCTGAGTTTATTATAACAAAAAATATAGCAGTGTAACCATATGAGTATTTAAAAATATAAATGCCAGTATCTTTTTAAAAAATAAATCCTAGGGGATCCCTGGGTGGCTCAGCAGTTTAGCACCTGCCTTTGACCCAGGGCATGGTCCTGGAGTCCGGGGATCAAGTCGCGTGTTGGGCTCCCGGCATGGAGCCTGCTTCTCCCTCTGCCTGTGTCTCTGCCTCTCTCTCTCTCTCTCTCTCTCTCTCTTTCTCTCTCTGTCTATTATGAATAAGTAAAATCTTAAAAAATAAAAATAAAAAAATAAATCTTCATCTAGAATTGTTTTCTATTTTAATAGTAAAGTCAAATAAGTGGTAGAGGAAAACAGGAGGAAGAACTATAACAAGGAGTCATGAGAATACTTTTTCAAAGAGCATTCTTTGAATTCTCACTCAAGAAATGGGCCCATTAGAATAGTGAAGCTAAGATTAAGATTTTATAATAAATAGGATGAAACATACATTTTCTCTGGCAGAAGCTTTTCAAGTTGTACCAATTTGGAAGTCATTATTTCATTTGATCACTAAAAAATTCTTTTGAATTGCTCTTCAACTCATTTTTTAGCCCAAAAACTAAGAGCTTGTGTTAATCTTATCTTTAATATCGCTTTATGTTTCCTTGATACCATATACCCATACAATTCCAGCAGAAAGCATTTGCAAATCCTGGAATCATTCTTTTCTATTTCACACTCAAGATCAGAGTAAATTCATGACATATTTTCCAATGAGTCTATCTGAAGGGCAGTAGGAACCAGATGTTGGTGGTAGGAGCTGAAGGTTAGAGATTGGGAAGTGTTCTAGGTAGAAGAAACAACATTTGTGAAAGTCAAAGGTAGAATATAAGGATTATATCATGAGAGATCTTGTAAACCATATGTTAGTGTATGAAAGTTATCTTCAGGGCAATGATGAACATTGTAGGCCTCCACTGAGGCCAGGAAATGTAGGATGGGGTGGAAGATGGTCAAATTCTCACTTTAATGAGATCACTCTGGCTACTGTTTATAATGTACTAAAGGAGACAAGTATGTAGGCCAGATTAGAAATCCAGGCAGGAAGAGATGCAGAGAAATGAACATGTTTTAAAGATAATTAAGAGGTAGAACAGATATGACTTAGGTTCCAATTAGTCGTAAAGGTGAAGTAGAAAGATGAGCTCAGAGCATCACCCAGCTGCCTAGATCTGTAAGATGATAGCATTTATTAACTTCAAGAACACAGAAAGATTAGCTTTTAGAGGAACTATGATGGATTCAGCTTGGAATATACTGAGTTTGTAGACCCTATGAGATATGAAAACCAATATATCTGGATGGATTATGGCATAGTCATGGAATAGAGATGATGTGAATTTGTAAAATTTATGGAAGATTCACCTATACATAGTAATTGAAGCAATTAGAAAGATGTTACCTGGGGAGAGACGGTAGGATGAAAACATGAGAGGGTCAGGGCTAGAAACTGAGGAACACCATTTAAGGAATGGCCAGAAAGGATACAGAGAAGTAGGAAAAAACGGGAGGGCTGAGTTACAGAAGGAAAGCAATAGTCAGAAGTGTGGGAGTGTTTCTATTAAAGGTTGTTGAGAGGGCAAGATTAAGATAAAAACTAACCATTAGATTAAACCACATGCAGGTAATTTTTTACTCTGGGCCTGAGTTCTTGATAGAATGATGGGTACACATACAAAAGTGCAGTGGGGTTGGTGAAGGGGCAGGGAAACTGTGAGCCATGTGAACCTAGACTCTTTTTTGGAAGTTTGATGATGAATGGGGAGAAGCAACTGGGTAGTACTAGAGAGATATGAGAGCTTAAGAGAGTCATTTATTTAGTTGGGAAAGGACTCAGCTTGTTAAATTGATGATGTGAACTCTCTGATAGGAAAGTAAGTTTAAGTCACACACACAAAAAAGAAATAGCTAATCATCACAGTGAACACTTATTGAGTGCTTAATATACACTGGATAGTCTTCCAAGTTCTTTACATATATTAACTCTTGTGATGTTCACAGTAACCCTATGAGATAGATACTGTGATTATTCCATTTTACACATAAGAAAATAGAAACCTGGAATTCTAGAAGGACTAAGTGATGGGATAACTTCCATTGAGAGATGGAAAAGGTGTGATCCAAAGCCTGAGTAAAGGAATTTTCCCAGTACAGAAGAGGGGTAACTTCCATTCTAAAGGACCAGAAATAGAGAGGATGGGGGGGAAGCAGAAGAATTTGTAGGTTCGGAGTCAAGAGATTGAGGGAATTCTCTTAATAGCTTGCATTTTATCTGTCAATCAGGAAATAAGGGCATAGTGTGAGGGTGGAGGTGTTAAGCTAGTAGATTTGAAGTGTGGGGGTTTCACATAGACCTTTGGAGGATAGGAAAACATGTTGACGAAGGTGCAGAAAATGATTGCCAGGCAGCACTGAGGTCTCACTGCAGCCAGAGAGAAAGTGCCAGCTGTATCATCCATCTGCAGGTATGTGGGGCTTACCTCAAGCTCAGCGTCAGGTCAGAGGAAGAGGTAGTGCTGTTAAAAGTATCCAAGAAAGGTCCAGAAGTCTTAGCCTTGAGTCCACTATGAAGTTAGAAGATTGTGGAGGCAAACCAAGCAGGTAGAAGTTATGGAGAAGGGCAGGGAACAAGTGAGGGATGTAGATCCATTTGACAAGCACTTACTTGCACTTCTTCAGAACTGGAGTTTAACTAGGAATGGATTGTGTCCAAAGATTAAAAAAAAAAACAAACAAACAAGGAATAGGTTGTTTCCAAAATTATAAGATCTATTTTTTATTTATCTTAGAAAGAGTGTATAGGAACTCTATACTTCCTGCTTAATTTTCCCGTGAGCCTAAAACTGCTCAAAATATGGAGTCTAATAATTTAAGAAATAGATCTGGAAATACAGACAGTAGGGGCTGTCTGAATATGACTTACAAATATGACTTAACTTGCTTGTCTGTCACACCACAAAGCACATACTTGTTGTCACATACCTACTGAATATTTAGTCTAGCCATTGGTATTCAGTTATGTGTAGCCTTAAACACTGAAAATTTTCTGGAAGTGATGAAAGTTTGAGTAAGAGTACTGTTAAGGTTTTTTTAATAAAGACTGTTGCAAACCGAAAAAACACTTTACTTATCAAGAGAAAAATTCACTAATGAACCAATAGGTGGCAGTATAACATGGCGTTCTTGAAATTTTAAGTAATACTGCTAATTAAAATACTAATTGAAGCACTAGGTATGTGCTTGAAGCTATATTAGGTAATCAAAACTCTGAGACAGATCACTTTCTTCCAGGAGGTTACAATCAGACAGTAAAGATTCAAGTGGGAAATCTAAAGCTGCTTCTCTCTGTATAAATCCATCATAGGCCAGTATGTAGGGTAGTAGGTCTCTCAAAGTAAAAAGAAGGGTTGGAGGGTGGCAGGGAGAAGGTCCAGGAAAAGGAGGGAAGGGGAAGAGAGAAGGCAGAAGAGGACAGAAGAGAAAAAGAGAAAGGAACTCTAAAGGAGCCAAAATTATAAAAGGACTTATTCATCCTTTGAAATTCATTTCAAAACTCACCCCTGGAAGCCTCAGACCCCAGAGTAATTTGGACATTGGCAAGCCCTCAGGGCATTCATCTGTCAGGATGCTAACACAATGAGTAGTGTGACAGCCGATGGCTATGCTCATGTCTCTGCTGGACTGTGAGATCCTTGAGGACAGGAAACACTGTTCATCTATAAATACTCTGGAAACAGTGCCTGAGCCAGTGCTCTGCTCAGAACAGGAACAGAATAAACACTAATGGATGGATGATTGGATAATAGGTATCAGGATATTTATCATGCCTTCCACCTTTTTAATCTTACTTTGGGAAGAAAAGTCCTGTCAACATCTTTTTCCATGAAAAAATCAGTTTCTTTCTATCTCGTAAGTCACCTGGGGAAAAACTTAATGTTTCCCTTTAATAAAAGTTAAAATAAAAAAATGTTCAGGATAAGGAGAATATGAAAAAAGCAAACAGAAGGTAGAAATGGTGGTTGATCCTGAGGAAGAGAAGGGTATCTATTAAGCTCTACCATGTGCCTGACATAAATGATAGGCTTTGCATGTATTCTTATCTAATCCTTACAACAGTATTATGAAGTAATTACTGTTATTAAGTCCATTTTATAGGTGAGAAAATGAAGATCAGAGAAGTTAATTTTCCCAAAGACTTTAACTGCTACAAAATGACCTTCCTCCCTCCCTCCTTCTTCCTTCCTTCCTTCCTTCCTTCCTTCCTTCCTTCCTTCCTTCCTTCCTTCCTTCCTTCCTTCCTTCCCTCCTTCCTTCCTCCCTCCCTCCCTCCCTCCCTCCCTTCCTCCCTCCCTCCCTCCCTCCCTCCCTCCCTCCCTTCCTTCCTTCCTTCCTTCCTTCCTTTTCTTCTTCTTTGAATTAACATGCACTTATATGCTGAGTTCCAGAGGAATTAACAGCTTGTCTAAGGCTACCCAGTCAGAAGGACTCACTAGGCCTATGGGATATGAGAATCTATATTTTTTTATTAAACTTTTTAAAGATTTTATTAAACTTTTTAAAGATTTTTATTAAACTTTTTTAAAGATTTTATTTATTTATTCATGAGAGACACAGAGAGAAGGCAGAGAGAGACAGGGGGAGAAGCAGGTTCCTCATAGGGAGCTTGATGCAGGACTTGATTACAGGACCCCAGGATCATGCTCTGAGCAGAAGGCAGACAAACACTCAACCACTGAGCCACCCAGGCATCCCTAAACTCCTTTTTTTTTTTTTTTTTTTTTAGTACAGATGTCTTTGCTAACTTCAGGAAACTTGTTTCACTTTCCCGTGGTCCCATGAATCAGCATCACATTATGGGAGGTCACTAGCTGGGCTTCTATTTGAAAGGGACACAGATGTTTTCCTACCAGCCTCTGAGTTGAGGTCATTTCTCAAACCTTGAATTTGCTATTCTCTACTATACACCACTGGCAGCTCTTCCTGAAACATTTGGCTGATCCAGTAACCACTTGGGCCAAGAACCTGGGAAGCTACCCTTGAGTCCTGAGTTTCTGGCTACAGTCCCAGCTGTTTGTCAACAGTGGTAGGGAGGACCAAGAGCCTTATATCCTTTATTAATGCCCAATCAGAGGAAAACAGAGGTAACTTCTGAGAAAACAGTGGGCATGGGAGGTTACCGTAGCCATCCAGAAATAGCCAGAAGTGATGGCATCAAGAGATCTCAAGTGAGAATTTTATTCTCATTTTAACAGTCCTGTTTTTGATGCATAGTAGCAAATACTATGAAAAAAAGTATTTCCCTGAAAGCAAATACACAAAGATGCTAATGGAAGGAATATGGATAATTGATGTTAGGGCAATGAGATGATGAGTAATATTTTTTTTTCTAAAATTTTGATGACATGGTTTTTGTATTCTTTAAAAAGAAAATATTAAAGTTATCTATTTTTCAAAAGTACTTTTTTTCCTTCTTTGATGAAACAGTATTCTAGAAATAGCCAAAGAAGACACATGGGCAGGTGAAACATCAGCTAGATTCCCAAATTCTGGATTTATTTTCTTACAGAATTTTCTGCGTGTATTGGAAATTTAGCAGGGGCTAAATTTACTCATTAGGTCACAGGATTTCAGATGATGAAGGGAAAGTGTTCACAGCAATGACCTAGGAGGTGGAAATAAAGCAACCCCTCCCCCGACCCCACTCCCAAAGTCCAACTGCTTCTAGGTTTCCCCTGGACTCCTGCAGCTGCCACTAGGAGCGCTCTGCTCCATTTTGCAATACTGCTCCTGCCTTCTGAATAGACAATCTCAAAATCCTGTCTCTTCCCATTTTTTTAGTAGAAATAAAGGCAAATTACAAAAAACTAAATAAATAAAAATAAGAAGAAGAACATCTATTAGAAACTTAAATAGAAAGCAAGTACAGGGCAGCCCCCGTGGCGCAGCGGTTTAGCGCCACCTGCAGCCCAGGGTGTGATCCTGGAGACCCCGGGATCGAGTCCCACGTCGGGCTCCCTGCATGGAGCCTGCTTCTCCCTCTGCCTCTCTCTTTGTGTCTGTCTCTCATGAATAAATAAATTCTAAAAAAAGAAAAAAAAAGTACAAAATCATGGAAATAAGCGATATAATGGAGAATAGGTTCTTTTATCTTAATGTAACTCAAATCTAGCCACAGATCTTTCTAGGAACACAGATTATAAATTTTTAAACCTAGACTGGTTTGGATGCTGAATGAATCCTTCAGAGCCTCTAACCTGGGGTAGCTGCTCTGCCTCTGGGTGTGTGAAAAGAGTCTCAGCTTCATCTTCTCTTTAAGGTAGCTATCCCAACTGGGTTCAGATAATGTTCGGCCACCCTGTGCTTCTCGTGTTTCTTGGTCTCTTAGTCTCCTGAGTATGGAAGGTGATTTTCTCTCAGCCCAGAATTCAGCCTCTGGATTTAGGCCTTCCCATGCCTACCTTACAGATAACTTTCTTTGCCCTTTCTGCAAGTCCATAAGACCCACACATTGTGCTGTCTCATCTAGTCATTTAAAACTTTTCATTAGGTAAATGTCAAGACTCAGTTTCTCCTATCCAGATGGCAACCTTGACACTCACACTTTCCAGAACATCTTAGTTTCAGTCATTCTAATCTGCTGTCCTAATAAGTATATATGTACTTGTTTAACCACGTGTCCCCAGTTGGTTCAACACAATCACTATCCCTGTGTCTTCAGCTAGTATCTCCTCCTCTTCTCAAAAATGGGCAAAAGGCCACAAACAGCAGATGGCATTTGGGGAGGATTACCTCACGTTTGCTCCCCCATCTGGCAAGTGGAAGACTGTATCCATACCATCCTTCAAAGCACCCCCCCAACTCCTGACCCTCAGCCTCCGGCTTTTTCCCTGGACTTTCCCTTAATTCCCGTTCTTCATCTGAGAAGTGCCTTTGACTGAAGACTCATTTGCAGAGCAGAGATAACGGACACCCTCTGAATCCACTGGATGTTCTAGCTGGCCTTGCTTCAGGTTACCCACTCCCCTCTCTGTCCCAGGTACTCTCTAAGCCCCCTCCTCGGTGAGCCATCTCACAGAATTCTACTCATTACAGTTTTACAACATCAAAATCCCTTAACCATATAGTAATAATAATAATACACATAGAATCAGAGGAAGGCTGATCACTCATACATGCTTCTAAGGGAAAATGGACAGCTCTCTTTCTGGTAAGAAAAATATGGGTCTCCACTCCACCACAAAAAAAAAAAAAAAAAAAAAATCCCAGGATGCCCCAGAATTCAGTTTCTTCTCCTCATGACGTGTGGTAAAGCACGTCAGCTGCTCCTTGTTGCTGTGCAGATCACCCAACATCGGGTCACTGAGACAGAAGGCAGCGCTAGCTCGCACAGCTGATAGGATTAGGAGATGGTGCTTTGTCAGCCTTGACTGAGTCTGGAGAAGCCCTCAGCACACGCAGGTGAGCTATGAGGGAGAGCAGATGTGGGGGACTGTGATGGGTCTGGTTGTATGGTGCATTCGTTTTCTCTTTGCAGTGCATGTCTATGTATTGTCTTTTCTGTTAAGTTTGCAGTCTGGGGAGGGGGTGGTGGCGGTTTCCTATCGATAAAAACCTGTCCTTCATCACATCTATTTCAGGGATTGGCCACATGTGCCTCACAGGATTTTTGTGAGGCTCAAATGAGATTACATATGTGAAAGAGCTCTGAAAATATAAAGTTTTGTGCAGATGAAAGATATCATTCATTTAATTATAAATTTTGCATTAACAAAGAATTAGATAATAGATCCCAAATTTGGGGGCATAATTACCTGTACGTACTCCTTTTCCCCCAATCTATAACACCCTGCCTCCCTTTCCTTCCGAGGCCCGGACAGGGATATTATTTATAATTTTGAAGGGTTTTAGCTTTCTAAAGCAGTTGATAGTCTCTAAAAAGCAGCATTACATTCATTTCTAAAGGAAAAACCACAAAATTACAAAACAACAAAATAAGTAAGTAGCAATGGAAAATGATGCATGAGAATATTTTAAAGCAGATGAAAGATGAATATAATATACTCGATTAGATTATATCTTTTTGATGGTATAATCCAAATCCTATAAGACATTATTCTTAATGACATGAGAAACACTTGAATGAAATTAAAGGGAGCATAGATATTATCATTTTTAAAACTTGCCTTTTAGAACAGCAGAAAAACAGGCTTGTGTTCCAAAAGTACAGAGCAAAGAGACGTTAGAACACTAAATCACCAGCCTTTCCTTCGGCAGGGTTGCTATGGTGACAGCAGGGCTACCGCACAGCCTCTCACTGCCTGCACTTCTGCAGTAAAAGCTTTCACTGAACACATGTTGGATTTTTAAGGCACACACCCCATCATCAAATACAAAGACATATTGGAAGTGGCTTTATGAGTCATTTGCAAAACAGAATTGTGCCTGTTTTCTTTATTCTGTATCGATGGGCTCCTTATGGGGTTATAAAATTCACTCATTCGTTCATTCGTTCATCAGACTGTTGTATATTGAGCACCTATTGCATGACGGGACCTGTACTAGGCACTGCCTATGACTCCTGGTGAAGACAGGCAAATAAGTGGGGAATTCGGAAACAAGATTATTAACAGCTCTCCCAGGGTACTTAAAAAACAAGTGTCCTGCATATATGTAAGGACTGACCTTGGAGGATCAGGGGAGGTTTCCTGGAAGACGCTGTCTCTAAAATGAAACTTAATGTATCTTTAGGAGTCGAAGAGGGTTAAGGAGAGTGAGATGCAAGAAATGCTCTAGACAAAAGAGACCAGCATGTGAACAGTCTAGAGGAAAGAGAAAGCATGATACTTCCAGAGAACTGAAAGTTCTACACTCTGAGTGTTAGTGTTATCCATGTGAATGTAAAGGCAGAGTAGCCAAGGGGTGGGGGTAGGTAAAGGAGAGAGGGTGGGTGGACGAGGAGTGGCAACACATGAGATCAGAGAGGTAAACAAGACCAGATCATAAAAGGCCTCTCTGCCACATCCAGGAGTTTAAATATTATTTGGAGGACAACTGAGAAGTCATTAATGCGTTTTAATGAAGAAACATAGCTTGATTTGGTCGTTCTGAAAGGCCTCGTGGAAAAATTTAAGAACTGGCAAGAAAGGAATAAAAGGCAAAATTGGAAGCAAGACAACTCCAGTTAGACCAACCACTGCTACAATAATCTGGGATGTTTGTGGTTTAGATTCTAAATGAAAATAGTAGAGTTGAACAGTGAGCAGAAGTAAGCAGATTCAAGATATTAGTACTGGAGTAGCATGGAGATGACTTGGTGGTTTCTGCCATGTGGGGGCCATGTGAGGGAGATGAAAAAGTCAAGAATGACTCTGAGGTTCTGACTGGGGCAACTCAGTGTGGGCTTTTCTACTCTTAGGCCCCCAGACTCAATTCTCAGTTCTCCGTAGGGAACTTAGAAGCACCTTTTGGTCTTAACAGTACATCCCTATGTCATAGTATGTATGTCCTTGAGCTCATAATTTTGGAAATAACATTGTAGGAATCATCCTGGACCATCAGTTTCCTGAAATCCTTATCTAGGACAGTGTGGGTATAGAAAGTATGAATTAGAAATCACCCCCTCCCTCCAGATAAAGGATTCTAAGATTACCAAGCTCACTGCTTAAGAAATCTAAGTAGGTTGAAAAGGCAGGAAGATGTATGGGATAAAATTTCTTTAGGGATTTAGGAAAAAGACAAATTGATTTTGCTAATCCTCTGATTTCAGGCTCTCTCTCAACTCACACTGCTTATTCCTAGATTTGAGATTTGAGGACCTCAGAAAAATGCTATTTGGAGGACAGACAAATGGGGATGGTGGTGGTTCATACACAATTTTCAAGGATTATAGTCCCCCCCTGTATAACACTGGGTATAAGGATCAGACTGCTTCCTGTCCACCTTGCTGCTAAAAATATCCTCCAATTCTGAATGAAGGGCATCTAAGTCATCATTTTTGTTGAGTTCCATCACTAGATAAGATTATAGCGAGTGTTCATAAGAAGGCCCATGAACTAGCTGTTGATTTCTATTTTAAGTCCTCCGTTGGACAGGGTTTTGAGCTTTTTTGAACAAATTTGAATGCCTCACAAATGCTTTTTCTGCCTGTCAGGTAAGAGGCCTCAGGAAATATTGAAGGGGTGACCTGGAAATATTGAAGGGGTGACTTAATGGCCCTTTGTAAAATTCTGTTCAATAAAGTGGGTACAGCTGTTCTGTTTTCCCCATGTAATCCTCACAGCTTCCCTTAAGGTAGATACCATTATCCCTCAGTTTCCGAACTTTGCGGTGACGCTCAGCTGGGAGGGAGCTGGGTGCTGCGGCGCAGCCGGTTTCCGACCGAGTTCAGGTGGGGCGTCCTCCCCTGGCCCCGGGCCGGGGGCTCCTTCCAGGCGCCGCGGGGCGGAGACGGGGAGGAGGCGGCCCTGCTGGCGCTTAAAGCAGCGCGGCTTCCCCGAGCCCTCGGAGGCGGCCTGCGGCTCGTTCCCGGCCCTTCTGCCCCCCCCCCCCCCCGCCCCCCGAGATCCCTGAACAGACGCTGTGTCAGTCCTGCGGCACCGGCGTGGCTGGGGCCGGGCGCAGGGGGCCCCGCCCCGCCCCGCCCCGCCGCTCCCGGCCGAGGTGGTTGTGGGCAGCCGCGTGTTGACCTAGAGCCGAGGTGGCAGGGAGGGGCCGCGAGGGAAAAACTTTCTCCATTTTGGCCCTCGGTGATGTCGCAGCTTTCTCCGCTCTCCTCCCGGACGGGCACCCCTTGCAGCCGGACCCCAGGTGCCAAAGGGGGGGGGGGGTCGGGCGCCTCCCGGCCGCAGGTGCGGGGCCGCGGCCTGCCCGCTGGGGGTCGGGCGCGCCGAGGGGGGCGGCGGGGGCGGCCGGGACCGGCCCCCGGGGTCGGGCAGGTGAGGGAGGAGGCGGGGAGGCGGCGGCGGCGGCGGCGGCGGCGGCACCACGTGTCCGGCCGGGGCGGGGCGGGGCGGGGCGGCGGGGCGCGCCCTCGGAGCCCCGCGCACGGCGGCCGCGGCGTGTGGGACCCGCAGCCCGAAGCCGGCGCCGGCTCAGCGCAGCGTCCTCGCCCCGTGCCCGCAGGTGCCTCCTCCTGGACGGCGGCCGCGGCGGCGCGGGGACCCGGCGGGCGGCAGAGCGATGGGACCCCTTCGGGAGACCAAGGTAAGGAGGGCACGTCGCGGGGACGGGCGGCAGCCTCCGCGGGCGCGGGAGACGCAGAGGGAAGGTGGGGCCGCGGGGCAGTGGGCGAGCCAGGTGAGCCGGGGGGGGGGGGCACCGGGCGGGGGCGGGGACGCTGGGAGGGCAGAGGGGCATCCGCCCAGGTGCTGCGACCGGGAGATGGCACAGCAGGAAAAGATTGGAGGGGTTGACGTGTGGACGTGACGATTAAAAGATCGACTTTGGAGGGTTAATCCCGTCTCCTGAAATTGGGGATTTGGGGTCCAGCTCCCAAATGATGTCTGGAGTGTGATGAGACTAGGAAGGATCTGGTGACAGCAGCAGGGTCCCCAGCGTGTCCGCAGCCCAGCATCGGTTCAGGGTCCGCAGTGTGCCGAGAGTGGGTGACGTGGGATACCTGCTGGGTGACTGACGCGCAGCACAAACCCGGAGGCTGGGTGCGGCTTTCGCCCTGGATGCGGTGGTGCCTGAGCGACCTCAGGAGTTCCCCGCGGCCGAGGCTTTCCCCTCGGTCCCTGCGCGGTGCAGACCTCCCCGAGGTGTTGACTTTGGCAGCGACCCTGCCTGGTAAGCCGCGGGGAAATGGGCGGGAGGTCATGTTTCCAAATACTGTTTGTTACCCAATCCAAAGGCCTTTTTGGATTGCAGAGGTTGGAGGGAGCGGTGAGTTTTTTGCGAAGAGCTCCTCCTAGGAATCCATTTTAATAAGGCAGGGAGGTGGTGACCCCGAAAAACACTGGGCTTAAGGCTCATTCTACATCTAGACGATATGCCTCCTTGCATAAGCTTTTAGACTCAGTTTCCTCATCTGTAAATGGGGATTTAAGTTGGGGTTGTAAAGATCAAATGCGATAACGGTTGGGAAAGCACTTTAAAAATTGGAAAACCTTGCCAAGATAATACTTTTTATGCAGTTTTAAAACCAAGCCATCGCCCTCTGTGTTTAATTCTGTGTTTTTTAAGGCGAGAGAGAGAGAAAACACTCTTCTCCTGGGTGTCCTGTAAGGAAAACAAAAGCTAAACATGATGTTAAAGGTGGAGCCATCTTACAGGGTATTGGATTTTTGTTTGCTTTTCTGTTGGCAAAAAGCCTTGTGTACCAGGATATTAATGAATAATTAAGATCCTGGCCGGAAGAGGAGGGATTTGAAAGATAAGTCTGCATGATCTATCGGGAAAGAATTGTTCCAGGTATATAGGGACTGCTCTGTGAGCAGACTGGAAAGCAGAAATCAAATTGTCACAGCTAATTCAGGGAAAGCAAAATGGAAGTCTAGAGGAAATCAAGTAACAAGCTGGAGTGTACTGTGAGTAATAAAGAACCTTTGAGAGAAGTAGAAGCTTGAATGTGATAGAAAAACCCAGAGTGGGAAGGTGAGTTAGGAATCGCATGGGTGAATGGAATGGCTTTTCTGCTAATGGGTGGAAGAGTGTGTGTGTGTGTGTGTGTGTGTGTATGCATGCACGCGCATCATGCACACACACCTATTCTCAAGTATGCTCTTCAGTAGATTGGAAAGATCAGCTCAGTGGCAGAGTTTTGGTGCTCATTTAAGCAGCTGAGATAAGGACTGCTCTATGAAGATTCAATATTCAGAAATGTGATTTCATAGACAGCCCAGAAGAAACAAACAAGAGTTAAGAGGGGGAAACAAGTTTCCTATTGTTTTCTTTTTAATGTCCAATTTTGAGAAGGAGCAGAGAGTGCAGCATCATGAGAAGGAGATTTCCCGAAGCCGAATTCCCCGTTTGATTCTTCGGCCCCATCTGCCCCAGCAACAGCACAAAGTGTCCCCAGCCTCTGAGTCTCCCTTCTCTGAGGAAGAGAGCAGAGAGTTCAACGCCAGCAGCTCTGGGCGCTCAGCGAGGACCATTAGCAGCAATAGCTTCTGCTCAGGTATAGTACCCATGGAAGCCACACACAATCAAGAAGTGTGTGCTCTGCTGGTGCATTGTGAATGGGCTGGAGTGTGCCCCTTAGAGCCTACATCTACACTTCTGTTATCAGGATGAATTGTCCTAGGTTGCACCTTTTTTGACCACTTTTGACCTTCACATACAGCAGGTTCATTTGGTTCAACCCTAATGGAAATTTGCACCTGTTTTAGATGTTCTTCTAGTTTATAATTTACTACATGACCTCTAAGTTTTGTTCCTATGACTCTAAAAAACTATTCCTTCAATAAATCTGGGAAATGTATTAGCTTGCGTTTTTATACAAGCAACCTTTCTAAGCCTGCGCACATCTGATTATAGAATCCCCAAAGATGAAACAACTCCTAATAGATGAGGTCAGGGTCAAGGAGGTTTATGTCCCAGGGCCGGCCTGACCTTGTAGTTTAGAGGGAAAAAACATGAGCTTTGTAATCTGCCAGACCTGAGACAGAATCCTTGACCTTTGCAGCATTTTAGAAGCTGAATAACCTTGGGTAGGTTGCTTAACCTCCGTAAGCCTCAGTTATTACATCTGTAAAATGGAATCATCACCTACCTTATAGAGCTGCTGTAAGGTTGAATGACCTGAAAGTACTCCCTAGTACAGTGCCTGGCTGATAGAAATGCTTAGTAAATGATGGTTCTTAAAAAGATGAACTAGGGATGTCAGTTTGAGCACATGATTTAGGAAGTTTCCTTACAGTTGTGAACACATTTGGTAAAGGCACAAATCTCTTCAGAGCTCCTGATGATCACTTAACAGAACCTGTTATGACCCATGAAAGGACATGACTTTGAACAACTTGCATTCTTTGGAAAGTATCAGAAAATTGGATGAAATTTAAAAGAGTGACTGTCTTGTGAGTAATGAAGAATGTCTCATAGTGGATATTCTTTAGAGCTTATTTAGGGAAAATGTAATTAGGAGGTTAGCACAGGTATGAGAAGGGACATGTGAATCAAGATGCCGTGATTAATGCCCCATTTTAGCAGGTTCCGATATTCCATTATTTTTGTATCCAGTATGTTTTTCAGGGTTCCTTTAAGTGCAGCTTTGGATTTCTTAACGTAATTTCATGAAATCTATCCCATGTGTAAATTGTACATTGGAAATACTATGCTGCCATTTTTTTTTTTTTCTCTGTAAAGCCTCAGACTCTCTCTTGATTCTGGAAAAAAAAAATTCTATCAAAATATATTTTAGAGCTTGTTTCTTGCCATTTGGTTTATATGAATCTAGCTTAAAATGAAGACCCACTGATGGTTGTTTGATACTCTTGCAAGGAGAAAACACAAAGATACCTAAAACCTGGAAACATGTTTGCAGAAGGCAATGCTGCTTGCTTTAACTCCATTTTGGAGCTCAGGCATTGTTTTGTCAGAGTGTGGGTGAACCCAGGGGATATCATTTCAAACTGACACTTTGTTTACATAACTCCATTACACATTTATCCCTGATATCTTCTCTAATATGGACTTCAGGGTGAGTAGTGTTGGGGGAAAAAAAAAAAAAAAAGGATGGTTGAAACAAAAGAAAAACTCTACATATGTTTTAGAAAATACATTAGGCAAACCAATACAATTACTAATTTTGGTTATGACTCACTCTCTCCAAGACCTATTCCTGGATGATTTCTCCTTCCCAGGAGACCCATCTCCCACTAAGGCCATAATGCTGTACATGAAAATCGAAAGCAGGTATTGATCCTTCCGCCATTAAGTAGCTGAGAATTGAGTGAAAGAAGCATCTAATTATGGGCATCTATAAACCGGTCTTTCCATCTTTGGCCTTGCATCCTGCCTCCGGGTAGGATTCCCTCTCTTCTTAGGCCTCATCTTTCTGTGTCGGTGCTTCCCTAAGGTTTGGGTCCATCCCTTTGATTCTCTGCCTTCCTTTCCTCCGATATGCCCCTACCCCACAACAGCTTTGAGTGCTGCGCTGACGAAAATTGACGGGAGCCCCCTTTAGGGGCGTGTTAATGATGCTTTAGGAGGTCAGTTGGTGGATGGGAAATAAATGGGTTTGGTTCTATGGGGAGCATTAAAGCTACAGGCATTGAGGTAGAGAATGTAAAACATGTCTACCAGCAGGGGGAAATAGCTGGTTTTAATCCAGCCACTTTAACACTGAGGCCAGAATGTGTGTTGGCTGCTTAATCATGGCATTTAAGTTACAGACCAAGGTACATGCAAATGTGAAAAATGCCATCCTCTGCTAGGATTAACCTAAACTAATTTAGAGGTGTCTGTTGCTGCTGCAGCTTCATAACCTTATGGTGATCATTCTGTTTTAGCTTGTGTTCTTTAAAAATCATCACATTCACCAATGTGAAAGGGGACATGCAGAGTTAGGGGGATCCCTGTAATTTGAAAACTACATTTTCAGAACTGCAAACTGGACTGTTTCCCCAAATTTGTGTCAAAGGCATTAATTGTGAAGAGCATCATATGTTCTAAGATATTCGGTTTTTTAAAAAAGGATGTGGTGAGTTTACATGAAATTAAATTTACCTAATACAAAGAATTATCCTTTATTTTGAGAGTCTGGCTTCCCTATCCTTTATATATTACATAAGGAATATATATATATATGTGTGTATATATATGCACACACATATACAATATGATATATATACATATATACATATACAATACATATATACACATACATATTTATATAAATATGTTGCATTTATTTATACATATTTATATATTATATCCTATCCTTTATATATTACATATTTATGTTTTTCATAATGTTATATTTTATTATAACAAAAGTCATGATGGTGGATGGTGGTTAAACTTGAGCAAAATAAATGACAACTAACTGTATGTTGGTGTGTTTTCCACATCTACCTTATGTTTTTCTTTTAATTTTACTGATCTGTGAAATTAATAGACCAGAAAGCATGTATTTTCAAAGTGACCTGTCCATTTTTGCCTACTCTCTCTATTCCTTCCCCCACTCTACTGCCTTCCCCTTATCTTCCCAAGGGAGTCTTGACAAGGAACATTTAATGACTTGATATTCTATATGCTAATTTGTATGTTGTATCTATCTCATTTCAGAGAGGAGTTGTGTGTGACCTTTTGCAATTCATTTGGGGTGTATCCCCAAAGAGCGTTTCTTTTAATAGCTTCTTATTAACAGAATTTCTTGGAAGATATGCATATATTTTGTTCACTTCATCAGCACGTACGTTTTGCACTCCCATATCATTCTCCTGATGAGTCTGTTCTTTACAGTTTGTTTTTAGTCTTAGTCACTGTGACCTTAATTGGGTACAGTTAAGTTTATGTGATATTGGAGGCCAGGCCCGATTTTGTGTGCATGGCAAGCAAAATATATATTCGTAGTAATATTAGCTGAAGTTTAAAAAAAAGAATTCAGAAGGAAGTACAGGTAATAGTCAGTAGAAAGAAAATATCTGCTTTCATGTCCCCTCTTTTTTTTTTTTAAGATTTATTCATGTATTTGAGAGAGAGAGAAGGAGGAAGGGTACAGGGAAAGAGAGAGAGAATCTCAAGCAGACTCCATGCTGCATGCAGAGCCCAATACATGTGGGCTCAACCCCACATCTCCGAGATCGGGACCTGAGCTGAAATCAAAGAGTTGAACACTTAAATGACTGAGCCACCCAGGCGTCCCCCCTCTTTTATTTTTAAATAGTTTTTTTAATCCAGTGGTTTGGCATGACATCACCCCATTTTCTGTCCCCCCACCCCACTGCAACTTGTTTCATCGTAACGTGCCCATGAATTGATAAAACTCACCTTTGTGATTTGTGTCTCGGGTGTGACCCATTGAATCTAGGCCTCTGACAATTTTCCTCCCCTTTCTTCATTGGTAGTGAATTCTGTTTGTCACCCTACTGTGGCTCCAGCCACTCTTGGAAAAGCCCCTGACACGGGTAAGTCAGCCAGTCACCTCCATCAGTCACCTGATGTGGTTAGCAGCATGCTGTGCATTCCTCCTTGCTTAGTTGTGGTAATAATTACCCCTTGCAGCTGGAAGGCAGATGAATCTCTGGGTTTTATTCTAGTTCTCCTGGGGGTGCCTTGTAAGCATGGCAGGTAGAACAAATTATGTGTAGAGAACCCTGGTTGTTTTATGGGAGACCATTGATTTCTTGAAGTTATTTCCATGTTGTGAATATACACACATAGATACGTAGGCAAGTTTGTGATTTCACCTGTTAAAAACATGTGCCAGGTCTGTACACTAAATGGTCAGAATCCAGGATTCTTTGCAGTTGAGTCCTGAGTAAGGTGTTTGTGGAGAGTATTTTGGATTTTACAGTGGCTGGGAAGAAATCCTTCTTTGAGCGCCAGTGACCTAGAGGTAATCATTGCTGCTGTTTGTGGGAAGGACAATTAAGGCAAATTACAACCTGATGAGTGCCCTGCTATGACATGACAGTACCTCCAGAAATTTGCCAGGCTTTGTCAAACAGAAATATTTCTGCTTTGCTTTTGTCCAGTTGAGGAAACTTGGCATCTGGATAGAGTAAACCTTTGAACCCAATAATCAGGATGGAGGTGACTGCTTCAACTGAAGTGAGCTATAATACTGAATTACATTAAAATTGAATGACTGCCAACCTGCTGTGACGAAAAAAAACAAAGACCCTAAGACTTTAGTATCATTTTAATGATTAGGGGACCCAGGCACTATTGCATAATAGAGATTTCAAGTGCTTAGCTGCCTCAGCTGCAGAAATAAGTATCTAAAGATATAGGTTACAAAAAAATAAAAAATAAATAAAGATATAGGTTACAAATGAAGGGTACCTGGGCAGTATTTCTTTGAGGATATAGTGACTGCAGTTAGGAGGGCAAGAGCAAAATTTTTTTTTGCCATCTAATAAAAGAAATACATAGCAGTAGGGACAATGAATGGTAATCATGATGAAATTGCACCGTGCCTAAGAGCAAATTATGGTTCTTAACATGAAAATCTTTTATGTACTAAAATACTAACATTCTTCTAAAACAATGTTTTAGAACAATGAGAAACAATGAATTGTTTCTCAATTTCAGAGAATGGTTTTGTCTACTTTTGAATCCTCAGGAAAACTTGTTTAATACTTGGGGCTTTGGCCCCACCCTAACATATTATCACACAATGGGAGGACCCAGGAATCTGTTGTGTGGTTGTTGGTTTTTTTTTTTTTTTTTTTTTTTTTTTGGCTTTCCAGATGACTCTTATACCTCATGAAGTCTGAGGTTCAGTCCTTTGTGGTCTGTGTGGGTTTGGGAATTTTGGATGAGGGATGTGAGGAGCCTACCCCAGTGGCTTCACAAAATGAAGAAAGATCAAAGATGACAGAACTGATGGCCAGACACACTAAACTCATGGCATGCGGCAAGAAAAATGCCTCTGCATTCCCTGGAAATGATAGCTTCTCACTCTGTTTTTACAATTCCCGTGTCATTAGTCTTAGCATTAATATTCCTTATATCTACATTATTGGTGTAACTTGTGTCCAAATAGTAGACAGGTACAGGGGGAGGAGAAAGCATTTTCTTCCTTTATTTTCCCAAATAGTCCTCTCTAGATTTACCATCTCTAGCATACTTCTAACTCTTTTGCATTTACTTTCTTTGGTATTAGGATGATTCGGGATATACTGAAAGTAGGTATACTGGGTACACTGTTGGTGAATACCCAGTGGATTCATTGAAAGAGAAAAAGAGAAACTAACCTAGGAGTAACAGGATATTCACCATTTTTTGCAAGATTCCACAAAAAAATGTAGTATCCAGTAAGCATTTATTAAATGCCTACTGAGGATCAGAATTGTGCTGAAGCAATGATAATGAATAAAACACAGAGAATGAAAAATCAATTACTGCCTTAACCCTGGTGCCAGAAAATAAG
The DNA here is from genome assembly GCF_048164855.1 of Canis lupus baileyi. Classification (NCBI taxonomy): domain Eukaryota; kingdom Metazoa; phylum Chordata; class Mammalia; order Carnivora; family Canidae; genus Canis; species Canis lupus. The sequence continues at coordinate 12,045,734 of NC_132851.1, read as the reverse complement.
TGGGATAACACATCTTTAGATAGAATTCTCACACAACTACCTTTACTCACTTGTTTTGTTTCCCTGTCCCCTTTGCCTACACCCACTCTACACACACTTCCTCCTTATAATTTGAGTTTCTTGCTCCATTTATTATCCACATTGGTCTCACATTTCATAAACCCAAGGACTCAAAGAAGTAACGTTAATTAGTGCAGTGCAGTGGATAAACTGACACCAAGAGCCTTGGCATCACAGACCTGAGTTAAAAGCACAAAATGAGATTGAAAGGTGGGCCAGGTCAGATCAGGAAAGGTTTTATATGCTGTGCTAACCTGATTCATGAGATCAAGGATCTATACAGAAACTAGAATAGTAGTATAGAGAGTGGGGCCACCTGAACAGATGACAATAAAGGGGACTCTAGAACTGGACAGCATGTGCCTCTTCTAACGATATTCAAAATTCTAAAAATTCAGGTATTTGACTAACTGCTAGCTCAGTTCCATGCATAAACAGCTGAATGTGGCTCATGGGCTGCCATTTTATAATTCCTAAAGATACTGCAGTCATGGAAGGGTTTTCAGCAGGAAAGAATTATGACTAGATTTATGATTTAGAAAAATCTTTCTGATTATGTGTTGGTCAGTAGATGGAAGGAAGCAGGAATGATGGTAAGGAGCCTGCCTGGTTTGAAGGCCATTGTGGCAGTCTAGTTAAAGACTGATAACATGATATATAAGAGGATTTGGGGGCTAAAACATGTGGGTCGTAGTTGCCAATTGCAAGTGGAAGGGGCAGGAAAGTGTTATATCTCATTTTCCTCTGGATGAACACAAATGGAGCAGCAGGACTGGGGAGGACAATGAGTCAGGTTAACAAATTCAGATGAACCATTGTTGCATTTGAGATAAAGGGAAAGATCTGGAGCTCCAAAGAGAAGTCAGAGATGTTGGTAGCTGAAGTCCATGGAGTTGATAGTATGCCTTACCTGAGGGCAGGGCATGGAGAAAGATGAGAGGCCTAAGGCCAGATCTCTGAGGTAAAGCAAGAGTAGACAAAAAAAAAAAAAAAAAAAAGGAAATTAAGGCAACCAAGGAAGAGTTCAGAGAGGAAGGAGGAGAGCCTGGGCTGACAGTGTCTCTAATTCTAATGGAAGAGTTTTGAGAAGAAACTAGTCAGCAGTTTCTGATGTCACAGTGAAATTAAGGAAGGGGTGCACTAAAAAGTGTTCAAGGATAAATGCACTAGGTTATCAGTGTTCTTAGACAGAAATAATTCCAGAAGATCATGGAGATGGATCCAAACTGCATCAGGCCAAGATATGAATGGAAGGTGACAAATAGAGTGTAGACAACTTTTTAAAACAAGTTTAACTGGCATAGGAAAGAGTAAATAGAATAAAAAGAAGTGTTGCATTTGTAGTAAAGACAGTGTTTATCAAATAACCGGCATTTTGATAAGTTTTCTAGGCTGAGGGGAAATAGACAAAAACACACAGGGAGATATATATATATATATATATGTATGTATTAATAATTATTAATGCGAGCGCGAGAGAGACACAGAGATGGATTGAGAGAGAACAGAAAAGTATTAACTTTGTAATAAGACTGGGGGTGAACCCGAGAAGACATGTTAGGAAGAAAAGAAAGGCTGGATGTGAATATAGGTAAGTATATTTACAGGTCAGAGTAGGTAGCAGAAGGATACATTCCACATTAGGGTTTCCTCTGTCATACCACATGACCAAGCTGGTTTTTAAATCTGTTGAGTTACCTCAACAACTTTGTACCTTATGCTATGCTCACAGGTGTCCCTATGCATCATCCTATTGACTCTGTTCCCTGTGCTGTATCTTTTATTCCTGTGACTTATTCATTTCATAACTGGCAACCTCTGGTTCCCACTCCCCTTCACCTATTTTTCCCTTCTCTTTCCCCTTGTCTCCCCTCTGGCCACAATGTTCTCTATATTTGTAGGTCTGAATGACTGCTCTCCCTCTTTTTAGGGAGCCCGAACCAAGCTTCCCAGTGCATACCAGTGCTCTGCATATAGCCTCATCCAACACTCACCCCCTCTCCCTTCAGAAACTCATCCTATAGGCTTTTTCCTGCTCAGTGTGAATTTTCCTGGGCCTTCCTTTTTCCTGGCTGGCTCAGTCTTTATCCTGTCTTTTGTGTGGGTGCCCTTACAGTTAGCCTTCCCCACAGACACTAACCTAACCCTCAGAATTCTTGAGTCCATGGACCCTAATGCTAATTATTGTATTTTTTAAACTCAGAAGTAAAAATATGCAAACACATTGAGTGGATGTAATCACATTTATAGGTTTTATTTTGTTTTGCTTTTTGCCAAAGTGAGATCATGCTGTATTGATTGGTGATCCTTTCTATTTATTTGTTAAGTGAATATTTATTGAACATCTGTTGTGGGCAAGGCACTATCCCAGAAGCTGATCTAGAGTGATGGACAGAGTTACTGACAGAACTCTTGCCGTCCAGGAATGTGTATCCAGGCAGTACCTGTACCTGTCATTGCTTGTCAGCACAGAGAAGTCCCCTCATTCATTGTCATGACACCACATATCCCACTCTAGAGAGGGCTATCATTTATTCAGTCATTCTTCTGTAGATGGGCGTTTTGTCCGTGGGGCTAACCTTCAAAATTTGGAATGTATTTTATGAATATCACTGGAAGTAGACTGTTATATGAGCATAATTCTCTTCTTTCTCTGTTCCAAAGTAAATACCGTGATACACATATATCATCTAAAACAATTTTTTTTCAAATAGAAAAAACTCAAATGTAGCAATTGCAGGAACTCTAAGAGTATTGTTTTTTCCATAACTTTCTTCCATTTGTATCCCTTACTCCTTCTTGACTATCACTATGTTCAGATTTTCAATGTGAGAAAAATAGAAGGGAAAAATCTTTACATTGCTACAAGACAGCTAACTATAATTCAGGTGTTCATAGAGTGGCTTGGAGTATCCTTGTTATAAAGTTTTCAAGAGATTATAAGATAACTTCTTGGTCTGTGTGTCTGGCTCTCTCTTCTCTTTCCTTCTGATCCTTCCAGTTCTCCTTCCATCTCCCTCTCTCCAACTTCTCCCACCAAGGAACCTTAAAAAAATAAATAACCGAGTCTTTAAGAAGGCATAGCCTAGAAACTGCAAATAAACTTTTATTGCTAAGGAGAGGGAAGGTCAGATGTATTAGTAATATGCCTATTTTGGAAAGATCATAACCCTACAAAGGACCTGGCAAAAGAAATGGAAGCCTGAGGGGCAGATTCCTTCCCCACACCCCTCGTCAGATGCACCTGTCTTAGGGCAGTGACATAGCCACCCTGGTTCCTCAGTTTCCACACCAGCTACTCCCTCACCAGAACTCCATAGATTCATTCCTCACACTACATTAACTATGTAGTTGGACCAAGATGTTTTCCTCTCCAAATTTCTTCTCCTCTGGCTGCTCACACAAATCAAACAACTTGCTGCTTGGAAAAAACCAAGTAGAGTCAGGCCTTTGTTTCCAGTACAGCTCGAGTCCTATGAAGAAATGGAGACTTGCCTCCTTTTGCTTCGTCTTCCTCTCCTGCCTAGGGCTGCACCAGAATGACGTATGAGAGCACTCGAAGCTCCAAAATAGCTCAGAAATCCTGGGAATGTTTACATGTGAGACAATTATTTTGTCTCCAAGAAACCAGAGAGACATTCATTAAATAATTACTCCACTCTCCATTTTTATAGATGTAGGTGACAAGTCTTGGTGGAAGTGCTTCATTTGCATTCCTTCCCCAGCTCATTTTCATCAGCTCACACATGCACTTGCTTGAGTATACACATCCTTAAAAGCAAATAAGCTGCTTTGACTCCTCATCTCCTTGTGCCTGCCATCATAATTCTCTGCTTCTCTTCACAGCAGAACTCCATGATTTGCCCTTGTCAAGTGTGTGGGTGACCATGCTGGCAGATCTTTCTCTCTTCTGCCCTCATTTTCCTTGACTTCTCAGAAGCACTCAACACAATTGAACAAACCTTTCCCTTAGGGAGGATTTTCCTCCTTAGCTTCTGTGGTCCCAATCCTCTGAAGTTCCTCCTGCCTCTCTAGTCACTCCTTGGGCATCATTGCTGGCTCCCCTGTCTCCCTGTCCTCATAGTGTCACAATGCCCTCTTCTCCTCCTGCCCTCCCCAAGGGTATCCATCTTTAAATTTCTCACCTGTAGGTTGGTGATGTTCCCAGCCTGTCCGCTTAGCTTCAGTCTCTCATATACAGCTGCCTACTTGATATCTTCAAGGTCATGGTTAATTTGTGCTTCAAATTTAACATATCAAAAACAGATATATATATTTTTTTTTTTAAAGAAAGAGAGCATGAGGTAGGGAAAGGACAGAGAGAGAGAGAGAAAATCTCAAGGAGACTCCACCCTCAGCACAGAGCCTGATACAGGGCTTGATCTTATAACCCTGAGATCATGACCTGAGCCGAAATCAAGAATCGGACACTTAACTGACTGAGATACTCAGGTGCCCCTCAGAAACAGAATTCTTGGTTTCAGCCCCTACACACTCATAAACCCATTTTTCTCTCACTCAGATATGACCACCATGTACCTGTTGCTTATGTGAAAAACTTTGAAGACATCTTTGATCTCTCCCTATTTTTCATTATCATGAGTTAAATACTTTGGATTATTTTTCCCAAAATATTCCAAATCCATCTACTCTCTTCAAAATTTTCCCTGCTACCACCTAGTCAAACCACTGTCATCTCTGATTTCCACCAGGGCCAGGGCCTTCACACATTTATTTGCTTCAGCTCATTCATTCCTAAACCACAGCATAGTGGTTAAGAAGGAGGCTTTGGACTTAGCCTGTTTGGATTCTTATCATGGTTCTACCACTTACTGACTACAACTTCAGGCTGGTGGCATAAATGCTAGTACTAGTTTTATATGCCCTCTGCAAAGCAGGATGATACTAGTGCCTGTCTCCAAGGGATATTAGACTGTTAATTAAGACTTGTATTAAGTGTTTCGAACATGCCAGGTACTTAGTAGGCACTCTGCAGGTATTAGCCAGGTATATTATAATTACTACAGGGTGTCCTCCACAAGCCAAATTGTTGTCATCTGCTTAATGCATATTATGGCTTCCATCGCATTTAACATAAATTTGGGGTTCCTGGTCTATGGTCCTGTGCTCCTGTGCATGCTCAGGCTATTGCGTCCCTTCAGTCTTTCATCAGCCTTCTCTCCCTCTCAACCTGCCCAACCTCCTTCCAGTTTCCTTGGTGCACAAACTCCATTGTTGTTCCCTCCACCTGGAGTTCTTTCCCCTTCCTTTTCCATGATCATTTTTTTTTTTTGTCTCAGCTAGAATGACCTCTTCAGGGCCTTCCATGACAACATGTCAAATGACATAACTTCCCACCCACCCCACCTATTTAGTCTGTATGATATCACACAATTTGTTTCATTAACAGTACATCACAATCAAATATCTTCTCTATGTAATTATTTTTTTTACTGTCTCTTTCCACCACTAGAACATAAACTTCTTCATGACAAGGCTCTTAGAGAGTCTTGATCATCATAACATCACTAATATCTAGAAGGCTACCTGGCACATAATAGGAAATCAGTAGCTATTTGTGGAAAGACTTGGATGGGTAGATGGATGGGTGAGTGGATGGGTAGGTGGATGGACGAATGGATAGGATTCTTGAACTTTAGCATTGACTATTGTATTGGGTAGTGTCACATTGAATAATACTGAAGCAAAGTCACTTGTGAATTCCCACTCCAAAAAGATGCTAAAATTAGGTAAAGGATGAGAAGTTCAAATTTTCCTGTTCCAAACCTAGAATGCAAAATTATCTGAATGGCAAACATTATATGGTTACTGTGTTGAAGCAAGAATATTGGAAAACTAGAACCAGCTAGAATTTCTTGCCTCAAATTTTTGTGGCCTGTTTATTATGGGATGGCTTCTTTCTAACAGCTTCCTTTTGTCTGTTTTTAATTTGGGCCTTCCCAGAATTGCTGCTGTTTCCTCTTGGAACAAACATAGGTAGAAAAATTTAGAAAGAAACTAGCCTTTAGTGGTGGAAAAAAGCAAGGACTTTAGAGGCAGGCAAACCTGAGTTTGAATCTTGAGTCCCTTACTTGGTAGCAGTGTGACTGTGGAATCTTTAACCTCTCTAGCCTCATTTGTCCTACCTATAAAATATTATTAAAAATCAGTGTTATAAAAAAAATCAGTGTTATGTGATAGCTACTTAATAAATATCACTTTTTGTGTCTTATCTCCATCCTTTCAGTGCATTTGAATGGTTTGTGGTAAGAATTTCACAGGGTTCAGATTAACCATGAGTTTAGGCTATGACATTTTATGTCTCCATCAGACTGTCTTGAGAAATGACAGTATTGCTGGCACAGGAAGAGTACAAACACCCATAGCAGTGTTTGGCACATAGTAGGTAATAAATATTTGTTGGATGGATGAATTAAATAGTCTCGGTCATTCGTGACAATCAGCTAGATTTCCCTGTAGTTTAAAGTAGTGTTTCCTTAGAATAGCAGTGATTTTGTCCTCCATATGATGCAACTGAACATTGAACAGCATCGAGCCATAATGGAATGTTTCAAGACATTATGGCAAAACCACATTTTCTTCTGCCTGATGTTATTTTTAAGTACATCTTCTGGAATTGTTTAGTTCAGCATTTTGGAAAACAAATGAGCTCTGCGATCTAATTCAAAAATGAACCAGAAGTTGTAGAAATGTTTCTTGGACTTTGAAGAAATATTTTATTTGTAATCTTTAGAACCTAGTGTTTTATTCTTGTATGTAATTGGTACAAGGATGTTGAAGTAGAGACTTGGTCATCATAATTGCCACCAGAAGTTTGATAACAGTGGTTGGTAGGCACTTCAATTAAATATCAGGAAATTATGTAATACACACACACGCACACACACACACACTTTGGGCAATCTTAATCCTTTAAGATGTGGATTTTAAATGTATATATACACAAAAGCATATATATATTCACTTTGCAAAAATTATTCATTGCTTTCAAAATTTTGTCAAAAAAGCATTGCAAAGTAATGTGGAAAGAATAGATTTCCTAAAATTTTTCTTAAATGATAATAATAAAGTTAACATCTAACCTCACACTGCATTTTAAAATGAGCTCTAAGTGGATTACATTTGAATGAAAAATTAAACTAAATATCTAGAAGAAAGTATAAGTAAATATTTGATTGATTTTGGAGTGAAGAAGGATATTCTAAGTATTAAAAGATTGGAAGAAATCGCAAAGGAAAATATGGAGAGATTTGACAACTAAAAAGAGAAAGAGGTTTGAATGTTAAAACATAATAAATTAAAAACAAACAATAAACTCAATGAAATACAACAAAGGGCTAATGCTTTTCATAAATAAGGATTCCTTACAGATCCATAAGAAATCCTAACAGTTAGTAGAAAAAGTCAAACTAATAATTCATAGAATTGTAAAAAGGGCCAGCAAACATATGAAAGACATTGTGCCTCACTAAATTAAATATGTGCAAACTAAAACATCAAAAACAAATTATTCATTATTTACTTGGCAAAAATATAAACCAATAGTATTCAATAATGGTGGCATTTTTATAAGTGGGATACTCCGATTCAATAATGAGAATTTAAGTTGTCTCAAAATTCTTTGAAGGCTTAGTAATTCCACTTTGGATGTACATTCCATGAGATAATAAAAAAAATTGACCAAAGATTTATTTATTTATTTATTTTAGAGAGAGGGAGAGAAATTGCATGCCTGTGAGAAGGAAGAGGGGCAAAAGGAGAGGGAGGGGGAGAGAATCTTAAGCAGGCTTCATGCCCAGCATGTGAACCCAACATGGGCTCCATCTCACAACCCTGAGATCATGACCTGAGCTTAAACCAAGGGTTGGGCACTTAACTGACAGAGCCACCCAGGTGGCCCGAAAGATTTATTTTCATAATGTGTTATTAAAGCAATTTCAATAATAGTGACAAAATTGGAAATAACCTAAAAACCGCTGCAAATGGAATTGATTTTTTAAGTGATATGTTTATATCTATTTTAAATAATTACTTGTTTAAAATAATGTTTTTTTGAGAAATTAAATAAAACATTTGGGACTTTTAAAAACATATTTAAAAACAGAATATTACAATGAGTCCCCATATACTTTGCTTATCTACTTTGTCCAGATTAATAGCAAAATATTGTCACGTTTGTTACACATATTCCGTTTTTCTTTTTTTTACTTTGCTGAAGCATTTTATAGGCAAATCTCCAGACCTCATGTCATTTCATCATGCCTACATATGCACCTCAGCATGCATTTCTTTAAAAAACGGACATTTTCTTACATAATCATAGTGCTATTTTCATTACTAAACAATTAACATAATTCTTTAGTATGATAGAGAACATTGAAATAGCATCAGTTGTCTTAAAGGTATCTGTTAGCTTCCTTATAGCATTTAACCTGGAGGCCAGCAAACTTTTTCTGTAAAGAACAAAATAGTAAATATTTATGACTTTGCTAGCCAGATGATCTGTGGCACAATTATTCAACTCTGCCATTGTAGCTTGAAAGCCACAGTAGACAATATCTAAAGGATTCAGCATGGCTGTGTTCCAATAACATTCTATTTACAAAAGCAGGCAGCAAGCAGAATTCGCCTGCGGGTTGCAGCTTGCCAGCCCCTGATTTGACTCATTACTCTCTGTTCTCCATATATTTTATATGGTGGACAATAGCTTTAAAGCTTTGTTAGATGCAGGGGAAATTTTCAGAGCAAGAACACCTCATGGGGAATGCTGTGTGTTTATCTGGCATCCCTTCAGAAGGTAGATAATGTCTGTTTGCCCAACATTGGTGATGCTAAAAATGGGTACAGATGGGCAAGTCCTGATCCTTTCACTGTAAATTCTCCATCAGACTATTGTCTGATGGTTTCATCCGTTATGTGTGTTATTTAAATCAATTATTTCATTAGAAATAATTACAAAATAGGGCAGCCTGGGTGGCTCAGTTGTTTAGCGCCGCCTTCAAGTCCAGGGCCTGATCCTGAAGTCCCAGGACCGAGTCCCATGTCAGGCTCCCTGCATGGAGCCTGCTTCTCCCTCTGCCTGTGTCTCTGCGCCTCTCTCTCTCTCTCTCTGTGTGTGTGTGTGTGTGTGTGTGTGTGTGTGTGTCTCTCATGAATAAATAAATAAAACCTTAAAAATAAAAAGAAATAATTACAAAATAGTAACTTTCTGTTTCAATCATTTCATCTATTTTCATTAACCAGATGCTTCTCTAAGGAAGGACTTCCCAGTATCAATGAGGGATTTCAGTTATACTGAAATATAGTTTGTATAGAAATGGTTTTTAAATCAGGATTTATGCTAGTTTGTTCTTTCCTTCTAATTGCGAAATTTCAATACAAAAAATTGGTCCCTGGGTCACTGCCAATGATTTCTAGTAGGTTGGGATTCTTTTAGGTGGAAAGGATCTTACTTTCTCTCTTTAGTTTTATTTTTTTATATGACTATGCACTCACAGAAATTTTGTTTGTGTATCCAATGGCTATCAGTCAATTGCATTAATTATTTGTTCTTTCTGATGCTCAGATTATTCCATTTTTGACCAGTGTGGGCCTTTTTGTATCAGCACCTGTCTTTAATAGCTTCTTTCTTTATAGCCTAACAAGTTCCAGGGGAAAGTGTTCAGAAATCAGAATAATGAAACTGAATATACTATATGTTGAAACAAAGCAAAAAGAAAAAGCAAGTGAGCAAGTAAACCATACGCATAATTAAAAGATCAATAAGAAATAGACCAAATTGTTCAGTATTTCTACAGGGTACAACAGTTATAGGAAACTTTTCTGTTTATTTTTACTTTCCTTCTGTGTACTCTTCTGCATCTTATCTAGATTCTCTGCATTAAGAATTATTGCTTTTATAATGTCAAAGTTTAAGTTAAAATTTTAACAACCCCAACAGATTTCCTTTAATTTATCAAATTCCTTTAGTAAATTTAAAATAAGACACAAACTATTTTAGAAGATACTTACACCTTTTTCCAGAATTATAAGTAGACCAGTTGTGCAATTATTAACCATATCCCATATTCTCAAAGAGCTTGTAATGTAAAGAGAGAGGAAAAATAGATTTAAAAACATTTTTTTTAACAACCTCCAGGCTACAAAATTATAATAGATGCCTGTTTCTCCCATCTGTCCTTACAGACCTTAACATTTTTTTCCCCCCTAAACAACGATTTGGAAACTATTTAGTAGGTACGTTTCTTAACAGCACTCTGGGTGGATCATGACTTCTGGGACTTCTGGATCTGTGAGGATTCTTTGTATATGCTTAATCCTGTATGCTGACAGATTCCAAGCAAACGAACAGCAGGAACAAAATGACCTATTCCTTAGCATAGATCAAAGAAGAAATGTGAATTAGTCTCCTTCCCTACAGATGGTGATCAAAAGTAGCCTTGATAAGGGTCACTTTTACCCCTGTTCCACCAGGAACCATCCTGGGCCCATTTAAGTGAGATTTAAAATTATTGACCCCAGAAGGAAGTCATCCTATATTTTCAGATGGATCACAATGTGTAAACATGAAACGTGGTCCTGTTTTATGTTTTTTTTAAATGAAGTTATATTTACCATAAATAATGAAGAAGTATAAGAGCTCAATTATGGAAAAAAAGAGCTCAATTATGTAGAGTGTGTGTGTATGTGTATATGTGTTCGTGTGTGTATATATATATATATATATATATACACACACACACACACACGCACACATTTATATAAAAACTCCTCCCTCCCCAGAGACTGACAATCTTCTACATGCTCTTCCTAAAGGCTTGCAGTAAAGCTTTCCTATGCCAAGACCAGGCTGAAATGTTTTTGTTTTTCTCAGGCATTTTTCTGGAAATTTGAAACACTCCACACGTTTTGGATAGGTCATTCAGGATTTCTGTCATTTCCTGCCTTGAAATAGTTTCCTCATGGTGTTGTACTAGAATTTTTTGTCATTGATAATTTCGTTGTACTAACACAACTAATAAAAGCCATAATTGTAAATATTGCGGTTATAAACCCATGGGTTCCAAAGGACAAATTTAGCTAGTAGCAGCAGGAAAACAGAGGGCATACTCGAAGGGTTTAACCAAAGTGGGTTTAATAAATAAATCTCTGTAATATGTGCTTGATCCACATGTAGTTTGGCACAGAGTAAGATTAGACATGAATAACCAAGAGTATCAACTTGACTTCAGTCTTAGAATCTCGGAGTAAATGTCAACGGAGAATATTTTACATACAATTTTGGGAAGGAGTATTACTTTCACCTGGACTAGCAATCTGCTTCCAACTCTGACCCTGCAGTTACAGAGGAGGAGGAAGAGAAAGGAAGGGGAAGGAAAGGAGAAAAGGAGTCTTAAATTAAGACTTGTTGAAAAAAGAACCACCTTTTCAGTGCTGCACAGAGAAAAATACCTCAGGTGTCACAGGCTAGCGGATGACTCCCTGGTACATGAACCTTTGTTGCCTTTGCTCAGGTCTTCCTTTTGCATACCTGAAAGTCTGTTCCCTCTAATAGGAAAAATAATGGCTGTGGGTGGGGGCATGGGGTAAATGGGTGATGGGCATTAAGGAGGGCACATGGTGAGATGAACACTGGGTGTTCATTCATACTATATGTTGGTGAATTGAATTTAAATAAAATTTTTGAAAAGGAAAATCAATGACCCCGCCCTTTCCAAAACTATTTTCCTTTGTTAGTGTTGATCTCATCAGACATAACAAGAGAATATCCCAAACTTTTCTGGTAAGTTACCGATTTTCTTACGTATGGATTTGCCTTAACAGGCTTGCTGGTTTATAGGAATGTTGTTTAAGTGATATTTACCCAACTCCTTTTGCTGATTTATGAGGGCCATTGATATGGGGGCTGGGTATAATGCCGGTAGGCTGGTTCGGTGCCAACACTTTGTTTAACCAATGAAAGATCATGTCTGTATTCCCATTATTTCTCCCTCAATATGAAGCACAGTACTAGACAGTTAAGAAATGTTGGGTGAACACTAGTTTCTGTAGTGATTCTGATGCTGTACGAGGTACCTATAGTTAAAGATTTATTTAGGTCTTCATCTTCTCAATCCCTTCCCCTGGAGATACTAACTGTAAATTTTGATGACACATTCCAGGTAAAAAAAAGTTGCCACTGCCTTCCTTAAACTGCCACTATTCTAAATAATTTCAGGTCCCGATATTTTTTTAATTTAATTTATTTATTCATGAGAGACGCAGGGAGACAACCAGAGACATAGGCAGAAGGAAAAAGAGGCTCCCTGCGGGCAGCCTGATGGGACTTAATCCCAGGTCCAAAGGCAGACAGACACTCAACAACTGAGCCACCCAGATGCCCCTCAGGTCCCAATTTCTAACCAGACCCTAGCACTTAATTCTTGACATCATTAGCACTGAAAATATGGCTTATACGTAATCCTTATTTAACTTGGGCAAAATGATAATAGAACCAAGAAAACATTTTTTATTTACATAAATTATAATCTTGACAGTGTTACTCAATACTGGAAATTGTTTGATTTTGTCCCCTTGAGTCTGAGCATTTTCCAAAAAAAAAAAAATTTTTGCTTTTTAGTTTAGTGAATCTGAAGCATGGGTTTTTATTTATCGGGGCCATCTCTCTTTAAAAAGAAGTAATTTATGGAAGTGACTCATAAGGAAATAATTTTAAAGGCAATGGGTAATTTCGAATGATTAGACTTCATTTGCTTGGGTTTATCTGCTTTGGGATCAGAATCAAGAAGGAGGACCTCCTGAAGCAATGTGCAGGCCTGTTGAGCCTTGTAAAAGTGCTGGAATCCATTTGAGTAATTAGCAGCTTTGCACCTTTAGGCAGGAGCTGGGATTTCTTTTGATGGAAGCATGGGACATGCTAATGTCAGAGAAAGGCACGGCCAGTACGTGATGAAAGAGCTGAGCAGTAGCAGCCAGGAGGGGCTCGCATCACTGTCATTCATGGCCAAAGTTTCTTCCGGAGTTTGGTAAAAAACAAGGCACTTGTAAAAGAGCAGCAAAGGCAGAAGGCATGAACAGTGCACTAAAATCCACTCACTTCCAGAAATGGACCATTGAGGTCCTGTGTATACTAATATGTCCAAAAGTTTAAAAAAAAAAAAAAAGATTGCGAGAAATGATTCATTTTACCAGTGCCAAGTTCACTTTGTTCCAGAAACTGGGCTATTTCATAATAAAATCTGAAATAAAAGCCAAAAATGAAGCGAAAGCAGTGATATCTTAGATAAATTCTAGTCATCTTAATTCAGGCAACCAATATATTTTATTGATGCCTAGTTCTGTTTCTGTCTTGATTAAAGATGTGAAAATTTAAGAGAGCCTTTCACAGGGGGCAAATTATTTTTGTTCCTTTAATATTCATAAAAGCATAATAGTCCTAAAGTTGTTAGTACTAAAAGTCTCTATCGTTTTTTGTTTTTTTGTTTTTTTGTCTAATGAGTTACTAAAGTAGCTCTGCCATCAAAATACTTAGTAATGAATATTTACCACTAATTGGCTATTTGGACATACTTTTAAGTAATATTGATTTACTTTAAATTCCCATACAGTTCTCCTCATCAAAGTATAAATGAATTAACCAACCATCATAAATATTTAATAATTATGGAAAGCATTTATAGGAGTCAGCAGTATGGCTTACCTGTTTGCCCGATAAGCATCTACACAGGTCACTTCATATATTACACATATTATTAGCTTACAGTAATGATCCTAGTAATAATCTACAACTTGAAAGTTAAGGGGTGTTTTGTCTTTTTTTGTTTTTTTAAGATTTTATTTATTTACTCATGAGAGACACAGAGATAGAGGCAGAGACACAGGCAAAGGGAGAAGCAGGCTCCATGCAGGGAGCCCAATGTGGGACTCAACCCCGGGACTCCAGGATCACACCCTGGGCAGAAAGCAGACACTAAACCACTGAGCCACCCAGGGATTCCCTTAAGGGGTGTTTCAAATTTGTGTATCATTTTCATTTTACCAGTTTATCCCAGGTAACAAGATATTGGATTGATATATTTTGGGATGGGTATGGTATGTATGCTAATAAAATGGGTGGGATCACATTTGTTCTGTCCCCTTGAACTCCAAAACCCAGATCTCTTACCTATTCTATTAAATTTGATTAACCAGTTGATAGGCCAAGTGTTCAAAAACTGGGTGTGGTCAATAATACTCAAGTAAATTTTTTGCTTATACAAACAACTCTGAAGAGTTGCAATGCCCCTGAGTTGCTGTAGTGAACTTTTTATTACTAACCGCATCAAAAAAAAATCTATGGACAGGTTTGACCCAAAATACACTACCTGTGTTAAAATGGACAAACCTTTAAGCATTGACAACGTAAATGTTACAGAAATATTTATGGTCCAAAAAGCTTAGAAGATTTTGCCTTAAAATATGATTTATGATAGCTGATGTTTTCTTAACATAATTGGCCAAAATATGGAAAATAAAAGGAGAGGCATCCACAGAAGTTAACCCAGGTCCTCATAAGCAGAGTACATGTGTGTGAGTGCACGTGTGTATGGCTCACTGAATGGCTTCTCTTTGCCATCATTGATTTCCTCCTCCTGATTAAACACTTATTGATTCCTATTTTCCAGATGACACAGGCTGTCCCAGTAGCCAGTCAGTGTCTCCAGTGAAGACACCCTCAGATACTGGAAACAGCCCTGTTGGCTTTTGCCCTGGAAGTGATGAAGACTTTTCCAGGAAGAAATGCACAATTGGAATGGTTGGTGAAGGAAGCATCCAGTCATCTCGATATAAGAAGGAACCAAAGTCAGGCCTTGTAAAGCCAGGTAAATGCACTTACTCTTCATTTTGTTTATCCATTCACAGATGATGGACTTTTGTGTTGTTTCTGCCTCTTGGCTATTATGAATTATGATGCTATGAGCATCTATGGAAAAGTTTTTTGTGAATATGCTTTCAGTTCTCTTGGATATATGCCTAGGAAAGAGATGGCTGAGTCATATGGTAACCATTTTGAACTGTTTGAGGAAGTGCCAGGCTTTTCCAAAATGACTGTACCATTTTACATTCCCATCAGCAATGTATGAGGGTTCCACTTTCTCCACATCCTTGTTGACTGTTGTTATTGGGTTTTTTTTTTAATTATACCCATTCTCGTGGGTGTGAAGTAGTATTTCATAGTGCTTTTTTTTTTTTTTTTTACAAGATTTTACTTGAGAGACTGCATCTGTGGATGCAAACAGGGGGAGGGGCAGAGGGAGAGGGAGAAGCAGGCTCCCCCTGGGATCATGACCTGAGCCAAAGTCAGCCACTTAACCTACTGAGCACCCTGGCACCTCCAGAGTGCTTTTGATTTACATTTCCTCAATGGTTGATGACATGAGCGTCATTTAGTGTGCTTATTGGCCATTTGTGCATATTCTTTGGAAAAATTTTTTCAATTTTCTTTTAACCTGAGAGTACTCACCAGTAGGATCTGTTTCTCATATGGGATGTAAATTTAAGAGCAGGAGCCTTGTCGTCCTCTTTTTTGTATTCCAAACACACAGAGTCCAGTGTATAGTGGGGACTTAACAGTAAAGGTAGGCTCCAGGATTGAAAAGAGAAAATGGTGCAGGAAAGAATGCCAGCTTTGTGAATTACAGTGAAAAGGTGATTTCATTTTGCAGGTATTGTAGGGTTTGAGTGCAACTTGAAATTATTTAATCTTGGTTCCCACTCCTCCTCCTGCCTCATTCCAAAAGCATTTTCCAGTGGTGACAATACAAGGAAACAGTGGCACAGGAAACAGGTATGGTGCAGCAAGAATGAAGATTAAATGAGATTTAAGATTATCATTGCCCTTCCTTGTTTCAATAATGATAGTAAGAATAAACATATGTTAACATAAGACTTACAACCCTATGTGTGGGTGCAGAATTCACGCTGAGCAAGTCCTTAGTCCTGCAGTAGGTACTCACTTGCTAAGGAGGTACTTGTCTTGCTCTCATGTTGAAGGCCTAGGGTCATCCTGAAGAAAATGCAGACAATTAAGAAAAAAAAATGAGGGGGAGGGAGGGAGGAAGAATAGAAAAATGTAAGAAAACAGGAACAGTTCTTCATGTCATTTTAATTCACGGACGGATCCTTTGAGAATCAGGAAGGCCATGAACCCACCCTCCAGAAAAATACCCATTTGCACAAAATATCACTTACTGTTTCTGAGGTTTCTTGGACCTCCTTTATTAGAAATTATGAATCCTAACTTAATGACCCTTACCCAGAGGCAGATCCTGAAACACCACTTTTGTCAAACACCAATGTTTGTCATTAGAATTCTGATTTATTTGCTTATAGGCATACATACCACCTATGCGATCTTTACCTTGTGCTCTTTATTTATTTGCATTGAACCAAGGTCAGAGGGATCCCGAAAGCTGATCTCTTAGTTGCCTAAAATTCCTAACATCATCAATGAAAAAGTTGCTCAAGCTTTTGAGTGGGACCCAATTCTGTACTGTAAGCTCTTTGTAGAAAAATCTGCACTGTGACCTGTACTTCTCTGAACTTTCAGCAGAATAAACCTATCAGTCTCATAAATACGAAGAGAGGAAATCCTGGAAATGAGGCCCCTGGATGACTCCACAATTTATAAAATGCAAAGACATCATGTGTTAAACCACAAGATACTGCTCTCAGGTTAAAATGTTCTGCATCCCCCAACCCCAAGTGATTGTCCCCCTCCCCCTCAGCCCAAACTGATCCTCAGCTCTAGATGTGTGCTCTACTTTTTTTTTTTTTTTAAATAAATCTCCTCATTAGGACCAATACCAATTTATTAAAATAGCAAGCAATTAGTGTCTCTCCTACAGATGTTCCAGGACTCTTTAACATTAAATTAATCCAAGCCCATTTTATTTTAGGCCCGTTCTAGATTCTGGAAAACTGCTCTTCACCTCAAAAAGGAGTTCTTGAAATGCCCCTTTAGGCACTCAGATAGAGAGCTAGTAATGCTCACTGAGTATCTGATGTAGAAGGAGAAGGGAAATCTGTCACGGGATGCCGGGAAAAGCGTAGAAAGGTGAGCTAAGTGAGCCTGCACCTTGCCAGCTGGGCACTGCGATACACACACACAGCATGAAAGCCCTTCCTTCCTCCAGGCGGGCCTTGTTCAGGAACTTCTTGGAGGCGGTGAGCCTTCTGTCACTTTGGCTTCTATCACTTAATGGCTGTGCAGATTTAATTAAAAATTGCCACCAAAGAGGGAAAGAAAACAATCCCTAACGGTCCAGATGGATGATGGCTTTGCATTTTCACGGTTTCCGTTTATCTACAAGTCAATTCAGGAAACACTCAAGACTGAATCTCCAGAGCCTACTGCGGTGCCTGTCGTAAAGTAGGTGTCCAATACATACGTCAATGAGAAATACAGTGTGCACTCTATGCAGGGAATTATGTGTGGCATGAGAGGAGCATCAGAGAGACAGGGCAGAGAAGTCTTCAATGTCATCATCACTGCTTTTTAGGGAGCTCAGCACTGGAGGCAGAGTACCGTGTGATGCATCTGGCCTATAGTGCCGATCAGAAGGAAAGGAATGAAGGCCTTCCATCTGGGAGGCCTGAGGAATCTGTGGTGGTCACAACGCTGCTCCCAGGCGCTCCTTTCAGGTTTTCCTGATGTTTGCACCCAGATTGGCACAGCCTAATTGGATTCCTGCTCCGAGTACATTAAATGACTTTCCTGGGCCTCCTTTAATATGAGGGTTTACTACTTGGTGTATCTTAGTCCCAGGAAGAAAAAGATCTGGTGTCATTCTTTTACAAAAAGAAATACTTAAGTCCTTTCTCCACAAGGCTTGCTGGAGAGCTGGGTGGGGAAACAATTTACATGATTTAAACAAATAATCACAAGACACGAAAGGGAGGGAAAAAAAACACCTGCTGATGGAGGAGATAGGTAAAGACCAAATGGTTAGGGTCACTATAATTTAAAAGAAATCCACATTTAGAAACCGAAATGTTGAAATCTGCATTTGAAAGATGTCACTGTGTGCCATCAGCATTCAAACTAAGGTAGTATTCGGTTGTCATCTGACACCACCCAGGCTATGGAAATTGGAGACCTGGCCAGATGAACTATAATAACCTCACAACAATAACCAAGGCCTGGTTGTTTTAAAAAGACTGTTTCCCACATTCAGAGGCATATGCTAGAAAACTCAGAAGGCACCAACTAGGTTAGCGATTAATCAGCCCTGGTTCCCTTAGTAGATAGAGGCTTTTTCACTCACAGATGTTCCAGAGCTTATCACAAACATGTTTTCACTTCAAAGTTGGTTCTGTGAGATAAAAGAGAGCTAGACAACTTACGAGGGAAAGCTGTTCTTAAAATAACTTGAGCTACCTAGAGAGGAGTTGAGAGGATAGACATGGACAACTTTTCTCCAGTTAACTCAGCTTGGCTGGTCCTGGGAGAAAAAGTGTGTGTCAGAGTTGGGAGCACTTGCTAACCACCAGAGTCCCGTGTCCATCGTACTAGGTTCAAATCTTCATGCCACTGCTTTATAACCCTGTTTTCTTCAGCTGCTGGTTCTCTTCCTGAAACCTTGTATATTTAGCATCCATAAAATGAGTTGCTTCAAGGATTAAGTAGACTAATGAATGTAGTGCCCAACATTAGACCTGCCAAAAAAGAATTCTTCAGTAAATGTTAGTGGTCATTCGTAGCTCCTAAAATCTATGTCACAAATTCCATGCACTTTCTTTACAAGAAAACCCTTTAAAACTCTCATACAGAACCTCTGTTTATTTGAAACAGCATTCTAGCATGTCCTGGGATCCTAGATCATATAAAATGAGGGCAATGTTTGCTACAGGAGGACAGCAGTATGAAGTGCCAGCTGATGCCTTGACAATGAGGAGATGGGAAAATATGAAAGAGCAGACAAAAGAATGCTAAAAAAGCACAGGGGGCTCTTAAGTGTTTAAGTGCTCTGTAGCACTTTGTGCAGTAATTAATGTTCTAGAAACAGACTGAGTCATTGTGATGGTGGAGTCAGCAGAAAATGACGTGTGTGAGGTCAAAAAAATGTCTTAAGCATTTTAGAAATATTTTTTTTTTCATAGAGTGGAAGCAACTAAAAGTTTAGTACTAAAAGATTTTGGTTCTATGGAAACTTCCAGCATTCCCGGCAAGGTGTTATTTTTGTAATAGCTTATAGTACAATCAAAGGTCTTGCAGTAGCAAAAGCTAGCCTCACGTAAAGGCTGTAATCTATTTTAGATACAGAAAACCTTATGAAAATATCAGGAAGGATATGTGAGATGTAATTGTGGGGCTTGAGTAACTCTCTGAAACTGAATTTAAAAATTTTTTAGCTAGAGGCGCCTGTCTGGATCACACAGTAGGGCATGTGACTCTTAATCTTAGGGTTATGAGTTCAAGCCCCATGTTGGATGTAGAGATTACTTTTAAAAGTGAAATATTTTTAAAACAATATTTTTTAGCTAACATTTATGGAATGCTGACCACCCCCAGCAAAAGTCCAAGCATGTTAGTCTTTCATCCTAACATCTGTGAAAGAAAAGGATATTATTTGTCCCCTATATTACAGATGGAGAAACTGAGGCACAGAGAAGTTAAATAACTTATCCCAGGTTATACAGCTTGTAAGTAGATTTTCAACAGGGCAGTCTTGCTATTAACTCTTAACCATTGTGCTGATTGTAGGTCTGTCTTCAAGGGAATAATTTTAATTACAATCAGGGAGTGTGACAATTGAGAGATGTGTTGAATAAGACAAATTATTTTCCTTTAATGTCTGCAGAACCTAAAAATTCTTACTAATTTTCATAAATTAGCTAATATAGTCCATATGTAGATTATGCTAGCTGTTGCTGGTAAGAAAATCAATGAACCTCAATGTAAAGTCCACAGAGTTGAACATACAAGATTGTTTGGATGCAGATCAATAAACCCTGAGGCTGGGATGCCTGGGTGGCTCAGTGGTTGAGTGTTTGCTTTTGGCTGAGGTCGTGATCCTCGGGTCCCACACTGGGCTCCCCAAGGGGAGCCTGCTTCCCCTGCCTGTGTCTCTGCCTCTCTCTGTGTGTCTCTCAATAAATAAATAAAATCTTATAAAAAAAATAAACCCGAAGGCTATGAACATCAGAGGAATGTTAAGGTCTTCAGTGTTCCCCATCATAAACTCGTCCTTTCCTACTTGTCAGGATGTTTATTGTGCTGCCCTGCATATCATGAATACTTTCCTAAGCAGAGATCATTAGTAGACTTTTGTCAATTTAAACAAGAGGTCCTGCGTTTATACTGAAATGGGTCTCTGAACCTTTCTTTCACCCTGAGAGAAAGAATGCTCACCCAGGAGACAGCAGAGAATGTTTTGTGGTGGACTGTTATACAATCTATCACTTCTCCCCTACAGAGACCAGACCAGTAAAATAAAGCTTAAATGTGATGAGTGAACGGAAGTGTTTATCTTTATGGTGGGGTTACATATTTACTCTCATGACTTTCTCCCATCTGTGCTTTTGATGATGCACCCAATCATTATAATGGTACCAACTGGTCCGTTAATGGTTTTCCCCCTAAGAATTAGTGAATTATAATCCTCTTATTCCCAAAGGTGACTGCCATCCAGATTCTGAGTCTGCTGGGATTTATTGCATGTACAGCGTTCTAGCCACTGGTTTGGGGTCCTGCCAAATGCTTACTAAGTGCTCTAATGTGTTGAGAGCAAAGCATTATTGGTCTCCCATACGGGGCAGATGTTTCAGCAGACCACACACCCACCGTTAGACATATTTATCAACTGCCAACATAAGAGAAATAAACCTAGAAACTTATTTTATACATAAACTTGGAAACCAAGAGTTATAAATCATGCAGATATATGCTTCAGATTGGACCTTTTTTTGTACTAATTGAGGTGAGTTTATTGAAGAGACTCTGCATGCAGTGGGCATGATTAAGGGGATCCAACAAGGCATGGTGAACTACTTGGCCCTGGCAGCACCTTGGAGCCATTCCTACATCCTGAAGGGCCAAGACGTGGGTAGAGTTACCCAGAACCCAGAGGGAGAGAGCTCTGAGGCCACGTGTGAAGCAGCTTTGGTAGAGGAAGGAAACCCCTGACAGGAAAAGAGCCAAAGGGGTAAATACCCTGATCTGTCTTCTTTGTTGGTATAATTTGTTGTGTGGCGTTTTGGCATACAGCAGGGTTATTGACAAAAAGTTTTATGTTGAACCACATATAGTATGTTAATTTGGGTAATTAACTGCATTAAAGTTTTTACCACCTAAGCTTGTATCTGATAGCAACGAAGGATGCAGGTCTTGGTAAACTAAGGTGATGCTCTATGAACTTGGCTATAGTGGGCTTATACTTGGAAATGCATGGCCTAGAATGTTTATGGCTTTGTGGAAAGGTGATGCTCATGGTAGAAACTAAAGGAAAGGAAGGAAACCCTCACTTTTTCACATATAAGAGGTTCTGCTAAACCTCTGCTTGAATTCTAGCCAGGATTCATTGATTAACTTTCGTTCGTTCATTCATTCATTCATTCCTTCAACTAATAGTTATTAAGCATTTATTCTGTGCTGACACCATTGCTCTAGGCATTAAGGAGAGAGGGAAGAAACACAGATACCTGTTCTCATGGAGTCTGCCTTTAACATGGGGAGATGGCTGATACACAAGCAGACAAACAAGATGAGTTCAGATAGTGACAAGCAAAACAAGGTAATGCTCTATAGAGGGTGAGCAGAGGAGTGTCTGGGGCGATGACATTTGAGCTGAGAACTTAGCCATATTCCTTCATGTTTAGGGAGGGCTGAGTGGGTGTGTAGGGCAGTGAGTTAGGAAGGTAAAGAGCAGTAGCAGGTGAGCCTGTATTGTTAGAGTACTGCAAAGCCATTGGAGGGTTTTAAGAAGAGAGACATAATTTAAGGTAAATGTTTGAGATCCTTCTGGCTACTCTGTGGAGCTTGGATTATCAAGAGGTAAAACCAGAAGCAGGTATGCTAAATTAAGATGGCTTAGCCCAGAAAGAAGGCAGTGGAAACAGAAAAGTATAGGGACACAGTGCATATGAAAGAATGTAATGTCCCCCATTTCCCAAAGGAGAATAAAAAAGTTTTATTTCATTTGCTAGCTCAAGTAAATCTTTGGAGATACAGATGAAATAGTATCTGATGGGTTTTTTTAATTTGCTATCTTAGTTAAATGTACTTACTTTTACTATATTATTCATTTACCAACATTTTTTTAAAAGATTATTTATTTGAGAGAAAGAAAGAGCATGAGCAGCGGTTGGAAGGAGGGGTAGAGGCAGAGGAGAGATTCCCTAGCATATTCCCCACTGAACAGGAGCCCGATTCCAGGCTCCAGTCCCCCAACCCTGAGATCATGACCTGAGTCGAAATTAAGAGTCAGTCACCTAACTGACTGAGCCACCCTAGGGGCCCCTAGAAACATTGATTTTTTAAAATTCATAGCTGATGTAATTTTTTAAATTCAGTTCTCATCGCTAGAGTTACTTTTCAACCCATCTGACTTTTCTAGAGCACATCATTTTCACCTTCACCTAATTTGTGGATATGAAACAACTTTGAGTCTGTGTCTGGTCCTCTCATTGGACATTTTTTTTTAAGCCTATAAGTATTATGAGGGTATCAGTTAAGTTACTGTAAATAAAGACTTTAAAATACAGAGGTTAAAACCAGACAGAAGTTTGTCTCTTGCTGAACAAAACCTAGGTACTTGGGTAATTGAGACTGGTCGGCAGCTATGTCAAGGTGGCTGTCATCCACCAGGCAGCAGGAAGGGTGAAAGGGACCACTCAGTCATTTTAAGGTCAGGATGTGGAAGTCATTTGCAATTATATCCCAGGACACTTAGTCAACAGGCACCTATTTAGTGGAAGAAGGGAAGAATGGAGGTAGACACTGGGGGACAACATTGGCTATACAGCATGGGGACAGCTGACTTTTCTGTCAGTCTATATGAGTATTTTTCACTATCCAAAGCCGTTTGGTTCTTGAGTTCAGTTAGCAAAGGATAGGGGTTTTCGTGATCTGTACAATTTAACCATTGACTATATTGCTATTTAAAGTGTCCTTTTAGGGCAGCCTGGGTGGCTCAGCGGTTTAGCACTGCCTTCGACCCAGGGCCTGATCCTGGAGACCCAGGATCAAGTCCCACATCGGGCTCCCTGCATGGAGCCTGCTTCTCCCTCTGCCTGTGTCTCTTCCTCTCTCTCCCTCTCTGTGACTCTCATGAATAAATAAATAAAATCTTTAAAAAAGAAAATAAAGTGTTCTTTTAAAGGCTGGAAGAGTCACAGGAATAATTACAAAATCTGTTTTTTTTTTTAATTTCTTGTCCTCCTTCATTTTAAACAATCCCATCAGTCGACCTCCAAAGGCAGCCGAAACTAGCACAGATTGAGGTCAATTTAGACTGATGTCTTTTTCAAATGGCATTTTTTGTTCAAAGAAAGTACTTATGAGCAAGAGCTCTGTAATAAGAGGCTTTGGAAAGACTCTGATATATGGGGTTTCTTCTTTTCTGAGAGGTAATTGTGGAAGAAGGGTTACTTCACCTTATATTTAGACACTGAATAGGGTACACCAGGCCTCCTGCAGAGCTATGGGCGAAGGGAAGTTAGTGGGCAAAAGAGGGTTTTTTTTTTTTTTTTTTTAGACTTTATTTATTCATGAGAGACACAGAGAGAGAGAGGCAGAGGGAGAAGCAGGCTCCATGAAGGGAGCCCCATGTGGGACTCGATCCCGGGTCTCCAGGATCCCACCCTGGACTGAAGGCGGCGCTAAACCGCTGAGCCACAAGGGCTGCCCAAGAGTTTCTTTTGTAACACAAAAAAATGTCTTCACTTTTTCTTTGTAATATGGAGGAATGATTAATAGCTAGCTTTTAAACGTTACTGTGAGAATCCTGAAACGTGTTGGGTATATAGCAGAGCATATGCATACTGCACACACTAAGAGGTCAACATGCACATCACAAAGATCATTGTTAGTACTGTGTTTGTAGTAATGGTGTTTGTCTGGTATGCAGTGTTCAGTAAATGATCATTATCATCATTGCTATTAAATAAGAAATGAGGATAGTTTACAAGTAGCACAGCTTTAGCAGTAAACATGTACATCATGTATCTACAAAAACCAATGTCAGTATTTGGCAAGAAGCTGTGTTTGAAGTGATGGTGTTTGCCTGGTATACAGTAGGTGTTCAATAAATGATCACTGTGATAAGAAGTGGAGAAAGTTGACAAATAGCACAGTGTTAAAGCATTTGAATGTCCACTCACCATCTCCTCTGTATCGGTCTGGTTTTATCACAGATGCCTCTTTTGTAAGAATTATTCTGATATAATGGAGGGCTTTGGTGGAAGCTGAATAAATGTGTTTACTCTCAGCATTTGGAAGGACTATGCTGAGGGTGGTCCCAGAGATTCCTCGATTCCCTTTTCTCCCTTCAGAACAACAGATCTCTCCTGTTCTTCTCTCTTGGGCAGCACTATAAAGTGCCTTGCATATTTAAATAGCTGGAATTCATGGAGTACACCAAGCATTTTTTTTCAAAGCTTCACATGCATGCCACTAAATTTAGGAATGTGTGGGGTTTTGCTCTAATTTCTTTCTTGCCCATTGAGACATAATCATTGTAGAAAGACAGTGTTTTGCTCCGACATTGTCAAAGGATTAGCCCTGACTGTTGTGTAGGCATTTCCTTCTATTTGACAATTTGGTATTTCTTTAAATGCTTTGTGTCCATTCATGAGGGCGATGGTTTCATTTGAAATGCTGCAGTCACCAGGGAGAAGCTCCCCTGCTCTTCCCTGATAGGCCAGCCATCCCTCTGCCTCCTGTTGCTATGGTGCCCAGCAGAGTAACTTCCTTGCCCTGCACATGGAGGAGGCTCTGTCTCCATGGATACCCCACTCTGAGACTGTACTCCACGGAGAGATGAGCTGCTCACACTGTATTTCTGCACAAGACGTACCCCAGCCTGTGGCGGGAGGCTGTTTGCAGAGGCAGTGTTTGCCATGAAAGTCTACGGAGCTTACCTGCTAAGTAAGTAGTATTAGTCACAGTAAGTAAATAATAGTCATGGAGGATATGCTCTTCGTGTATGCATGCGTGTGTAAAGTTAGTTGTGGTAGGCTAACAATGTAGACTGAAAGGAAATTTTCAACTCTGCCTCTCAGATATTCTGAATGCAGAGTCTATAACCAAACTTTTAAACACACACATACACACATTGTTTTAAATACCCCTTTAAGGGGTGAGTCTGTTTGTGCAATTTGAAGCCAAAACAAGAAAAATTGACTATGGACTTTTATGTGTTAGAATGCTCTTCTAACTCTGAGCATTGCTTGGTGCATTTGTCAATGCAAAGCCTGGCCTTACTCAGTCCTGTGCTATGGGAATAGAGGAGCACAACCACAATTAATGCTAATTGGCACTGCGCATAGTTGCAGTGGGCCTCTGTGTAGGCTGAGACGCCATGTATTTATTATCAGGAGAGAGCTTGCTCATGTGCTCATGTGTGCCAGTTCGTCGAAATTATTCAGAGCACATCTCTGACCAGTTTTAATTTACTTTTCTCACGTGGCATCCAGTAGAAATTCTGGAACTCTTCATGTTCGTGGAATCGGGATGTGGAAGAGTGTTCTTTTTTTTATTAACTGATTTGATCCAACATTTCCTCTTTACTCTGCATTCCAAGAACATACGGGTTGGGTTTGCAATGTTGTAAAACACATGAGTCATCTTAAAGCGATTTTCATCTGGTGGGCAAATGATTAATGCTTGTGGTGTTAAAATTAATTAGTAGAAACAAAGAAAGACTATACATATGGTAAGCCTAAATGTAGTTCAATAGCTTTTAAATTGTGTAAAATTTAGATTTTTAGATCATTCACAGTAGATAAAACAACTCTAAACAAAAAGCAAAACGTGTGTAACATTAGTATAAGAGGACTTCAGAAAAAAAAAAAAAGAGGATTTCAGTTTTAATCACATAAAAAAGTGAGCACAGAATATTGTGCTAGATTGTAAATTTCTCTTATTTTCTGTACTATTGACTGACCATTCAGCAAAGGACAACTTTAGTCATGCCTCAATTTTAATTGCCAAAAATGGTGAAGAGTTACCACCCTTTGAGAATGTGAACTGTACTATGTATGACTAGTCTGCATCTGACTTTGTTATGGAGATTAGGCTTTAGGTCATTGCCTTAATGTTTTATAAATATCATTTCCATCCTTCGAAGGAGCAGCAGACAAATAAGGAGGCATGATGAACTCTGTTGTGATCATGGTTTTGGAGACATGCAAACAATGTCAATGACACTTTTCCCAATGTTTTTCAGCTGATTGGTAGCTTAAGGCCCCATTTCCCCATCTTGATCTGTCTGGGATAAATTCTCCTGCCCATCTCTGCAAACCAGCACAGTGTGGGATTTTTTTTCACCTCAAAATGTGTGAATCTCCTCTCTGAAACTGTTTCCTCATCTGTATAGTGAATAATAGTGAATAATAAATAGTGCCTATGACATAAGGCTTTGAAAATTCAGTGACATAATCAGTGGCACATGGCATACAATAAATATTAGCTGTTGTATTACAATCACTATGAGCAGCATCGTCACCATTTCTGTGATGCTGTATAGTCAAGGAAGGCTATAGCTTAGAGCTTGCACAATTCTTTGGTTTGGCTCCATTGAGCCTATCAAATTTTCTATCAAATACTCACCACTAAGAATCTAACTATGTGCTTGATATTCTGATGGCAATTATGGCATTCGGTATATGTGGTAATGTACGTAACAAAATGTGAGATATGTAATAGTTTTCTCTTTTCCAATGCATGCCTTTCTCTTTTTGTTAAATGGCTATACATACATATAATAAAACCTGCCTGTTCCTTTTGCTGCCACTAAAGGGTATGTAGCATGCCACAATGGATATATAAGATAAAAGGGGCTAGGCCATGGCATAAGTTGTTTTTTTTTATAAGTTGTTAATATTTATAATAAATTAAAAATGTGACAGTGAAAAATCTAGGCTCAAAGTCTACGCCTACTCCCTTTCCTGAAAGGATTTCCGTTCAGAGTGCAGTAAATGACACACTTTGAAAAGAAAGCAGTTTCATTAAGTTGAAAGTTTGGGGAGTGATGGGAGAGGAAGAGACAGGAAATGATTGATTAATCTGTATAAAAATAGGCCCCATGCTGGGATCTTTCCTTTTGCACTAATCCTGTGTGACATCTGAGCCAAAAGAAAATATCTAAAACCAGTGTCCTATGCGCAGAACCTGCTGGTGCTGATTTTAAAAACGCAGGAGGAGCTGACCCAAATTGCATTTTGCAACTTTATTTTTAATTTTATGTCATTTTCATTTTCCATATCTTCTTTCTGGCATAGCCCATCTTTCCATCTGTTTGCCCTGGAAAGAACGTGGCATGTGGAACAAGGACTGTACCAATTCACTTGAGTGGAAAAAAGAGGAAGACATTTTTACGATGTGATTTTAAAATGAGCTCTCTGGAGTTTAGGAACTTGAAAATCATCGTGTGTCCAAATATATAGCTCAATATATTATGCTAAACTTGATTTCATATGCAATATCACTCAGATCATGTAGCTAGAATAAGCCTTCTGTTGTAATGGTTCAAGGCAGACAGTAAATCCTTAGCAACATCCCCACCAACATGGTGACCTTTTATCTGTGCTGTGGTGGTCTGTGACCAAATAATGCCCCACTTTCTTTTCCATTGTTTTCGGTCATACAGTCACATGCTCTGATGATGCACAGTTTGTCAAGGGTTGGTTAGGCACTTGGTGCTGCAGGCATGTGTCGTGGGTCACATCCTTTGTTGACATCTGAAGAGCATTTGGAGCTCTCGGTTCTGCTTGCTGAGTCCTTTCTCAGCTGTGGGAGTTGGTAGCAGTTTCAGAGGGAGGGATGCTTCCTTGGGTCTTGTGGGGCAACAGCACTATTCGGGGAAACTGGATCTTCCTGAGTGTTTGGCTTCTTGTACTCACCCCTGTGGCTGAGATAGGCAGGCTTTGCAAGCCTCTGCCAGGAAGATCTGATTTCTGCCGAGACTATGGGCGGACCTGACTGTTCTTGAGAGATGGAGGTTGTGCCTGAACCTGATACTGCCTGACATCCAATGCTCTTCCCCTCAGTTAATGGAAGAAGGGAAGGATACAGGCCACAGGCTGAGAAGCTCTAGGGCATGCAGAGCAATGGGTTGGGATCTGTAAGTGGTGCTCTGGTGTCGTATCTTGCCAAGCCTCGCTTACCAGGGATAGTAAAGCGGTTTTGTCTGTAAAAGGCTGAGGCATCCTTGAATTTTGGGTGGGATTCTCTGGCTTAACATTTCCACCCTTCCCTTTTCTCTTTACTCTCAGCCACCACTTAACAGAACTGAACCAGTAATGCTACCAATTTGTTTTCTCAGCAAGTAGTTATTGATGAGCCAGGTAGTGAGCCAGGTACTGGGATATAACAGTAAACACGGGGCCCCCTGTAACATGTGTGACATGTTTCTGGGGGAAGTGCAGGCCCCCATGAGTGTGCAAAGAAGGATGGTGGAACCCAGACTTTGGGAGTCTGGAAAGCACCCCAGGGGAAGTAATGTGGTATGGACACTTACAAAGGGTTAAACCAGGTTCTTAAATGCAAAGACACTTGGGAATCCGAATTTCACATGCCATTTCTGTTAACTTAAATACTATGTACTCCCTTAGAATTTTTTAAAAAAATTCTATTGTTATGATCACTGTGTTATATTTAATACTTTTTTTTTTAGATGGCTCTTCCTTCTGCTGGGGAATGAGCCTTTCTAGGTCATGGACCAGGTTTTCTTTCTCTTTCTTTCCTTATCATTTTATTATCTTTTATTTTAAATTCATTTGAGCTGCTTCCCTGTTTCTTTTTAGTATTATGGATAAAATGTAATGCACAAGATTATATATATATATATATAACACACGCGTAAGCCTTTCGCTACAATAATAAGGCAGGTATTTGTGATCCACCTTCCATTTTCAGAATTATCACCACCAAGCTGTCTGCGTGATCTCTCAGATCCCATTCTCTGCCTTCCACCAGAGGTGACCGCGATATTGAAATGTGCGTTTTATCATTTCCTTGCACTTTAAAAACGATCTTACCATTTTAAATATGTGTTCCCTACAAATAGGTTAGAGACACAGGGGTAAAATTTTAAAGTCTTGGAGCCATGTTTTCTGTGCCTTTATGTTCCTCATAATTAGCACAGTGTCTAGAACTTAGTAGGTCCTCCCTAGAGGTTTGTGAATAGAAGGTTATGCCCCAGAACGCAGAGGATATTTGTGTAGTGCTATATGTCAGGGAGATACTGGAATTCAGCTTTAGCGAGCTTATTCCTTTTGAGCTTTTGTTATATTTGCCTCCTTGGAGTGCTTCTAGATACAGTCTACAGAAATTAATTATACACTATTTAATAGTTCGGGGATATTTTCAAACTACCATTTCCTACTTATCATACTGTCTGTTTTACTGCCAAGTAGTTATTCTCCAGTGATCCCAAAGAGAGTGGCCTCTGTATTTTTGTAACGGTCTGCTTTGCTTTTCCATTCCATTTTGGTTTTTCAAAGAACATTGTGGGGCGAGGAGGAAAGAAGAGAAGAGAGAACACTGAGTACACTTGAATCTAAAAGTTAACTTGTGGAGGGCTGGGGGAAGGGCAGAGCAGCAGGGCAAGCAAAGTGTTGGCCCGGGAATGTGTGCTCCATGCCAGATGTCACTTCGAGTTGAGATCCTGGGGAAGGTTCCATTAAACAAGTCCATGGAAATTCAGAGCATAATTTGTGTGCAGAGCATAATCTCATTGTGAGTGTGCTCCATTCTTTTTTAAGTGCTAAAAAACCACACAAAAATCAGTACAGAACTTTCTCAGGGGGGACATTCAAAAACATTTTGTTCGGAAGCTTGAGAGTTCAGATAGTTTTTAATTGATAAACAATGGTGTGAGGTGAAATGCTGGAGCTTGCTGCCAGAAGCTGAACTGGTTTGCAGAATGCTTTGTCTCTCTCACCAACGTGCACCCAGCTCTGGAAGGTCACAGTGGGAGCACTGCCTCCGAGGTGAAGTGCTCTGGCTGGGTGGGTTCTGGGGCTCAGGCTCAGCCGGGCCTGGGACAGCCCTCTCTGGGCGGAGCTCGGGAGCTGTCCACCTGCCTTGCACCTGCTCTCCTGCAAGCCAGGCCTCTGATCCAGAATTCTCTCTGTTGTGTTGCCAGGCTTTCTCCTGGAAACAATTCCATGTGACTTTGTTATTCCCTCTTCCCGACCCTTGAACACATGTCTGAATTAAAACAAACCCCTCTAGGCCTTCCATTTCTCCATTTGCTTTTGTTCCAACACTCTACAGATGCCAGAAATGGCCAGAATTTACCCAGTTTATTTGTTCTACCTTATTGACATTCGTGCTTGCAAATAAAAGATATTTGTATTAAAGATTGACTTCACAGTGCTAGATTAAATCTAGCATTGATCTTGGAGCCTCTCAATCCATTCTGATTAGGTGATTTAATTTTTCACATAGTCCTCAGGCAATATGAGAGACATTTTTTTCCTTTCATTTTATTGTGATAATTCCCGAATGGTTTGTTTTTCCACTCTGTGCAGAAATTGGGACTCAATTGTTCTCTTATGTAAGTAGCACTGCAGTCAAGCATGGAACACAAGGGGAAAGTATTGGTTAGCATTTTACTTAATTTCTGCTTTTCCTGTTTTAAATTCTTTTATTTACCTGGAGGTTTAAATGATTTTTGACCCGATGCAGTTAGTTTCCTGAACCTAAGAATTCAGAACTGGAAAGGGTCTCCACTGTCAGGGCTCTCCTCACTTTACCATATGACCCACCTCCTAACTGTATTAGACACCTGCCCTGACTTCCAGTGTCCAGCCTTTCCTCCAGATATTGCTGCTATGATAGCTGCAAAAAACATCTCTGTGTTCCTATTACCTGCCCCCTCCCCCAATTCCAGGCTCTTCATGGCTCCCTCTTGCCTTCAGAGTAAATGCCCTTAGCGTAGCGTTCACATGCTTCAACTCTTCTAGGTACAAACCACCTTTGTGGCTTCTTTATCTCGTCTGATACCTATACTCCAGCCAAACAAGGGACTGAATGTGTTCTGAATATTCCCTGTGTGTTCCTTTCTCCCATGTTTCAGTTCATGCTATCCTTGTCGCCTGCAAGGCTCCCTTCTACACCCCCAACACTTGTTCATATTCTGTCCAGTGTTGGAGGCCTGTCTCAAGTGGCATCTCATCCATGACATATCCTAGCTGGGAGTATTTTTCCTTCCTCCATGATCCCTTAGGACCCCTCCATCTGTTTTGCACTCACCGTGACCTCTCATGTGCTATCTGTTTGTGTGGCTCATTTGCTCCGAGAAGGATCTTAGAGCACTAGACATCTCCTTCTCCAGGCCCTCCTCTCCAACTGCCTGCCCCAGGGCCTTAGCAGGTACAAAGTTTATTGCATATCGGAAATGGACTAAATTGAATGTTATCATCTTGGTTTCTAGTTCTTAGATCTTTGCAGATTCTGATCACAAAGTGCCAAGCAGAGAGAGTGAAGAAGAAGGTAGACTCTGGACTCAGACAAGCCAGCTCTCCTGTTAGTACAGCTCATGGCCTGGGGCAAATCTCATCAGGCTCAGGACAGTTTCCTTGTCGACACCCTGTGTTTTTGAGAGGAATTAGAGTTTTTAACACCTTGTGCTTTTGGCACATGGCAGCTCGTAATGTTAGTACCCGACTCCACCCTTTGTTGTATCATTCATCTCATCTATTCAAGGCCTGTGGAATTCATAGTCTGCCGACAGTGCCATACCTTTCATGTTTTCATTCATGTCATTAATAAAGCATGTTAAATAGGTTAAGGACAAGGATGGAGTCAGGTGACACATTACTGGAGATTTCCCTCGAGGTTGACAGGCAATCCATTAGTCAACATCCTCCAGGTACCAGACTGGGCCCTCATCCAGTGTGCATGTCAGCCTTGTTTGTAAGATTCTCCTAAGTGTTGGACTAAATGCCCACCAAATGCCACATCTATGATTTAGGTGGCAGCCTGCAATCCTAACTCTGTCAGGAAACTCCCCTGCAGGAAGCCTGATGTGGGACTCGATCCCAGGACCTCAGGATCATGACCTGAGCCAAAGGCAGATGTTCAACCACTGAGCCATTCAGGTACCCCTTATCCAGTACTTCGTATGGCGTGTATATTCCTTCTCCAGCCTGCTACTTCTCTTCCTTTGTGATTTCTCAAAAGTGAGTGGGGTTATTTCCACAGTCAAATTTATAAGTTCTTTCAGTACCTTTTTTCTCCTAATTCAATAACTATTGTTCTGAGCCAACTATATGTTGGGCACTGTGCTCAGCCTTGGGGAAACAGGGATGAATAAGACAGAGGTCTTCCCAGGCTGCACAATTTTTGCTTCTCAAGTTTGGAGCCAAAAACTTGAATTTTGAGAGATTTGGGCATATGGGATGGAGATAGGAGTAGAGGGGATATTTTTCCTACTTGTCAATAATACTAGTCTGTCAATTCAACTGAAGGGAGAGAAGAAGGAAGGTCACTTGCAGAGCCTTTCCAGGAGCCATTGCTGAATGCCAAGAGTGGAGAACGCTTAATGGTGTGAAATCTGTCAAAGCAACAGCACCTACTGTGTGCTACAGGCTGCATTAGGCACTGCATACAGTGATGAGCAAGCCTGCAGGGAGCTGATGACGTGCTGGGAAATTACTAACAGGCATTGCTCTGAATGTGATGAATGCTTCTTAAATTCTGGGTAGGGTGAGAGCATAAAGGAGGGACACCGGATTCCATTCCTGGAAGGAATTAAAATTCGAGGCTGGAGACCTGAAGAACAGGTGATAGTTAGCCAGGCCCAGAGGGACAGGAGAATAATCCAGGTAGAGGGAACAGCATATGTGGAAACTGGGACCCCACAGAGTGTTGTGCTGCCTTTAGGAAATGGTGGTAGTTGCACTGGCCGGGGCTGCAGTGGCCACTGAAGAGATTCTGAAGGGCTTGTAAATCATGTCAGGGAACGTAGACTTGATCTTAAGGACATGGGGTGCCATTAGAAGGTTTCAACAGGGGAGTCACCTAATGAGATTTATGCTCGGGAGCAGTGTGGAAGATGGAGTGCTCAGGCCCCGTTGAGCAGCTGGGGCACAGTGTGTGGCAGTTTCAGTAATTCTGGGCGAGAAATCCTGGTGGCCTGGTATGGAGCCCTCCGGATGGGAAGAAGCAGACGGAGCGCGGAGTTACAAAACAGATCTGAGCAGGTGGCTTGCGGTTTATAGTTAAATATTAAAAACAAGAGCCATTTATAGTATTTTTCATACTTTAGTGTGTGTAAAAGATCACCAGGACAGTTTGTAAAAGTGTGAATTATGGGAATGATATGAAGAAACCTCAGTCAACCCTGGAATATGAGTGAATGTGTATTTTCAGCAAATAATGTAAGTGACATGGATATAGGTAGTTTTCAGATTGCATCATGAAAAGCCCCTTTTTATTGGATGTTTTCAAATGGCAATATTCTTTTAAGTACATTCACAATATGTTCACTCTTCATTTAAGAATGAAGATCCAGGGGCACCTGGGTGGCTTAGTGATTGAGCATCTGCCTTTGGCTCAGGTCATGATCCCAAGGTCCTGGGATCGAGTTCTGCTTCAGGGTCCCCACGGGAGCCTGCCTATGTCTCTGCCTATGCCTGTGTCTCTGCCTCTCTCTTTTTGTGGCTCTCATGAATAAATAAATAAAACCTTTAAAAAAAATGAAAATCTAATCCTGTTATCTCTGTTGAAAATACATGAATGGCTCAGTCCCAAGGGTTAATGTGCTGGAAAAAAAAAAGTCTTCTAGCTAGTGTGGTCTGTTGTTTGCTCTCCATAAGGGATGGTGAGCAGAGCAGAATGGTGATAATCTTGTTAAAACCTCTGCTACAAAAAAAAAAAAAAAAAAACCTGCTACAGATTGTTTGTAAATGAATTTTCAAAGGTTTCAGCACGGCCTTTGCAAGAGCAAGCAAACAAACACTTATGGAGAAAACCATATTTCCCCCAACTCTAGAAGTTCCATTCAGGTGTGCATTCTTAGTGTTTAAGGCATATTTTGATGCATTTATTATTGTGATATTTTTCAAGGCGGTACACCTGGTTTCAGATGCCAGCTGCCCACTTATGAGCTGTGTGACCACAAGTGAGTTACCTGTGCTTTCCTCTTCTCATCTGTAAAATAAGAAAACCGGACCTGTCTCATGGGCTTGATGTGAGAATTAACTAAGAATACAAGCAAACCACTTTGAATAGCGTGTGAACTTGATAAGCCATTTCTGACCATTACTGACAGAAGCACAGTAATCTATAAAAACTATGTCACCCGTATTAGAAGTTAGTCATGTAAGAAACGGGTCACCTTCTTATTTAAGTCATGTAATTAAAAAAATACACACACACACATTTATAGTGGCTCTATGCAAGAATTCTTAGAGAAACATAAGTGTTTAGCAATACATACCAAACACATGGATAAGCAGGCCAATAATAACAATGATGAGAAGTTCACCAGTTGTCCCCAGTTCGTCTTTTATTTCCCACAGTGATCCCATTAGCTAGGCATGCTCAATCCCTCCTTGGAATGAGGAAACTCAGGTTCAGAGAGATCAAGGGATTGCCTGCGGTCACACTGTCATTAAAGATCAGATATTTGAATTCAGACCCTACCAATGCTAGACCTTGCTCTTATCTGCTGCTCTTAGAGATATACTGTCAGTTATGTGAAGCATGGTTAGTAACACTTAGATTTATGCCAAGTAGATTAAGAAATTGACTCATCTTGAATGTGAAATGTGTGAAAATGATTCTCAAAATGTATACTATGGTGTACAGCTCTATTTTAAGTCACAGTCAAGATTGATGCTCTGTTTCTCAGAGGTAGCTATGCAGGAACTATGCTATATGCCATATGAAGGATCTCATCCGGGATGTCTTAGGGCAGTACTTCTCAAATTTGAGTGTACAGATACCTCAAAGGCTTGTTAAAAACCCAGAATATGCAGCCCTACCCTGTCTCTGAGTTGCTGACTCAGTAGGTCTGGGGTGTTGTCTGAGAATCTGCATTTCTAACGAGGTCCCAAGTGATGCTGATGCTGCGGATTTAGGACCACACTTTTAGAACCACCATCTTAGAGGGTTGAGATGATTGGTGAATTTAGGACAAAAGGATGGTTTAAAACTACTCTATAATTGCCTGACCTGCTTCACAGACCTAGTTATAAACCTCGCTAGGAAGTGACAAATCATCAGCTCTGACATGGAGATACTTAGGTGACAATCAAAACATAGAAATCTTTACTTTAGCTTTAACATTTCCAAAGCAGGGCTGTTGCTTTCAATTTAGAAACTTTTACACAGTCTCTTCCCCTTCTCCAAAACAGTGGGGCTTGGCTTAAAATTCAGATATTTATTTCCCTTCCCTGTGACGCAACCCCAGCATTTGGCTTTAGAACTAGGTATTTTACCAAGTTCTGGGTTGCGTTAAGGAAGGCATCTGCATCCATTACTCCCTACCCTGGAGCAAGGATTTTCTCTCTCAGTGAGGTTATATTCATAATCCAGTAACTCTGGGTCATCTTCTTACCACCATGAGCTGGTCTCATTGCTGAGGCTAAGGGGCAAGGTCGTGGAGTAACTTAAACAAAACCCAAAGTAACGTCATGGAATTCCTGATCTTTGAGGGCTACTCAGGGTCAGAATGACCCAAGAATGAAGGCTCACTTTTAGGCATGTTGTATCCTAAAATTGGGATAGGATAAAGCAGAGATTCTAGTTTTATTTTTAATTTTTGATTCTCCATGACAATGAGAGGGACAGGTATGGAAGGACAAATGATC
Organism: Canis lupus baileyi; assembly: GCF_048164855.1. Taxonomy (NCBI): domain Eukaryota; kingdom Metazoa; phylum Chordata; class Mammalia; order Carnivora; family Canidae; genus Canis; species Canis lupus. The sequence goes on along the minus strand of NC_132851.1, from coordinate 12,009,629 downwards.
CATAGAGCATTTCTTTTTTGTCTATGGAATATATTACATACAAGTGGATTTACTCTTTTGGCTTTTTCCTTTGGGAGACTTGTGCCTCTGGAAATACAAATAGTTGTTTATCAGAATGGAAACTCTGGCTAGATGAGTAACTGGAATAAACCCAATTCATTTTCTCATTATCAGGAAAATGAAGAAATAAATGATGGTATAAATCATACAATGGAATATTATATAGTAGTCAAATGAATGCCCTACAGATGCATGGAGAATCTTAGCAATATGATTTTGAATGCAAATTGTCCTGAAAGATTATAGATATATAGTAGGCTGTTTATTAAAAAGTGAAAGACAAAACAGAAAACAAAAAAGAATCTACTTTTTAGGAATACTTATAGGTATGATCATTCTTTATAAAAAGGAAAGCAAGGAAATGGTGAACAGGAGATAGAATGAGGAGGTAGATATAATTTAGTGTCGATGTTCTAGGTTTTGTGATAGGTGGTGGTTTCTTCATTTACTATAATAAATGTAAGGAAATAAAAACACAAGTACAATAAATAATAAATAAATATGAATACTGGCTCATATGAATTGGTCAATAAAGAACTAAAATAAAGGTAATCTTACATGGGCCAATGATGAAAGTGTGTCAAGAACCAAGGAATTTGATTAATGAAAGTCTGTGCATCTGTGACTCATAGATTTTCTACAACGAAAATAATGAAAAGTCACTCTCGGGACCCATGCTTGGTTCCCACACAGCACTGTGACTTGAAGTCTTTGCCACTTTGTCCCATCCCTCATTTCTGTTGGTCCAGTTGGTTCTTTCTGCATGAATATCACTAAGGGAGGGTAACAGTAGGCCATTGAAGATTGCCAGCAGACTCACTTCAGATGAAACCATAGCTGTGGTATCACTGGGGTAGGAAAACCATGTTGTTCCTTTTCTCTGATCTTTACCTTTCTGAGGAAGGTAACATGTTGACATGTTTTCTCAGAGAAGCAAAGCTAGAAATTTTAGAAAATAAAGACTGTGTCCAGTATGAGAAACTTATTGCCAGACACAAACGTTGGGGCCTGTGGCTTAGAAGGATGCTCATTTAGGGGTGTCTGGGGGACACAGTCAGTTAAGTGTTCAGCTCTTAGTTTTGGCTCATGATCTCAGGATCATGAGATTGAGTATTGAGTGCTTGAGGTTCCCTCTCTCCCTCTGCCCCTCCCCACTGCTCACGCTCTCTCTCCTTCAAATAAATAAATAAATGAACCTTAAAAAAAAAACAATAAGAAAGACGTTCAACTAACTGGCCTCTGGACTGCCTTTATGGTCTCATTCCCTGATGTTGCTTCTCCCTCCGGTGCTGTTCCCTTCACCCTGGACAACTATCCCCACCACTCCCCGTGCAATGGGCTTGAATAGTCATGCCCACTAGTTTTGAAAGTTAGTTAGTTCAATGAGCCTCTTCCACAGAATCTTAATCCTTCCAGAAGAAAGTAGTATTTCCCTTTGTTGACCTCTTTTAGAAACCAAGTTGTGTCCTCCTAAGGCATTTGCCCCTTTCTGACGGCAGGATCAGTGTCTCAACTGGACATCTGCTAGGTGTGCAAAGAGCTGTGGCGCATTCAAATATGAACTAATGAAATCTCGCCCTTGTGCAGATGTTGTCTTCCGCCGTGCATGCGACCCACAGCCTCTATGGGAATGTTCGGTAGTTAGCTCTCTCTGTGGTTTAGTGTGCTTTAGGCTTTCATGTGAAATTGGAGAGAGCGGTTGATGCAGCCCAGAGCCAAGGATTTACTCAGATTTACTCGTTGATTTATGATCTAAAGTGGGGAGGAAGAATCCTTACCACCCTCTGTCAGAACCGTCTTCTATTTTCATGCTAGCTTTGTTACTCACACCCAAGAGGACAGCCTGCCCTCACTCCTCCTTCCTGCTCCAAGTCCTTTTCCCTGATTTTGGCCAGATGTGTTTGGGACCCAGATGTGGTTCAGACAGGGTGATCATAAGAAGAAAATAAAGGCAGTATTTTAAAGTGTTTACTGAGTGCCAGGCACTACCTTTTGATATATTAGCGTATATAATCTTTGCAACAACTCTATGATATAGGTACTGTTATCTTTTCCCTTTTATAGAAGAAAGCGAGGCACAGAATGGTTATGTGCCTTTGCCAAGGTCACACACCTGGTAATTGATGCTACTAAATCCTATCACCTCATAAAAAGCAAAGAGAAACAACTTCACATTGAAAGTGCAAGAGAGATTGAAGAGATTGAAAATGCAAGAGAGAAACGGAGAGGGGATACATCATTCATGAGCCGAGAGGAAAGCACATCAAGATATTAGAAGTGGAGCATGGCTGAGTGCTGACAAGGTCCAGTGATGTAACTCTCTGGCAGACTGTTCCAGTACAGGAAGGGGAGGGTCAGTGTTGCTGAGAAAGTGAAGGGAGCCGGCCGAGTGCGACAGGCGGCGTCAGTGTAGATGTGGATTGTGGCACACTGCCCCCCAACCCCAGCACCACAGCTCAGGTGGGAGGGGCCTGTGAGGGGAGAATCCACACTGCGTGGTGTGCCCTGGAGGTTGGCCCACAGGGTGGGGAGGATGAGGGGAGGCAGCCAGGTCTCTTAGGTCTTAGAGTCAAATAGGAAAATGGTGCTTCCGACAGAACAGAGGTTAAAAAACAAAATAAAACAAGGGGAGCCTCAGTAGCTCAGTCAGTTAAGCATTTGACTCTTGATTTCCTCTCAGGTCATGATCTCAGGGTCGTGAGATTGGACATTCCATTGGGCTCTGCGCTCAGCATGGAGTCTGCTTGAGATTCTGTGTCCCTCCCACCCTTGGAGCTCTCCCTCTCTCTCTCTCTCTCTCTGTCTCATAAATAAAAAAAAAATAGATAGATACATAGATAGATACAAAGATAGTTAGATACATAGATAGAATCTTCTTAAAAAGTGAAACAAAATAAAAAACCATACTGTTTTAGAGTGGTGGTACGGGTCTGTGTAGCAAGCAGTAGATCAGGTCATCTCTTCCTAACAAGTGAGTGTTTTGTTCCATTCACAGTCTCAAACTGCCTGCAGACAACACCACTTCACTGGGAGGGGAAGATGAGGTGGCTTCAAAAAAGACTCATCCTTTCCTTTTCCCTTATACTCTGTACTTAAAGTCACACACCTCAGTCCTAGCCCTGCTCTGACTTTTTAGTGTTGGTGGCTTCTCGGTCTCCATTTCTCTCTTCCTACCATGTCATCACCGCCTTCCTCCCCTGTTAACTGCCCCCACAAGGACACCCCTGCTCTAATCCCACCCCACCACCTCGAGGATGGCTTTTCCCTGAGGTAGATTTTCCTGCCAGACACGGAGGCAGGCACTTCATTTTGGTAAACGCTGAATAAACACTTCTCCTTAAATAGAAGCGGCAGGTTCTCCAGCTAGCTTGTTTAAAGGGGCAGAAGAAAGTTCAGTTCAGTGAACTTGACAAGAAATTAAAGATAAGGAACATATGAGAGTCTGGAAAATTCTTCAGGGAGGATTTGTTTTTCTTATATCCAGGCTCCCAAAATAGTCAAGTAATCAATTAGGATGAAGTTCATGGCCACAATGGATGTAACCCACCCCAGAACTGCTCAGTGGAAGGCAGTGGGACACAGTTGCCCACTTGCCAGAGGGTTCACCCCCAATGCTGATTCAGCATGGGGATGGCGTGTGCCTGTGTGGTTTGGCGCCATTCAGCATACCAGCCACCAACACATCGACCACACCAAAGGCAGCAAGGTAGGGCTGATGGGATAATCCAAACGGGGAGCGTGCTACATTGTGAGGTGATTCTCTCTGCCAAGTGGTATTTGACACCTCCAGCTCCAAACTGGTCAGCCCCTCCTCTTGAAAACAGGATTATGAGGACTTGAAACCGTGGACCAACTGCTAAGTATCCCACTGGCTTTGCAAACCAAGTGTGCCTGAGTTTGGCTGGACCTGGGCCGGTTCTCAGACAACGTGTGCCTTGTCTATGTCCCTGTCTCCCCAGGGACAGGGGAGAAGATGGATTGAAGATGGATTTAGCCCAGGAAGGTGCTTCTGCAGAGCTCTGAGGGGACAAGCCACTCTGGAAGTTAGATTCTTCTATTTTGCGCACTTTGTCCTTGACAAATGTGGTAGCTGGTCCATGTCAACTTCTGCTCACTGACCTTCAGCTTACCATTGAAGAAAGTCCTTGCAATCTGATCAGACCTGGAGGAAGATTCCATCTGCTCTTTATCTTTAAGGTCGCCTCCTCAGTGTGGTCTGGGACCACTGGCTACATAGTCATCTGTGGTAATTAATGAAAATGCAGATTCCTGGATTCCCCCCAGACCTTCTGAACTGGAACTTTTGTGTTACCCAGAAATCTGCACTATGACTTAACTTTCCTGATGATCTCTTCCCACAGTAAGGTTTAGGAATCAATGCATTTTTAATAATAATTATAAAATGAATATTTATGAAACTGTCAAGCACTTCCCATGCATTTCACTTACATTTATTTCAACTTAACAATCCTCCAAGATAAGTACTGCTATCCACCTAGAGTGGGGCCTGATACATAAGACTTGGCAGATGTTAATTAATTTTCATTAAACAAATTAATCTTTAAAAATATATACATGCACACATATATAATGTACATACTTACATACATAAATAAGAAAAGTAAGTTTTAGTGAGGTTAAAATGACTTAGGCAAGAACGCGCAGCTGCTGAGAGAGAGGGCCAGAATTTATACTGCCTTCTTTATGTATAGCTTGTTGGTGTGTGATTTTGCAGGCTGGCACCTCCTTCTGGTGATACTGGGTAGTTTGTGGCAGTGATTATAAAGGATCCCAGAGGCACCTGGTTGGCCTTGGGTTGAATTGCTGGATCTCTTGTCTAGGGTTCTCTTCTTGGCCATCTCTGGTAAATTAAGAGGGCCACATATTTAGTACTGATCAAGCAGGCCCAGGGAAGTTGGGTGGTCATCCACAGAACCAAACAGCACCCATTGTCTTTCCTGTACTCTGCTCAGGTTGGCCAATGCATAGTCTTAATTTTCCCCAGAGTGAAGCAAAGGGAGACTAGATGTCTCATGGGTTCCTGTCGGAAATGTTCACTTCCCCCTGCTTTCTTGAAGTTTCTTTATACCCACTTTATCATTTATCTGCTTTTTTGGTCAGCAGGTGTATTCTCTGTATTTCTGCCAAGACAGGTCGTGGAGCCAGCCCAAGATCAGGGAGTGAACAGGTGGAGCTGTCTTTGACGCTTTCAGTCCTCTTGGGCCTCCTTTCTCGTGCTCCTTCCCTCCCTTTCTCAGACCTTCAAAGCTACCTGGCTCAGAGGACTGGCCTTTGGTGAGAAGAGATCAGTAAACCTATGTGCATTTTCCCTGGGGCTTTCTTAAGGTGGGGTTCTAACTCAGGAGCAACTCTAGAGATTTTTGGAGGAGGCCAAGGAGACTTTGTTTTAGGACAACAGATTTTTTAGATGTGCTCTGTTTTACATGCACACACAAACTAAAAAATAGAAACATACTCTCCACTGACAAATGGCTGAAGGAAAACCAGCTTTTGTAAAGAATGTTTGTAAAAATGTTTGACTTAACTAGGTAAGGCATTTTGTCTCACAGAGCTTTTTAAGGGAAAGATGTTTAAAAGCTCTCTTCTAGCCTTCAAGCCACTGTACCCATAGTTCTAACTAGAAATTATAAGAAATTATAATAGCTAACATAGATTGAGTGCTTCCTATGTGCCAGGCACTATTCTAACTTCTTTGCATGCTTCGCTTAATTCCTACAATCTCTTAACAATACTTATTATTAATATCTTTATCTCCATTTCACAGAATAGGAAACTAAGGCAGAGAAAGGGTAAATAATTTGCCAAGCCTTTACAGAGCTTGGTAGAAGAGGCATGATTCAAACCCAAGTGACTGGACTCCAAAGCCCTCTTAATACTTACATTAAATGGTGGGATTGCTTTTATTATGAAATGCTTTTTCTTTAAAAAAAATTTAGATTTTTTACAAAGGAAAAATCAATTGTCCATAATTATTAGTGTATCCTATTTTTTTAATAAGAGTAATATGCACATGGTTAGAAAAGCCAAATGGCTCAGAAAGATATAAAATGAAGATGAGAGTCCCTTTAGATCCCTACTGTCCCATTCCCAAGGGAAACCAATATTAACAGACCTTTTTTAATCTCTCAACAAAAACATTCTATGTATGTAGCTAATTATACATTTGTGAAGAAGGAGACATGCCTCACCCCCTATTCTGCATCTAGTTTTTCTAATCTAGCAACAGGGCTTTGAGATGTTTTCACTCCAGCATGCCCAGGTTCATGCCATCTTTATCATGATACAGAGTATTCTCCTAGGTTGCTGTACCCCCTGACTTCACTGGTCCTTGTTGATGAGCATTTTGGTTGTTTGTTTGATGTTTTTGTGCAGGAACAATTCCTAGCAGTACAGCTTTCTTTCTTACACATGTTATACCAACTTAGACTCTTGCTGACTCTTAGCGTTTTTTTCCAAACCTTCAACAGAACTAGTATTATCAAACCTTGATTTTTAAAATTTTTTACTAACCTTGTAACTAAAAAAAAGAAAAAATCCTTGTTTACATTTACATTTTTTTAATATGTGTGAGGTGGAATGGCTGTTCATGTGTATTGATCATTTATTTTTCTTTATCTGCCATCTGCCTGTTCATGTCCTTTGCCCATTTTTCTGTTCTTTTTTTTTTTTTCTGATTTTTGTATGAGCTTTTGGTAAAGTAAGGAGATTGGCCCTTTGTCTGTCATATATTGTAAACATTTTCCTTCAATTCATTATTTGTCTTTGCTATTTTCCCATAAGCAGTATTGCTGTTGTATAGTCAGATTCTTCAATACAAAATTATTCTCCAAATACTTTAAATTTGAACTTCCTTCTGTTTTTGTTTATATATATGCTTTTAAATTTATGATGGCTCCATTCATTGAACATCAATCATAATGAAGATAAACCCTTTCTGTAATTATGACATTAATGAAAACAATACTTAGAGTTTTTCAGGAAGACTTCTGAAATGCAAGAAAACCTGTGTATATATCTTCAATATATTGATCTTTGGATCAGATACTCCTTTTCTAAAATAAATAACCTATAGGAGTTTTAGAGAATAGTTTTCAGAAACTAAAACAAAAATCCTGTTTAGTTTGTGAAGCATTTCTTGGATTCATTGGTTGGGTGCCCCAAAGCTTCACAGCTACGAGTCCATTCTACTGAATCTACCTTAGAGAAGCTTTTTTTTTTTTTCTTCTTTAATAGTGTCTTCTGTAATTGTATGTGTCCACTGCCTCAGCTGCTTCTTAATAGCTCTGCTTGGCTTCAGTGGAAATGGCTCCTCTCCCCCTAGAGACCTTTAAATAAAAGATCTGTGTATCTGTGTGTGTGTTGGGGGAGGGGAAGAGGATGAAGGGATGGGGAACTATTTTTTTGTTTTTATTTTTTTCCTTTTTTAATTTGCTGCCTCTATTTGAGGTGGGGATGTAGGTGGCCAACCTGAATTAATTTGATAGCTCTGTAATGACAAAGGATAAAGGAAAGTTTGGGGTTGCTTCAATCAGTGGTTTAGAATGGCTTAACACAGCTTAGTAGACTCGGTTTTCAGAGGCTTGTGATGTTCTGATGTCTGAGGACTCCATAGTCTCCTGAAAACAAAAATAATAATGTCCTAAGAGACCAGATTGCGGGCAGTGCTTCAAAAAAATAAGTTTAGTTATCAGTTTTTGCGCATACTCTTAATGTTTCCATTTTTCTTTCCTTCTCTAATTTCTGGCCTGACCATCACATGCACAGATTGCTCATTACCCTAACATTATGAATAAGAGTAATGCCTCTCCAGAGAATCCAGCAGAACTACCAAACAGAAACCACCAGAGTTTCTGGTGACCAGTGAGAAGGGCTTCTTATTGGTGGAGTTCACCCTTTGCTGCAGGACGTGTAGTCACCAAGACAGTGGAATCGAGAGGTAGTTTACAGATCATCAAGTTCATTCACCTCTTTCTGTCCTGGAATCCTGCTCCACCAACGCCATTTAAAACTCCCTTCAGAAATATCAGATTGGGAGACAGAACATGAGAGACTCCTAACTCTGAGAAACGAACAAGGGGTAGTGGAAGGGGAGGTGTGGGAGAATGGGGTGACGGGCACTGAAGGGGGCACTTGACGGGCTGAGTACTGGGTGTTATACTATATGTTGGCAAATCGAACTCCAATAAAAAATATACAAAAAAATTAAAAATAAAAATAAAACTCCCTTCTGCTGTTCAAACACAAGTCATCAACAGCCAACTCTTGTGTCCTGGGCTTTGTCAGAGTCTTCTCTGTGACCTCAGAGATTTACATTCCAGTATCTATATAGTCTTGACCACAAAAACTGCTTTAGGCTAATGACACTCAAAAATACATATAACACAATATATATTAAATTTCTTGAAATTGAGCATATCCTTTGACTTAAAAATTCTTTCAGGCATTTATTCTAAAGAATAGCAGACAAGGAGGGTACCTGGGTGACTCACATGGTTCACAGTCTGACTTCAGCTCAGGTCATGATCTCAGGCTCCTAGCTCAGTCTTTTTGGCCCTCTCCCTCTGCCACTACCCCCTCCCCTACTAGCTTGCTCTTTCTCAAATGAATAAAATTTTCAAAAAAAATTTAAAACCTTAAAAAAAAAAAGAATAGTAGACAGATATGTCAATTTGCATGCCCCAGGGATATCCATTGAACATTAAGCCTGTATTTAAAGGCCTGGACCCGGGGGTCAGACAGACTAGGTTCAAGTCTTACCTCCACTTCTTTTTTTTTCTTTTCTTTTTTTTGCCTCTACCTCTTGTTCATGTCACTCAACTTCTCTATCTCATCTGTAACAGGGACTGATAAGTGTCCCTACCTCAAAGGGTCTATACTATCATGAGCAATAAATGAGTGATTATATAAATATGCTTAGGATGATTTTTGGCAGAGTGTTACTATGTAATGATAGAAAAATTAGACATAGCGTATATATTATTTTATTTAATAAAACAAAATGTAGGTGCCCCTGTGTGGCTCAGTTGGTTAAATGTCTCCCTTCAGCTCAGGTTATAGGATGGAGCCCCACATTAGGCTCCCTGCTCAGCGGTGACTGTGCTTCTTCCTCTCCCTCTGCTTCCCCTGCTTGCATGATTGCATTCTCTCTCTCTCTCTCTTAAATAAATAAAATCTTTAAAAATAAATAAATAAATAAAACTGAATGTAGGGGCCCCTGGATGGCTCAGTTGGTTAAGTGTCTGACTCTTGGTTTTCACTCACGTTATGATCTCAGGGTTGTCAGATCGAGCCCTGCTTCATGTTCCACACTCAGCACAGAGTCTTCTTGAGTTTTCCCTCTCTGTCTCCCTCTGCCCCTTTCCCTGCTGTTTCTCTCTCTCAAATAAATTAATTAATTAAAAAATATATATATATATCTAAAATAAATTGGAGTATATTTTGAAGATATTCACATATTAAAAGCAATTAGGTTACATAGTAATGTATTAACTAAGAATGCTGAGTGATTATATATCAAAAGGTTAACTATGATTACTTTTTGGTGATGGGACAATAGACTACACTTTGTCCTATGGATCATTGCTATTTTCTAAATTTTCTACAAAGGAAATGTATAAAAAAGTTGTCTTTTTAACCCTTGCAGAAGAAGAAGAATTGCTAACATTTATTGTGACTTTACAGGGAATCAGGCGCTTTATATATGTGTGTGCGCGTGTATTTGTATATATACACACGCACACGTTCTTTGCTTACAATAACCTTAAGAGGCAGAATCCATGATTATCATCTCCATGTAGCAGATTTAGAAACTGAAGCACAGAAAGGTGAAATAACTTGCCTCAAGTCCCCCATCTAGTGAGTGGTACTGGTGGGATTTGAACTGGGGGTCTCTGACTCAGGGCCTGTGTTAGGTATTCTCTTTGTATGGTCTGAATAATACAGATGAGCATTGACCTACAGCCCTCGCAACAGTAACCTAGTTACACATGCTGTTTAAAGGAAACGAATAGAGAGAGCCTCTGATCCTTGAGTCTTTTCGATAAATGGGGAGCTTTCAGGTCTCCAGTCATTCTCTTAGTTACCTTGTTAGTAAATGGGAAGAATATGTATATCAGGTGATGTAGTAAAATTAACCTCTCTGTGTATCCCATAAAAAGGGTGTATTGACTTTACATTGCATTAACCAAACTAGAAATATTTTTTAAAACATAGCAAAGTGAAATGGCATAAGTAGCATAGACATTTTTATCTATGCTGTCGCTCAGTAGTGAGGGCAACCGCCAGGTCTCCTGAATGAGTCTTCTAACCTCCTTCAGAGTGTAGAAGGTGAGTTAGAGGAGTATAGGAAGAAACTTGGGCCCTGCCAATACACAAGGGTCAGTATATTGAGTTCCAATAGCAATAAAGTGTAGAACAAACTTGTGCCTTCAGTTCAGAGTAATTAGCACAGACCAAAGGCATCCTGAGGAGAAAATGGATTTTCAGCAGTTGTCTGGTCTGTTTCTATTTTAGAATTTCTGTTTTTATTGAGGCAGTTAAGTTATAATTGATGGGGTTTTGTGTTTCTTTTCAGGAATGAAAATTGGGTGTTTCAGAATCATAATCTTATGTTAGAAAATAATATCTCAAACCTGGTGGCTGCAACCACAGCATCTATTTTTTGAAAATTGTCTGCTTTTATCACTTAATAAGCATCCTGATAATTTACTAGCTGACGAGGCTGGCGGAATTAGGCTGTCAGGACTAGCATATTGCCGGATAGTACTACCAATCGTGAGTCCTTGAGATAGTAAAATACTTCGGTTTAGCCAGAGCATTACTCAGAGGCAACTAATTACAGTTGGGGAGCTCATAACAACATTAGACAGTCTCTGAAATCCGGAAGGAATCGCCAGTCCCAGGCCTGATAAATTGCCACCCTCCTTCTCCCAGAATTCTTTCTTATTTTTTTTTTTTTAAGATTTTATTTATTCATGAGAGACACAGAGAGTCTTCCAGAATTCTGCTGGGAATTAGGATTCACTGCTGTCATCTATGTTAAGGGGTCATTTTTGGTGTCTTTCCCAGAAGAGGCTGAACTTCCTGAGAGGACCTGGGAGCCGGGGAAGGGATTTTTCTTTTTCTGCCTCCCTGTTGTCTTCCCTTCTAGCAAAACAGCTACAACCCGTCAGTGAGAGGATCTGTTCAGCGGTGGGCCAGTCTGGCTACATCATCTTGGCAGTTAGGGAGATGGTAGTATATAGCTTACCCAGGAACCTCCCCCGTGCCCCTCTTCTTCCCATGGCCTTCCAGAGGACGCAGCATGGTATGGAGAAGTGGCGTGGGGACTTGGTCCTGGCCAGGATTTATCCCCCACAGGCCTCGGACAAATCAGTTTTGATTTCTTCAGTAGTAGAATAGGGAGATTAATGTCTGCCTTACAGAGTTGTCAAGATTAACAAAGAATAGAAAACGTGTCCTAGAGGGCCTAGTGCCTACAAGGCCCTCAATAAATAGTTACTAATGTGATGATCATTATTGTTCACTACTTGTTAGAAACTCAAAGGATTTAGATTATTCATATTTTCTTCAACCCAGAAATGTGAGCTGGCTCTGAGTTCTAGACCAGAAGACTCACAAACCATGTGGTAGGAATTGACAGATAAGGTCAAATACAATTATATACCTAGATTTATTTTCCAAAAGCATATGGAATTTTATCTTTTTTTAAATCCTCTCTTCCTTCTTCCCACTTGTTCTCTTTTGCCTCTTCCACTCTCCTTCAATTCCACAGGCACCCCGTGGAATTTTTCTATCATTACCATTTCAGAACTATGTAACTTTTTGTTAGAAATGAATTTATATTGGGGCATCTGGGTGGTTCAGTGGTGGAGCATCTTCCTTTGGTTGTGATCCCAGGGTCCTGGGAATGAGTCCCACGTCAGGCTCTCTGCATGGAGCCTGCTTCTCCCTCTGCCTGTGTCTCTGCCTCTCTCTCTCTCTCTCTCTCTGTCTCTCTCATGAATAAATAAAATCTTAAAAAAAAAAAAAAAGAAATGGGGACACCTGGGTGGCTCAGTGGTTGAACATCTGCCTTTGGCTCAGATCGTGATCCAGGGGTCTTGGGATTGAGTCCCTCATTGGGCTCCCCACGGGGAGCCTGCTTCTCCCTCTGTGTCTCTGCCTCTCTGTGTGTGTCTCTCATGAATAAATAAAATCTTTTTAAAAATGAATTTATATTATTTGGCCACAGAGCATGTTTCTAATTACATACAGATCTGTAGTCTGATGTGATTTTTGTAAACTAATGAACAATCTCCCTGCACAAACCACCCCACCATCACCCCCCCACCCCGCCCCCAACTAAAATGTTCACCTCACAGCATAATTCACAGTTTCTATCACTGTTGCTGTGAACTTTCTTCATCCTGTTTGGAAATGTTCAGTTCCTGCTTTTAGTCACCGTTGTGTTCTCAATAGAAAAACAGCAGCTGGGGGCCCTGAGTGGCCCAGTCGGTTAAGTGTCTGCCTTCAGTTCAGGTCATGATCCCAGGGTCCTGGGATCGAGCTCCGCTCCCTGCTCAGCAGGGAGTCTGCTACTCCCTCTCCCTCTGCCGCTCGCCCTGCTTGTACTCTCCTTTTCACACTCTCTCCCACATGAATAAAATATTTAAAAAGAAAAAAAAAAGAGGAAAAAAAGAAAAACAGCAGCTGCAGTCAGAGTCACTGATCAGATAGCGCGGTTCAGGCCGTTATCTGGAGCCCAGGCTTTCTTCCCAGCTGCTGCTAACTGGTTGATTATCTCCAGACGCTAACGTGACGGATTCGAGCGAGTATGGCTAGCCGACTGCAAAAAGCCCAAAGATAAACTCCCCTGGAAAAACTACTCTGGGCCGACAAGTATGCTTTCCATTGCGCCTAACGTTGGGGCCAGCGCGTCCCTGTTGTCCAGGGAGTGCCCCGGGGCGCAGGAAGAGGCCCCCACCTCGGGTCACCGCCGATTGTCTGCTGGAAGGTCGGCCTGTAGGAAACCAGCGCACTGTGCAGCTCAGCGGGGTTTATGAAACGATGTCCCCGTTCTTGTTCTCGCACCTTCTCTTGTTTGCTTTGAGGAAAAGGCCGGAGCCGGGCAGCTCTGGAATCCTGCCACTTGCCGAGCCAGTGTGCCCTCCGGGGAGCCCCAAGGAGAGGCGGGGAGGGGCCGCGTTCGCAGGTTCCTCTCCTTCACGCCTCTCTCCCGCCGTTGTCTTGCAGGTAGCGAAGCTGATTTTAGCTCCTCGAGCAGCACCGGCAGCATTTCGGCTCCTGAGGTCCACATGTCTGCGGCGGGAAGCAAGCGGTCCTCTCTCTCACGCAAGTAGGCACTGTTTCCTGCTCTCTGATTGTGAAGACACTACACAGGTGACTTACCTGTACTTTAGGCTTCCGTGGAGCCACTTGCATGGCTGTCAGTTCATATTTAGTTATTACTCAGTGAACAGTTTTTGTTTTTTATAATGATTTGAAATTAGAACCTTTCACTGTCTTACCAGCTGTGGTCACAGGGCTGGAGCGCGCGTGTCTCCGAGGCCATCCCTCAGCCAGCCCTTGGCTGTGTGTCCACTCACCCTTCTCTCCTCCCCTTCCCTCACTCACCTGTGAACTCACCTGGTGTTAACGTAGTAGTTTCCACTTCCTACCTGCCTCCCCTCCATGAATCTGTCATCTCTTAGCTGGAAGCCTCTGACTTCACCATTTCTTTCCTCTAGCTGAGCTTACCTATTACCCTCATGAAAGAGACATCGTGAGCTCAGACTACTCCCAGCACTCACTTGGGGAAGGGGTGAGAAAAGAATAAAGTTCACAGATGTGACTGGCCACCACCAAGAGGCATTAGAGCAGACTAGCTACTTATATGGACTCTGGAGCCAGGTTGCCTTGGTGGGAATGTCGGCTCTGTCACTTGCAGGCTGTGCGACCCTGAGCAAGTTGCTTAACTTCTCTGTGCCTCAGTTTCCTCATCTGTAAAATAGGGCTGTAATCATACCTACTTTGTAGGGTTCACTGTTAGGATTAGTTAGTAGACATGAAGTGTGGGTCAGTGCGTAGAGCCTAGCAGGCATCAACAAATGTTCACCATAGATACTATTTGGGTTGGGGAAAGTGTGGGAAACTCATGAGCCACCATTCACATGTGGTGGGAAAGATTCTAAGCCCCAGGATTCTCTCCTACTATGCATGATTTTATTTGTTCAAGTATTTATTGAGCATCTACTATGAGGCGGGTTCTGGTGATAGGGCAGTAAACAAAACTTTATGGAAATTATATTCATTCTAGTAAGATAAAAAAAGGACAATAAATACATAATAATATAATTATTTTTAAAAACATACAGGTAAAGAATATTGAGAGTAATGAGATGGATGGTATGTTTTGGATAGGCTGGTTCCAGACCTCTGAGCCAGGGAGGGACCCGAGCAATTCAGTGGAATGAGGAACAAGACATCTGGGGATGATTTGTCTTTAGACTTTGAGCAAATCACTTGACTTTTCTGGGCCACAGTGTCCACGTTTGTAAAAGGAGGTTTGGACCACATAATTCTTGAGGTCCCTTCATGGAGAAAAACAGGTTAGTTTCTAAAAACTTGCATTCCCAGGATTCAGGAAGCTGGTATCTCACATTTCTCTTCAGTGAGCAGAACATTTAGCTGATGTTTAAAAAGGGACTTGAGACCCCCTGGTGCACAATTTTATTGTTAAAAACAAAGCTGAAGCCAGACAAACCTGTAACAAAAGAGTGGAGCCCACAATGAAAAAGCCCAATTGTTCTATTCCCAAACACAATCTATTTGGAAATAAAATACCTCTGGGATCACATAATATGAATATAAACATTTTCTGTATAAATCAGATGTGGCTTGCTCTGAGAATAAACCATTTATCTAACCTATTCAAGAAAACTAGCACATACCTGTGGTACAAGGTATCAAAGAACAGAGAGCAAAAGAAAAAAGAAATGGCCTGTCGAAGAAGCTGATTGTATTAAGCACTTCAAAAGAACTTGTGTTTGTGGTTAAATTCCAAGGTAATGTCAACAATACAGAGTGATTTAGAGAAAATTGTCTAGTCTGGAATCTGTGGTTTCTCCAAATGACTAAAAATTGATATAGTAAACCTAAAATAGCTAAATAGAATTATGTGCAAATCAGATACATGCTTAATAGATGGAAAAATGGAAAATTGGAATTGGCAATGTTCTATTAGCCTCACTTTTTTTTTTTTTTTTTAAATCTGACCCAGGCATAGAGCACAGTCAGTAGATTTATGTGATGGGATATCTTGAGCACTTCACATAATTTTTGTGTTCTGTGGGACCATGCACTGAGGACGACTCCTCTAGATGTGCCAGGTATCCGGGCCAAAGTTTATAAAGCTTATCATCCTTTTAAATGGCTTGCTTCTCCTACAATAAATGAATATTCTCTGTGGAGAATCAGCTCCTGGGAAGAAGGCGAGCAGGAACATTTGGTGAAGGGGTGGGAGAAATAAGTGGCAGGTGGTGTTGGTGAGGATATTTTTGATGGGATCTTAAAAACAAAACTAAAGTTTCAATGATCTCTTCTTACAGAAGGCCAACTCTGTTAACATCTCTGAGGAATTCTCTTTTTTTAAAAGCTTTATTTATTTATTTTGAGGGGAGGGCAGAGGAAGGGCTGAGGAAGAGGGAGAGCCTTAAGCAGACTCCAGGCCGAACACAGAGCCCAATGCAGGGCTCCATCCTATAATCCTGGGATCATGACCTGAGCCAAAACCAAGAGCTGGACACTTAACTGAGTGTGCCATCCAGGCACCCCTGAGGAATTCTCTTTCTTAAACTAAAATCCTAATCTGACCAAGGGCAGATAGAAGTGAAAAGGAAAAAAAAAGAAAATGTTTGGAATTTGGAGCCAGAGAAACATGGGCTTGCGTTTAGCCTCCCTTATTAATTATGTACATGAGCCAGGGCCCTGAGCTTTACTGTTCTGGAAAATGGGATAATAGTGGCATCTACCTCATTGAAATAAATGAGCTAATCCATAGTGCCCAGAATTTAGTAAAAGGGTCATAAATGGATATTTTCCTCAGTAGTGATAAAAATAATACTGATGGACATGATGATGAAGAGGATGATTGTGATGATGATCACATTAGTTTGCTCAGGCTGCTGTCATAAGATATATTACAGACTGGGGGTCTCACACAATGGGAATTTACCTTCTCACAATTCTGAATGCCAGAAGTCCAAGATCAAGGTGTCAGCAGGATTGGCGTCTGCAAAAGCCTCTCTCCTTGGCTTAGAGATGGCCCTCTTGTCTCTGCTTCTTCAACAGAATTTTTATCTGTGCCTGCATCCATTTCCTCTTCTTATAAAGACATTAGTCAAGTTGGATTAGGATTTAATTAGATTTAATTACCTTTTTTTAAAGCCACGTTTCCAAATACAGTCACACTCTTAGGTACTAGGGGTTAGGGCTTTTTAACTTTATGAATTTTGGCGGGGGTGGGGGGAATGACACAATGCAGCCCTAACAGTGATCATCGTGATGACAGTGATGG
This sequence comes from Canis lupus baileyi, assembly GCF_048164855.1. Lineage (NCBI taxonomy): Eukaryota > Metazoa > Chordata > Mammalia > Carnivora > Canidae > Canis > Canis lupus. The sequence goes on along the minus strand of NC_132851.1, from coordinate 11,992,993 downwards.
TAGTAATGTTGCCTTGAAGTAAAGGACAACATTGGGGGATAGAAATTAATGTGGGCCCCTTGTGAGGTTCTCTTCCCTTTCTCTCCATTTCCATCTGCTGTATTCAGGTGTGCAGGAAGGGGTAGGGTCAGCAGAATTCTGCCCCTTTGTGGACTTCAGTCTTCTTGCCCACCACACCAAGGCATTTGGGGTAAGCTGAGGAAGGTAGCATAGGGTTTGCTTCTCACGGCTATGGCAAACATGGAACCCTGGCCTCTCCTTGAAAATGTTTTGCAATGACTTTGTACCCATATGTGTTAGCAGTTGAACGGAACTAAACTAATTCATTGATTATTTTTAAGCATGTAGTTTCTTTTTTAAAAGTCAGCTCTTGGTACGGCTGGGTGGCTCAGTGGTTGAGCGTCCGCCTTCAGTTCAGGGCGTGGTCCCATGGTCCCGCGATGATCGAGTCCTGCATCAGGCTCCCCTTGTCCTCTTGAGGAGCCTGCTTCTCCCTCTGCCTGTATCTCATCCTCTCTCTCTGTGTCTCTCATGAATTAAAAAAAAAAAAAAAAAAAAAAAAAAGGCAGCTAGTCAGCTCTTGCAGTCTAACAACTCATTTCCTGAAATATATCAGTATAGCAGATGTGTTCTTAAAAACTCCCATCGAGTTTAATTTGTATCTTAGTGACTGCAGCACAATAAAGGTTGGTGGTGAATTCTTCAGGTCATAACCACATGCATAGCCAGTATATAACATACCTGTTTACAAGCTCCAAAAGATATATTCTATCTGTGTAAAGTAAGAAGGAGATATTTCAGTAGAGTAAAAAAAAAAAAAAAATCTGTTTTTAAATCTTAGTTCAGCTGTGTGTTCTTGGGCCACATTACCCTTAGTTGCTTCGTGTAACTGAATACTTCATGTACTTCATGTAATGTAAATGAGTGGTAATCGTTGTACCAGCTTTATAGCATGAGGGTCAAAATTAAGTAAAACTGTGCTCGTAAAACATTGGAAGAGGCCCGGGATCTCAGAAGGTCATTAGTGAAGGTCGACTTGGAAGAGGACTCCCCTGGTCAAAACGAAGGCTTGCTCTTTCCTTTCTCTCCTGACTTGGAGAGGTTAATCCTGCACGTTTCTCATTGTCACATTCAGAAATGTCAGGCCGGTTGGAGTGGACTCAGAAGTGAAGTGTGGAGAAGCAGATCCAAGCCAGAGCCCATGTATTCTGCTGCTCAGCTCAGCACCACTGGGTTGCTGAAGTTGGTTTGTCACAAAGCCATCTGCCCATCTGTTCCATATAAAGTGTCCCCTTCTCATGAAAAGGAGGCAGAGTCTATCTGGATGATTTCAAAAGGAAAGAACTTTTTAACTTCAGAATCGGATGATGTTTCATTTATATGTGATTTACTGGGTTGACAGCTAGTTGAAGTTACATTTGATTTTAAGTAAGTGTGGTTTCGGAGCCAAGTCTGCCCACACGCACACTCACATTTACATGCGTTTCTCATTGACATGTGTCCGTTGGATACAACTGTAATCAAAATTGCAAAGAGAGGATTGTCAGAAAGCAGTACTTCTGTATGAAAGATATCTTGTTCTTTTTCATTTTCTTGTAATCAAGAAATATTCCCAACACTGAACTGAACTGTTATCCTATCTAAGTAATTTCAACATTCTCAAGATGCTTCCTTACATAGTGGGGTCAAGTTTCTGGAACTAGATTAATAGGGAAGTCCAAACAACTTTATCCTGTAATAATATCCTACAGCTGCATTGCCTTTAACATCTTATCAGATGCACTCACATGCATTCTTAGATTCGATTTTCCCATCAACTCTGAGGAAGGCAAGAAAAGTTATTAGAGATTCCCATGTATTCAGTAGATTCATTGCCTAAGCTCCTAATAAGTGGCAGTGCCAAGGCTCAAACCCAGTTTATTCATTTAGCAGTCATTTTGGGAACACCTAGCATGTGCCAGGAAGTAGTGGGGATATAAAAGAACAGATTGTGTTCCTGCCCTCAGGCCGCCCTAGTCTAGCAGGAAGGACACACAACCGTGCAGTTGTGATGCCATGTGATAAATCCCAGGATGGATGTTTGCACAGAGTACTAGGGACCACTGAGGAGCCACGTGTACACAAGCCTAGGGAAGGAGGAATCCGGAGAAGGCTGCTTGGAGTGTTCCCATCCGTCTGGAAGTTGGAAAAATCCCAAGGCATAGGGTAGGGAGCAGGAGGACATTCTAGGCAGAGAAAATGATAAATACAAAAACATAAAAGTGATGGGGAGCATGGGTCATCAGGAAACTGTAAGTTGTTTGGAATTCTGGAATACGGAGGGAGGAGTGCAGGAGGGTAGGTTGGATGGGGAGGTGGGATCAGACCTCGGGAGGTAGGAGCCCTTGAATGGCTTTGAGGACGCGATGGGAAGAGCCAGAGGCAGCCTCCGGGCTGAGGGGGCTGAGGGGGCGAGAAAGCAGGCGGCGGCCGGGCCGCGGGAGGCCTGTGACATTTCAGCAGTTACATGATGAAGGTTTTGTTAAATCATTGGCAGCGGAGGAAAGAAAATGGGTGGTAAAAGCTACAGGCTTGATACGTCCATGTGGGCTCCGCTCACCTGTCCTCCTCCTCTGTGGGCAGCCCCCCTTCTCCTCATTCTCCAGACGAGCCTCCCTAATGTTCTTGCCCCCCCTGAACCACACCTGAACGCTTTTAAGCGGAAACAGGTGGACTGGAACCAGCCACATCTTCCGGCCGCCTCCAAAGCGAACCTCCACCAAATCGGTATTTCACGCGGTCTGTGCTCCTGTCAGGCGTCGGGATTAATTCAGAAACAGGCTTTAGGGCCAGAAAGTATTTGCGAGGAGGGCGGAGGGCGAGGCCGGTGCTTGGGGCGGGAGGAGAGACCTCGGGGCCAGGCTGGGGCCGGGGCTGGCGGCCGCGGCCGCACCCAGCACCCAGCACGGCCGTTCTCCCCTCTTCTCCCAGCCGGGGCCCCCACGGGCGGAGTAATGGAGCCTCGTCCTACAAGGCCGCCGGCAGCCCGCCCTCCCCGCGGGAGAAGGACTTGCTGTCCATGCTGTGCAGGAGCCAGCTGAGCCCCGTGAACATCCATCCCGGCTACGCGCCGTCTTCCCCAAGCAGCAGCAACTCGGGCTCCTGCAAGGGGAGCGACGGCAGCCCGGTCCTGAGGTGAGTGCCCGGCGGGGGAGAACGGTGAGGCGCTCGCTCTGGAGTTCCGGCCTCGTTCTGTCCTGTCGTCGTCTGGGCCTTCCCTTCCCACGCTCGCCAGTCCCTCAGGGCAGCTGCGGGAAGGCCACCGAGGCTCAGCAGCCCCGGGGGGCTGGCACGGGGCGGGGGGGAGTCGGACCTCAGCCGCGGACTGGGGGCCACGTGGTGCCAGGACCGTGTGAAGCACTGACAAGGGCGTGAGCCTCAGAGAGGGCCCGGCTTCCCGCACGCACGAGGGCACCGAACACTTTGCTCTTCTCGTGGCAACGTCTAAGGTGATTCTGCAGGTCCCCGTTGCTGTAGTGTAGTAAGCAGTCGGGAGGGGATCCAGCCCAGTCTGGAGGGACCAGAGGAGGCCTCCCTGAGGAAGTGACCTTGAAATGAAATCTGAAGGTCGGGCAAGGAATTAAGTAGTCCCTGGGGGCCAGGAGGTTGTAGGAAAAAGGACCTGCATGCCCAAAAGGACCCAACAGGAGGACTAGAAGGTTGGGAGCTGGACACAGGCCATCTTGGACAGAGTGTAGGCTCAGGGGGAGCAGGTGACTAGCGGCCTGGACTGGTTCCAGAGTCAGGGAGGAAGCTGCCAGCCCTCCACCCTCAGTCTTCTTCCTCCTGGGTGGCCCTTCTCGTCAGTCAGCTCTCTTACAGCAGGGATGCCCCACACTTGGCCAGGCCTGAGAGGGGCCGGCATTCCAGCTCAGGAAGTTTTATGGAACACTGGGCACTTTGTTTACAAAACACACTCTGTGACGGTGGAGTAGCCCTTTCCCTTTGGAAGAAGGAAACGTTCCACCGAATTGGCACACTCACACCAGGGATTGATCTCAGAACGATTTGAATCCAACTCCTAGCAATCAAGGTGTTCGGGTAGTGGCACACTGTGTGGAAAGTCAGGACATCTCACTCCCATCCTGCCTTCCCGCCTGCCCCGCTTATTGTCCCCTAATATAATAGTGTGTTACTATGCACCCACAGGCAAGCCTGTGCACAATTGTGCATTATTCTGCATGAGGTCATTCGTAAGCCATAGAAAATCCTCCCTCCCCACTATCTCCACTCTCTCCACAAACAACCTTCCTGAAGTCTCCCAAGTAATGAGCGGCCCTAAGAGTGGCGGGTGTGTCATAGCCCCCCTTCCCAAGTGAAGCGCACAATATTGAGGCTTAAGACCCCAATACACAGCTGTCGCTCCTTCTCAAGCCATTAGCTGTGTCTTAACTTTTCTTTTTACAGAAAAAGTAACAGTTCATTGCTTGGATTGTTTCAGGCGGTCTGGAAGGTACATGTCCTGTGGTGAAAATCATGGTGTCAAGCCCCCAAATCCAGAGCAATATTTGACTCCTCTGCAGCAGAAAGAGGTCACAGTGAGGCACCTCAAGACCAAGCTGAAGGAATCTGAGCGCCGCCTTCATGAAAGGTGAATCTGCATTCCTTTCACCCTGATTAAGGACGGTTTCGTTTTCCATAAAATGAAATACAAACCCACACTATTGAAAAATAGAAAAGAAGAAAAAGTATTTCATTTTCGCCAAATTCCTTAAACCAGTCTTTCAGAAGAGCCATTTCATATTCCTGTGTGATTTGGCTGTTTCAGGAATTCACCTGACAGGGTACCCCCTGCCTTTTCTGGGCGTGTACAGAAGCATTGGGTGTGTGCGTAGCTATTTTTAAATGGCAGGAACACTTGCAGGAACAATCCCATACTTCCAGCAGAAAGGGTCACACACGGGCCCCTATTAAGCCCTGTTTATCTCTCTGAGAGCGTGGATGGCCCTGTGTATTGTGATTCCTGCAAGCTATTTCTGTGCTGAAGGAAGAGGTTCATTATTCTTGGCTAAGTGTTAAGGTGAAAAACAGAAACCAAAAAACAGCCCATGCTTAAAGAGATCTTATCTCAGAGAGAAAGGACCTTTGACATCTTGGGGTGGGCCAGATTTTCTGTTTAATGATTTTTCCCCTGGAACATTTTGGGAATAGACGAACAGAGCTCTGACCAGGGTAGCATGAGTCAGATCTTACTTTCTGAAAGTCTTTGTTTATGATTTAAGGAACCGATGGAAGGGATTGAGCAGTCATGGCAGGGAAGCATACGGCAATGAAACTGGAGTATAGTCAGGTCTAAACTTAGAAAAGCAAAACTAACATTCCTTCGAATATACCAGGAACCTGACCGCCTGGCCTTCATACCTACTGATAATATGAAAACTTGTATTTATATTGATTATGAAGAAATGATATGTCAGGAAGAATTTTTTGACAAAGATCTTAAAATAAGGTCCCATGAAGTATCTAAAAAAAAAAAAAAAATCCCATCTATTTTTTAGATGGATTTCCTTCAGTGTAGATGATGGTTCCAGGGTCATCTTACCCTAAGAGGAGACAGTAATCAACTCTTCAGAAAGTCCTTGCAGGGCACCTGGGTGGCTCAGTGGTTGAGCAGCTGCCTTTGGCTCAGGACATGATCCCGAGGTCCTGGGCTGGAGTCCAGCATTGGGCTCCCTTCAGGGAGCCTGCTTCTCCCTCTGCCTATGTCTCTGCCTCTCTCTGTGTGTCTCTCATGAATAAATAAATAAAATCTTTATTAAAAAAAAAAAAAAGTCCTTGCAACATGTAGCATGTTATAGCTTAAAATTTTTTCAAATGATTATTAGAATATGATCAGAACAATGCTGCAGGGCTAAAACTTAACCAGTGTGCCTTCCTCTTTTGATAGGTAGTAACCTTTAAAAGTGAAATGGACTTTCCTTCCACAATGTGTAGACGTAAGAAAGGGTAGGCTACGGACGCAAAAGCTGGCGAAGAAATTCTAAAGTGTTCTCATAACAAAATTTCAAATATTAAGTACTGAAGGGAGGGAGGATAATGTTATATTTATTGCACCACCTGACAGCACCCAGGAAGAAAAAGACAAACAGCCACCTCATTTTTTATTCTGATTCTAGTTATTATCATTTTTGCTATTTTACAATTGTGGGGGGGCAGTTCCTGGCTAATACTTGTGAGAGAAAAATTGAAAACCCACTTAACCTCTGCATTTGAAGGGGAGTAGCACCGGCTCTCTGAAGTGGGTCAGGACTGGGGGGGGGGGGGGGGGGCTAAGAGCTGCTGGCTCCCTCAGTTCAGCCAGCCTGTCCCCTCCCTGGGTCCCTCACTCAGCCAGCCTGTCCTCTCCCAGCTTCCTCACTCAGCCGGTCCTCTCCCTGGGTCCCTCACTCAGCCTGTCCTCCCCTCAACTCCCTCACTCAGCCAACTTGTCCTCTCCAGGGTCCCTCACTCAGCCAGCCTGTCCTCTCCCCAGCTCCCTCACTCAGCCAGCTTGTCCTCTCCCAGGGTCCCTCACTCAGCCTGTCCTCTCCCCGGGTCCCTCACTCAGCCTGTCCTCTCCCAGCTTCCTCACTCAGCCTGTCCTCTTCCTGGGTCCCTCACTCAGCCAGCTTGTCCTCTCCCCAGCTTCCTCACTCAGCCAGCTTGTCCTCTCCTCAGCTCCCTCACTTAGCCAGCCTGTCCTCTCCCCAGCTCCCTCACTAGGCCTGCCCCCTCCCAGCTCCCTCACTCAGCCTGTCCTCTCCCTGGGTCCCTCACTCAGCCAGCCTGTCCTCTTCCTGGGTCCCTCACTCAGCCAGCCTGTCCTCTTCCTGGGTCCCTCACTCAGCCAGCTTGTCCTCTCCCCAGCTCCCTCACTCAGCCTGTCCTCTCCCCAGCTCCCTCACTAGGCCTGCCCCCTCCCAGCTTCCTCACTCAGCCTGTCCTCTCCCAGCTTCCTCACTCAGCCAGCCTGTCCTCTCCGTGGCTCCCTCACTCAGCCTGTCCTCTTCCTGGGTCCCTCACTCAGCCAGCTTGTCCTCTCCCAGCCCCCTCACTCAGCCAGCTTGTCCTCTCCCGGGGTCCCTCACTCAGCCTGTCCTCTTCCTGGGTCCCTCACTCAGCCTGTCCTCTCCCAGCCCCCTCACTAGGCCTGCCCCCTCCCAGCTCCCTCACTCAGCCAGCTTGTCCTCTCTCCACAGGGAAAGCGAGATCGCTGAGCTCAAGTCCCAGCTGGCCCGCATGAGGGAGGACTGGATCGAGGAAGAGTGCCACCGCGTGGAGGCCCAGCTGGCCCTGAAGGAAGCCAGGAAAGAAATCAAACAGCTCAGACAGGTCATCGAAACCATGCGGAGCAGCTTGGCCGATAAAGACAAAGGCATTCAGAAGTATTTCGTGGACATAAACATCCAAAACAAGAAGTTGGAGTCTCTGCTGCAGAGCATGGAGATGGCGCACAGCGGCTCTCTGAGGGACGAACTGTGTCTGCACTTCCCCTGCGACTCCCCAGAGAAGAGCCTCCGCCCCAGCACCCCGTTGGGCCAGATGGCCGAGGCGCTGGCCCTGGAAGAGCAGGGCCCGGAGGAAGGGGCCGACGGCGAGCTGCTGCTGGCCGAGGCGACGGCCCAGGGCTCCGATCTGTTCGATGGGGTGGCCGCCGCCGCCGCCACACGGGCCGACGCCCTGGAGCTGCTTCGCTCGGCCCCCGGGGCCGAGGTCCTGGCGCTGGTGCCCGGGGCAGGGCGGCAGGAAGAGGGCAGCGCGGTGGCCGAGCAGGCCGTGCAGACCGACGTGGTGCCCTACAGCCCTGCCGTGTCCGAGCTCATCCAGCACGTGCTGCGGCTGCAGGAGCCCTGGCCCTCGAGCCCCGAATCTCCGGACGAGTCGGGGGCGGACTCGCCCGCAAGCTTCCCCGAGTCCATCTCCGCCTTCATGGTGGACCTGACGCCAAGAAATCCCAACTCGGCCATCCTTTTGTCTCCCGTGGAGACCCCGTACGACGACGAGGCCACGGCGGGTCCGGAAGCTCCTGCGCACCGCCTCATGAGGGAGCTGGACTTCGCAGGCCCGGCGGAGGCGGAGGCGGGGGCCGAGGCCGAGGCGAGGCGGGACGGCGGCGCGCTCCTGCTGGCTGCGCGCGGGCCCGCGGGGGGGCAGTACTGGAGCCGCAGTTTCCTGGTGGATCTCCTGGCCGTGGCTGCCCCCGTGGTCCCCACCGTTCTGTGGGCATTCAGTACTCGGAGGGGGGGCACGGATCCCGTCTACAACATCGGAGCCCTGCTCCGGGGCTGCTGCGTGGTCGCCCTGCATTCGCTGCGCCGCACCGCCTTCCACATCAAAACCTGAGGAGGAGGAGGAGGAGGTCGCCCGGTGCGCCGACCTGCCCCCGGGGAACCGTCTCTGGTCTGTCGTCTGGCTCCTCGTATTTGATTTGCACTATATTTAGTCGAAGCCTGTTCACTGTTTAAAACCGGAGGTATCTTCCAAGGCATGGAGACGTGGTTCGAGTTCAGTGTCCCACCAGTGGTAGAGAAAGCATGCGCCTGACCCTGCCGTGTCGTGCGAGGTACCCGTTCTTATCCTAGTGGTTCAGGAAGAGAAAATGCAGAGTTTGCACTTTCAAGACAGCTTCTGTAAGGCTGGCATGTTATCTCCTTGCTTTGCTTTGTGCCGTTTTAAAACGTGTAATTGTTACAGCATTCCAATGGTCTTGTGCACAGCAGGGGACTGTAACCAAAAATAAAACCGTATTTGTGTCATTGATTTGAAGAAGTCTTGAATAGCTCCTTAGTGTCTTACTTGGGGTTGATAAGGTTTGAGTGTTTGCAGTTTTTTACTAAATGTAGCTCCAAAGTTGTAAAATGGCTTGTTTGTTCCTAAACCTGTTAATCAATGAAACCGTATGTAAGTTTACAACGTATTAACTTATTTTTTGCTTATTATATAGTGTTTTATTGGAAATTGTTTGTACCTACACACTTCAGCATGATGAAAATAAAGATTAGTGTTTCCATTTAAATAAATGTTTTATCCTCCTATGAAATAATTATCTGTTTAGTTTTACTTCTGTATATAGTAAAAAAGACTAAATGGATAGATCCTTTCTTCTTTATGAATAGGGGCCTATAAAAATGGAATAAGAAATGAGAAAAAGGGAAAATTAATAAAGGTAAGGATTTCCTGCTGTCTTTAAAAAAGCATTGTTTCTGAATAAAAGTAGCTTTGATTGTTTGCTGTGAAATTACCTATACACTTGTTTGTTCATATATTTATTTGCTAAGGATGTGTTGAGTATTTGCAAAAAAGTTGGGTTGATTTTTTTTTTTTTAAGCATTTTACGGATGCAGAGAGGGAGAACATGCTAATACTGGATGCAGAGAGGGAGAACATGCTAATTCCTCCCCTTGGAATAATAGGGTGAGGGTGGGTGGCTGGGAAGGATGAGATAATATGTGCTTTATATTACCTTGTGAGTATTACTCTATTTTACAGATAACAGAGCTAAACCTCAAGGAGGTTAAACCACTCACAATTTCATGGTTCATCTCAAGAAGCCAGGATTTCAAGTGTCAGCAAAGCGTTTTTTCCACTGTAAAGGGAAAAAGAGGTGAGAATATCCTAAGCTTACACCAGAAACTCTCCTTCCATAGCACTTACCACCTTTAAACATACTGTATTTTTACTTGATTTACTTGTCTTGATCATCGCCCATCTCTCCCACTAAGATACTAAGTTTCTGAGGGGAGATGTCTGAACTTAGAACAATATGTGGCACATAGTAGGGGTTCTAAAAATAGCCTTTGGATGAATTACTCCATCCAACAAATACTTACTGGGTACCAGGCACTTTACCAGATCAGCAATCAATACTGAAGGAGACAGACAAGGTTTCTGTCCTCAGGGAGCTTAGGTTCTGTCTGTAAAAGACACAGAACATGCCTACAAATGAAAATCACTTTAAAAAATGGTATTTCCAAGCAAATAAAATGTTTTGACCAAGAGTGACAGGGATAAAGAAAAGGAGCAAATCTCTGAAGAAATAACATTAGTGCGATGGATTAAAAAGAGCCAGGTATATGAAGATGGGGGTAAATGTTGCAAAAAGAACAAATCCAAAAGCTCTGTGGGAAAAAAGGGCAGGACATGTTATAGGGCAACAAGGAGGCCAGAGGTGCTGGAGCGGAATAAGAGATGGGGGTGGCAGGCTGTTGGAGAAGTGGACAAGTAGCTAGTTCATGTGGGGCAGTATCAATCATGTTAAGGTTGGTCTGAATTCATCCCCCATGCAATAAGAAATATGAATGGACTTAAAACAGGACAATGATATGATCTGAGGTGTTTTTTGTTTTGTTTTGTTTTTACTTTTTTCTTTTCTTCTCTTTTTTAAATTATGGCTGCTGTATGCAGAATGCATTGTAAGCAGGCAGGAGTGGAAGCAGCAAGACCACTGTAATAGTCTAGGTGAGTGATTATGACAACTTGGAGGTTGAAGTGGACAGAGATTAAGTTGAATAGAGATATAAGTTGAAGACAGAACTAAGGTGATTTGTTGAGAGATTGGATGTGGGGAGGGGATATGATAGAGTTTAAGAAAGAGAGGAATTAGGGTTGATTCTCAGTTTTTACTGCCATTTCCCGAAAATGGCAGTTTGAGAGAATAAATTTGAGATGTCTATTAAATGTCTTTGTGGAAATGTGAGTAATTGCATATACGAATGTGAAAAACACAGGCATTGTCAGGGCTAGAGCCGTAAGATTGGGGTTTTTTGGCATTTACATACTATTAAAACCATGGATTAGATGAAACCATCCAAAGAGTGGAAAGAAGGAAAGAAAGCCAAAGACTGAGTCCTAGGGCACCTCACATTCACATAGAAATAGAGGACAGAGGGGTATCCCTGGGTGGCTCAGCTGTCTAGTACCTGCCTTTGGCCCAGGGCATGATTCTGGAGTCCCGGGATCAAGTCCCAGGTCGGGCTTCCTGCACAGAGCCTGCTTCTCCCTCTGCCTGTGTCTACCTCTCTCTCTTTCTCTCTGTCTCTCATGAATAAATAAATATTTTTTTTAGAGCGCTTTTGAAATGTTTTATTTTTTATTTTTTAATAATAAATTTATTTTTTTATTGGTGTTCAATTTGCCAACATACAGAATAACACCCAGTGCTCATCCCATCAAGTGCCCCCCTCAGTGCCCACCACCCAGTCACCCCCACCCCACCCCCGTCCTCCTCCCCTTCCACCATCCCTAGTTCGTTTCCCAGAGTTAGGAGTCTTCCATGTTCTGCCTCCTTTCTGATATCTCCTACCCATTTCTTCTCCCCTCTATTCCCTTTCACTATTATTTATATTCCTCAAATGAATGAGACCATATAATGTTTGTCCTTCTCTGATTAAATAAATAAAATCTTAAAAAAAAAAAAACAAAAAAAAAAACAAATCGAGGACAGAGAACCAACAAAGGAACCTGAGAAGAGGTAGCCCAAAGGTAGAAGAACCAGGAGAAGGTTGGGTTGTGAAAACAGAGGACAGTGATTCCAGAGTGGCGTGGTCAACTCTGGAAACCCAGCCAAGAAGCTGAGTAACACAAGAACAGATACATGCCCATTGACTTTGACAAACAAAGTCTTAGCAACTGTCAAAAGCCTTTTCTGTGAAGTCCAGATGGAAGCCAGATTGAAGTGGGTTGGAGAGTGAATGGAGGAGAATGAGTAGAAATCAGTATGTACTGCTGTTTGTTATTTTTTAGAAATATAAGTTTAACTGTGAAAGGGAGCAGGGAAGTGGGTGATAATGAAAGAGAATATGAGTTACAAGCTGTTTTATTTTTCAATATCGAAAGGAGCTAGAACGTGTTTGTATGCTTTTGTAGTTGAGCGGTGGAAAAGAAATTGTTAACCCAGGAGTGGAAGGATTAACTGAAGAAAAGAAGCCCCCGAGGAGATGAGAAGGGATAGGATGCCTGGCATGAGGATGTGGAGAGGGGTAGTTTGTCTCTGACAGGGCGTTTCTTCTACTAGAGAACACACATACCTCGGGACACACATGGCCCTTTTGCACACTGTAGAGGAATTTGTCTAAAATGGAAGGGAAACTATTTCTGGAGGTGAATAATCGGAAGTGTCCCAAAATAATAAGCCATGCGGACTCAGGTCCCTTCCTGTAGTCCAGCCCCAGCCTAGATCAATACCTAGACACTGTTATCTTCCTTATGGTCCCTCTTTGTGTTTATTTTTGGCCGTTGCTAAATTAAAGCATTTTTACCTTTAGAAAAATCACAAGCCGGTTTTTGGTATCCACTGTTGCTACAGAAACAAATATAACACACAAACTCAGAGCTGTTCACCATCATTTCAAAATGGATCAAAAGATAGGCTCTGGTGAAGAATTCTTCATGAACCACAAGCATTTATGTTGATTATCAAATTGGAGGCAGCTGATCACAAACAGCGATTTGCTTTGTCATAATGTTCTGGATCCCTCTTTCAGTAAACCAAAGAGATTCATACAAGATCCTGGACCAGTTGTTCTGTTTTTCTTTTCCTCCCCCCCCCTGCCTCCCTGCCCTTCCTCCATCTCCTTCAGGGTTCCAGTATGTATAGTCTGTGGAAAATTACTGCTTTTATTCAGAACAGTCTCTCACAAATGAGTCCCTTGGCATTAAAAAAAAAAATAAAAAAGATGGAACATAGCTTGCCTTTCGGAAGCCCAAGGCGTTGGCTGGTTTTGCGGACAGGATGATCTGATCTAGAAGCACTCACGGTTGCATTCAGTAATTTGTGTGCCTGTGATGTACAAAGAGGAACATGAAAAGAGAAGAACGATTCCACCCTGTTGAACAAATTGCTGTCCCATCAAAGTAAATGTTAAACATTTCCTACTGTTGTGTGTGCAAACATTCCAATTTATAAGAAAAGTTTTTTTTTGTTTGTTTGTTTTTTTGTTTTTTACCCCGAAGGGAAAAGCTGACCTTTCCAAGTTGAGCTGTTCAGAAAGGGGCGGGAAACGCATTTGTGCTCAGATGCCAAGCGTTTCTGACATTTGTGGCAGGAGAGAAAGGAAGTCTGTGATTTGCATCTATCGTAGGCCCTGCCTAACTAAGTAGTGGTTGGGTCTGATATGTTTTTCTCTTGAGGACTTTTCATTTTCAGAGGTTTAGGGGCAGTTTCCAATTTCCATTTTGGCTCAGTGAGCACTTCTACCAAATTGATCTATTCCTGGTCCTACCAGGCAAAGTGCACAATGAAGCAGTAACCTAGGAACTGAAAAATAATGGTTTTCACAATCAAATCTTGAAAGAAAGTCAAGCTCCCAGGTGTCCCAAAGAAAAACAATTAGAAATTCCACTTAGAGTAATACAGGTGGATATCAGGTAATATTTTTAAACCACTGGAAGACATGCTCTGTGGTGACTACTGATTCTCTTACAGTTATGATGGCTGTGATAACTAATGGTTACAACAGTAATTTCAGACAATTTTTAAAATCTCAGATTTGAATGCTACAGAAGTTTGTATTAAAAGACAGGAAGACTTCAGTAACTGTTTGTTTTGTAAAAGGTGTACCTCTTTTAAAAACTGTTTTCCACATAAAAGTCCCCATACATAAGTCACATAAAAGTGAAGTCTGGGCACAGGGGCACCAGGCCCAGAGCCCTGCCATTTGCCTCCCTCTCATCCCAGGCAGTGGTCTCAGCACCACCTCTGAGAACAGCTAGGAAGCCAGTTCACTAGATATGGGGATGCTTCAAAAACCTCCGGTTCGTGTAAGAGCCCCTAGTGAGGTGACTCCCAGTCCCCTGGACTAGTATTCTGAGCAATGCTAAAGGCCTCAATTCTCTACTGTCCTAAACAAATGATTGTTTCATGGAGACGCATTCTAATCTTTCTCATACATATTTGCCCGTGGTCCGTTGGTTTAACTGTGAAGAGGCTCTCACTCCAGAGCTCACATAAGTCCCTGGGACCTTGAGGCAGAATGATGCTGGCCATAAAACCCACAGTCTGGCTCCCCGCTGAATGCTTATAAAGGCAGGAGTCCTACCTGCTGCTCCTCCCCGCCCTAAACTTCCTCCCCACGGTGATCTTCTCTGACCCAACTTCAGGGGTAGTTACACTCTCATTCCCTGAAGGTGTCATTTTGATCAAACTGATTCTGAATAACTTTGAAAAATTACATTTTTGCCAGACTGGAGCTGTAATGAAAATATGAGTATGAAAACCATGAACAACTGCAACGTTTCCCCAATTTGATGGTGCAATCAGGCCCTCCCTCCCCTTCCTTGCAATCAAATAGCTCACAGTGTTTGAAATGGTCTGCCAGCCTTACTTTCTACAGTAAACAATAGGTGCTGGCATTTTAAACTGACCTTTAATTCCTCTGAACCAGCACATTATTTCTGGCTTGTTGATTATATAGAGAAAACAAAACAATGAAAGCAGTTTTAATAATTGTCACATCTCCCACTGAAAGTGGTACATGGAAAAAGGTTTTAAAAATGATCACCTTTGGGGATCCCTGGGTGGCTCAGTGGTTTAGTGCCTGCCTTCGGCACAGGGCATGATCCTGGAGTCCCGGGATTGAGTCCCACATTGGGCTCCCTGCATGGAGCCTGCTTCTCCCTCTCCCTGTGTCTCTGCGCCTCTCTCTCTCTCTCTCATGAATAAATAAAATTAAAAAAAAAAATCACCTATGGGGGGGCACCTGGGTGGCTCCATGGTTGAGCATCTGCCTTCAGCTCAGGTTATGATCCCAGGGTCCTGGGATGGAGTCCCACATCGGGTTCCCCACAGGGAGCCTGCTTCTTCTACCTGTGTCTCTCTGTGTCTCTCATGAATAAATAAAATCTTTAAAAAAAAAAATCACCTACGTATCTTACTGTCCTTCTAAGCAAGACAGATTGGCAGTTATGAGGTTCAGATGTGCTGTGAAGCTCCAAAAAAGCAATAAAAAGCACTTACATTTTTGTGTACTTTAAACTTAAATGACACAAGTTGAATATATCTATAGCCTTACAAACGTCTTCATTTACCACTACAAAAAAAAGTCAAAAAACTTTTAAAAAATTGATTTCACAAGTCAATGTATCTAATGATGACAGTTTTCTTCATAAAGTAGGTAAACACTGATTTTATTTAGGAATAGTCAACAGGTTTGGAAACTGCCTTGATGTATAGAGATTGACTATTTTAATAAAACTGACTTGAGGGAGAAGTTAGTATCTTATAATGAGCCAAAATTGTCGTAAGAGTAAGAAACCATAGGGACGCCTGGGTGGCTCAGCAGTTGGGCATCGGCCTTTGGCTTGGGGCGTGATACATAGGTCTCTGTTCTCTGTCTCTCATGAATAAAAAAAAAAGCGGGGGGGGCGGGGAGGTAAGAAGCCATAATGATTTCCCTCAACATACCACGAACTTAAGAGTATGTTTTTTGAATTTCCTATGCATGGAAATTTTTTCTGTGCCATTTACACTCTCAATCAGACCCTAAAATCACGTTAAGAAGATAGCTGGACAAGGTCAGGGACACAGTTTGTGGCAGGAAGGTCTCTGGCTACAGCACTGGTCCATACGTGCACAAAACCTGTGACCCTGGCCTCAGAACAATGAGCCAATCAAGTGAGTAATTGGCTTATTTTTGCAACTGTGTGAACATAAACCACATTTCATTTTGCCTCGATTCTACCTGACTCAAGTATACTGGAAATAGTCTTAATGGCAGACATTGAACTACAGTTATTTATATGACAATAAAAGCCAAGCTAACTTCCTTATTAAATACGTTCTTAGAAAACGCAAATAGATGTTATCTACTGCAATCTGTAAGATCATTTTCACTGAGTTCTTTAAGAACTAGAAAGGAAATTCTAATGAACTATTGACAGCTGGCAGTTTCTAGAGACGAGGACTTTGAAATCTTGGTCCACACTGAATGCTGATTAACCACTAGGGTAATTTGCTCTCAAAGCTCGCTCTTTTTCTGTTAATCAAGCACACAACTGCCTTTCTTTACTCTATATGTGAAGTGGGGTAATGTCTACCTCACTGGATTGGGAGGAATCATTGCTATTAGACTCTCAAAGCTGAACAAATAATGCTTTCCTTTTCTTAAACTTGCAGTTCACCATAAAGTTGTGTAAAGATTAATATGGCAAGATCAGCCAACTTCTCCCACTCTCCACAGGGATGGGGCTGCCTTCATAACAACTACCATCTGCCGAGTGTTTAGGTATGTGCCACAGACACTATAATGAACTTAGTCTCAGCCAATCCTTAAAACCACCATCTCCACTTAAATGATTTGCAAACTCAGGCAGTTTAATACTGCACCATTTCTACAGCTCTGAGAACTCTGAGTCTCAGAATTGATGCAATCCGATCAATATATAGGCAAAGCACCTGTATTAATTCTGCTGAAGTTCCCGGAAGGGAAGGTTGCAATTACCCTGGTTGGCCAGACTTCAAGCATAGGTTTCTATGCAAAAGCTCCTGCGTGCTCAGTAGCAGGTATTCAGGGTAGAAATCTGCTGGGCGTGGGAGTGGCAGGGGGCAGGTATGTGCATAAGGGTGTGTTTCTAGAATAGTCTCTGTTTCCAGCTTTAGAAGATCAAGGCTTTTGATGAAAAGCGTCATTACTTTCAAAACTTATCCTGGTTACTTACTGAGCAAGCCCAACAGCCATGACCAAGGGGCACAGAAAATAAAAGGTAGGAAGCAAAGTAAAAAATGTTGAATACAAAAGGAATCACACGCTAATCCTATGCTAAAGTGAAGTAAATTATACAAAGATAAAAAGAGCTCCCTTTTGATATTGAGAGTACCTCAAACTTTAAAACTCTATGTAAATGGTGAGCACAAGTTTATTACGTTACATTCACTACTGGGGTGCCTGGGTTGGTCAGTGGTTGAGCATCTGACTTTGGCTCCGGTTGTGATCCCAGGGTCCTGGGATCGAGTCCCACATCAGGCTCCCCACACAGAGCCTGCTTCTCCCTCTGCCTGTGTCTCTGCCTTTCTGTGTCTCTCATGAATGAATAAATAAAATCTTTGAAAAAAAATAAGTTATTCACTAAAATAAGCTCCCCAGCATCTTCCTCATCCCTCCAGTTCACCTGAGAAAGTTGATTCTTTCCATCAACAGTCTGCACCCTTACCCTGCAAAGTGGCTTCAACCAAAACTACTCACCATGGTAACTGTTACTTGCTTATACACCTTATGAAAAATTTTTTTAATATTTTATTTATTTATTCGAGAGAGAGAGAGAGGCAGACAGAGGCAGAGGGAGAGGGAGAAGCAGGCTCCATGCAAGGATCCCGACGTGGGACTCGATCCCAGGTCTCCAGGATCACGCCCCTGGCCGAAGGCAGCACTAAACCGCTGAGCTACCCAGGCTGCCCTCAAAGATTTCTTTTGAACACAGGCTAAAGGCTGTGAAAATCACTGCTGTAGGTTGGCTTAAAGCTAAACTACATGGGATTAAACAAGATCAGCCGTACCTGGCCCAGGCCATCCCTGACAAAACAGTCTTTTTGGAACACTGGCAGCCTATAGAGTAGTATTAGAAGCTCGATCCAGATGCCAGTTTCTATAGCTACCACCTTCTTCCCAACCACCAATCTTCAGTCATCATCCTGGCCAAAGGCGATGAGGGCATGCCAAAACTGAGGAACTTAGATGCTGAATTTTAAATTCTCAGTTCTAAAACGTTGACTCAATTAATTATGCTACTAAAAAAGAGACAAAAGTCAACTAGAAGTTACCCTCAGCTACAGCTTCGTAAGTGGAAGTGTAAACCATAGGTAGGTAGATAGACAAAACACAAAGTTTCATATTCTGCACATTACTTGGGATCTGAATACATGAAATGCACAATTCAGATAATGGATAGCACTTCACTAATTCCATCTATGCCTACCCATAGTTCTTCTTGACTTTTACTAAGAGGCTTCTAAAACTGGTAATTCTTAATTAAAATTAAAACAAAGACAGAAACTACAAATTGCAAAGCTAAAAAAGTCATTTACCCGAAATGTTTATCATATGTATTTAACCTCACTAATTCTTTTGGGATATTACACCCAACTTAACACAGGAATTCAGTTTACATACCAACAAAGTTAAAAAAAAAAAAAAAGAAATCCCAGAATTGCTATTCTTTTCATTAAAAAAATATTTTTTAAATAATCATAGAATTTCTAACCAGTCTTTACTTCTAATCAAATAAAAATCAAAAAGCCAACAAAACAAAATCCCACACAGTTAAAGTCATGACCAAAGTAGACTTCAATACTTGTCAACTACTGGGGAAAAGCAGTAAAATTTATTGTACTTAAGGAGAGGTTATCCTTTATGAACCCCAAATTTAGAGAAGTCAGGTAGCATTCTCATAACTAAAAATAAATACAAATAAGGAAAGAGAATACATTTATTACTAAACATTTGAGTCCAATTCTATTTAATTGGGAGTTTATTGGCAGAAACGCTAATAAACATGGTAACTGAAAATGTGGCCTGGAACTATAAAAAGCAGCTTTTTACCAAAGTTAAATTTCAACTGGGTTCTGTAATCATATTTAGTCTGGGAGCTTAGGCAAAGGACTTAGGGTGATCTCTCTATATAGGCTGTGATTTTTAGTACGAAATATGATTTTAATTCAAACATAGCAGCAGTAGTTAGCCTGTAGAATATCTATGACATTTAAAAAAAAACACACGATGTTAATTTGGGGCAACAACTTTTATGAAAGTAAAAATCTTTAAAAATTCTAAAGCCATAGAAAATCAGTCTGGATATATTTTAGTTATGGAGAAAAAATTAATGGGATTTAAACTAAAACTATCAAATCTATGTTCTTCCTGTGAATGCAGTATGTATCTATTTCCTTGAAACTATTTTGGAGCCAGTCCACATCCAAAAACAAAAATATTATTATTCCTATCTATCTCAGTTTAATGAATCAATATTATCTTTGCCAACAACACAGTAAACTGTATTATGTCAGATATATAAAATTGATAGAGAAATCTTCTCAAAGCTTTGAAATATTAGAACCGAAGGCTTTCTGCGTTTGTCAATTAATGGCTTTTGTGGCGGAGGGACTAAGGTACCTAAAACACTGCAACACTTTAAAATCTACAACAAAAGGAAAAAAACTACTAATACTTGTTTTTAAAACTCATGAGTGGGATCCCTGGGTGGTGCAGCGGTTTAGCGCCTGCCTTTGGCCCAGGGCGGGATCCTGGAGACCCGGGATCGAATCCCACATCGGGCTCCTGGTGCATGGAGCCTGCTTCTCCCTCTGCCTCTGTCTCTGCCTCTCTCTCTCTCTCTCTGTGTGCCTATCATAAATAAATAAAAAATTTTTTTAAACTCATGAGTTATAATAATGCAAAACAAATTTGTCATTTTTGCTGATTTTCAATGTTTATACATGCAGTATAAATTACAAATATACCATTACAACTATCTATAAGAAAACAATGATGTATAAAATCCTTATGATAAATAAAATTATTGCATTTAATGTCACTTTCTTGAAAACCAAAGTCATTAAATTCCTTAATGTCATATTAAACATAAACAATACCAGTTGAAACTAGAAGAAATGTATGCCAATACCAGCTTCTGACCATGAAAATAAAGAAGTTAAAGCCCTGCAGTTTGTCTGAATTAGGTCAGATAATCATGGAAACAAAAGAGTATTTAAAAGTATTTATTTTATCATTATGCACAATGAAGGAAAGCATTATAGAGAGCAGAGTCCTTTCCCACCATAAAATTATTTACACCCATATATTTAGCTAGAAACACTAGCTAGAAGAGGTACTGGTATATTCCATTTGTAATAATTTCTCTACAGCAAACAGTTGTCTTACACTTGGAGCATGTTGAAAAAAAATATTGCCTCGTAGGTCTTTTTTTTTTTTTTTTTTGAGTCTCAATCACTAAGAGCTCAAGGTACTCTGAGAGAATCCTGGTGTCCTAGATGGTCTGATGAATGCATTAAAAATCAAGCAATGTATTTGTATTCTGAAAATACTCTTATATCCATATAAATGCTGCTTGAGTTGTGGAGCTCACATCTCTCCTACTGGCACGATGACACGTGAAGAACATCTGTTATGAAAGCTTCACGCCAATTTTGTTCTGTTCCTTTTTCATTAGCCGCTGTGCCTCCTTCTCCATTTTCTTCCTCTGTTGTTCTGCTGCTCTCTTTTCTCTGTCTGCTATCTTCTGCTGCCTGGAAAGAAATATATTATCTTTACTTTTAGAAAATGGCAAATGAATTCTAGAAAGAAATAGCAGTGCCCTTTTTACTAATATCAAATGTAAGCTCGAAAAATCTTCATTCTTCTCACTGCTTTGATTTCAAAGATTTTCAAAAATGGTATCTCTTAATTCTTAGATCATGCCTCGCAAAACAAAACAGTATTATCTCTATGTTACAAATAAGTAAAATGAGGCACAAAGGCTAGGTGACTTGCCCAAAGTCATAAAACGAAGTACAAGGATAAGAACCCACATCTTCCAATCCCTCTTCTTCAGATTATTTTCACTAACACACTACCTCCATTGGACCACACCTTCTTTTTGATAGCATTCTGAAAAGCCTGATGTTGAGGATTAAATCTCCTGTTCTAATAGCTAGAAATTCTCCTAAAGGAAGTCAAGAACACAGATGTACAGGACACAATGCAAAGAAAACAGATATGTAACACAAGCCTTCCAAGTGGAAACTAGGAACCTATTTAAGAATTAGCATTTGGCCAGCTCTACCGATGAAGGGTCAGAATTGTGGGGAGCTGCTGATTATACATTATGAGATACTTCCCTCCTTCCTGGCCCCTCCCTGACTCCACTGAGCTAGAATCACCAGCCTCTCTCTTGTTACTGAATGGCTTGCGTGGGAAGGGGGAGAGGGGGGACACAGGACAAAAACAGAAGCTGGTCTTGCATCTAAGGTAAAGGGTATGAAAAAATAAGTGAAGAAGTATGCAAGGGTGAGGAGGCAAGCTGTGGGTCACAGCTGTACATGGGATAGGCAACACGGGTTATAAAACAGAAAAATCCAGTGTGAGATTACCTATGTATGGGACAGCTCAAAGTGGACTCTGGTGAGTGAAATGTAGATACCATTCTCATCATATTTATAAGTGGGGAGTGAGCAGAGTTGTATATGACCAAAATTCGAAAAAGTAGAGGGACTTATTTTAGGCAATATTTTGACTTTCACTATCAATTAACCAAGGTTTCAGAAGAATAGTTTAAAAGAAATTTACTTTTTATTAGCTCTGATCACGTTCGAGCAAATCTGATAATCGGCACTAAAAAAGCCAAAATGCCAGTGCCAAAAGGAGAGCTGGAAAAATAATTATAAAGAGCTGACAAGCTTACAAACAGTAAGATCCTCAAGCTTTCACTTGATTACTAGCTGAAGTATAAACAACAACAATTAATGTTTCTGGAAAATGAGGCAATTTAGAGATAACTGCAGACAAAGTCTATTTTTCCTCTCCAGATACACACCTGGCATTACTGAATTATTAGAATCTCCTTCCTTAGCATTACTGAATATAGTACGGGCAGTATTAAGTGGGAATGGGAAACAGGGCTGAGTCAGAGGACATGGAGTCTGAACACACTGTTCTTCTGGGGGCAATAACAGCACAAGAATCCTCCATGTCTCTTTGATTCTAACTTATCAACTTGTAGCACAAAGCATGTGTATTACTGACAGGCTCCCTCTCCCAATTATATGTCATATAATATAAAACACTAGGGTTAGAGTTTTGTTTTTTGTTTTTTGTCTTGTTTTGTTCAGAGTGCAAGAGGGTAGTGTGGAAAAAAGGCTTTGGTACACAGTGAGTGTGAAGATACTTGTGAACTCATAGTTGCTATCATTAGGATTACTGTATTCAGAATGAACAGACCCCTCTTTCATCCTGTGGTTAATGACTCTAATAATAACTAGAACCCCCAAAAATGTTCTAAAACACCTGGACTTTTATATCTATGATTTATCCAAAAGAGAGTAAAAAAAATAGGTAACATCTTTTTTTGATGATCCATGCAAATAAAAATGTTGCTGTTTACAATTTTTAAAATACTTATTTTACAGTAAATAATGATTAAATAAAAACTAAATATTTAAAACTCTCATGACTTTACTTTTAAAATGTGATGCATCTCTGTTAAAAAAAATGCTTAAGATAGGAAGGATAAGACAAAAAAAAAAAAAAAAAAGTCAGCCATAACTCAACTATATCCTCTGCTGGCTGTTCACGGTAACTGCACTTAATTGATGAAGATAGAAAGGGAAAATATAAAAATGAAATCAGTTACTTCTTTTCTATTCCTATTATAAAAACAATCTTTAAAAAAAAAACTGACGGGGATCCCTGGGTGGCTCAGCGGTTTGGCGCCTGCCTTTGGCCCAGGGCATGATCCTGGGGTCCTGGGATTGAGTCCTGCGTCAGGCTCCCGGCATGGAGCCTGCTTCTCCCTCCTCCTGTGTCTCTGTCTCTCTCTCTCTCTCTATGTCTATCATAAAATAAATAAGTAAATCTAAAAAAAAACCCCAAAAAACAAAAAAAACCCTGACATCACTGTGCTTTACTATATCATCTTTAAAAATAAAAAAAAATTTAAATACATTTAAATATCTGAGCTTTTCACCAGTGACGATGGTCACAAATATTTTTAGGGTAAATATTGTTTACTCTTTGACCTCATGCAGTAGTAGCAAGTAAGTTTATTGCTCACAAAAACAAAGATATAAAAAGAGAAACACTAAAGAAACAAACTTGAAGATCTCAGGAATAGTATTTTTTTCTCTGTAGAATGGACAGTACCTGACAATTATTTACCTCATAGGATTTTTGAGTACATCAACTGAAATATATATATAAATGCAGAGTGCTATGTAAGCTATTTCCATTCGAATGTGCAGTGCTGGGCACTATTCTAGACCATGGGGAAACAAAAATGAAGGTATAATTTTTAACCTAGAGGAATATATAGTGGTGGCTCACATTTTAAGAGATAACTATGCTTTACAAGTAATGTAGTATAAAGCAAAGAGTATAATATGATGTATATATGTAAAAGATCTCATTTCCCATTAATAACATTTTTACTCTTTTGTTCCTTTAGTGCTTTATATTCTTGGTATCTGTGGGGTTTTAATCATATGAAATAGCATATTCAGTTTGAAATTTAAAAAAAAGAATCCCCTATTACCTAAGCTCAAGTGAGAAAGTATGAAGAAAGATACAACTCTGCAGAACAAGCTTTCTTGACCTCAAATGTAACATAAACAAATTGAGTTCTTCTACTCAAGTTGCAATGTAAATATTCCTAAAATACCTCAGAACTTCTTCTGCTTGCCAGGCTGCATCTTCTTCTTCTTCCCATGCATTGGTATTTTCCTGCCAAGTATCTAAGTCACCTAATTCAGGCTACAACAAAATACAAAACAAAATTATGATAGTAAAGAGCTCTCCTTTCTCTACTTAGAAGTCAATAAGAGTATCTTTTATAACGTGACTCAGACCTGGTCACTCCCCTGTGTATTTTTCATGTCCTACATAAGGCCCCTGGTCTGCCTGAAACTGAGGTGTTTCCTATAATGCATGACTTTCAGTATTCACAGTGCTGAGCAGGTCCAGCTTTCTTTGTATTTTGTATTTTATACTGATTTTTCTTTTCCTGCCTACTTTAAGTTGGAATGGACAAGAACAGAACATTTCTTCTTTCTGTTTCTCTCTTTTCAGTGAGAGGACAGGGGGAGAAGAGACTGGAGATGGAATGAGAGATGCCTAAGTACTCTGTGCTGGGATGAACCAGAGGACCTGAAGTTCCCAAACTGGCAGTCATTTTCATTTAAATGTAAGTAATTTATAGATTTTTCAGTGGTTCTTACTATGTGGGTCCAAGGCAAAAACAACAAATCAGGCAAAATTTAGTCTTTACCAGAGTACTTTTATATTGTGTTTTTTTCCCCACCACCTGTCCTACTAACTGATCCCAGTAGGGATATTAGAACCGAAGGCTAGACCTCTGAAAGTTCACTTTTTCTTCCACAAACCAATAAAAATGCTCATTCTGGAATGTTATTTAGGTTTATGAGCATAAAATACATGGCACCAATCTGTGAATAGATTTACTGTATTTTCTTTTGAGCACTTACACTTAAAACTGAAAAAAAAAATGTGTGGTTTTCTCTTCCTAACCATAAACATAATACCATCCTCTGTTAAAACTTTAGTGTATTTCTGATTACCAGTTTAATAAAAGTCTCTAAAAGTAGAATACCTAAATCAAATAAAAAATTTTTTTTCAAGCCTCTGAACCGAAATACAAATGACCCTCTTGAAAAATTATACCAACTTAGCCTACTGACAGCAACAGGGATCAAGTGTTGTTTCCCTGTAACTTTGTCCATACTGGTAATAGCCTTCTTTCCTCTTCACTAATTTGTTAAGATTTGAAAATGGTGTCTTGTTATTTTACTTTGGATTTCTTTGAGAACTACTAAGATCAAACTTTTCTTCAGGTTATCAAGTTATATCTATTTGTACATGTATCCATTTTTCCACTGAGGTGTCTGACTTTCTGGGTATAAAATATTTAGGCACTAAAACCACAAAAAGAGAGTGGTATCTGATCCTTTAGTAGAAATGGCTTTCTAATTTAAAAAATTTTAAAGGATAAGACTGATAGATCTGCTACATAAAAACTAAATATGGGGTGCATAAATGGTTCAGTTGGTTAAGTGTCCAACTCTTAATCTCAGCTCACGTCTTGATCTCAGGGTTGTGAGTTCAAGCCCCAAACTGGGCTCCATGCTGGTGGAGCGCCTACTTAAAAAAACAAAAAACAAAAAACACCTAAACACATCTGCCCATTGAAAACATCCAAACTAAATTATAAAGCCAACAACAAACCAAAAAATTGTAAAAGATGACAGAAAAAAGTTAATATCCTTAGTATAAAAAGAGCTATCACAACAATACAGATGACTAAACTCCAGAAGAAAAATAAAATGTGAAATTTAAAAGAACATAATTGGTAGAATGAGTGGTAAGATATTTTTGGAGTAGAGAACAAAGTGCAGTAGATTACCATTCTCTCCTAAACTACCCCCTTATTTCGTCTGCTGGGAGGAAAACACGCAGAAATAGCATTGGAGACATTTTCTATCTACACTGTTTATCCTTTCCAACTCTGTGGGGAATTATATATTTACAACTTAATAATACTAATACAATTCTGGAATACTAGATTCGTGTTTTAAAAACTTATAATTACAAGCAAGAGGCAAACATTTACTAATTCATTGGATAAGTCTAACCCACTTTACCAATATGGAGCAAACATATGAATAAAGCATAAAGTTTAGAAATATAAAAAATTAAATATGCTGTGCCATTTTAGAGAAATATCAATGGTGCTCTCATAGCATGATGTATAAATGCATAAAAATTATCAAAATTTGCATTATTTATGTGTGATCATTTAATATTGCACCTTCCCCACTAGAATGCATTCTTTTGAAGCAAGGACTCTACCTGTTTTTCTTACTTTCCACTATAGTACTAGCATCCACCACACTGTTTCACATGAGTAGGAATAATTTTTGATCAGTGAATTAAAGACATACATAAACATGGGTCCCCTGGAAAGAGGGGCCTCTGAAGCACCATGCAGTTTAAAATAGACAGATGTGGTGGTTTAAAAATATGTCTGCAAAATAAATAAATAAATAAATAAAATAAAAATATGTCTGCAAATTCTTTGGCACTCTTCCTTCAAGAGGTAGAGCTTAATTGCCCTCCCCTTGCATGTGAGCTGGACTTAGTGACTAATGTTTAATGAATAAAATAATGTGGAGGTGACAGTGTGTCACTTTTAAGACTAAGTGATAAACAATCATTGTGGCTTTGCATCTGTGTGCCTTCTCTTTCTCAGGGATTGCTTGTTCTGGGAACGTCAGTGGTTATGTTGTATGGAAACTCAAACAGCCCTTCGGAGAGGTCCATGGTAAGGAACTGAGGTTTTGTGCAACCAACTAGCATTAACTTGCCAGGCATGTAAAGTGAGCCACCTTTTTTTCTTTTTTTTAAGTGAGCCACCTTTGAAATGAATCCTCCAATTCCAGTCAAACCTTCAGATGACTACAGCCGCAGCTAATGATCTGTCTGGAAAATTATTAGAAACTCTGAGCCAGAACCACTCAGTTGAGTCACTCCTGTATTCCCAACCCCTAGAAACTATATGAGATAAAGAGTGCTTATTGTTTTAAGGCACTAAGTGTGGGACTATTATATAATAATAACATGATAAACTTGATCATAATTAGTAATCAATAATTAATCAATTGAAGCATGCTTAAGGTCAGATCTGAGAAGTTTGGACATTTGTGTTTTTCAAAAAATTCAAAGCTGATTCTGAGATACTACTAAGGTTGAGAACCACAGTTATATACTTTCCTTACCACTTTTATCCTTCAAAGTAACACATTTATCAAACCTACTAGAAGTCAAATTATACTTTAAATGTAAATATCCTCTACTAAGGAAACAATTCATTATTCCCTTAAAAATAATCTGCTTTTAAGTTTAAATTTCAGTGGTAATCTCTTTAAAGGTTACATATTTATTTATTTATTTTGTAGAGAGGGAAAAGTGAGAGCAGGAGCACTCGTGGTGGTGGGGGTGAGGGGGGGGAGTAGAAGAAAGAGAATCTTAAGCCAGCTCCACACCCAGCACAGAGCCCAACACAGGGTTCCATCTCACAACCCTGAGATCATAACCTGAGCCAAAATCAGGAGTCAGACACTCAAACAACTCAATCACCCAGGCGCCTCTAAAGGTCACATTTGTAACATATTGTGTCTATCTTTTATGTGTACAATGGGACTCTGGTCTCAGTAGCTGATGTAATTTATAATCTCATAAAAGGGTAAGATTGGCAAAATTCCATATTAACCTCTCTCATATGCTAAGCCTGTTTGAAAGCACAGAAATACAAATATTATGTTCAATTCATTTTGATTTTTTTTTCAAGAAAACAAGTAAAAACAAACCCTTGCCTATATATCATTAACATACTTACAGATTGATGAATAAAAGGCATATCTTGTGTAGCTGCTAATCTACTAGAGAAACCTGTGCTACCATCTGGAATGCCAAAATTTAATGGTTCTCTCTTCTTAATAATGATCTGAAAGATTAATAGAAACAGAATTATAGGAATATTTTACATATCATATAAAAATAGACTAATTAAATGACCAAAGTATTCTGTAATTATTTAAAATATGCCCTTTCTTTTAAAATTTATAATGCAATTTTTTAAGTCTGTAAAGAATATCAAAATTCCTAGGCAACTGTCACGCAAATCATTTAGACACTTAAGAAAAATTCCATTTTACTTTTTCTAAAAACACAAATTTTCCTCTTCTTCTCTAGACCCACAAAATATAAGGTGACACTTTTATCACTGTATTAAATAAGAACATGTGTTACATACTACTATAAAAGTATAACCACCTCTCTGCATATGGTTATCTGTGAATGCATTAACTCTTTCAAGATAGTAGTATTAGCTTTGTAGCTTAAAAACATTTTCAGTCTAATTTATTAAGGTACTACTGTAATATTCTGGGCTCTTCCTCTTAAGAGTAGCAATATACTTCTAAAATATAAAGTATTTATCTATGAAGACACTCAAACTCCTTGAAAAATACACAACTTAATGCTCTTTGGCATTGAGACATTTGACCAACTTGATAAAAACAATCCTGATTATAAGATGTAAATGTTAGAAGCCTTGAAATTATAAAAATAAATTTATAGCTGAAACTGGTTGGGAGGTAGAAGAGGATAAAAAAAAAAAACCTATTAGGAAGGGTGGAATAAATAATGTCTTCATTTTATAAAGTGTATTTTTAAGAAATATTTTCTATGCATGACTGAATAAGAAATGGGATTCTAAGTTTTGTTTTTGTTTTAAATACAGTGACGAGTGAGGTAGACTGGAATAACAGCATCATAATATTTGGAAGAGAGGGAAGAGTAGTGAGCATAGTATGAAATAAACCTTCATCTACCATAGTATGAAGTCAATGGATAATGTCTTGTTTGGTATATCAAGACACAGCAACATAAGCATATTATATACAGATATGATTAAAAAAACACTACAAACTCAAATAGGAAAAGTTATGAGTAACTGCTTCTGAGAAGTAGAATTGGCTATAGGGAATAATGGGGCAGAAGTCTGTTGCTTTTCAGTATAAGCTCTTCTACATTCTTTGATTTAATTTTTTTTTAAAGTAGATGTACTATTTTGATAAAAAAGAAAGGAAAATATTCAGCCACTGTTCCTTTTCCAATAATTCCCTCCACTTTTAAGTGATCTTCCATATCTAACTCAAAAGGGATTAAATAAAGTGTGGATGACTACATAAGCCCATAATAATTGTTCTGTTCTCAGAGCCCTGCATCAGTTTTATAATGGTTACAAATAATGAAAACAGTACCTATCAGTTTGTAAGCAGCACTAAACTGTGAACTCTTTTAAAGTCAGAACTTTATCTTACTTCAGTTTAGACTACAGCAGAGACTGCAGTCTAGAATCTGGTCTACAGCTGGACTTCAGTAAATGCATATATAACTTTCGAAGATTTGGGTGTATAACTTACTAGATCTATGTCACTTGAATAAATAAACTTGTTTACATGACAAAAAACACAAATTGATTAGAAATAGGCTTTCTGACAAATACTAATCATACTGTCTGATTTAAATATAGGAATCTGAGAAGCAATTTAATTATTTAACCTCCCATAGCACAAATATTTTACATACTTTCTGAGTTTTCCTTATAGTTGGTGTCATGTCCTTAAAATAGTCAGGTTCCAGTTGTTCCAAAGCATTTTGTTGTGTTGCTACATTCCCATTCCCTCCTTCAATCTTTACACTTGTGGGGGCATCTTCATCCCAGGAAGTCCACTCTTCAACATCAGTCTACATTGAATCCATCAACAGCATCAGCCACAAACAGTAACCTAATCAACAGCTCTTTCATCATTCATCATTTATTAGAAAAACAGGCTTTCTAGGGGAACCTGAGTGGCTCAGTTGGTTAAGTGTCTGCCTTCAGCTCAGGTCATGACCTCAGGGTCCTGGGATGGGGCCCTGCATCAGTCAGGCTCCCTGCTCAGTGGGCAGCCTACGTGTCCCTCTCCCTTTGCCCCTCCTCACTACTCATGCTCTCTTTCTCTCCTCTCTCAAATAAATAAATAAAATCTTAAAGAAAGAAAGAAAAACAGGCTTTCTAAAACATTGGTTTTCAACCTTTTTGACCAACAAGAAAATAGGAATTTTTTAACATATACCAAAACTAGATCAAAAGTTTAAAAAAAACTTAGTTTTACTAAAGTTGGATGATCGGTTCTACCCATTAAAAAACCAAAACCAAAACCAAAGCAAATGCTTTAAAAGCTGAAATCACATTTAGAACTACAGTCCACAGGAAGAATATTGAAATTTGCATCCTAAGCCTAACTGCGTTGATTAAAAAATAAAAACAAAAGCTAAAACAAACATTCTTAATAGGATTTATACAAGACAGAGTTCTCAAATATAATATTCAAAATGTCCATGAAACAACTCAAAATTATTCAGTAAACAAATCAATAAATTTGAACTTGCATGGAAAGAAAGTAAAAATGTTATAATTATCTAAGACTTTAAGATAGTTATAAAAATACTGTACCAAGCAATAGCAATCATTCTTGAAATTTTTGGAAAATAGAAAATCTCAGCAAAGTAACAGAAAATACTATGAAGAATCAAATAAAAATTTTAGAATTAAAAAATATAACCATAATAAAAAAGCCTTATCTGACTACCAAATTAACTTCGAAATGGACATACTAATTAATGGTCTGCAGACCAGTTTGAAAACTATGGCTTTGGAATATTTATTCAACCTTTAAAAAATTACCTGTTTGGGAACTGATGAATAATCAACTGTAGTTGGCAAAGTTATTTGGTCTCCACTTAATTTCCGTCCTCTGCCAGATCTAAAATAAAAATGAAGTAACTTATTTCAATAACTACCAAAACAAACATGACTAAAAGCACTATGGACTAAAGGCTAATAAAAGAAGATCTTTTATAATTATACAATTATTTAAATAATTAACAGTTACTCATTAAAATATGAAAAGAAGAGGCATGTATCAAATATCTTTGAAATGTGTTTAAAATCTTAGGACAACAAAATTGCTTTTTGGCTTAGGACAGAATTATAGACAAACTCAGGAGGAATATAAAGACAAAAACGAAAATGTGAAGTGATTTCAAATGATGTTCCTTTAAACCATGCTCTGTGGTAAAACTCTGGGACACCAAATCCATTTTTTTGTTTGTTTTCTTTAGGATTATTTGAGAGAGAGAGAAAGAGAGAGAGTATGTTTGTACATGTGTGGGTGAGCAGGGGAGAGAATCCTCAAGCAGGCTCCCAGTGGAACTTGGTCCCATGACTCATGAGATCGTGACCTGAGCCAAATCAAGAGTTGGATGCTCAGCCAACTGAGCCATCTAAGTAAGTGCCCCCATCTATGCCATTTTAACCAGGATGGCTTGGCTTTTGTTTGTTTTACCTGTTTGGGTTTTTGGTAAGATTACCTATCAAACTATCAAAAAGTCTGAAAATCACTGGATTGAATTAAAATGTAATTGACAAGTTTTAAAGATTAGAAAGAGAAACAATATATTAAATGAAATAGGTATTATAACTCAGTTGCTGAGAGCATGGGCTATGGAAACTAGGTGGTAAATCATAGTTTTAAATGTTACTCCTATTAATTATGAGTCACGTTAGAATCAACTAGCCTCTCAAGCTTCAATATCCTCGTCTGCAAAATAGAAGTATTCAAATCTACTTTTGTAGGGTTATTGTAAGGATTTAATCGACATATTTAAAGCAGCTAGACACTACACAGTGCCCAATATATAATAAGACACTAAAAAAAAAATGGTACCTATTATGAATGATCAATCACTTGCTTCATTTCAAATAATCTATTAAGCATCTACTTAGAGGTAACTGGTAAAGTTAGTTATTTTTACTACAAAATTAAAAATCATATTTTGTTCAAAGGATAAATAGAAAATACGGTCTACTACTAAATTTATTATGTGAACCTGGTACTTTAGAACACATGATCTAGGTTCGTTCTGACACATAAGAAAAGCTTATTCTAACAAGAAGTCAGTTTTCTTTAAAAGTGAACATACAATCAATCCTAAATACATTTACATTCACATTTATCATGAAATTTATAGTGGCAACAACTGTCCTTAATACTTTTTAAATCAAATGCACTTTCTTTTATCAAAAGTGTTTCAGTTTTAGAAAATACATATGCAAAGAGAAAAACATCTATAATTTATCTTGTTAACCTCTAGCATTCTAGCAATTAATACCCATATTTATCCTACTTTACCTTGTGAATTTCTAGCTATTCCTCCTCATGCCCTGATGATCTGAGCACTTAGTTCATTATTTTCCCTACTTCCCAAATCCTGTTCTCTTCCTGGGTGGGATCAATAGTTACCTAAATTTTCCATTTCTTTCTTGACTTTTCTTCCTCCAAGTGTTCATCTTTACTCTATTCCGTCCACTCATTCCCACTGCCATACTATGGACCTATTTTTAAAAAATATCTCAAATCACTCTACCTCTAACAATAAATGTCCTTAATCCTCAGAGTTTTAATAGTCATAGTATAGAACTATAGAACTATAGCTTTAGGGTATAGTAGTATGACGAAATAGAAGGAATTCAGATCTTTGGATGACTTACTAAAATAGAAGGACTTATCTGACTAGGAATAAGTAGTACACATTCCACATTCTGGAATATTATTTAAGAGAAAAAAGTCTATTTTGCTTGGGTTTTTTCTGTTTAAGCTTTTTTTTTTTTAAAATATAAAAACAACATTCATATTGTAATATACAAAGACATATGTATGCCTAATTCCACCTAACCACCTTAAAACATTCTGGTAATGAAATAATTATGTACTAAAAACTGTCTTATTATACCAGTGAAAACTGGCTTGCTTTTTTCTGAAATTCTACAGGAATAAGAATGTGATTTTAATTGAAGATGTAAGAATTTGAAAGAATGAAAAAAAGTGAAACTCTACTTTTTACATCTGAAGTACAGAAATATAAAAAAAAATACCAGATAGTATTGAATGAATACTATAATCAAGTTATTTAGCTTAAATATAGTCTGCCCTACCTTTTTGTAATTATGAAGGCATCCAAAACCAACAAGAAGCTAAACAAGTCAATTTGAACATAAAATTTGTTTACCTGCATATTAATCTCTTTAGGAATGAGAATACTGTTGCAAGGCAGGTGCAAACTTTAAATAACCGAAACTGTGTGATAGCCATGGTGGGAATCAAAACCTGTGGAAAAAGCACAAAAATAAATGATTTGATAAGCTATCTTCCCATTCTGAAGTCAAGCTGAAAGGTCCTACTATGAGCTGTGAAAATCAAACATTTTTTAACTTTTTTTTTTGGAAACCACAAATTTAACACAGTATATTTTATTTTGTTTTAAAGATTTTATTTATTTATTTGAGAGAGAGAGAGAGCATGTGTGAATGGGACGGGGTGCAGGGAGAGGTAGACCGAGGAAAAAGAATCTCAAGCAGACTCTGTGCTTAGTGTGGAGCCCAATGTGGATCTCACAACCCTGAGATCAAAAGCTCAGCCAAAATCAAGTCAGACACTCAATCTAAGTCACCCAGGTACCCCATACACAGTAAATTTTAAAATTAAAACGTAAATCACATTGACAATTCAAGAAACAAGATTTTTAAGTTTTCAATAGGAAAAAACTTTTTGAAATATTCTCAGGATATTTTTCCCCCCTCAGGATATTTTTTAACTGAACTCCAATTATTTATTTATGATTTGTTTTCTACTGTAAAATTAAGAAAATCAAAAAAAGCATAAAACAGTATACATTGAGTCTTCTGCACCTTTTGAAGTTTGAACATGAACACTAACAGTACTATTCAAAATATTTTTAAATGTTTTTAAATTTCAGATAAATACATCTTAATATGCCCATTTTATAGATGAGGAAATTGAGTTAAGTGTGGTCAAATCACTTGTCCCAAGTCACATAACAAAGAACTTGAAAGTAATCACAGAGATCATCAAGTCCACATGGTTCACATATCTGGGGATCCTTTAAAGAAATGATACCTAGATCTAACCCTAGTAAATCAATTAAATTATAGTCTCTAAGGGGCAAGTTCCAGTTAAACTAGTAAGCCTACAAAGGAGACAAAAAATAGCCAATAGAAATGGGAGCAAAAAAGGGGAGGGGAGCAGAAAACAAGGTAAAGAGGTACAAATAACAGATGGGACAAGAAGGCGGAAAATATACCATGCTAACACTAATCAAAAAGAAGCTGAAGTGACTATTTCAATGTCAAAGAGTAGATTTCAGAGAAAATAATATTAGCAGACATAAAAATGGTCCTTTCATAATGATAAAAAGCATGTAAGAATCCAAAATACTTATGTCCCTAATAACGGAATTATGCCAATATCACAAGAGGTGACATTACCAGAGAGTCTGCTGATATTTAAAAGGCTATTAAGAAAATATTACAAACAACTTTAAGTCAAATCTATTGGCATATAGATCTATACTTAGTCTGAGTGATAGCAACACTCTGATACCTCATCCTAATTACTCTTAGAGCCACTATTGCCATTCCCTTCAGAGAAGGACAAAATACACAGCCAGCTCTTTTTATTTCTAGAATTACAAAGGTAGAAAGGCCAAGTAGACTCTTTACACTAACAGTTCCAAAAGGCTCCCTTAGCAATGCTCATACATTTAGGTTGTATCTTCACATGAGCTCAATGATTTATGGAATGCTTGTATTTGGAGCTGACTTACTAATTGAGAGTATGGAAAGAATAGTGACTCTAAGAGTATGAACCAAAAATAAATAAATAAATAAATAGATAAATAAATAAATAAATAAAAAGAATTTCACTATTCAAGTAAGTTAAATACGTCTGTCAAAAAATACAATTAGTGGTTTACTAGGTTTCAAAAAATGCAACAATTTTGACTTCTCCTTTCTCTTAGTCTTTTATGTCCAAACTACCAAAAGGCCTTATTCCATTTCTTAATACTGCCCATATTCTTCCCTATTTCCACTGCAATCTCCCTAGCATAGGTCTGTATTACTTCTTGATGGGGTATTATTAAAAAATTTTTTTTAAAGATTGATTTATTTCAGAAAGAGAAAGAAGGGGGTGGGGGGCAGAAGGAGAGAATCTTCAAGCAGAGTTCCCAATGACCATAGAGCCCTATACAGGTCTTGATCCAATGATCCATGCATGAGATCTTGATCTGAGCCTAAACTAAGAGTCGGACACTCAATTGACTAAGCCACCCAAGGTGCCCCTATTGTAAAGTCTTCTTATCACACTTACATTCTCTACTTCATACTACAGTTATTTCTATATACCTTATCTGTCCTATACAATAGAGAATCTTGGTTATCTTGTACCTCAAGTTATCAGTTGCAAAGCAAGACCTGAAAGGCTTAACTACTTCATTACGACTAGAATGATCTGAATAGTTAAGATGATGAATAAAAGCTCCACTTTAAAGCTGAATTCATCAAGAATTAAAGTCTCAACCAAAAGAAGGCAAATTTCTCTAAATGAAAATTTATGCTAAATCTTCAGAAAAATTGTAAACTAAAAAAGATAGCTAGAAAAGAGATTGTATGAAATGTGGCGCTTTGGGGCAACGGGGACAGAACTGAGGAGGTACTCTATCAGGAAGTTTTGAAGGGAGAAGACATTTAATATTTAAGGGCTAGAGAGAAGAATGGGCCTCAGGATATATACATTGAATGCAGAGTTGAAAATAAATTTCATATAGAGCCTTGGTAACCACTGTCATCACCTTGCCAGTGTTATTGTTCAGTATCTGTCAACTTGAATGACTTCAATGGTAACTGGAAACAAAATCTAAAATTTTGTCCAACATTAAAACAGAAAATGGGACTATTATTGACAACAGAACAGATTCTCCCTAGCAATTAAGAATATCTTCATTCTGGAAAATTTGCTTTTGTGATTATCAAGAGAGGACCTAAGATTCATTGACCAGCTACTAATATGCTAAGCATTATCTACAAATGATGTCTCTTAACCCATAAAACCATCTTACGAGATAGACATTCCTGCTCTCATTTCATAAAATTGAAGCACAGAGAGTAAGCACATGTTTCCATGTTCCCACACCCACTGATTCAGATTTAAACCTAGGTCTGTTTAATTCAAAAGCCAAGAACATTTCACAAACAATAAACATCCTTAGTAATTCAGTGACAGAAATTATTATTATAATTTCCAGACTACATTTTCCAACCAGTTGCGATGAAATGAGGAAAATGCAATCAAGTTACATTAATGTGATTGACACTTAACTATCAACACTTTTGATTTGATCAATTACACTGAGTTGCAGGCTGGAATATTCTTTGGGACAGTTATTTAACGTTCCAATTCAATTCAACAAACATATATATATTTAGCACCCATATGTAACAGATGATCTCCTGCGTGATGGTAGAAACTACTCACCCAGTACACAGAAACCCTGTGTTTGTTGCTCAATTGTCACAGACTAGTGACAATGCAAGGGACTAAGGAGACAGTGCTCCAATCAGTCTTACTCAGTTAGATATTTTTAGGTCTCAGCCAATTCCAAGCACATAGTGGGTACTCAAATACTTGTTGAAGGGAAACGGACATTCCTTGAGCACTCAATATGTTCAAGATAGAGTTCTAGACAATGTATCTTCTATCACATCACTGGAATCCTAAGGACAGGGGAGGTTAATCCACTTAACAGAGGAGGTTGACAGGCTTATATTTACTCACCCAAGATTTAAAGAGACTGATTGCAAAGCCCAGGCTCTCCCCAAACCACATCCCATTCCATAAACCTTGTAATTTCGTGCTCATTGCCTCAGTTTGATTTTTGAAAAGCCCTCAAGGTAGCCAATTTAAGTATGCACCGTAGGCTGCTTTGCACTTTGGTTACTTCAAAATACTTTCTAAAACTGGGAACTACTAATATAACCGAATTTTCAAATTAGAATTTCCTTTAAAATTAGGAGGAAAACCCAAAAACTTGAGACATAGCAGGAAAAGGATCAGAATTATTAAGCAACCTATTTTTCAGTGCTTTTAGAGAAATGACATCTGTAGGAAATCAACAGGAATGAGAGCTTAGGCAGGTCAAGTGAGTAAGATTCACCTACAACTTTAAAAAAGAACACTAGGTTAGAAGCCGCAAAATTAAATGTATCTTTTTTCCTTCTAATTCCCTGTAAACTGCTGGCCAGATGCTTTCGGCAGAGACACTACAGGACAATTTGTTAAACAAGCCAAGCCAAAATCTTTTAGTACATACTAAATAAGTCTTCAACTGCTGTAATTCTAAAAGGGTATTTTTGAAATTTTTCAGTATCAAAATTGTAAAAACCGTATGATTTAGCGCAGTACAGAACAGCCTCAAATTCAGTTTGTAACTCTTAAGCTGGTTAAGGAATATCACAAGGCTCCAAAAAAAATGATACCTGAACTCACTTATGTGAAAAACCAAGGAGAAAGGAACTAAAACGCAGAAGGGGGCGCAGGCTAAGGGGGCTGTACCACCTCCGGCCACTCAAGGGCCCTCAAGTATGTGACCCCGAGACTCTTAAAAGAGCAGAGTTAATGTCTCCTGAATGACTCCGAAGGCAGGAGTTCCAGAATTAAAATGCTTCGACTTCAGATAACCCCTCTGAAACTGGCTGCTGGGGGCAAAAAAAAAAATCATACCCACTGTACAGATGAGAAAAACGACGAGAGCGTCTTCAGGTTACACAATCCGACGCCATGGCTTCGGCGCTCTGACAAACGCTCCGAAGCGCTGGAAGTGGGTGCAGCGTAGGTTTGGGTTTGGATTTTGGATAAATCGGGGAAGGAGCAAGAAGGCGCAAGGCCTGCAGAGGAAGGGCAGGAGGACGCGGAGACTTTCCCCGCCGGGAGCCCATCCCGGGACCCGAGGGCCGCTGCGCCCGCGTCCCGCAGGCGTGTCTCCCACGCGTGAGCGCCGCATGGTGAGGGCTGCACGCCCGGGGCCCGCTCCCAGGCGCGGTGCCTTCACCCCAGAGGTCGCCCCGACCCGGAAACAGTACCCCGGAGCGCCAGGCGGCCGTGGTAGGGAGCCAGCGGGCGGAGGGGCGAAAAGGTGGCAGGGCGGGAAGTGCGGGGCGAAGAGGGGGGCCGACCGGGGAAAGGCAGAAGACGCCTCCCCCCCACCCCCCCAGCACCGGGTTGCGTTCGGGGGGCAGTGGGGGAGGGAAGCCCCTCGCGGGCACGCGCGAGCCGCACACACTCACCTGCCCCTCCCCCTCCCCGCCCGCCCGGCGGAGGCTCCGAGAGGCCGCGGGCCGCGCGCGCACACAAGGCGCGCGCACGCGCACTGCCGGTCGCTTCCTCGAGCTCGCGCTCCGCCCGTTCAGTCCCAGCCCCGCTCATTCAAAGCCGGGCGCGCGCTCCGCCGCAGCCGCCGTTGCCTGCGCGCAGCTGCCATGGCCGCCCCCTCCTCGGGAAACCCTCCCCAGGCCCTCCCACTCCGCCCTCCTGGAAGGCGGGTCTCGGTGGTCTCCAGGCCCGCACTTCCGCACCCCGCCTGGTCCTGCCTGGCCCAATAGGCGAGAGGCTGCCGCTGCGGCGACCCGGCTTAGCCAATGAGCGTCGGAGGGCGGGGCTGGGGGCGGGGCGGGCGGCGGGGCTGGGGCCGAGGCTCGGTCACGGGGAGGGTTTCTGTGAGGTTTGCGGGCCGCTCGGGCTGTCCCGTTGCAAAGTGCCTGCGCTCCTTCCGCGTTGCCCTACTTTCTGTGCACGGTGTCTCGGCTCCAGCCCTGCCCCTTTTCGTTCTACCTGCAGACTCCCCCCCCCCCCCCCACCACCACCAGATGGGACCGACGGAAAGCGGTATTCAGATTGCAAAAAAGAGGGAGCTGCGGCTGACTCGGTGATTCGGCAGGCGGTGGGCAAGCTCTCAATCATTCCTACACTTCAAGGGTGCGAAACGTTGAGTGTAACTCGGGACTTCGCCTCCTCCGAGAAACTTTTGATTGGATTTCCTTTGAAGGTTAAAAACCGGCCTTTAACCTTATCCCAGCATTTGTTCCTCCCTTGCAGCTCAGGCTAGCCGTTCTCCCAAACTAAGGTTTTCCCTCTATGGTTCTCTTTGAAGTCTTTTTTTTTTTTTTTTTTTTTTTTCCCCTTCGTTTTATCCTGTATGCTATGAAAAAACCAGGGATCTTTGCTTGTGGGCGAGGGTCTCTCAGTAATCTGCCTCACTGTCGCACAGCGACGGTTTGCATGGTCAGAGGCTGAAAGCGCTTCATGTTTTTCTTTTTTTCTTTTTTTTTTTCTACTACAACTATCTTTGTCCCGTCACCTTGACCAGCCTCCATCTACCCACTTACTTTGTAGTATCCACCCACCCATGCCACCCCAATCTGGACCACATTTTTCTATTCACTTCTTTATCCCCAAGAAGAGAAGAAAGAGAATGTTGTAACTCTTGCTCTAGAATGATTCCATGTACCTTTGGATACAGTATTTCATCTCTAACGCTCCGTTTCCTCATCAATAAAATGACCATCATAGCGCCTACTTCATAGGATGACTAACCCTTTCCAAGCATCTAGGGCAGAGGCTGGCACAAAGCAAACACACATAGATTAATAGTTACTGCAGCAGCCGCTGCTGCCACCACCACTACTACTATTACCACCACGCTTTTTCATCATCATTCCCAGTTACCACACCTCCCTAAATCTTCTGCAGTCTTTTATTTATTTTTTTTAGATTTTTTAAAAATTTATTTATGATAGACACAGAGAGAGACACAGGCAGAGGGAGAAGCAGGCTCCATGCCGGGAGCCCGATGCGGGACGCAGGCAGGCACTAAACCGCTGAGCCACCCAGGGATCCCCTCTACAGTCTTTTAAACACTTGTTCTAAGCTTAAATTTCTGCAAATCCCTAAATTCCAATAATTCAAAATCTCCAAATTTCTTTTTGGATTCCCCTAATTGATAATCCAAAATAGGCTACATCTCAACATAAACGTTTTCAAATGTTTTTCTTAGACACATATCTTTGCTTCAGATTATTATATCCCTCAATTTTTTTATTCTTCAGTTTCCTTTATTAAATTTGCCATTTCCAAACGAAATTAAAAGGTGTATATACTTTTCTAGAAACACTAGTGAATATTTGTTTCCAACACAGTAAAAAAACAAAAACTTGTCAAAGATGGCAAACTTCTTTTACTTCAAAAATATCTATGGAATAACAGTTCAAAGTCATCTTTAGTTGTTGAGTAGTAATTCCATAATTGAGGACCACAGGTGCCAATAATTTGGGATCTTGCATGGGGACCACCTCTTGGGAGTGTGCAATTTGAAGTCGTGTCCTCTGCCCAAGGCTTGCATGGGGTGGGGATGGGGACCATCAAATGTCAGGTGGGAGTAACATAAGGGAGAAACTTGGTAAATGAAAGATTTCTTTCTGAATTGCCTGTACTCCATGTGTTACAGTTAATTCTACGTGCTTTTTGTTCAGACCATTTTGCCCACTCTGATTTGCCTCTGCCCAACCCCTAATCACCAGCTTGATTTATTCACTTTTATCAGCTTCCAACTCACCATTTAATCTCCCAAGTCAAAGCCATTGTAGGCTTTTCTGTTCTGAGTTGTCCGTGTGGGTCTGAAAAGTGTTTTGTCGACTGACCTCCCATCCCTGCCCAGTATTTAGGGCGCACCTTACAAACACAGCCCAGTGCTTCCCAATCTACCTAACGCAGTTCTCTGGCTTTTCACTAAAGAGATGGTTTTTCCCTCAAGCATAATTTTAGACCTGCTGTTTTGACTTGGACTTTAATGGCTTTTTATTAATGAGCAGCTGTCCACAGTTGAATACAAATTAAAAGTCACATTCATTTCTTGATCAAGCAAAACAAAGCCTTTCAGCTCACAGTGACAGTTTTGAATAGATATGTTTGAAAGCAAAGCATTTTCTGATGATAATTTTAATGGATTGTTTTGTTAATCTTTCTATTCTAGAGAATTATGCTTGCTTTCAAAATCATATATTTTAATATTCTGGAAAATTCTAACATTTTTTAATACCCATCATAACCATTTAATAGGGTCAGTAGCTTAATAGAAATACAAGTCTGACAGGTTTTTTTTTTAATTTCTGTTAAAATAAAAGTGACTCTCTGTGAAGCATTTGAATATTTTCCATCATAAATATTACTATAGTGTATCTTCATAGTGATTTTTATTGCTAAACAGGAAGACCCAAGGTTTAAAAACAATTTAGAGTTAACCAAGTTAATC
Source organism: Canis lupus baileyi (assembly GCF_048164855.1). Lineage (NCBI taxonomy): Eukaryota > Metazoa > Chordata > Mammalia > Carnivora > Canidae > Canis > Canis lupus. Next base: position 11,952,434 of record NC_132851.1, on the reverse strand, counting down.
TTTGGAACAGGCCTACATAGGAATAGAGAAAAATAATCTGTCTTTTATTAGAAATGGATTAAAATGAAAAGATATCATGAATATCTTTGCTTCTGTGTTTCCATAGTGAGGTTCAACCATGTAATACCTCTTGGCTAATGCCCACATTGTTATTAGAGGTATAATACAATTTAGCTATATTATGAGTTAAGGAGACTTGATCTGAGCAGATCTGGCAATGTAAGGTCATTTATGATTTCTAAGGGTAAATGTGTTGAGATTCACACAAGTAACAGCTTGTCACACATACAACACGATCTGTCTTGTACATGAATGGACAACTTAAAAATGAAACACTGAAAAAAAAAATGAAACACTGAACCAACAATGAAAGCCTAATTCATTCAGCTATAGCTATAGCTTGAATACATTTGAGCCTTACTTTTCTAATCTGCAAAATTAGATTAATAATTCCTGCCTTAAAGGTTAATTTTGCAAAGTAACTGGCATAATGTATGTGGAAATGTGTTGGAAACAAAGCAGATCAATGAAAGTTTTATCATCTTCAAGTTCAGTAGAATCTCCTTTTAGCTCACAGGAGGGAATACTGCTTCAAGGAAAACAGGAGTGAATTTTCTATCACCAGCAACCAGAAATAGACATTTTTGTTAGTTACACACACAAAAAGAAGAGTTTTAAAGTTATGCTTTGAGGACATCCTCTTGGTACATCCTTTGCCCCCTTTGATTTTATTTTATTTTATTTTTTTTCCCTTTGATTTTAAAGACAGAGGGTGAAAAAACAGCTGTTACAAGGAAAGCACCCACAACCCTACCCTCTCTGGGCTTTTTCTCACTACTTATGGGATATTTTGCTCATAACAGTGTCTGTTGCCAAGTTCTGTCCATTCTTTCAGTGTCCATCATTTTAGCACACTAGAATTTTCATAATGATGTCCTTACTAGTCTTTTGATTTTTATCTTTTCCTCCCTTTAAGTCACCTTGATATTTTGCTGTATGATTAGGGTTTTTTTTTTTTTTTAAAGATTTTATTTATTCATGAAAGACACACAGAGAGAGAGAGGGAGGCAGAGACACAGGCAGAGGGAGAAGCAGGCTCCATGCAGGGAGCCTGACGTGGGACTCGATCCCGGGTCTCCAGGATCACACCCTGGGCTGAAGGCGGCGCTAAACCGCTGAGCCACCTGGGCTGCCCTGATTAGGTATTTTTAAAGCTTCTTCACAATAAATGTGTTCAAAATAAAGAGAGATTTGCTATTGTCCATCAATCCAAATTCACTTGTGTGGATATGTGTCTCAAATGTTGCCTTTTAATCTCTTAATTTCAAACTGCTGCTACTGGATTTCCCTGTGACTACCTCTGGCCCTTTAAAATATCAGACATGCCAGCAATTTTTGTTAAAAACATTTGTCTGTATATACTGTACATTTCATTACTCACCTCCTCATCATGAAATATATATTTCTTGCTGTGGTTTTTATCTGAAATTAAATCCTTTATAAGTGAGAATTAAATCCATGTTATAACCATACTAGATATTTTCAGTATAAAAAACATATTTATTTTCTCTCTTCCTAGGGAGAACTTATATGCATAAAGGATCATCTGCCTGAATATATAAATTACTCTAAAGAAAAGCCGAAGGAAAATACTCTTACCATGTAGCCAGACACATTCATAAATATCTTGCCCAAAAGGAATTATTTTTTCCTGCTCCTAGGCTCTGAGCCCATTACCATAGCAACCATAACTAGTGTTGTCTAACTGGATGTGAATTTTATACATTTGTTCTTTGAAATGTGAAGGCAGTATGTCAGAATAAAGTGAAATTTCTATAATATTTTGGAAGGACTACTTTATTGAGAAGTCTGGAGAGGGAAAGTTTCATCATGCAGTTTATTCATTCATTAATGAAACAGTTTACCATCAGCATAGTGTGTGCAAAGCATGTTAGAGAAGTCAAAAGTATATACAACCCTTAACCAGAAATAACTAATAAAATCAGCTTGTCATGAGTGAAAAGAATTCCTGAAAGAGGAGTTTTTTCACAGGGACTGTTCTAATTTTATAATAATCTGATCATAATAACTAGAGTAGCATATTAGGACCTGTAAGAAAGACAGGCAAGAGGCTTACAGCTGGTCAGATTGCCTACAGGCATTCAAGTACCTACTGTTACCCCTATAGCAGGTCCTTTCCTTTTCAGTCTTATACACTGTGTCTGTAGCTACTCCCTGGAGAAGTATTTCTTTTATTGGAGGTTGAACACTTCTTGGCAGCTGGTGCCAGCCTGAGGAAGCTGAAAATGCCCACTGATGAGCATAGGAAAAAGTTGTGACCCTTCACCTGTTTCAGATAGGTATATATTTCCCAAACCAAATATATAATGGATTCATATCAAGGTTTAAGCATTTCTGTTTTGAAGGATACAGGGAATAACTTCAAAGTTGTATGTGGTATTTGACACTATTTTCTTGCCCTGGTATTATCCCTGCCCACCTCCCTGGATAGCAAAGACCAATTCCCTGTTCCCTTGTTCCTTTCAAATTTTGCCTACCTCAAGCATCTTGTGAAATGAAGAGATACATCATTTAGGTTTAGGTTTCTGCCAAGTGACAATGAAACCCTGTAAGAGCGGAGGCTACTAGATAGGGTACCACATTGTCGGACGCAAGCTCCTTGCAGCTGAGCACTCCAACCCCTTCCTGCAGGGGCTGGCCTTTGTCTTCCTGGTCCAAGCAGGCATCTTGCTCTCCATGCAGCAGGAAAAACAGGAAAGGATGAAGAAAAGGCAAAGGGATGCATAACAACCATCTTTTAAGTTTCTAGAATACGCCACAAGATTATTTCTGATTTTCTAACTTAGAGCACAGAAGTTGGTCATCCTTAATGGCAAGGGAAGTCTTTATTCTAGGTGGCCCTGTATCCAGCCTAGGAGTCTATTAACACAATGTTTATTACATGCTAGTCCTTGTTGTGGTGTAATAAGAAGCCTAATGGTTTATTGGGCCAGGGATTGACACGATATAGGCAACATTATGGTAGTAAAAACAGCAGGAATGACAACCATTTACTGAGGGCCAGTAGCTGTTAGGCACTGTGTAAAGTTTCATATATATGCTATCATGGGTACTCACATACCATACTACAAGGCAGATATTTTCCACATTTTACGGGTAAAGAATCAGAATAAGACTAAGAACTTGCCTGAAGCCACAGAGGTCATAAAGTATAAACTGAGAATTTATGTCTAAGTTAGACATAAATATGTGTTAAACACAAATATGTTTTACTGAAAACTTTCTTTAGAATGAAACACTTTCCAGTGCTTGAAGATAAGTGAGAGAAGCCGTTAAATGTTGGAGCCTGGGCTCTGGAGTTAGAATGAATCCCAGCCTTACCACTGGAAGCTCTGTGAACTGGGGCATTTTATTAAATCTTTTTAGGTTTCAAGTGTCCTTATCTGGAAAAGGGGACAATAGCTTCATAGGGTTATTGTAAGGAAGAAGCCCACAGAGAACACTCAGTGTATATCTGGCACTTGGTAGCCATGGGGTGAATCTTTATTTTGTTATTGTTAGTAGTAGCAGTAGTATTCTAGGTAGCACTTTGGGATAAAATAGAGAAGAGGTAAAAGTCGATGGACTATCTAGAAGTCATTGCAATGATCAGAGATGATGAAGCTTAGAAAAGAGTAGAAACAGTAGGACAAGATATAAACATTTTACTTATCATCAGAAATACAGGAAGGTATTCTTCTTACCTTCTTATCCTCTGTTCCTTACATTGACCGAAGAGGGGGCATTACATTTACTTCATGAATTTTTCACAGCCTGGATAGAAAAATCCTAATACACCAGTAAATAGTCACTTCTAACATTAAAACGTATTTTTTTAATTAAAAATGAATTTCTAAGACAGCATTGTTCAAAGAAACTTTTTTTAAAGGTGGCCAGCTATGACAGAAGGCTATTGAAAGCCATATTGTCTAGGATTCCTAACAGCAACGACTCTGACACCAATCCACATTGTGTGCCCCAAACTTCGGAGAGGTACCCCTTTAAAATCTGTCCTAGCCAAAACTTCTATTTTAATATCTAGTTAAAACGATATCCCTGAGATCTACAGAATAAATCCAAGCCCCTCTGATGGCATGGCACAGAAGACTGTTGTCTCTCCTTCCAGCCAGCCTCATGCCTTTTCTCATGTCACAATAGTGCTCCAGTAACATCAGACCGTTGTTTCCCCACGCTCCATGCTTCATTTGTCTACCAAACACTGTATCAGGATCTACTCATGCTAGATGTTTTGTTAGATGGCAGGAAGAAATGCTGAATAAGGGAGTGCCCTGCCTTCAAGGAACTCACTAACTACTGGTGTTCCAGCCTTTGTTCTCGCCACCACACCTTCCGCCAGGACTCTCTTCCTAGGCTCATCTCATTCTTTATTCCTCAACATTCATCTCAGGCATCATCTTTGGAAGCTGGGCGTCATTGATCTCCATCCTCACAGGATGCCCCTCTCCCCAGCCAAGTGCCCCTCTAGCACCCTCTGTCTATGGCCCTCACATACCATACGGCATCAATGTGATCTTTTCCCACGACTACTTCCCCAATTAGATTATGAACTATTAGAAGGTAGAGACAGCATCTTATTCCCTGTAGTCTTCTCACTAGAATGCCTGGTATCTCATAAATGCTAAATAGATGTTTGTTTGACTGAACAGAATGCCAAATATATACAGAGATATTCCGATTCGCTACCTGGTAAATGTTTATAACGTTCCTTAAGCAAGATTAACAATTATGTGGGGAGAATATACTAGGAAATGACATACAGAAAAGAAAGGTCTGGGCTTTGTTGAATTTTCTCAGCTATTTCCAATGCTTTCTCAGTGTTACTTCTGGATCCTGAATACCAGCTCTTCTTGCCCTGGACGTGACTACAATGCCTTTATTGAGAGTTCTTTCTCAAAATTAAACATTTCCTTTAGAATTTTCTGAGTAAAATGCAATTTTTATAGTATGAGAGCTTCAGTTAATTTATCTACATTAATTGTGATCTTTTCTTGCATTCCCTCATTTTATTCCCTTATTTTGCATTCCCTTAGTATCCTCTTGAAAATAAGTATTTTCATGGGGTCAAGGGAAGTCACACTCCTAATAGAGGCAATTTGAGTGGGAAGGCTGGTAAGCTGAGAACGTTTGGACTTGTACCAAAAGTTTATTCCAGCAGCAACAACAAAAACTTTTCTTAGAATAGTGGCCAGGTTTGGCAGGCCCAGAAATCTGGGACAATCTAGAATTTATGGGATTACTATGGATCTGAAAATCAGAAAATTAATCTGAAAAAGGTCTAAAATAATCTAATTTCTGGGACACCTGGGTGGCTCACTGGTTGAGTGTCTGCCTTGGATGCAGGTCGTGATCCCGGGATCCTGGGATCGAGTACTGCATCGGGCTCCCTGCATGAGCCTGCTTCTCCCTCTGCTAGTGTCTCTGCCTCTTTCTCTGTGTCTCTCATGAATAAGTAAATATTTTTTAAAGAATCTAATTTCTCCAAAATCCTTGGAAATTAGAATGACTTAAATCATTGAAAATCAGAGTTTTATGAATGGATAGAGGAAGTCAGATCCCCTAGTACATAGAAAAATTCAAAATGCTTCCAATCTGATTTAAGGATGGGTAAGTCAAAACTAGACAAGCTCTTTCAATAATATAAAGAGTTCTAATATTTGTAGGTACAGCAACTTGGAGGTGGTATATCTGCTTCTAAATCAAAGACTTTTTAAAGTTTTTTTGTAATGAAATAAGAACATACAAATATAAGGAATCAAAAGAAATTTATATTTTGAAGAAATCTGATTTTTATGGTAAAAGCTAATTAGTACATTTTATATATTACAAAAATATGATCAGCGTATTTTCTTGAAAATTCTATAGACTTTTTCTTCTACAACAAAATAGCTCATAAAAAGCAGCTCTTGCATTTCTATTTTCAGCCTTCCTTCAGGACAGCAGTTTAGTTGCATCCTGAAAAGTGAAAACAATATATTTTTTTTAAGTAGTAATAACAGCAGTGTGGTTTAAAATATGTTTCATTCATTTAACGGTTCTAATATTTCATGGTATGGTTAATCAGGCAAAGTAGTATTTTTTTTTTTTTTTTTGCAAAGTAGTATTTAAAAATTAGTATTTCGAAGTTTACCAGTGTATGTTAGAATCAGCAATGTACTCTTTTTGTAGAACTGGGGAGAGAGAATAGTGGTGCTTAAACTTTGTATTTTTCACATTCAAGTTGCCATTTAGTGGAATTTTGTGACTGTCTTATAAATAAAATACTAATTCAGAATGCAAAGTTATAAAATCCCAGCATTGGATTTCATTAATAGTTAGCATGGTCTGAATGCATTCCCCCCAAATTCCTATGTTGTAAACCTAATGCCCAATGAGATGGTATTTGGAGGTGGGGCCTTTGGGAGGTGCTTAGGTCCTGAGGGTGGAGCTATCATGATGAGATTTAGTGCTCTTATAAAGAACAGAGCACTCTCTAGGCCCTTCCACACTGTGAGGACGCAGTCTGTAGCCGGGAAGTGGGTCCTCACCTGACGGTAGTGGCACCCTGATCTCAGACTTCCAGCCTTCAGCACTGTGAGAAATAAATTTCTGTTGTCAATAAGCCACTCAATCTGTGGTATTTTGTTACAGCAGCCCAAATGGATTAGGATAATGGTGTTTAAATCACCTTTTGTTTTAATTAAAGAATGATTGATTATTTAGTAGCCAAGGAGAAGATGTTGGTTAACTTTTCTACCTGGGAAAAAAAAGCCCCAAAGAAAACACCAGGAATAATATCATTTACTAATAATTTGAAAACAGAATTTTCTGAATTTTATAACATCCCAAAGCTGTCAGGAACAAGAAGGCTGAAAGTCAGTGAAGACAATTAGAAAACAATGCATTTAACAAGGAAATACAAAAAGCACAAAGATATGCTGAGCAGTACTTATACTTTATATTTTAATACTTCTGAAAAGAAACAAATTTAAACAATATCTGTCATGCTATTTTTAAATGGACAACTGGTTTTACTTTTATTAGAATTCTGAAGATAAGAAAACTTGTATAAAAATACAATCACTTGTGTCCTGGTCATTTACCTATGGTCCCTGAGCTCCAAACCTACCCTTCCATATTCAGCTATAAGAGGCCAGGACTGAAGTCTGCAAACCACACTTCTCCCTTGACAGTTGGATCCTAATTAACTTCTGCCATTAAGAGGAAAGAAAGGATTATTTCTGTTGGATCATTGTTCTTGAAACCCCAATCTCCACTTGTTCGGCCACTCCTAGAAGTGTGTCCCTTCATCCTGACCCTGCCTATATTTAAATTTAAAATCTAGTCTTGGCTTTTATTCCTCAAAATTCTTCAGTATCCTTTTAAATTATTACCCTACCTCAAATTATTCCATCCTTCTTTGAATTTTGATTTTTACACAAATAAAAGAATCTACCTAGGTATCTTATAACTTAGAATATTTATCATCTTTTGAGATTTGGAGATCTGTATCATTTCTATATAAATCAATACTAATTATTTTATTTTATTTTTAATCCGGGTGAAGTCCATAGAATGTGAAATTTTAATCATTTTTAAAGTGGACAGCTCAGTAGCAATATGTTCACACTGCTGTGCAACTGATCTCCAGAACTGTTTTCAACTTCTTAAATCGTATCCGTATTTATGTACTGCTTTCATTTCATTAATCTATCAGAAACTCTCCATCATTCCTCCCATTAGATCAAGTGCAAACTGATTAGTATCTGCCAATCAAAGCTTTTTACAATTTGCTTATAATATCCCTAACTCAGCATTTCCCCCTAAGTAGCAGGGAGGCCTTATCCTTCTTTTAAAAACTAAAGTCAATTAAAGCACATATTCAGCACCTATAATAAATATGGCTTGTAGTACTTATCTTCTGAGTGCTCACAATTTATAAGGGAGATAGATTTGAATATGTCTAAGTTTAATAAATGTACACCACTGGAAAGGTTATAATAATGGTATAAACAAACTAGAATGGGAGAACAAGGAAAGGGAGAATTAAATGTATTACAGAGTGGGAAGGAAGAAAGGAACCCTGATAGAGGAGGTAGATTTTGAGCAAGACTGGGCAGCATGCCATGAGAAGCAGATCTGGTGAGTAGAGGAAAGCCCAGATGGAGGGAATATGTGGTATAGCAAGAATCTTTTCTATGAATGACTTGGCATAGGAGGCAGTCTTCAAGTCTGGTTCCAAGGACTTTGGGGTTGACTGTAATTTGCACGTAGTAAGGAATCTTTGAGGATTTGACAGGACATATTACTATGTGACCCTGTGCTTTAGGAAGATAAATATGACTGCAATGTGGAAGACAGGCTGAAAGTGAGGAGTTCAGAAGCAGGGAATTTAGGAGGCTACTGTGTGCCAAGTAAGTAAAAAAGGAAAGAGTTTTATGTGGAGCAGCAAGATTTTAAAGGAAGAATGGAGACATGACATTATGGATAGAGATGGATGCCCCAGGGCCCCTCCAAGGGACATGGAGCTTGAAGGCAAGAGACAAGTCTAAGAAAGATCAGCCTGAGCGATGAGAAAGATGATGTTGGCATTAACTCTGATGGGGTGCCAAGAAGACAAGCCCCTTTGGAAGGTGATGATGAGGAATTCCATGCTGAACATGGATAGTTGAAGATGTGTTTTTTCACTCCCACTTTTTGCTTTGCTCCTATCATGTCCCTGTTTTGAAGTACCTTTCCCTCCAATTCCACATTTTATTCATTTTTTAAATAATCCTGTGTGTAAAGTGCTCCTGGAGGGGTGACACCAACCATTATCCCAATCATGGTAGCCCACAAGGATCACTTTTTCCTCTGAGCCTCCCCAATAGTCACTGTCTGTGTCTGGTACTAGCACTTTGCTTTCCCTCTGTGGAACCACATCTCCACATTCCTAGCACTTCAGTCCGTGTGAGCCAGGCCAGGTTAGCTAGAACACAGTATCTGATGGCCCTAGTGATTGGCCCAAGATGAGACATGTGACTCAAGCTAGGTCAATGATACTGCTTCGGAATTTTGCTGAAACAGTTGAGCTGAACTTCTGCCTGCTTGTAACTGAAAAAGAGTCCAACATTAGCTTCCCATTGCCCACATTCTCATGTGCCACTGTGTAATGTGAGCCACATTTCCTGTAAAGTCATCTTATCTCTACCATTGAAGCTATTACTTTCTCAAGGACCACAGCCATGTCTCTGGGTTCCCAGGAGGTGCCATGCGTAGTGGTTATGCCTTCAGTCTCTATGCAGTAAACATTTACTGGAAGCTCAGTATGCACAGACATACATTACATAACGATGAACTATGCTTACCTGGATTTATGTTCAAATTCAAAACTGTGGCCATGAATATTTCTGAGAGCAGCACTTTTCCCATCAGACAGATAATCGCTATAATCATTATCTGGGCAGCTGTGCCCACAGTTGGTGCTTTGCTGTTGCTGTTGCTGTCACTGCTGCCTCCACCACCACTGGTGCCACTGCCACTAGAGATAGACTGTGCTGGTAGGCTTAGGGTCGCAGATTCTACCCGGACAATATCATCCAGTATAAATTCAATCTTATAATTTTTTCCTAGGGAGAAAAACCATCAGGGAATATCACTTCCCTTTATGATTTGTTTTTACACAGTTCCAATTGGGTTTTCATTAACTTAAAAATACCATATAATTCCTAATGAAGTATTTTTATAAATTGAGCCAAACAGATTGGTTTAAGTATAAACAAGTATAAAGGTCTCAGAGTTTCATTTGCCCATCAACTACAGGCAAGTGGAGTCTGGGTAGATTTTATTTCTGTAGTATCAGTATTTGCTTCTTAGGGATGCCTTCTTAGTGCCCAGGACTAGAGAAAGGTCGCTTGAAATGAGGGGCAGTAAGGAAAGGAAATGAAGATGCTGAACCTCTGTTCCATCCCTGGATACTTGACCTAGGATCAGAGAAGTCTCAGCCTTAGCTGGGGGAGATGGGGATAGAACTTCAAATTTCAAACATACAGAAGAGTTAAAAGAATTGTACAACAATCACCCATATACTCTCCACTTTGATTCAGCAATTTTACTACTTTCCATATTTCCTTTTAGTCAGATGCTATTTTTGTGTTGCATGATTGTGACCCTTTCTTTCTTCTTTCCCCAGGTAGACAAGATGAGGAAACTTGTTCTATATTTTTAGAGTATGAAACATAAAAAGCTCATCCAAATACTTTTTAATCCATATGTTAAGTCTTCCCACAGTTTTGAACATGAGATAAACAATATATTTTTCCTTGACATAATTTCTTCTAGGATTAGTGCTGTCATTAATAGTGGTTACCACACAGAGTTTGCAATGCTTGTCACAACCTAAAGTTTTCATTCCTCTCTCTTTCTGTAACCTTTAAAAAAAATCATTTGTTTTCTTTCTTTCCCTCCCTTCCTTCCTTCCTTTCTTTCTCAGAGAATAGAATTAGATCTTGAACTGCATTGTGCTTTCACAAACAATAGCAATACATTCTATAACTTTCAAGATGGAAGGTCATTGTTCTATAGAATTTTCTGCCACCATTATAATCCATGACAATGGCACATTTAAGTTTCCTTTTTCCTTTTTTTTTTGCAGCAGGTTTATTTTTTTCTTAATGATTTTTCTGTATAAAGAATTTAGGTTGGGGGATCCCTGGGTGGCGCAGTGGTTTGGCGCCTGCCTTTGGCCCAGGGCGCGATCCTGGAGATCCGGGATCAAGTCCCATGTCGGGCTCCCGGTGCATGGAGCCTGCTTCTCCCTCTGCCTGTGTCTCTGCCTCTCTCTCTCTCTGTGTGTGTGACTATCATAAATAAATAAAAATTAAAAAAAAAAAAAGAATTTAGGTTGGTTTTGTTGTTGTTGTTTTCTCCTGCAGAACTATGAAAAAGCCCAAGAGGGCCTTGTGGATATGCCACCCCATGCAGGAGAATGGAAGAACCCAGCTAAAATCCAGAATCAAAATCTTGGTGATATGACTTCAATCAAGCTATACCAGCTGAAAATCCAGATATCACTGAGCAGAGAGGAGCCATCCCTGCCCAAATTCCTGGCCCACACTACTGTACTACTGTGAGCAAGTGAAATGGCTGTTTTTTGAGTCATTAGATTTGGGGGCAGCAATAGAACAGAAACAAGAACTGTAAATCATCTAGGTTGCTAGGTAAATATGTGATTTACCAAAATCACAAAATGTGATTATCCGGTAGTAATACTATTTTTATCCAGGTTGCTCAAAGATGCAGCCTCAGCTGTTTACCACTTTCTTTTTCTTCTACTCTTTTCTTACCTCATTCTCACATCCCCATTTTCTGTGTTAGAAACCACAACCCATACCTCCCCTAACTGGGTGGCCCTTGATTTGCCTTTTATAGAGTTATAAATAGAAGAGGGTGTGAGACCACACCATCAGGCTCCAGTCTAATCGGCAAGGGGATTTCCTACATGCAGTAAATGTGGTGGTTACCTATTAGAAGGAGTTATTAAAAAATTATGTTTTTAAAATTTTTTCTCAGGTGCTTTATTGTTATTACAATTTTATAGTGGTTAATCTACAACCTGGCTAACTGATCTAAAGCTAATGAAGAAAGATGACTATATTTGGTCTTCCTTACTATACATAACCAGGGAACTGAGACCCTACACTTGATGAAAGTCAGAAAGTAAGACAGGAGGCAAGCAAGCAATGGTGGTTCTCCATAAGCAGGTCAGATAGATTCTCCAAGGGAAGCTTTCACTATGAAGGAAAATTTACTCCATAAAAGAATGCTATTTTATTATCACAATAAAACACAAAAACCTATACTATTGCTTCAGCACTCCAGTGATCCTGGTTATTTTGCTATTTGGAAGTGGTAGTTTGCAGAACATGTCTCTAGGTTGAGGTTTTGCCGCTGGGCAACTTTTGGGTCCATTTTCATGGGGAAGTGGCAACTTTCTCCTCACCTGGGGTTCCTGTTAAGTACCTCATTTCCCAGAAAATAGTCCCCATTCTACTATCATTTAGGCTGACTCTTAAAGAATTGGGCTCTGCCCTTAACCAGCCAGTATATAGGACACTCTAGGTATTATCTAGGAGCACAGTGTTAGACTCATTGACATTTGAGTCCCATCAAACACTAGGTTGAGATACTGCTGCCTAGCAGGCAGACCAAACGTCTCTGGTTTAAGGCATCCTCAAAGCAAGAAGAAACAAGAAATAAGGAAAAAACATTTGGAGGAATGATTCTAGTTTTTGATATTTAGTTAATATGAAAAAAGCAGACTATTGTTAAAATTCCCTTTACTTATTTTACTCTTTATTTTTACTTTTATTCTGACCTTTAGTATGTATATATGTGTGAGATAACAGTGGTAAGAAGTGGGGTGTACCAATATAACTTTTCAGAAGTTAGATCCTATAAAGGTCTTAAGTGGGCCCAGATTAATGGTAAATAGATTAATGCAAGCCTGTCTCAGGAATAAGCGGTTTATCCATTTTTCTCTTTTAGATACTTTGCAATCTATCACCAATAGATACTCTACAACCTATCTGTTTTGGGCTCAGTAGAAAGGTTTTTACCAACTGACGTTATGCCATCAACCTATATGAAGATAATATAAGAAACATCACAATGGGGGTGCCGGGGTGGCTCTGTTGGTTAAGTGTCTGCCTTAGGCTCAGGTCATGATCTCAGAGCCCTGGGATTGAGCCCCACGTTAGGCTCCCTGCTCAGTGGGGAGTCTGCTTCTCCCTCTCCCTCTGCTCCTCCCCTCACTCATGCTCTCTCTCTCTTGCTCACTCTCAAATAAAGTAAAATATTTTTTAAAAAAGAAATATCACAATGAAGATATGACTATTTAATGTTGAAGATATCACTTCATACAGATTTATTGGGTATGAGAACTCAGAGGAGACATTTGTTCTGACCTCAGAGCAATTTATAATTCTCCACAACTGGTTTGTTTACCTGATGGGCACTGTGGAATCATGATAATGCTTATGTTTTCTCATTTGCACTGGCTTTCAGAAAGCCTACAATCCACTCTTCAGTCCAACTCTGAACTCTTGCATGGGCTATTAAATCTATAAAAGTCTATCGTGTCCTTCTTCTTTAATTTGAAAATCTAAATATTAACTGTTTTTATTATAAATGTAAATGCATAGTAAAAAGTTAGAAAAGTACACAAATGGATAAAAAATATGAGTTATGATATAATTTTGGTTCATAGCTTCAGATTACTTATTTAATCTCCTTAATTGCTTGTTTTAGTTCCTTTTTTTAAATTCCTACTTGGTTTTGTATATTAAATATATTTTTGTAAGCTAGATGTTATCTGGCATGTTTTCTGAAGCAAAATATAGTGTTCCTTTTTTTTTTTTTTAAGATTTACTTATTTATTTTAGAGAGAACACAAGCGGAAGGGTCAGAGGGAGAGGGAGAATCTCAAGTAGATTCTGTGCTGAGCCCCAGGGCTCCATTTCACAACCATGAGATCATGACCTGAACCAAAACCAAGAGGTAGATGCTTAACTGATTTGCACCACCCAGGTTCCCCTAAGGTGTTCTAGTTTCTATAATTTATCAACCAAAATGTTATAGAACACTTTGTTCAACTATAATTGTCCCTATCACAGATATATGTGAAGATCCAAAATAGTACACTCACCTGTTCTAAGTAGAGTAAGGTCTGTATAGTTGGCCCAACAGCTGCTAAATGGAATTGTTGTGTTTCCACTAAGACCACTGATTTGGTTATTATTGGAGTCCTTTAGTATGGCCTTCAAAGTCAGTGAAGTAATCCCAACTGATACACAATTACCCTGAAGGAAAAAGTAGTGGAGAATTTTATTTGTCTTGTTCCCCTGGTTCTTTTTTAAGATGTGCACAACTTTATTTTTTAAAATGCCTCATTGCAAATTCAAAATCTGCAGAAGCTCCTTTCCCTACCCAAAGACTTGACAAATACAGGTGAGCACTGGGACAAGTCCACTGGAAAGGAACATTTTTTAAAACATGAAAAGATTATAGTCATAGGTATTAGTTCAGCTTTTAAGGGGCAGTGTAATCCTCAGGTTGCCCATGGACCAGGATTCTTAAAGTTGGATCACTCTCCAAAATTTATAGCTTAGCTTCTTTTCTCAACTAAAGCTTTGAGCCATGACTTACATCGGAATCTACTGCCTTTATTGAAGGCTGCTGAGAAAATGCCTGTCCCGGTGGTGCTGCCACTGGCTGAGTGATCACTGACAGCGAGGACACAGAGGCCACATGATGAACAGGAAATGCAAACCTTTCAACTGGCTGGGCAGTCACCTGTAAAGAATTGGTCATGAGTGATGAAGTGGTTTTCACATGATAAATTACAGTCAGTAGAAAATTCTTCTTAGCGAGGCTAAGTGTAATATGTAATAATAAGTGTAAAAATATGTTCAATATGTGAAGTTAATTTATTACAGTATTTCCTCTGGATCAAATTTGTGAAGCACTGTTCTAAATAATCACAGCATAGCACATTTTATACCAATAAATACTTTTTAAAGAAGATATGCTCCTTTTTCAACTACTTTATCATTTCAGTTATAACATTAAAAAAATAGCCAACATTGCCTTCTAAATTATTTTTTTTTGCCTTCTAAATTATTGTATTGAACTATAAAGAGTTAAAATAAGAAATAAGCAGCAATGTTTTAAAAATAGCTAAGATGAATTTTTCTGGTGACCTTTTCTTACCTTAATCCAGGCAGAATCACTTGTGCTGGGGATAGGACTGGTAATAGACATGGAAGAGATATTAAATCCAATGATACTACTTGTTCTTCCTAAAATTACAGCTTGTCCAAGAGAACTAGCAATTTTTTGAAGTTCAGATAACTGCATCTGACCTATGGGGAAACAGTAATATGATGTATGGGTTATAAGAATATAGGATTATGAGAGTTTTTCACTTTAGTTTCTTTTGCATGGCTCCATCCACATACTGGAATCCTGTAGCTTTTTCACCACATATGAGCTGAATATGACAAAGTCATATGAATGAGATTAGGAAAATGGAGAACTCAGCAGAATATGTTTTTAAGCTGCAATTAAAGAAAAACCAAAGGTGGATAAAATAGATACAAGAAAAGTGAATGAAAGCATAGTGGGAAAATATTAATTTAATACTTTCCCATGCCATTTTTTATTGAGACATGAAGCACTATCATGCAAGTCTATCACCACATACCACTTTTTAAAAAATAGAGTTTTACTTTTGGAGTGTAAGGATAATTAGTATCATTGAATTTACACAATGTTGTATATTAGTAAGTTCTGAAGTTAACACTACATTACTCACAAATTGCTGCTTGCTGTAGGCATTGATGGTTTTCAAGGTTAATTTTAATGCTACAGGCAGTTTCTATTGTCTTTGTCTAGCTTGGCAGGCCCTCTTATACCTTCTGGCCCCACAGGGCTCACTACCTAAAAAGTGGCACCCCTATCTACCATACTCATTAGTCAGAGCCTCATAATTTTGCTTGATGCCTTTTTCTACTTCTTCTCTCCCCTACACCATAAAAATCAATTACCAGTTTCTAGATCTGTTTGTCCCTACTGTTGAAATCCTAGTCAAAGCCATCATTTACTAAAACAGCTTTTAAACTGGTTTTCTTGTATCCATTCTGTCCTTCCTCCACGCCATTCCATACATTGTAGTCTGAGTGATCTTTTAAAAAACAACTGTAGGGGCACCTGGGTAGCTCAGTGGTTGAGTGTTTGCGTTTGACTCAGAGCGTGACCCTGGGGTTCTGGGATTGAGCCTGCATCAGGCTTCTTGTAGTTAGCCTGCTTCTCCCTCTGCCTCTCTCTCTCTGTGTCTCTCATGAGTAAATAAATAAAATCTTTAAAAAATAGAAAATAATAAAAAAAATAAAAACCAACAATATCCAAGATATTTTTGAAGTACAGTAAGCCTTGACAATGGTTCCTGACAACAGTTACCCAGCACCTGCTATACCCAGAATCCTGCTTTGAGGACTATGAGCATTGCATTTCCTCTGTCAAGGCTAAACCATAATGCTCAGTGTGCTCAGGAAGAAGGAGGCAGATGATCTCACATAATCATGGTCTTAGGAAATTTCAGTCCTGTCAGTTTAACAGGTGTCTATTATTGGTGGACTCAGACCCTCTGGATAAATGCTTACTTTCAGATTTCTTTCTCTCCTTCACCCCCTTCCCCGCCCTCCTTCCATATACTCTTCTCCAGATGGCTTCCCAAGTGTGAGGGCTTGTGTGACCTTGTAGCAGCCCGAAGGTGCTTCATATCCACAGACTACTACTACAACTTGTCCTCACTGGTTTGGGTGCAATGTGGCAGGTCTAATCTGCCTGCACTGTTAACAGGTTTTCTCTGACTGCCTGACATGTGAAGGTGTCCATTTCTGGTGACAGCCACCTCAAGAAACCAAAGTCCTTAATCCCTTTCTACAGCATCTGAGAACTCCTAGATATCTAGACACCATGTGAAGGCTGTGGAGAGCCAGAATAGTACTACATGCACATCGTCCTTGCCACTTCCCAATATTTTGCTGTGAAATTCTTCTATGCCGAGTTGTAGGCCTTTCCTTGAGACTGGAAACTCTATCCTAGAATATGTCTGAGAAATGTGCTATTTGCCTGTTCCTCTGACTGCTCCTATCTCCATGTTCTTAGACTATATTATACCTAGATGGCTAAATCTAACAATATAAAACTGCTTAAAGGGGATAAGCGGATGGAAGAGGTTGTGGATGAAGAAATTTAGATCACATATAGGAGATAAGATAGTTTCTTTGGACATCTGAGTGGCTACATGGTCTTGTATGACCCCGTGACATATAAAGGCTTACCAGGAATTTCTGAGAGTCTATGTATGTACCATGGAAACAACTACAACTCCTAAAATAATTGACTATGTCCAGTTAAAAGCCCTGACTCTCTGAGTACTAGAAAGTACAGGGCCAATGAAGGAAAGTAACCTATGACCACATAGAAAACATTATGTGAGGTTTCATTACACCACAAACCTATGCTTCCTATTTCAACAAAGAGAGTTGATCACCTCCTTCCACTCCAGAAAGCCTTTCCACAGGCTTACCTTTCTATAAGGGAAGAATCCTTATAGAACAGAGGTCTGCCTAGCCAGTAGAATTCCAGAACAGTATGTGACAGATACATTGGGTCAATCCTTGGACACAAACCTCCTGGGGGTAATGAGTGATGACCCCTAAAGGAATAAAGTAAGAACTTCACCCAGTACCCAGGTTTACAAGTAAGAGAGCCCAGAGGGGTGAGGGTGTGTGTGGGGGGCGGGGGGGGGGGGGCGGTGGTAATGAAAAAGATGCTGGACAGAGATAAGGCAGATCCAGATTTTCTGAATCTAAGATTTATATAGTTTGGAGGCTGTCTTTAATAAAAAGAATGAGGACAAGTCTTACTTTTGCAACTTGTATAGTAACAATGATTGGGTCACATTATTAAATGGACGTTTCTCCCAAGGTCTTGAAAGTTAAAAGTCCCTCCTATGACCTGCAAAAGTTAAAGGCCTTGAAACTTAAGCTTCATTAGCTGGATGGTTCCACTGACAAGGATCTAGGTCTCATTTTTTTGGAGATGGATGTGCCTAGTTGAGACCTGTGCCTGACTACTGGAGGCAATGGCATGGATGGTAATGCATGCTGAGGATGGATGCCAAGAGGCCAGGGAAGTTCAGTTGCACCTCAAGACAAGCTTGTGCCAAGCAGAGAAGACCACCTACCCTGTAGGATAGAGAAAAGTATGACAGCTGGTGACACCAAATGGATCAGTCAAAGGATTAAAGAATTTCCTGCACATTTGCATTTGTTAGGGTAAATCTCTGAAGATCTACTCTTTTCCTTAGGAAAATATCCACAGTACTTTTAGCTTATGAAGAAAAGAGCTTCTTTTTGTTTCCCATGATTTAGCACCTGCCTACTCTCAATTTTCATCTCCAGGAAGCTTACCCTTCCTGGCTCCTTCCACCACAGACAAATCAGACCTACTCCAGTTCTTCTAATGCACCACAGCCACCAACTTTTTCTTAGACTTGAACGTTTTTACCTTTCTCCTTTCATTGAAAAACTCTTTTTATGCTTAATTTCATAGCTATAAAGTCAATTCCTTTGGTCACCTCTCAAATCTTCCATATTAGGTCAAATCCTTTTTGTTGAGTTTACTAATTGCTAAAATAACAAAATAGAGGCTAAAATTCCTTCATAAGTCCAAAAGAGTTTGGGAATACAGAAGTAGAGTACAGAAAAGAGTCTTTAGGTCCAGGGTTTGGGATGTGGGGTTGGTGGGATTTCCTGAGCCAGGTTTATGAGGCCCTGATCGGGTTATCTGTAAATGTGGATCTGGTATTACGTTCTTCCAACTCACATGTCTTCTCTTCATACCTGCAGTATCATTGCTTATGAACTGAGGAGGAGGATCTCCAATCTCCAATTCCACCGTGAGTCCCATGGATCTCTTCCTCCGCAGACTCTCCCCTTGTATGATTTTGCTGACTCGGATTTTGTC
Organism: Canis lupus baileyi; assembly: GCF_048164855.1. Taxonomy (NCBI): domain Eukaryota; kingdom Metazoa; phylum Chordata; class Mammalia; order Carnivora; family Canidae; genus Canis; species Canis lupus. Next base: position 11,933,804 of record NC_132851.1, on the reverse strand, counting down.
ACTTGGTATCTTTAGGAACAAGGCAAGATTTCTAACCAGATTATGAGAGATATAGAAGTCATCCTCTGTTACAGCAGGTAATTGGAAAGAAACAAATATGACTGCAGTGGTGTGGATTTCAACAGGTGTAGTTCCTTTAACCAAAAGGTAAAGCATCTGGTAGATTCTATCAAAGTAGTTTTCACCAAGGACAGTGGAATTCAGGTTAGGAAGGAATTGCTCTATGAAGGAAAAAAGCCAAAACAGCACAGTTAAAAATACTTATGCTATCACAAATTACATGTGGTATTTAATATCTGTTTAAACATAAGAAATTCTGAAAAAAATTCAACAGTAATCTTCCATAGGAAAGTATATATATTAAAAACAAAAACACTATAGAACTGACATGCAAAATTAAAGTCAACCCTTTAAATAATACCATTAATCGTCATTATACATTACATTTATTAAAACAATTAGCTATAGATACAGTAAAATTGAGAAATAAAATTCAATTATGAACCCAGGAGCCTATATTATATCTGTAACAGTATTTACATGTTCAAAATTTTAAAGCCTAAATTTTAATGCCAAAGGCATTTGGCAATTTAAAAATGTAAATTTAACTTTAATAGTCATCTAGTTTATGCAGTGCTATGTATCAACTCTTAAGGAGCATTTATAATTCAGTGCTTCTATTTTATCAAGGACAGAAGTATGTAATACAAATGAAGTATGTAATAAAATATTTCAGAGGTGTTTTATACCAATGAAACAGGTTTATATTTCAGCCTGAAATATCTTTGGTTAATGCAAAACAAATTCTACCAGGGAACTGACTTTTGTAAAAGTGACTGAGATTTTTATACATATAAAATGAATGAATATATATATGATTTTATGGCAGAGTATCAAAAATGTCTAAGAGCTAATAAACCCACTAGCACATACTGAGCCCAAAGGCAGAGTTATATAATAGCACTGGAATGAGACATGTAGCTTACCACATTTCATGGTGAAGCTTACTAATAAAAATAGATTAAAATTTTAGGAAGAAGAAATTTCTTATGAATGTAATAGACATTCATAGAAGTTGGTATTAAGAAGCCATTTAATTATTACCATGTATTTCTTTCATATCTACTAGTATAAGTTCTAGATGCAATTTGGTTTAAACACTCTGTGAATCTGAAGAATATGCCTTTATATTATGATTTGAAGCTGCTCTCAAACTACATTTAGAGGGGCATGCACTATTTGTCCAAGGTAACTTTCTTATATCTTCATGTCTTCACAGTAATAGAAGGAAGTAAAGAAATACATAATAAACCATTTTGGGCAATCTAAAATAATATGTATAGATTTATAATAGAGGGAAATTATTTTGCATTCTAAGTGCCAAAGCAAAATGTTCATTTAAAAATAGTGCTGTATCAGAAAAAAATATTTATAGGAAAGTGGTAGTAATAGTGTTTTGTAGCCCTTCAACACTTGGGTAACCAACTCCCTATATTAAATAAGTGCTGTTTGTTGAGATAGTTTCTATTTCCCTGATTTGAATTATAGAGTACTTGGTACTGAAAATGTTTTTAAAAAGAATTAAAAATTTATGAAAATTAAGCTGCAAATACAGGTAGTTATTTGTATATAAAAGTGATAACCCAGACTCTCTTATCTTATAAGAAGGCAATATGACATACTGGTCAAGTGCATGGCTTCTAGAGCTAGACTCTCTGGGCTCAAGTCTTTGTTCTGCCCTCACCATCTTTGATACAATGGACTGAATTGTGCCTCCTCCCCTAGATTCACATGTTAGAGCCTTAACCCCCAATGTAAGGGTATTCAAAGATGGGGCCTTTGACAAGTAACTAGGCTTAGATGAGAATGGGGACTTCATGATGGATTAGTGCTCTCATAAGAAGAGATATTGACAGCCTGCTGTTGCTCTCTCTGACAGTGAGAAGGCAGCCCTCTCCAAGCCAGGAGAAGGGCTTTCACTGGAACCTGATCCTACTAGCACCCTGACCTCTTACCTGCAGCCCTAGAGCTGTGAGAAAACAAATTTCTCTTTTTAAGCCATTTCATGGTATTTTGTTATAGCAGCCAGAGCTAAGGCAGAGACTGTGGCAAATTGATTCACCTCCTTGTGTCTCAGTTTACTTATCTGTACCTACCTCATAGAATTATTATTAGAATATAGTAACAATGAGTTGTTATATACAAAGCACTTACAACAGTGCCTGGCACATAGTAACATTTCTGGAAGTATCAGCTATTCAGACTATTAGTAGAAATAGAACTTGCTCCATGGACAGTGATGAATATGGGTTATCCATTCATACTCTCATGTCTAGCTGATGTTATGACCTACAGCACACATTTATATAATTGTTAACCAAGATTATGGGGCATATCTAAAAATGATAAGTAGCACATTGGAATGGAATATATTGGCCTTACTAGAACCCTGCTTAAGAAAAGGACTTCAATGAGCAGATATAAATTCAGGTCTTGCAAATATTGGTAAGTGGGTAAGTTTAGACTTTTCCATATATTTCATTTAAATCCAGAATTCATTATATTAACTTCATTATGTTCAGCTGATGTTATACTAGCTTTCTTGGCAATACTCTAGTAACTGTCAATTAATTTTGGCTCTGACCTTTGGATAGGAATAAAAGTAAAGCAGAGAGAGGGTAAAAATTCTGAGACAAATATCTTCTGTTCATAGGAATAACTGAACTACATGTAGAACGTAAATGTTCTTAGGGGGAAAGGACTGTGCATGATACACAAAGCTAATATCTGCATGTGTACAGATATATGAGTTCCATCAGGAATAACCTTTCAGGACACATATGTTATAAATGAACACATCTTAGAATTTGGTGGACTGTGGCTAACAATACTTTGTCTTGCATTCATCAATGGCTAAGGAACTAAAAATATTAATAGTGAAACATTACAAAGAATTTTATACATAATTAAGTACATATGTAATGTGTACTTTATTTTTTTTTGAGGAAAAGTACCTGTGTACAGATGTCTATTAAGTTCACAGTGTTTCTGTTGAGGATTCCATACTGTATTTCTGGGGCAAACCAATGCATTGTTCACGTAGACATCCAAACGCTGAAGTGTGGGGAAAAAAATTCCTACAACTACAGCCTGTCAAAAACAACATTTTTGTTTCTTAAGAAAATAATGACACAGAATATTTAGAATTTAGCCTTAGAAATGTCCTTCAATTATATATGCCTTCTGTAAAATAGTAAAACTAAGTTTTATGGATTGATGATAAATACTGAGTTAAAATTTGTAAATGATCTTATATTGAATCATTCATATAGATGTTTAATTTAACTCTTAATTGATGATTTTCAGTAGAAAAGTATAAGGTAAGAATTATTAGAAGAGTATCTCTAAAAGAAACATTTCCTTTAAAAGATAACAAAGTTCCAAAATAGGCTTTCAACTTCAGGGGCAGGGAGAAACAGGGAATTTAGCAGCGCTCTATAATACAACCACACAAAATTAGTTAATGTTGAAAAAAATGCTTACCTCTGAGATAAATTTGGTAGTAAGACTGTTAAAAATTCTTCAAAATAACTATACTTTCTGATTCAATTTTGTCCATTTTCCATGTTTATATTCCTCACATCCCATGCTACAGGTATAATCATAAAGTAAGGAGACTAGCTTTTACAAGAGCAGGGAGAGATTAATAAGGAATCTAATAAGCTATACATAATTTTAGAATCTTCTTTTGAGATTGTCTTCAGAGGCTCAGAATATTAACAGTCACATTATTTTGTAGTTATTTTTAAAATTAAAAATATTCTCTTCCATTAAAAAATTGAGGGCCTATCTAAGCCAGGCCCTATTGTAGGAGCTGTTGTAAGTCCCCTCTCTTTGATCTTATATTCTAGTGTGAGGAGAGAGACAAATAAGTAGTAGAAATAGTAAGTAAAATATGAAGCATGTTAGAAGGTAGTAAGTGCTATGGAAAAGGAAACGTAGATCAGTGTATGCATAATTGGGAGACCTAAGTGGGGCTTATGAGTGAACAGGCTAGGCCTATTGGGGGAATAGAGGGGCTCCAGGGAGGGAGAGTCACCTACGGTAGACTGTTCCAGGCAGACTCAATATCTGGAACCCAGGCCCAGGTGGTAACAGATCTGAGGTGGTCTGGAACAGCAAGGAGCCCGGTGTGGCTAGAGGAGTAGAAATCAGAGAGCTATGAATGTGAGGATTTGGCTTTTATATAAAGCCCAATGGGGAAATTACTGCAGTGTTTGGGGCAAGGAGTGACCTGGTGTGGCTTATATTTTGAAGTCCCTCTGTGGCTACTGAGGTGAGAACAGACAGTAGGGCAGGCAGAGGCAGAGCAGCAGGAGGAGTTGGGAGCCAACTGCCTTAATCCAGGGAAGAAATAACATTGGCTCCAAGTGGGCGGTAGCAGTGACGGTGGTGAGAAGTGGTCAGATTCTGGATATGCTGAAGGGACACTCAACAAGATTTGCAGATAGAGGATTAGGAATATGACCCAAACAAAGGAATCAAGAATGGGTCTAAGGTTTTATCTCCAGCAACTGAAAAGATGAGATTGCTCTCATCTGAGAAGGGGCAGGTGTCTCTCTGTTACTAGTCTCTCTGCTTCGTCTTATCCACATTCTTTTTTCTCATTTCTAATCCTTTGGGATTCTCAAGTCTCATACTCTTGGGGGGAAAAAAAACTCAATTATGAGATTACTGTTTAACCTCACACTCTTCCCAATGACATGGGATACATAAACTTAACCGTCCCAGCTGATGTGATAGCAAAAATGTGATATTATTGCAGATATTTAAAATAACATGCTGTGATCTCTGAAGTAAATTCCAAAGGTGTATTCTTAAAATATATAAAGAGCAGCATGGAAAAATAAATATATAATTCCAGTGCCCAATTCTGGATGTGCACTATTTGTATGTAAAAGTTGCTGCCAATCACACAAATCATAGGCCTCACTGTCATGTTTCAGATGTAGAGCAGCAGCATCAAGTGTATATGGGGGAAAGGTGTTTGGTATGCATATGTTCTCAGGCTGCTAAAAACTTTCTGGACTAACAGTATTTTTAGTAGTACCCTGATGATCCTTGTGACGATGTTCAAGAGAATAGGGGAAGAGATAAAGTCCTTAGCATATAGAAATATATGTCAATAACCAAGACCAATAATTCAAATTATTTCTCTTGTGTTACCTTTTTATGGTCAACATTAAGCAACATCAGTCGAAGATTCTGAGGAGTGGTACCAGTGAAGTAAACCTCATAAGATTTGTTCAGAGCCACAATGCTATGAAACAGGGACAGTCTTCTCTGGCATGTGTATCCGGCACACCAGCCATGATCCTGTGGGCCTAAAGCCACAAAATGAAATTCTGTATTATGTATATTCTATATATGTATATATATGTGTATATATACATATATATAATATATTCTGTATTATGAATATTATTTAACACAAAGTCTGAAGAGCAATTGCATTAAAAATAAATTACAGCAATAAAGTTCAGCATTTATATCCATTATCCATTCACCCATCTATACTTAGCTTAAAAGGAAAGCAGGGAAGCAACTCCTCCTTACTACCCTTACTTTTTTTTGTACAGTGTAGGGTAAAAAAGGTAAGTTAATGTGTGAGTTTGCATTGAAAGGGTCATTGAAGGAACAGTAGATTTATATGATTCTCTACTTCACTAATCATTTTTAAGCCCAGGCCACACGGTAGGAAAGAATGCTTGATCCTTTCTCCTACCTATCAAATGTGAGTTTAGGTGGGGAGCCAACTTTCTAAAACTCTTTAACAAGAAATATGATGCTACAGAGTTAAATTATTAAACACAGAGCCTGTTGGGGTGCCTGGGTGGCTCAGTCAGTTAAGCATCTGCCTTTGGCTCAGGTCATAATCTCAGAGCCTGGGATGGAGACCTGCATAGGGCTCCTTGCTCCGTGGGGAGTCTGCTACTCCCTTTGCCCCTCCCCCTGCTCATATTCTTTCTCTCTCTCTCTCTCTCTCTCTCTGTCTCTCTCTCTCCCCCCCCTCTAAAATAAATAAATAAAAATTTTAATAAAAAACAAAAAATAAAAACAGAGCCTGTACTTGGAAACATGGTCATGTGTATGGCTAAACCATGGATTCAATTCTTTCACTCACTCATTTCTTCATCAGTTAATTTGAACATTCAACAAACTCTTGTTTTTTAAGATTTTATTTATTTATTCATGAGAGACAGAGAGAGGCAGAGACATAGGCAGAAGGAGAAGGAGGATCCCTGCAAGGAGCCTGATGTGGCACTCGATCCCGGACTCCAGGATCAGGACCTGAGCCAAAAGCAGAGGCTCAACCGCTGAGCCATCCTGGCATCCTCATTCAACAAACTCTTACGTTTGCTTTTTATGAAGTCTTTAATCTTCCTCCACTGTCATTTTAATACATTTTTGTTAAATCCCGTGATTATAGGCACCATAGAAGGGTCAACATCATTAATGAATTGAAGTAATCAGAGAAATAACACTCTAATAAACTCTCTAGAAAGCCAAAGACAGTGGATGCTTTTCTACTTGAATCCAGATACTTCCAGAGCAGGCACACCATGTCTGTGGTAGCAAATTTCTCTATTTTACTTCTGTTTTAAAGTGTCTGGGATTATAAAACGCTGAGTGAGATATGGAACATAAATTTTCTTGATGTATTTATTCATTTGCTTTACTCAATTTCCTGGCTTGCTTGGAATTCTTATCAATATTTACAACTGAACTTCAAATTTTAAATCAATAGAAACTTCTGAAACTCAAGTAGAATATGAACTTTCTCTTAATATCCAAAATATAAATTCTACTTTTAAATAAAATCTTTGTGAGTTTTGAAAACAGAAATATCTGTGTAGATAATGAAACATTTAGAATAGCAAAAGCCATATTTTAAGAATAAATGAAATTGAGTATTAAAATTTTAAGGGAAAAATATTTCAATAACTTTTATCTTGGGATTCCCTCCCCCCCAATCTAATGTGGCTGCACCTCATGCTTCAGTGATTCTTTCAACATCTTCATAATTTTTGCAATCCTGCTATCATTTACTTAAGACTTTTCTTTAAATTGACAGTCATTTTTAAAAATTTATTTATTTATTTATTTATTTATTTATTTATTTATTTATTTTTTAAATGTTTTTATTTATTTATGATAGTCACACACAGATAGAGAGAGAGAGGCAGAGACACAGGCAGAGGGAGAAGCAGGCTCCATGCACCGGGAGCCCGACGTGGGATTCGATCCCGGGTCTCCAGGATCGCGCCCTGGGCCAAAGGCAGGCGCCAAACCGCTGCGCCACCCAGGGATCCCTAAAAATTTATTTTTAAGAGAAATGTCATGTCAGTAGTGTAAGTGGAAAGCTTATATTGCTTTCCAGAAAATAAAAACATAAAAATAAACAAAATAAAATCTTTCTCCACCAGACAAAACAGAGTAATTTGAAAACATCTCCATTATTCACACTGACTGGTCTAAAATTCTTCCCACAAGCTCTCTGCTTTGTAAGAGCTGTAAGGCAGTGCTTGAAATGGGGTTGATGGCAAGCCAGAGAAACCAGGAAAATTCCATGTTGTGGACAACAGAAGTGACGAGAGACTTGAAATCACATAACTTTGGGACATCGTTGATTTAGCTCATTTTCTTTAAAACATTTTTCTTGCATATCATCATTTCTTCAAGTGCTTTTTAAATTTCCCTGTTAGCGGATTTTAAAAATTAGTATTTTTGTGAAGTACTGGCTATTTTGTTGAATCTTAGGATATTTTAGTACATGTTTGAGACTGCCAGGGCAGAGAAATCTTTCTGATCCAAGTTACATGACCCTTCAGCACTTGAAAGACTCTTAAGACTTTTTATGGACTAATCTTTGAGCCCCTGATACTATTTCAGGGTAATACAATGAGTTCCTGCTCTCTATTTTCTGCAACTCTTAGAAGTTCATCCTATTTATTCAAAAAGTCTTGGACTCCTAAGTTGATCTGAATTCTTACGGAGACCACTATCTTCGCTCTGTACTAGAGCCACCCGTGACCAGAATGTACGGAGCCTAGACTCCAGAGCTTGCCAAGATGTTCTTGACAGTCGAAGGAATCAGGAATGAAAAAACAAATAAACAAACCAACAAACCCAAAAACACATTGTTTCAAGATTAAGTCTTCTAAGGTTTCATGAAAATAAAAACTGAATAGGCTCAAAATATGTTCTCAAGTGTTCCAAATAACACATTATCTGTGTTTTAATTTATGTAAGGCAAATTGTCTTTTTGGACACCCTCAGGCCAATTTTTCCTTAAAATATTCATGCTACTTATTACTATAGGTATGAAGATCACTAAAGGAATAACTTTCCTTTTCTCTAATGGTCAATTTGGAACAACTATCCTGGCTTTCTAATACAGGAAACTACTGAAGTGTCAAACATCCCTCCTGCACATAGATCTTTTCTTACAAACAGAAGGAAAAGCAGTGCTGATTTTTGCTATTTTTATGTGATAAATAATTTATGAGATGTCTCCATGCATGTAATAAATAGTGAATGCCTTGAGTAACTACTAGTTTGTTCATACTAAACACCTACCGTTAATGAGATCAACATAACCATTGCTCACTATAGCCACTGGTGACAGTCTTCGAGTTTCTGTGTCAGAATCCAGGCTTTCAATAACCATCATTGCATATTCCATCCCAAAGCACTGATAACTCTGCCATTGTGGAATGTATTTACAGGTTGAATCTCTAATAATTCCTAGAAACAGGTATATACATTTTACCAAAGAAAAGCAATCTCTGCAAAAACATATGTACTATCTTTTTCTTTTATGTAAGATTAGTGAGTAGAAAATATTGGTTGAATATCCCAATTCCTAAAAATAAAAGGTATATTTGTTTCACAAACTTAACAGAATAATATCCAACAAACCTTTGTAAGGTGCTTTCTCAGTGATAGGAATTCTACTTCCATTTGGGAATGTGAGCATCACCTTAGGAATCCTATAGTCTCCAATTCCAAATTGACTATTTCCATTCCATTCATATTCTGCTTGAGGTATCACTGAACCAGAATCTCCCAGAAAGGAGCCATCCATATCTCTAAGAAAAGATTTTCTTTTGGCATCACAAACCATGTCTACACAATCAGATGGATTCACCTTACTGTTGAGAAAAGGTAAAATGTGTGAATACTTAGTATCCTTCCCCTGTTTCTAGAGAGCATTTAAATTTAGTGTTTGATAGAGAGTATCCAAAAAAATTGTTTTGATTAATTGAATCTTATCATTTCAGAAAGGATTCAAAATGGGACCAAGTAAGATATGTAATTAGTATTGTAACAAGGTCTGGTTTTCCATTCTGTTGGTTTGTTGTATTATTATTATTAACATTGCAAAAGGACAAGTTATACCTGTGAGATATAAAATTAGAATTCCATTTTGTTATTTCATTTTGTTAAGTGATAGATTTCAAACTTGTGCATTGTTCACAGTATACTAACATTGCCCCAATGAGAAGGCGAACAATTAGTCTGTTGTGCAGAACATATAAAATCCCTGTGTTGGCAGGGAAATCTATTATTCCTCTTTCCTTTTTTTTTTTTTTTTCACGGTCTTCAAAAATTATAAAAGTATTGCATGATTACTATAAAATAATCTAAATACTTTAAAGTTCAGTTTCCTTCACTTTCTTATCTCAAGCTCTCAGGTCATCACCGACTGTAGATTAGTATATAATATTATATAGACATTTGTTTATGTATACACAAACAGATATGTTTGGATTATGATTGCTATGCTACATATTTTAGCAACCATTCTGTAAATACCCACACTGTAGGAAATGAAATACTACATACTTATCATGCAGTTCAACCATAGATAGCATTCTGCCTTCATCTTGAGCTACCTGCAGTGTTGATTGTTAACTGGGTATAATAATAATAAAATAGATGCTTAATTTGCAATATACTGCACATTGCATAGTATACATAGGATACAGTATAGTTATACTACAGCATGATATATACTATGGGTAAATATAGCTTATTCCAAAATTATAACAACAAAATAATAGTGGAAAGCTCAGAACCATTAGATAGTATTTAACATCCGTCTCTTTTTGCTGTAAGAGACACAAAGGAGTAAGTTACCCCTTACTGTACAATAATAGTTTTGGAGATGACTTGAATAAATATTTCTGTAGCTCATGGGTTCTTTGTGTTCAAGTACATGAAGAGTGCTTTTGTGAGCAAGTCTGTAGGGAGAGTACCCACTGGCTCTTTTATATTATGACGTAGGGCTCTGTCTTTACTTCATGTTGCAAAAAAACAGAACCTGAAATGTAAAATTTTGTTCAAGTGATTTATTGAAACAATTCTCTCACAAAAGGAGAGAAGCCACAAAGGACAAAGAAAATGAGATTACTATGGTATGCGGACTAGCTTCATTCTGATCCCAGGAGTACATCTGGTTCATCAATTGAACCCAGAGTTGCTCCCACCATGAGACAAAGGGTGTTGGGCTTTTGTACTCATGTATAAACTAGTCATTTTCAATGGACTGCAAGGAAATGTTGTTACAGAGGGCTTTAGCCCCCAGAGCTATTACTGTTTGGCTAAGAGCAATTTGTTGGAAAAGAGAGCAACTATAGATTATCATTATCATTATCGGGGATCCCTGGGTGGCTCAGCGGTTTGGCGCCTGCCTTTGGCCCAGGGTGTGTTCCTGGAGTCCCGCGTCGGGCTCCCGGCATGGAGCCTGCTTCTCCCTCTGCCTGTGTCTCTGCCTCTCTCTCTGTCTATGTCTATCATGAATAAATAAATAAATAAATCATTATCATTATCATTATCAAGTGCCAACATTTACAGCACTGGGAACTGGGCAAACTGCTTTATAAAAGGGATCTGAGGGGATCCCTGGGTGGCTCAGTGGTTTAGCACCTGCCTTCGACCCAGGACGTGATCCTGGAGTCCCAGGATCGAGTCCTGCATCAGGCTCCCTGCATGGAGCCTGCTTCTCCCTCTGCCTGTGTCTCTGCCTCTCTCTGTCTCTGTATCTTTCATGAATAAATAAATAAAATCTTTTAAAAAATAAAAATAAATAAAAGGGATCTGGGAAAACATCAACAGCATCTTAATAAAAGCACAGAGCTCAAAGATATTATATTTGAAAATGTGGTATTTTCTGGAACACCTGGGTGGCTCAGTCAGTTAAGCATCCAGCTTCTGATTTTGGTTCAGGTCATGATCCTGGGGATGTGAGATCAAGCTCTACATCAGGCTGTGTGCTGGGCATGGAAGCTGCTTAAGATTCTCTCTGCCCTCTTCCGTCCCTCTCCCATTCCCACATGCATGCTTTCCTCTCTCTCAAAAGAATATTATTTTCTTCAGGACCTAGGTATTAAAATTACATATTATTTCTGAAAGATTCAATGATAACTAAAGAGGAGCTAATTAAATTTTAGTGAGAAGAGGCTCTATAGAGCCAAAAAATATTGTAGTTTAATAATTACTAAATAAGTAAGTGTATGGTTGTCACTAAAACAAAATCAGACTACGAAACACTGCATTTCTCTGAAGAAATGTCTATATAATTATACAGCATTATTCCTCATCTTGTTCCTATACTGAAAACAAAGATCGCTCATAAAAAATTTCTTTCCTTCAATCTTGTCTTACATCTGAATTCCTAGTCTGCATCTCTTAGAAAGTGTAGCAGTTACCAGCTATCTCCTTTTAAGATTTACAGTCTAAGTGGCTCAGTTTCTAGAAATATTCTGACCCCAACTGACTTTTGTGGTTGAAAAGTCACTGTTCTAGGTTTCTGCATATTCTCAGTCACAGTGGTTATAATGATTAACATTAAATTTCAAAGAGCATGTTGGGGTGAACATGAAAAGGTATTTGGAAAGTGATAGGAAAAAAAAAGAAGTAGGAAAATGAAAGAAATAATAGAAATGCTTCTCAATCCTAATGACTATTAATGGAGAGACACTAATGTACAAAAGTACTTCTAACCTGGTCTCAGTCTTTTATGATGGTATTACTTACGAGGCATGAAAAAAACAGTATGAGAAAATATACATATTAAAGTATAGCTTCTTCAATTTAACTGAAAACATAGTTGCATTAAATAGTCTTAATTTTCATGATCCTGATTAAAATTTTATAGAAATTAATAGTTACTTTAATATAGCAACTTCCTCAGGTCTATGGCAGGAAAAAAAGATAATGGAAAACTATAAATACAGGAAAGAAAAAAAAATGGGCTTTCATATATTGTACCTTACATCAGGCCTATGTATGAATATTTTTGATTGTTCAGTAGTATCAACTAGCTGTATATTCTTCACATGGATTGGATGCTGTAAATCTTCATTTAAAGGATTAGTAATGAATATCACATTAGTTTCAACTGCACAAATGTTCTTAAATCCAACAAATGTTGAACCTAAAACATAAATAGCAGAAAAATAATTATTTTCTATGGGGAAAGTGATAAAATCAGTTTCATTTCATGTACATTCCAGAAAACACATCATTTAACACCCCCTTGAACATGGAACCCTTATCTTATATGGTAGATAGTCCAGCACCATTTTTGGTAGACTGTTGCCTCCCTATATTAATACCCATTGAACAATCATCTCATATTTTCTCTGAGCTTAGTTGCATGATGTGCTTTGACCAATGAGACAAAAGGAATTGTGATACAAGAAGGTCTGAAAAGTGCCTGCATGGTAGGGCTCACTCTCTTTTAGTGCTCTGGGAGAATTTTGTGATTTCAGCATGTGTATGAGCTTGGGAGGCATTCAGCCCAATCCCTCCCATTACTCTAGCTAATGGCCAGCCCAACCACTGGCCACCAACTACCAGATATGGAAATGAAACTATCATAGACTAACTATCCCCTATCCATCATGTATACTGATGGCAATCTAAGGAATAATCCCAGGTGAGACCAGCAGAAGAGCTATCCAGTAGAACAAAGCCCAAATTGTCAATCCACAGAATCATGAGCTAATAAATGGCTGTTTAAAGACTCTAAATTTTGAAGGTGATTTGTTATGCAGCAAAGACTAATTGAGACGTTGTTCTTTTTGGTCTTATTGCATATATTGTGTAATCAGAAGATAAATGTATTGAATCCAAAACTTAATCCCCATTGTACTTAAAATCCAGTAACTCAAAAATATTAAAAAAGCAAAAGGTGGCTGAAAAATTCTTAGATCACTTATGTACTCCTACCACCCTTCCAATGATTTTTTTCCTAAGATGATATTGTATATACATGAATATGAGCCTGTAGATGAATATCAATAAAATACTACAGTAGCAGATACTGTTTGTAACCTGTGCAGATCTGCTTTACTGGCCCATTGTGCTTGTCTTCAGCTCAAGTAAATGTTGGCTGCTAACTACTCTCCTTTCTCTGGAGAACTACCCTTGACCAGATGACGGCTCCCTCTCCTATGGGATTATGCACCAGCACCAAAGGGTTACCATGCCTGACTGGCAACTGATACGGGAGGTCCCCTTGCCTCAAGAGGGGGAAGCTGAGGGGTACTGCACAGTCCCTGATGTTATCAAGAAGGAGCTAGACTCCAACCAAGACCACATCCTTGCCTAGCTCTGCCGTATCCTATTTTCCTCACTCCCTGTCTTGTGTGAAAGCAATAAACCACTTGCACAAGAACCTCATCTCTGGCTTTACTTTTAGACCACCTGATTTAGATCGCTAGTACCAGAAGTGGTCTTAGGGTACACACTGTAATGATGCAGTAATGAATTAAGCTCACTTGCTCTCTAGATGGGAATGAAGATGCCCTTCCTGGTGGCAGGTGGTGGTGGTGGGATAGTGGTACTGATAGTGGGTAGGTGCTAATAGTCCCTAGAATGCCACAACAGTGCAATTACTATGACTTCATTTGTGGTGAACTGAGCACATCTAGGTGGAAGGAAATGCTCTGGCTCATACAGTAAATTTGGCATTTGAGTGGTACTGGAGAAACAGTGGTTACAAAGAAACTAGAAATAGGTGACTATTGACCACCATCGATGCTTTGAAGAAACTGTAAACTTTGGTGACCAATCACAAATTCAAAGCAAACCTCAGGATCTGATCACAAAACCAATAGAGAATTCATAAAAGGTTGAATTCTCAGCCCTGGCAAGACTCCTACATCAAAGACAGGGCTCTTATAGAAAAGGAATGGAACCTTGAGTTAGGATGGGAATATAGGGAAAGATGAACTTGAACCTTGAACCCCTGGGTTCTCCTTGAATGTTCCAGATCTACATAAGTGGTCCACCTCTCCCTTATTAGAGAATAGCTCCCCTCCCCCACTTGCTGAACTCATGACAAGAACTCAAAAAAGAAACTCAAAAGACAGGTGTCTTTCTCAGGACCTGTTCCCATTTCCCCTTCTGGCAAACAGAACAGTAAGTCTGGTCGATTCTCAACATGGCCTTACTGGGGAAGTGCTAAGCCTGCTCTGGGAGAAGAGGAATTATATACCAAAGAAACTACAAGAACTGAGTAACATGGACTGGCAGGAAGCAGAAATATGTATAGCTAAGAGTAAACTGTGATGGTGTTAGATCAAGGGGGGAAGAATATAAAGCTGGATAAGAGAGAGTATCAGTATGGATGGGGGCATTCTCCTATGCTGTGGCTTTTCTAAGTTTGGAAAAAACAATATTCCAGTTTAAGTGAAGTAGAATTGTAAGAATGTCATGGCCAACTGTAGAAGAAAGGGTCAAAAGTCTCTCTAAAAATGGGCTATTGGAATGAATCTATTATATATATAATATATATCTATTCTATATATAATTATATATATTTATATATATTTATGATTTTTTTATTTCTTTGAGAGAGAGTGCAGGTGGGGGAAGAGGCAGAGGGAGAAGAAGATTCCCTGCTGATCAGGGAGCTGGATACAGGGCTCAATCCCAGGACCCCGAGATCATGACCTGAGCCGAAGGCAGACGGACGTTCAACAGACTGAACCACCCAGGTGCCCAGGAATGAACCTATTATTTAATACATTTCAGCCTCACGTGGGATGGCCTTGAAAGAGTGTGGTGTGGGCAAATCCTATTATGGACTAGAAATCTGAGTAGGACACAGGGTGATCCACTTTGGGTGAAGAGAGAAGTGGTCTGAGGTAAGGATAAATAGAAAAAATGACTTGGCTAGTTAGTCAGGGGTCTAGAGGGAACAAGACTGGATGACTGGATAGAATGAAGCCTGAGGGAAAAGCAACTGCACGGGTCTATGGGAGTAAGCACAAAGGGCATGTTAATGATCACCAAAGAGCAGCAACTGTGGAAGAAGCATTAAAGAAACAAGTGAACATGATGATAGTAGGGCCAATAGATGTTACTAAGCTCCTAGGTTACACGAGTTTAAATTTCTTCAGTTGTAAAAAGAGATAATAATATATAACCCTACTTATATAAAAGGGCTTTTACAATTTATAGAAACTAACATTAAATCACTGTACCAGTGTCTCTTCTGTTATTTCAGAAGGAAAATTAAATGTCACTTCTTAAACATATACAAATTTTGCCAGGGAACCATTCTTGAAATTGACTTCTGTCTGATTTCTTTGCTTCTCATATTGAGCAGATTCATAGGCAAATTCATTTAAATCATTATTTTTTTTTACTAGTGAAATATCATTAGCTATATTCTACATATTCTTTATAGAACTTCACTGAGTTAGATCTATCAAGGCTACATTTAAACTTGCCTGAGATCTCCAAAAGGCCACTGATAGCATTGTAACTCATGATTCCTGCATGGGGTTTCCGGGGTGCCATGTTATGTGCTGAAGCAAAGGTAGGCCAGCAAATCCCACTTCTCCCACCTTTTATAAAAGAAATAAAATTAATAAAATTCAAATATGCACTCATAACACCAAAATTAAATTTCTAAAATTATCACCTGATGGAGGTCTGGCACTCCGATGGGCAGCAGAAAGTTCAATATTGGGATCATCATTAGTTAGGACATCAGAACAATTAAATCCAGGGCTACTTCCAACAATTAATGAGCTCTATTTAAAAAAAAATTCAAACAGGACAGCTTAAAGAATAGCTTTTCCTAAAGGAAAATATTATATTGAATTCCACTGTAGCAAAACACAACCTTTAAGTTTGAGGAAGGGATCATTCATAAAACCAAAATGAAAAGGATGTGACTTTACACCCTGAGAGTAATGACCATCAAACTGGGAAGGGGAAGACAGGCAGGCAAATTATTATGTATGATGACATGTTACATTTCTGTAACAGAAATATGCCCAGGGACCAGCAGGAACCAAAGGAAGAAAGAGTGTCAATACTGCCTAAGCTAGATCAGGAAAGGTTTCATAGATGGGCTGAAATTTTAACTGTGACAAGATTAGCAAGTGGTAAACAAGAAGAGGTGAAGGGATCAGGGAGGAGAGGAAGGCTAAAGCACTTCCCAGGAGAAGACAAGGAGAACAAAGGCAAAGAGATTTGGATTTGCAGGGCTTGGAAGTCAAGGAGATCATTCTTATCAGAACTTCAGTAATTTTACCCTTTCTCCTTATTGTGGCTATATTTATTTCTTACCTTAATCTGTACTGTTTTACTGGAAATTTTGTGAGATACAGCAGCTGGCATGTAAATCATGGAAGAAATGGCCATTCCATTGTCAACCAGAGTCACATTATAGATATGCACACTCTCTGTGGTCTGTAAAACAACTTGTAGTTTACATAGTACAAAATACAATCATAAAACAAGACAAACAAGCACTATCTTCAATCACATTTACCTGAAAATAAATTCCATAATCCCAGCATGTCCAAATGGTAAATCCCTGTATAAGAGAACATCCAGGAAGGCCATCCTGGTTCATATAAATACCATATAAACCTCCATGTGCTTCATTATCAAACCACTTTTCCATGGGATTAGATTGACCTTGTAAGGAAATATGAAAACAGAGAATTAATATCACAAGTCCTGTCCTTGAGCTTTATAAGCAGTATCAGTTAAATTTTTAAAATTAAATATATGGTTCTTATGCACATTTTAACATGATAATTAAATATTGTTATGGCTTAAACATTTATGGCTTACTCTACTTAGTATTTAATCTTGTCTAATTTGTCCCTTTACCATTAGAATGAGTGTACACTCATTTGCAAAAGTTTGGTAGTGGCTCAGAGGTTTAGCACCACCTTCAGCCCAGGGCATGTACCTGGAGACCCAGGATCGAGTCCCATGTCAGGCTCTCTGCATAGAGCCTGCTTCTCCCTCTGCCTGTGTCTCTCCCCCTCTCTCTCTGTGTCTCTCATGAATAAATAAATAAAACCTTAAAGAAATTTTTTTTTTAAAGTTTGGTTTAATTGTTAGCTAGCATACTTAACTTGCTCTATCTGATCAAACATGAATTTCATGTGAAAGTGCATGAAGTTTAGGTAAACGTGAAACACAATGATACCACTTGCTGTTTGTAAAATGCTTCCCCTCCACACCTTTTTGTTGTTGGTTCCTTCTGGTCATCCCACTTTCAAGTTAAGTGTCACTTTCTTAGTATGCCTTCTCTGACTACCTGATTCAAAGTAACACCTCACTTCCTTCACATGGCAATTAAAATTATTTTCATTTGATATTTTAATATTACTTATTCATGAATTATTCATCTCCTCTCTCTTACTAGAATGTAAGCTTCATGAGAGAAAATGCTGTGTCTACCTCACTCACCACCATATTCCTAGGGCTTAGAAGGTAATGCAGAGATAGGTGCTCATTTAAATATCTGTTGAACTAATGGGTGTATGATCTTGGGAACATTGTTTAACCTTTTAGACATCAGTTTCCTCAAATATAAAAAGCTTTAACATCTAATTTAGAGTAGTCTCAAATGAAATGAAATAACCCACATAAAGTATCTCAATAAATAGAAGCTATAATCATTATTAATATATAGGAAAATTGAAATGGATTTTTATGAAACTTTACTTATGTCAAAATCAGATTAGCAATCTTAAGAATTCCCCCCTAACCATACATACATTGGAGGATTCCCTATAAAGAGCAGCATCACCCCCTATAGTTTACTTAGTACCAGCTCTCTTGGCCAAGTCTCTTGATATCTGAATTCCTCTTATCTTTTATTCATTTTCCTTTCTTCCTAATACTTTGGGATTGAAATTTTACTTGTCAACTGCCTAGATTCTGTTTTTTGTTTTTTTTTTTCCTCCATAAGAAGCTGTTTGCACATCTTTCCCTTGGTTCCACTCAGTGGTTCCCCTGGGACCCAGTGTGGGCCTCAGTTTCCTCCCTGACCTCCCAGATTCCTGCTCCTAGCCTCTCACTTGCCTGGGAGGTTGACTGGAAGTTAGTATCCCATTCCAGTAACTTAACCCCTCAATTCCTCAGTAATGACTCCTATTTCAATTTCTCTTAAGTATCAAACTTCTTTTTTTTTTTTTTTTAAGATTTTATTTTTATTTATTCATGAGAGACAGAGAGAGAGAGAGAGAGAGGCAGAGACACAGGCAGAGGGAGAAGCAGGCTCCATGCAGAAAGCCATCCGGCCATCCCGGGACTCCAGGATCACGCTCTGAGCCAAAGGCAGATGCTCAACCACTGAGCCACCTAGGCATCCCCAAACTTCCTTATAAATACTCTCAATTATTTAAGAATATCAATATAGTCATATTTACATACTACATAATATTTACATATTAGTAAATATTCATATTTGTAGGTCATATTTTGACTTAAAAAATCCAGGACAACACTTCAAAGAAGTTGCAGAAAAATTATATATCTTAAAATTTTAGTCAAAGAAAATCTTAAAGCTGTTGGGAACTAAAATATTTAATAAGAGCATATATCAAGGAATCAGTTAAATTTGTTGGCAGTTGTTTTACTCCTTCAAAATGTATTTTACACAAGAATAAAATTAGCTTAAGCCCAGAAAAAATTGCTGATTCAAAGAATCTCAAAATAACTATACTGAGATTTAAAAAAAAAAATCAGCTGTACAAGGGATATAAGGTTTTCAGAGAAAATCCTATTTCCTCTAAGTTTCTGAAGAGGTAAAGCCTGCAGCTCTAGTACTTTTTTTTTTATCTGATAATTCATTTTCCCAGTTGAAAAATCAAGAGGTTATAAAAAGCTATATGAGAATAAGTCACCCTATTACTACTCACCTTTTTTGTTTTTGCTTTTTATTTTGTTTTCAAACTCTGTGTCACTTTATGTAAACACAGATACCATATATACCTCTTTCCTTTCTTCCACAAAACATACCATAAAGAAAACATATATATATATATATATACACACACACACACACACACACACACACACATATATAAAGAAAATAAGGAAAATGCTACGGGTCAGGCTCTTACAGAACTGTACAATGAGAGCGTGTGTGTGTATACACACATATACATATACATATGCACACACACATATTGTTCTGCAATCTCCATTTATCACTTTAGAATATCTTGTGGATTTCTCTCTCCATATCAATATATCAGTATGTATCTTCTTCCCTCTTTTTGAGAGGGGCCTGGTGTTCCAAAGTCTGGCTTTTGGAACTAAAAGTTATATAACTAGTCCACTGTTACTGGACACAGAAAGCTTTCAGTTTCCTGCTAGCACACACAATGCAGTGATGAATCACCTTGTTCACAAATCATTTTATAAGTGTTATAGAGGCAAATGGTAGTTAGACTGCCAGAAGGGAAATGTTGAGCCAAAAGCAAATGCTCCTATAACTTTGGCAGCTATTGCTCTATTCCCCTCTGTAAGGGTTATACTGTTTTGTCATTAAACCAGCAATGTGTAAATGTTCTAGTTTCCCTACAGCCTTGCCAAAAGAGTAGTTGTTCAGTTAATTTTTTATTTTTACTCATCTAATAGAGAGAAATGTACCTGAGAACTATCTGTTCATGTCCTTTGACTTTTTCATGCTTGCAGGTTTTAAGGCACAAAGAGTGAGCATTTATTCCTCTGAAGAGGAAGCATGAAATAATGTCATATCCCTACAGACATGCAGCTTTATGCTTAGAAGTGTTGCTTTTGTGAAAGTGGTAGTGGAATGAGGTATCACTGTTCCAACAGCAGCCACATAAAGAATTGAAGTGGTTGCCAGAGTTTCTGGGTCATAAACATGGGAAGTTATCTTTAAAAGCCTATTTATTTTTTCTTTAGACACAATAGTATCTTCCAATAATTTAGTATGTTGAGTTCTTTCAGTGTCCTGGAGGAGGAGATACTACACATTGAACTAACAAACAATAATTATTTCTTTCTAACAAATTTGAACAAGATATTTCCTAGTTTTAGAATGACTCTGTGCCAAAGACTTACTTGAGCAAGGTTCACCATCAATGCGGTATCCTACCCTTCCAAATCCAGCCACCACGTTATTTTGTAAGACTGTGTTGGTCCCTCTGTTTATCTAGTACAGTGAGAAGGAAAATGCTACGGGTCAGGCTCTTACAGAACTGTACAATGAAAGCAAGTATGCAACATATATTGGAAAACTAATTATAACTAACTTTTAGGAGAAAAATTCATTTCATTATTCAATCCAAATTTATGTTACAAATGGAATATTGAAATTACAAATTTATGTTACAAATGGAATATTGAAATTACCTTAAGTTCTTGGTGTAAAATCATCACTAGACACTTAGATTTCATTAGAAAAGAGATTTATTTCAGTCACACAATCCCCTGGGTGTCACTCAATAATTCTAAGCCATAGACAAATTGCAGTATTGCTTATATTATGTTACCAGTTTGATTTATTAAGAGAAAAACTAAGGTGACTATAGTGGACCATAACAGTCAACAGAAGCACTTACTATTTTCAATAAAATCTGCTGTATGAAAAACTGGTTGAACACGAGTGTTAGGTAGTCACTAAATAATTTTACTTTATGAGTCCAGTTGAGGTGGCAAAAAATGAAACACAGAAGCACAGAAGATTAGAGCACAGAAGATTAGTTCTTGCCTTTGGTGTCAGCAAAGCAGCCAAAATTTCAACCATTTAAAGTATTAAGCACCTTTAGTTTTAAATATTATGATAAGAGAATAGAGTTAAATGAAATTCAGAAAAGAGACAGAAAACTTTAAAGATCTGGAATTGACATTGGATTAAATTCTCACATCTATAAATAGGATGGAAAGAAAGTGTTATCATAAACATATACCACATTTCAGGCTTTCACGGTTTTACTTTAAGGTGATTATTAAAAGTTGCACAAAACCAAAACTGAATCCTTATCCCATCTTCCAAAAGAGCTATTTTTTAAATTCCTTTTGGCTCCTATGGCATAGGCAAGTAGAATAAAAACAAGACGGGGCGATATGTCCTCCAGACCCTTTCTCTGTACTTACTTGGCCTGCCTGCAATCTCATCCTATATACCTGATGGCCTGCAGTTATTGAGGAAACTTTGTGGGAAACAAGAAGGATCCAACTAGTCATGCCAGAGAAGAGTACATAACCTTGTATAGAAAGTCATAAGACTTTTAGATGAGAAAGGGATTTTAGAGATGCTGTGCTCTCATTCTAATTTTCCCTATAAAGAAGGAAGTTAAATTCAGAGTTAAGCAGCAATATGGGAAAGGCACTCAGTCAATTAGCAGCAGGGAGACCCTGCCCCAAAACTTGAAAGTGATAATTAATGTTGGAGAAGCAAGGAAATAAAAACCATTTAAACCACTGGACATCAACACCAAGAACATTTCAAAGGCTATGGAAGCTCACAACACCTCTTAAGAAAATCTATTCACTCCTTTCATTAGCTCATTTTATTAGTGCACCAATCTTTACCTAAGAAAGAAACAGTTTTCAGTAATAATCTTTGGTAAAGAAATTAAAAATTATAATTTAGGGCACTCTTGTAAAACTATGTAATTATTTTGCATAATTATAAATCCCCCTACCTCAATTGCCGCATGCCAGAGAGTTGAACTTAAATCTTTTTTGTTTTGATAGGTTCCCGGCCAAACAGAAAGTACAACCAAGTTCCCTCGAACTCTGTTGGCATCCCCCCATATTCTTATGCCTGCAAAAACAAATGAACAAAGTCCCCTAAAATACATACAAATTGGTAATGAGTACTATGGGGAATGTCTTTCATGGTTCCATAAAATTAGTTTTTCTAGTTTGAGCCTGACAAATCAACCTCTTAAATTTTAGAGTTTGCCCTTTGAACTCTACTTCTTTAATAGTCTACTTGTTTTAGAATCTTCTGGGGTGCCTGTTAAATATTCACAGGATCCACCTCAGATTTTAATAAGCACATACATCAATTTTGTACACATTGAGTTTGTATTATGCTTTATACAAATATTTGCTTTATACAGATATTCAAGAAAAGATGACCTCCTAAAACCAAGTCCAACTTCTATAAAATAGTAAACTTTGTGAATAATCTTTTTGATTGATATGTGGGGAGTATTTTAAGTGTCATGGTAAGAAAAATAATAGTAATTTAAACTATCAGTGATTAGATAATTCACACAAGATCATGATCTGATAAATAATTCTTCTAGAGTTGTACTGTCCAATAAGATAACCATAACCACATGTAACTACTTAAATGTAAGGTAACTACAAATAAATTAAGTACAATTAAAATTCAAAATCCAGCTCCTCAATCATAGCAGACATATTTTAAGTGTTCAGTGGCCACATACAGTTTAGTAATTACCATATCAGCACAGATATAGGCCATTTCCATTCTCACAAAAAGATCAATTGGACAGCATGGCTCTACAGTCTTCAGATAAGACTGTCTCAGAAAGCATACTATTTGGATAAGAATATTATCATCCTACCTTCCCCCACTGTAAAGTGAATGATGTTGTTATCTATGTCTAATCCATCTGTCCCAAACACACCAATTGCTGGGGAGAAGCCATTGTGAAAGGCACAGCCTCGAATATAAGATGAGCCACGTTCTTGAATCTACAAATCATAAGAATTCAGTGAACATTTTAAAATAAAATTAAAATATATTTAAGGAAAAAATTTGAAGTAGGTGATTTTCAGGAAACAAATCGTGACAAGTAAAATGCTCATTTCATGTTCCATGAAAGAAGATGATTTCTCTGTAGATCTTTTAATCCTGAGAAATGTCTATATATCTTCAATTTATGATTAAGTAAAGGAAAAATGCAGATTTAACTGCAGATAAAAAATTCTGAAGTACTCTTCTATGCACTTGTATTTCTATCATTACCTATAAAATACTAAAAAACTAAAAATTATCTTTCAGAACAGTTTATTATATGATGAGCAAGGACTTTTTTAATTACAAAAGTTGATACTCTAGTCAGGGGATTACAATTCAAATGTCTGTAGGAACCAGTTAATGAGTAGGTTTGGGGTTGTAACCTCAAACTTGCAAAATTATTTTTTATTTCCATAAAAAATATATTCTCTCTCATTTTATTCTCAAATCACTAGCCTTCTAAGCACATCTATGTTCCCACTTTTGACAGAGGCATAGATATACGTACATGCTTTTCATTTGAGAAATGGAAGCAATCCTTACTTTGATCAATAGAAACTACTTGGGAATATTTTTGATCACTGCAAAGTAAAGTGGAGTTCTGAAATAATATAGATCTTTAATTCTTTCATCACTATGCTCTTTTTTCTGCTTTTTGTTTTTACTGACTTTAAATAAATGTGTGAAAGGGGGAAATCAGATGCTGCTATGAGTCTAAAAAAGTTGATGGGAAATGTATCTAAGAAAGTTATATTAGATCATATAGTCTTAGCAATTCTAAGATATACCTTTTTAGGAAAGCTAAATGAAAATAAAGTCAAAATACTTTATTTTGAACATATGGAAAAATTCAAGTACAAACCTGTCCTAAGTTCAGAAATGTTACAGCATGTCTTGGATCTGTGTTATCCCTGAAGCCTTCTTGACCACTGTGATAAAATTCCACATTACTTATCCTTGCATTTCCTGGCAGGGCAGGGAGGGAAGAGTTACAACATTTTTTTTTTTTTTCTTGAAACAGAATACAAATTTTTGAGAAGCTACAAGAGTTGTATTTTTCCAAATTACAAATTTGATTTCGACTTTTTTTGCGGAAATCTCATTCATTTTTCTTAGCTCCTTTAATCCAAATAAGGCAGTGTTCCTAAACTTTTCTTTCATTGACCTCCAGAAGAGCCTTTTTAGACTTTTTTCCTGATAGCCTCCCCTCCCCATGAAATTTCAGTACCTCAAATATACCATATATCTCTTCATGTATGATGGCTCTTTGGAGGGCCACAAACTATTGCTTATCTAAGTTTTTTTGCCCCACAAGATCCAGTTTTCATCCCCCTGGTAGTGATACTGTTCCTGTTGAGAATGCATGACATAAAGCAAAGAGATAATTTACCTGACAGTTCAATTTTGATGCTCTAGAGAGATTTCAAGGGCATTGTCTTTACATAATCCTTTCCAGAATATGCATTACCAAGTATCTGCTCATCAGTTTGTCATAGGTACCACTGAGGTGACAAGAGGCAATTTCATAGAGTAGTAATAACAGCAATAGCTATCCATGAGAGAGTTCACTGTGCCAAGTGCTTAAAAGGTAATTTGCGGTTTAATTCTCATACAGCATCCTGTGAGTTAGGAACTTTCACTATTCTTTTATTCAATATAAGAAAATGGAGGCACAGAGATTCATGTCTGGTAAAAAACAGTAGGGTATATTATTCATTTCAAAAACTGATATTTAATATAACACATTGGGGAAGAGTTACTTTGTATTAGAAGGGGAAAATGTACTAGAGTTTACTAGAATGGTCTCAAAATCCATAAGCCAGCAATTGGATGTACAGTGGGAAATATAGTAATAAGATAGAGACAGAGAGGAAATGATTGCCACAGACCGTCTGGACCAACACAAGCCATAGATGTTTACTAACATCACAAAACAATTTCTAAAAGCAAGGAAAGGTTGTCATAGGTTGTCATAGGAATAGCATCCATTATGGGATTTGAAGTGAGACAGGTGTGGATTAGTATCCAACGTCAGAGCAACTTCAACCCATTAACAGTCTATTTATCTACCTTTAAAAGGGGACAATATCTATGCATAGCACTATGAGGATTAAATGAGATAATATGCATTAAATGCTTAGCACAGTGCCTGGACTATCATATCAGGATCATCATTACTGTTATCATCATCAGTTAAGCTCCCGTTGACAAATTATGTCCAAAAGGTAGGAAGTTATAGTGGGATGGCTGCTTGCTTCAATATAAAGGTTTTCTAAAATTAGAGTTGTTGCAAAATGCAATAGGCAGAATTATGAGTGAGGAGGAGAGCTCATAATGACACTAATAACAAACAAAAAAAATATAAAAAAAAAATAAAATAAAATAAAAATGCTTGTCACTTTTGGAGAATGGCTGGAAACCAACTCACTATTTCAAAAACTAGCTCATAATAGGAAAGAATCAAGCATTTTCCCTACATTTCCTATATAAACTATTTCTCAGGGTAGTCAAATAGTTGACTGGGGAAGCTTCTCGTTATAGAAATATTCTAGATAATAAATGAGGAGGGAATGGTAGAATTAAAATATCACCATTTTAAACCTCAGTGATTTAATAGATCTAGGCAATGATCATTAATGCCTGTAACTTCACAAAGGGAGAAATAATCATACATTATGTGTCTACTAATGGGAAAATACACCATCAACTATGAAGAATTTTTACCTAAAAATAGAGTCGGAGTACAATCAGTTTTCTAGTTCTACACTTCTACGCTACCTATGAAAGAATATACAACGGAGGGGGTGCCTGGATGGCTCAGTCAGTTATGTGTGCTTTCAGCTCAGATCATGATCCCAGGGTCCTGGTATTGAGTCCTGCGTCAGGCTGCCTGTTCAGTGGGGAGCCTGATTCGCCCTCTGCCCCTTCGCTCACTCATACTCTCTCTGTCTCCCTCTCTCTCACACACGCACTCTGTCAAATAAATAAATAAAATATTTAAAAAAAGAAAATATAAAGGAGACAGGAACAGCTTATGTTCTAGAGATGAATCACTAAACTCCAGACTGTTGGAAATACTGTAGAAGGGATGATCTAGTTTCTTTTATAAATAAATTATAAGGAGAGATCAATGAATCAGAGATTTAAGATTCATAATCAATGGCCACATGGTCTTATTTAGATCTTGATTTGAACAAAGAAAGTTCATGTGAAAGGAAGGAAAGACAGAAGAAAGACAGGAAGAAAGGAGAAAGAATGGACTGGGGGAATCTAATCATTTGATGATAAGGAATGATTATTAACATTTTTATTTTAAAATGTTTTAAAAAACAAGATATTTTTAAAGAAGTCTTTGAAAGTTACATATGGAAATATATTTTTTAAAGATTTTTTAAAGACACTTATCCGAATGAGCCACCCAGGTGCCCCACATACTGAAATATTTTTAGATGAAATAAAACATGATTGCTTCATTCACAATACCCAAGATCTGGAGACAACCTAAGTGTCCACCAATGGATGAACTGATAAAGAAAATGATGCATATTAGAACCGTGGAGTATTATTCATCCATAAATAGGAGGAGCTCTTACCATTTGTTACAACACAGATGGACCTTGAGGGCATTATGCTAAGTGAGATAAGTCAGAGAAAGACAAATACTGTATGATGCTTACATGTGAAATCTAAAAAAGCCAAATGCATAAAAACAGAGAGTAGAATGGTGATTATCAGGAGCTAGGGTGATGCTGGGGGGCAGTGGGAATTAGGAAGATGTTGGTTAAGGGTATAAACTTGCCACTAGTGGATAAATAAGACTTGGAGATCTAATGTACAGCATGGTGATTACAGTCAACAATACTATATTGTAAACTCAACGTTGCTAAGAGACCAGATCTTAATTGTTCTTGCCACAAAAAAAGATGTAATAATTATGCGACACAACCGAAGTGTTAGCTAACACTATGGTGGTAATCATATCGATATATAAATGTATCAAAATAAATACAGTATATACCTTAAACTTACACAAAGCTATATGTCAATTATATCTCAATTAAAAAATATATGTAGTTGCTTCAAAATAACCCAGGGGCTTAAAGAGAGTGGGTGGTCATACAGTTAGAACATGACTGACCAAAATTGATCACTGTGGTAACTAGTGATGGGTATACTGGGATTCATTATACGTTTCTCTGTGTTTGAAAATTTAGCATATGTTTGAAATTTTCCTTCAAATGAAAATAACAGATCTGTTGTGCTTTTTATAAACAACTGCTGTTTGGGTGAGAGGCTGGGCTAGCTGTTACCTAATGTTATTGTTAGTTTGATAATTCTTATTGTCTATGAAGATAAAATGAGTAGAAAAATGTTACAGATTTGCTTTTGGAGGGCAACACCTTGGCTTACAAAACCCTTCTCCAGGCTTTATTTTTCTGTGTTAAAAACAAGCCAATGGGCCCAAATTGGGAGTTGCTTACGCTCAGCCCCATGTCACCAAACCAAGACTGAACTTAATTACAGTTCTTCTCCCCGTAATGGAATCTTAAACCAGCCCATCAGGAATCTCTTGATCAGCACTAGTTAGGTAACATGCTGACTAGCCCCTGCCATCCCCTAAAGGAAAATAAACTTGCAATAACCAATTTGTTTTCTTGCCGGGTATACCTCCCATGTTCCTGCTCTCTGCCTATAAAAATCTTTCATTTTGCACAGCTCTTTGGAGCTCCTTTTTATCTGCTAGATCAGATACTGCCTGATTCATGAACCACTGAATAAAGCCAGTAAGGTCTTTAAAATGTACTCACTGAATTTTTTTAAACTCATGTGATTCTAAAAAGAAATGTGAATAATATTTAAGGATTGACTAAACGTAAAAGAGACCATGCTATATTTCAAATTTGTACGAACCTTTAAATGTCATCATATCTTGAGTGAATGAGCTGACCAGGACACGTGCACCAAAAGATTCCTTGAACCAACCTGGATAATCTTCACCAAGTATTTTGATGTTTCTGCTCAGTATCCCAACATCAGCTGCTAATGTATAGCTCTGACCTGTTCCAGGAACATGGTATCTTTCAGCTGCAAGAGACGGACAGCTAGATTATCACCAATGTTGAAAAATACCTGTGTTTATTGGTTCCTTTGCAATTCACAGGCCATATAATTTTCTAATATGTGTGAATTAATTAGATTTGCATATTTAAACATACATAGATGGCAGACTGAAATTATACCTTTTATTTTTTTTCCCAAGGTTTTACTTAAATTTCAGTTAGTTAACATAGAGTGTTTCAGATATAGAATTTAGTGATTCAACACTTACAGACAACAACCAGTGCTTATCACAAGTGCCTTAATCCCCATCATCCATTTAACCCACCTCCCCCCACTTCCCCTCTGGTAACTAATAGTTTGACTCTATAGTTAAGAGTCTGGTTTTCCTGTCCTTTCCTCTATGTTAATTTCTTTTCTTTCTTAAATTCCTCGTAAGAAAATCATACAGTATCTGTCTTTCTCTAATTAACTTATTTCGCTTAGCAAAATACCCTCTAGTTCCATCCACATCATTGCAAATAGCAAGATTTCATTCTCTTTGATGGCTGAATAATAATTCACTATATATATATATATATATATATACCTCTACCTCTCCTTTATCCATTCATCAGCTGATGGACATTTGGGCTCTTTCCATAATTCGGTTATTGTTGATAACACCGCAATAAACATCAGGGGGCATGTATCCTTTTGAATTACTATTTTTGTATCCTTTGGGTAAATACCTAGTAGAGCAACTGCTGGATCATGGAGCAGTTCTATTTTAAACTTGTTGAGGAACCTCTATACTGTTTTCCAAAGTGGTTGCACCAGTTTGCATTCCCACTAACAGTGTAAGAAGGTTCCTCTTCCCTAGTATCCTTGCAAATGTCTGTTGTTTCCTGTGTTGTTAATTTTAAGCACTCTGACAGGTGTGAGGTGGTATCTCATTGTAGTTTTGTATTTCCCTGATGATGAGTGATGCTGAGTTACTTCTCATGTGTCTGTTAGCCGTCTGTATATCCTCTTTGGAAAAATGTCTGTGTCTTCTGTCCATTTCTTAACTGGATTATTTGTTTTTTGGGTGGTAAGTCTGATATATTCTTTATAGATTTTGGATACTAACCCTTTGTTAGATATGTCATTTACAAATATCTTTTCCTATTCCAAAAGTTCCTTCTCATTTTGTTGACTGTTTGCTTCACTGTGCAGAAGGTTTTTATCTTAATGAAATCCCAATAGTAGAGTACTAATCTCGTATTATTATCAATGAGTTCCTTTATGTTTGTTATTAATTGTTTGGGGCATAGATATTTACAGTTGTTAGATCTTCTTGTTGTATAGTCCCTTTTATTATGATATAGTGCCCTTCTCCACTCCCTTTTTTTTCTTAAGATTTTATTCATTTATTTGTGAAACAGACACAGAGAGAGTACATTAATGGGGCAGGGAGGAAGGGTAAAGGAAGATGGAGAAGCAGACTCCTGGCTGAGCAAGGAGCCTGATGTGGGGCCCAATTCCAGGACCCTGGAATCATGACCTGAGCCAAGGGCAGATCCTTAACCAACTGTGCCACCCAGAGCCCCTCTTCATCTCTTGGTACAGTCTTTGTTTTAAAATCTAGTCTGTATATACAAGTATCACTACTCCAGCTTTTTTTTTTTTTTAACATCCATTTGCATGATACATATTTCTCCAACCCCTCTCTTTCAATCTGCAGGTCTTTAGGTCTAAAATGAGACTCTTGTAGACAGCATTTAGATGGGTCATGTTTTTTGTTTTTTTTTATCCATTTTGACAAACTATATCTTTTGATTGGAGTGCCTAGTCAATTTATATTCAGAGTAATTATTGATAGATATGTATTTAGTACCATTTTATTACTCATTTTTTCATTGTTTCTGGAGATTTTTAAGTTCCTTTCTTGTATCTCTTTTGGTCTCTCCTTTCCTCTCAAAGAGTCCCCTTTACTATTTCTTGCAGGTCTGGTTTAGTGGTCATGAACCCCTTTAGTTTTTGTTTGGGAAACTCTTTAGCTCTCCTTCTATTCTGAATGATAGCCTTGCTAGATAGAGTATGGCTGCCTGCAGATTTTTCCAATTCAGCACATTGAATATATCATGCCACTCTCTTCTGGTTTGCCAAGTTTTTGGCTTGCCAGTTTTCATTTCTGATTATTGTTTTTGGACTATTGTATCTCTGTTTTTTATTATTTTATCTTTTTAAGGGCCTCCCTGAAGTTTTCCATTCTTCTCTCAAGTCCAGCAAATATCCTTATGATTGTTGCTTTAAATTCTCCATCAGGCACATCACTTATATCTATTTCCCTTAGAACTCTGGCCATGACCTTATCTTATTCTTTCATGTGGGATGAATTCCTCCATCTTGCCATTTTCTCTAAATCTCTGTCTCCTTCTGTGTGTTAGAAAAGCTTGTTATGTGTTCTGCTCATTAGAGTAATGGCTTTCTAAAGAAGAGGTCATATAGTGGCCAGGGCCTGGCACTTTAGGGAGTGTCTCTGGTGTTTATTGTTCACACTCTGCTGCTGTGTTTTGACTACTCTATCCTTCAGGCCAGTCATCTGCAGAGACTCTCCTCGCCTTCACTGGCAGTGTTTGGACCTTGGCCAGAGTGTGGCGAGTTTTTAACTAGGTGTTTTCTGGTCTGCTTGTTAAATGAGACCTGACGCTACCAGTAGAACTGAAGCCCTGCAGAACTCTGGTTGGGAGATGTGATGTGGGCCAGGGTCTCTGCTGGTCTTCTGAGAAAGGAGCCCACTGCACTGGGACTGAGGCACACTTGACTGAGAAGGGCCATACTGGCAGAGCACAAGGGTGCAGAACTTGGGTATAAGCAGAGTAGGCAGCCAGTGTCCGTGCTGTGCTGTTTACTGCAACTGGCTCCTGTTTAGGCTGAGGGGCGGGGGTGGGAAATAGTGCCAGGCAGTCCTTTGTCCCTGGAGAGGAGTCTCCATGCACGCTGCCTCTCAGGGAAGCACCCCCAGAAGAGCAAATAATCTCCCGCCCTGTGCATCCCAGGTGTTTTTCAGGCCACTGTTTCCAAACCATCTGCCCCCAGGGTTGTGGGCCTGCTTTCTCTCTAGGAGCAGTGCAGTGCCCTCCAGTCTCTATCCCAGCCAAGCCCGCTGACTTTTACAACTCTGGCATTGTGGACATGGTGAGGGCAGGGACCTGCACTGGGTGTTCTAGGGGAAAGTCCCCCTGCACCAGCACTGAGGAAGGCTTGGTGGAAGACAGTCACACCAGAGTGCAGGGGAGTGGGCCTCAGAGCAAGCAGGCTAGGCAGCAGGTGTTGGTGCTGAGCTGCTTTGCACACATGCCTCTGCAACAGTGCTGAGGGATCGGGGAGGGAAATGGTGCCCGCAGCATTTTTGTCCCCAGAGAGGCATCTCCATGAAAGCTACCTCTCACAAAAATGCTCCAAGAGAGAACAGTCTCTTTGTATTTTAGGCATTCCTCAGATTTTGCTATCTGCCCCCAGGCTTGCTTGCCTGCCTGCCTTCTCTCCAGGAGCAGGACAAAGCCCTCAGGGCTCCATCCCTGCCAAGCCCTCGACCTTTAAAACTCCAGTTTTAAACTCCAATCAGCCTTGCTGATTGCTAAAACTCATGAAAACAGCCTCTCTGTTTTTCTAGCCAGTGGTTTGGGGAAATGTTCACCTTACTCTTTCCCCTGTGCTATACTCTCTCTTGCCTTTTTTTGCAACCAGGCCTCCCTCCCCTATATAGCATTTGGGATCCATTTCTCCCCCAAACCATGTCTCCGCACTTCCTACCATCCTCAACATAGCCTCTTTTCTTCTAGTTGTGAACTTTGTTTTGTCAGACCTCAGAATGCTTTCTTGGGTATTCAGAATGACTGAAGTTATCTAGTTGAGGGACTAGCTATCTGTTTGAGGGACGAGATGAGCCTAGGGGCCTCCTACTACATTGTGGTCTTAGCTCTCCGCATGATACTTTTTTACTTTATTAAGTGAAATGCAGTCAAAAGCATTTCTTTTATTTACACCAAAAAAAAAAATACTATGCTGAATAATCTTATAATCGCCATCTTAGATTCCCTCCCTCCATGATACTTTTTAATTTAGGACAAAGGTGCTTGCTCTTTCTCAAAATTCAGTGTGCATAAGAAATACCTAGGGGGCACCTGATGGCTCAGTCAATTATGCCTCTGACTCTTGATTTTGGCTCAGGTCATGACCTCAGGATCATGAGATAGAGCCCTGTGTGGGGCTCCTCCCTCAGCATCTAGTCTGCTGGAGATTCTCTGATTCCCTCTGTCCCTCTCCCTCTGCCCCTCCCCACCTCCCTCAGCCCCTCCCCCTTCCTCTGCCCCTTTACCTACCCCTTCTTCTCCCTCTGCACCTCCCCCCAAGCTCACACATTTTCCCTCTCAAAGAAATAAATTAATTTAAAAAAATCACTTAGAAACTTGCTTAAAGCAGAAAGTACTAGCCTTACCTCAAGGGATGTTATACATTAGCCTTTGCTGAATATTTGTTGAATAATTATAAAGGAGAGCACTAAAAATGTGAATATTTCAAGACATTTTAATTACATATCTATTTAGTTAAGGAACAGCCACTTACCAAGGTGAGTGTAGGAAAGGGTATCATTGAGAATGAGAATTTTCTGGTCATGCAGGATTTTAATGATACTTCTAGTTTCTGTCTGGTGGAAATCATAGCTTGTGGTTGTTATCACAATCTCTTCTCCCTCCTTGGAAAATTCAAGTGCCAAATTCAAGAACAATTTTTAAAATAGGTTTCTATTTCTTAATAACAACTGTTAAAAATTTCTAATTTAAAAAAAAATTTCTAATTTAATTTATGTCTGATTAGCAACATGATATTATCAGAAGGGACAAAATATACATCGAGGTCTCTAAAAATAAATATGCTTGTTTGATATTAAGAATTCTAAATTTTTATTCATCTCAGCATTTCCTCAAATTTAATTCAGTCATTAAAATCATAGGCAATATACTTTTTAAAAATTAAATAGATCGAAGCAAATATACTCATATTTTATTAAAAACTGGTCAGTATAATATTCTTTAAGACTTAAAAAGTTCCTCAGAGTTTTTAAATTTTACACAATTAACTATTACTCGGTATTCCTAAAATGTGGGAAAGACACACATAAACTTATTTTACTCAAAAACTTTCATATTTTCCTTTCATAACTAATATATAATGTTCTTGATATATTCTGAAGGACCTTTAAGATCCCAATTTTTAAATGCCTGCTATCAGGTAAGCTTTTGAGTGCAAGCTACTGCAAAATATACATTTCTTATCTGATTAATCCTATGAGAAAAATGTCCATGAGAATAAGAAATACACCTTAAGTTGACCCACTATGTATATTCAGTTCCCACCACATCCTATTTCCTGTACCTGCCAATCCACAGCATCCACTAGAGATAGGACTTTGGAACCCGCCTCTGCAGTTTCTGAGAGTTTCGTTTTATATATTGAACGTGGAATTCCATGAAGATCCAGCTCACCAAACACCCCTGAAGGAGAAAAACTTGTATTTATTCACCACATAGCACTGAGTTAGGTGCTAATATAAAATGAAACGGTACATTGATATGTTTTAATAAGTGATTGGACATTTTAGAAGGAATGGAATGAACTTGAATTATCTGCTCAGGGCTTTACAAGAAGACTTTGACCCCCTGACCCACTTCTAGGAATCTGGTCTATAGAAATTAAATAAAGCCAGTGCACAAGGATATGTGAATGAGAATGCCTACTATGATAATATTTGAAAATACTGGAAAACTGGAATAAATCTAATGTACATCAAAAGAGAATGATGGAATCAATCATAATATACTAATAGAGTAGGGTAATATACTTTAAAAAGGTTATTATCTGTAAGGTTATTATCTGTAAGTATTGATCTGGACAGATATCCATATGTCTTAACTGAGAAAGAAAACCTATTCTCTTTAGTTTGGCCTGGAACCACTGCTAACTATAGATGCAAGTTTCCTCATGATGTGGAGAATTAGAAAGATGGGTATTTTTTCTTGATATCATCTGTGTTGTTTGAAATGTTACTTTTGAAAGAACAAAAAAATAAACTAACAAAAGCAAGTATTTTTTAAGATTGGATTTGTCTGCCCTGGGACATTGACCAGTGGAGACTTAAAATCATTCTGATGTCATTTTTTTATGTTCCTTTTTTTGGATTGTCACTGTTTCAGAAACAGTATGGGAAAGAAACTTCCGTACGTGCTTGTCTGCATTGTTTCAATTAATATGCAGCTGTGTTAATAAATGTGGTTACTAATTATGACCAAATAAACCCTCTCAGTTCCTTTTCTTTCCAGGCTTAGAAAGGAATACCCAAGGCCATAAAAATCCAACTAGAAAGTATAAAGTTCAGCAACAGTTGTGACTGGATAACTGATAGTAGAGTCAACTGATCCACAGATTATTAATAATGTAAGTGTAATAATGTGCAAAAAAAGTTACCTTTAAGGGAAAAGCACTAAAATATAAAAAGTATGATATATAAAAAATTTATATAAAGGGAAAGTTATTATAAAGAAAATCAGACTGATGAAATAATATACATATAGAGGGATTTATGTTAGTTTTGCCATAAATTCCTTTTTGGTTTCAAATACACATATCTATACCTATTTCAGTGTGATATGATTTAATAAAAGATTTTTGATTTATTTTTACAACCCTTTACTGTAAATAAACCTCTGTGTAAGTTTTTGATATCATAACATCTTGAACTGACAACAGGTATTTTGGTGCTACATGTTTTAAAATACATTTTCAAAACCGATATGATACTTTCAGTATCTGAAAACATATACCTAAGACCTTTGATCCTTGATTTGGTCCTTCTGGAAGAGCCCACTCTGGAGTAGAATGATTTCCTCTAAGAACAATCTGTAATTCTCCTTTAAAAGGGTTATCTTCCCAGCCACCAATCAACCTACCTCCCTGCAGTGAAGCAGAAAATTGTTAATAGTTAAAGATTGAGCAGAAAAAATTTTTGTTTTTTGCCCATAAAAAAGGAGTTAGGAAGATACTGGCAGCCTCCTCTAGTAAAAAAAAAAAACAAAAAAAAACAAAAAGTGAAATTTGTTATACAAAAAACAGAATTGTATCTGGAAGTGACCTTGATTTAACCCTGTTACTTTGGGATCTGTAGCTTAAACGACTTTTCCAAGGTCAGACTCAACAGGTACTTATTATCAGTGCTATATCTAAAGCTGAAAATTGCTAACACCTAAACTTGTGCTATATGGACAGATCACGTTTTATTTTAGCAACACATGACATATATGAAATACATTCTTCACACTTACATGCACTGCATATGACAAGTAGGAGTCCTCATTGTTAATAATAGCAGCTACTACTAAATGCTTGCTGATTCCATGCCAGACATAATGTGTAAGGCTTTACATATATCATTTGACTTTTACACTAAACCTATGCATTGCTGTTATTATTCTCACTTGATAGGTCAGAAAACTGGTGCTATAAGTGGTCAAATAACTTACCCAAAGTTCCCAACTGAGGTAAGGACTCAGTCGTCACTTTAATTTACCTCAAAGCTCATGCATCTAAATACCAAAATACTGCATATCTTTAAAACTAAAGGCCTAGTTTTATTAAAGAAAGGTTACTACCCACTTTTACTTTTTAATGATACTTCATCACTTTTGGTTAGGCCATTCTTTTTAATTAACAGTAATAAAAGACTGACAGAACAACTTAACTAATTATACTGTTACATGTTCAAGACTATCTGAGGTTTATGAGAGAATGAGGTGATTGTTCCAAACAGCTGAAATATTCTTATTAGTCTTTTCCTGTTTTCACAATTCTATGTCCATTCATTTTAAGAAACAGTTCACTTTCTAAAAAAAAGAAAAAATTTAAAATCTTTTATTTTTTTCCAGAACTCCTAGGGATTCTCTGGTTGTTGGAGCAAGTTGCAGGTTTAACTCTACCTAACAGTAATACAAATATTCTACATAGGATAAAAATGGACAAACTTCACTGTAAAAGGTAGCATAATTACTCCCTCAGGAATATGTAACCACCAGTTGAAAGGACAGCAGAAATGTACTGAATTTACATGAGGCTTACATCTCATGGGTTAGAGCCAGTTGTGTTTTTTATTTCACATTGATTACATATACTTTCTATAATTTGTTTTCAGTAAATCTCCAACATATTAGAATTTTACTAATAAAGGTATAAAATTATATGCCCCTCCTTATTACCTGAAGTGATATGTAGGTAGCATTCAGAACAACCTTTCTGTAAGAAGACTCTGCAGCTCTCATACTGTGTTTATCTTCCAGTTCGAGAACTCCCCAAATAGTGAGACTTTCCATTGGTGGAATATCTGTGTCTGCTACAACCCATGTTCCTATAAAATAATACTTTAATATAAGAGATATAACATAATCCATACTATATATTATAAATAAAAACACTGACACACTTACCAGTGAGTCCTGGTTTCAAAGTTTGCAACCCTTTTCCCACACAATGACTTATTTTTGTCTCTCCCAGAATGTCTATTATCTTAATATTCAGGTTTAAACCCATATAAAACTCAGAAGGCTAGGTCTGGTATCCAGGACACAATACTAGAATCCATCACTTCACATCTGCTCTTTCCCTAGGGTGTGCTGCATAAAGGTGGAATGCTAACTTTGTGGTATCTATCCTAATGTCACATAAACACAGGCATTTTGTTTATGTTTATGACTTACCTTCAGGAATAACCACATTTGCTCCTGGGTGAGGTATGGTATAATTATTTTCTCGAGATGATTTCCAGAAAGAATCATTTGACCATAAGCTGAAAACAGAAGAGAAATAGTTCCATTAAGTATTGTCTTTATATACTTAATGATCATCATCTCCTTATACTAAATGTTTTGGGATGATAGAATGCAAATTAGAGAATTTATAATTTCACTAAGTAGGCAAGTTAATATGTGCAATTGCTATAATAACACACACGACCTCACACATATAGCTTTTTTTTCCTCCATTGAAGAAAACTTGCTTTCTTTCGATAATCTGACTCACCTTTTCTCTCACTAAATCCTCATTGTGATACACTAATTTTGGCTAAAATGTAAATTATTTAATTTCCTTATAAGATTTCACATGGTAGAAGGGCACCTGGGTGGCTCAGTCAGCTAAGCATCTGAATCTTGATTTCTCAGGTATTGTGAGACTGAGACCCACTCCAGGCTCCATGTTCAGTGGGGAGTCTGCTTGAGATTCCCTCTCTGCTTTTCCTTCTGCCCCTCCCCTGGCTTGAGCTCTTTCTCTCTAAAATAAATAAATCTTTTTAAAAAAGATTTCAGATGGTATAAAGTAAAAAGAAACTCATCCTTTGTCCATTTAAAGACCCTTATATATGGTTCTACTGCCTGGGGGGAGCATGAAAGAAGATATGGTCACTAGATTCTGTGAAGAGAGGAATAGAAGGATGGTTTATGAATTGGTAAGGATGAGTCAAAGAGGTTAAGCCTCTGGGCTGGGATCAGGGACGGCAGGTCTGCAATCAGAATGAAGTTTATATTAAACTGAAGGAGATATAAAAACTGCTTTGGCGGAGAGGCAGTCTCCGCTTTTCGTCGCTATACCATCTAGAAACCAACTCAATGCAAATTGTTGTAGAGAATGTTATTATAAATTTGATGATATTTTCCTACTGGAAAACATTCACAATCAGAGTTGCTTTCTGAAGTAGTAAAACTTTAAAAAATTCCATGATACTAATTCTTGAATTCTACAAAACCGTCAATATATAGTTTGGTTAAAGTATATTGGTATTATATATTTGAATTACTAAACCATATTACTAAGAAATACGTTAAAAATTCTGTTATAAAAACTTGTTTTACTAAGTTTAAAAGAAAGGATAGCAGTTAATTTAGACTTACAATAATACATTATTTTTCATGAAGCAATTTCAGAAAAACTTAACAGTTGTATCTTTCTAACTAAAAAATCTGACCAGCATTATACAGATTCAATCATTGATTTTATCTAGCTTTTCTCAAGATTAATAGCCTTTCATTCTTATCCCCACCAGCACTGTATTATGCATGATACACTCTTCTTACTGTTCATTGTTATGATCAATAAAGCCTAGATAACGCTTAAACAAAGCATAT
Source organism: Canis lupus baileyi (assembly GCF_048164855.1). Taxonomy (NCBI): domain Eukaryota; kingdom Metazoa; phylum Chordata; class Mammalia; order Carnivora; family Canidae; genus Canis; species Canis lupus. The sequence goes on along the minus strand of NC_132851.1, from coordinate 11,895,467 downwards.
GTGGGTTGCATGCTAGAGCTTTATATCCTAATCTTGAGGTACCAGTTCTGGATCATGATTCTGCTTGTTTTCACTGATAGCTATCTATATAATATAAATTAATAAATCCAATTATAGCTATTTCTAGTAAGCATAATTCATACTGTGGGGGGAAAATCTATGCTAAGACATATACATACCAACATATTCCTCTATCACATCCTGGTCTAGACCAATCTAAATCTACTATGTGAGTATATAATAAATATTAATTAAATTTTCAGTAATTTAACTACCTTAGACTATGCAAGTACTTTTGGGTCAATAACCTTGATGGCTCATGTCTCTTATACAGCTCTCTAGTCTATTTATGAGCCATTCTACTTTCTCCACTGTCCCTGTGTAATACGGCCAGAGAGCAAAAGTGGCATTTTCAAAATGTAATTTGGAGTACATCACTTCTCAGATGTAAATCATTTAAAAGTTTCTTCTATTTCTTTATGCTAACTGTCTGCATGACCTGAATGGTCTGATTTCCACCTGTTTCCAACACCATTTCCAGGCCCCTCTTTTCTTCACCAGGGTCCAGCCATGCTGATTTTCTCTCTCATAGATGCCACACTCTCTCCCATACTAGGGCCTCTGCCCAAGATGCTTCCTGGGCCTAGAACACCACATCCCCCCCCTCCATCCTTCACATGGTCACCTCTTTCCCAGCCTTTGGGTCTCAGCTGGAATGTCCCCTCCCTTGAGAGACTATTCCTAATCACCCTACCCAAAGGAGGTCCTTGCCATATTGCTCTCTATCACACCCCTACCCCTTTCCCTTATAATTTTTATCACAACTCACACTCATGTATTTAATTTTCTGTTTACTTTGTTGTTTTCCTGCTTCCTTGTGTTGGCATCTGTCCCTTTGAATTGAATGTGACTGTAATGAGAGCAGGGACCACATTTGTGTTGTTTACAATTGGCTCCTCTGTGCTTAGCACAGAGCCTGGCCATAGCAAGTGCTCCAATATTTTTTAATGATCAAATGAATACATCAAAAAAATTCAATTATTATTCTTTTGTGCAATAGCTACTATTCTATCTGCATATTTTGAAATGTAACTCACTTCATAAAAAAAACATTGGGTTGTACTTGCTGCATAGTAGTGGCCTAAGTGCCCACTAAATGTTAGCTTTTATCATCACTATCATTATTTTTATGATTATTATTTGTCCATAAAGGACATAAATATACATCAAATCAGGATTATACCTTTAAGGGTTTTGAAGACTAGTACCAACCATCACATGCTAGTACCATGATGTATGGTAATTACTATAATACAAGATAGAGAGTGGTGTTTCACATGAGAAATAAAGGTAAAGAGCTACGCAAGTTTCAAAGATAGAAAAATCATTTTTAACTGTCAGAGTGAACATATATTAGGGGATCAAACATTTGAAATAAAATTAAATAAGTTGTATTATGAAATCTGACCATGACAGTTATTCTAGACAAAGAGACACCACCTGCTAAGAAAGCATTGGATTAATGAGGAGACTTAGTTTCTGGTGCTATTCTGGAAGTCTCATCAAGTTTTGTGATTTTGGGTAATTCACTAAAGGCCATTGGCTTCAGCTTTCTTACCTATATAATAAAGGAGTTGGTCTAGTAATCCATATCTAACATTCTGCAAGTCTAAGGCCCAAGTGAAGTAATCAGTATGGAAGTTCTTTGTGACTTAAAAGGCATTGTACAGGAGGAGGGCATTATTTTCTCACCGGAGAGTGACATGTGAAAAGAATTCTGTTAAATGCTATTGAAGGTATTAACAAACAAAAGGCCTATATACTTATATATGGATGGTCGCTTCCTGGGAATTGGTTTTCTTGATGGGGGATGTACAGGAAAGCAGTCCTGGAGAATGCAGCAGTAAGCTTGGAAATTAATAATAACATCTTTCACATCAGGATCCAGGGTCCCTGAAATGGGCTGAGACTGCTGAAGATCATTTCTTCCTGACACTAAAAGTGAAGGAAAGCACTTTAAATATGATCAAAGAACTTAAATGTAGACAAAATCATGGCAATTTTAAAATATGCTTTATTTTATTTTTTTAAAGATTTTATTTATTTGAGAGAGAGAAAGAATGAGTACACAACCAGGGGGGACAGACAGAGGGAGAAGCAGACTCCTGCTTAGCATTAGCAGGGAGCCTGACATAGGTCTCGATCCCAGAACCCTGAAATCAGGACCTGAGCCAAAGGCAGATGCTTAACCAACTAAACCACCCAGACACTCCTAAAAATAGTCTTTACTAGCTTGATAGAGTTCAAATTTATGGACTATTTATGGAAAATTCTGATGAAATGCACATGTCTTATTGAGAATCATACATTCAAAATTACTTTACAAAAAATATTTTGGAATTCAAAATTTATTCTTAAATATTTTTTATTTTCCCAAAATTATAAAATAGTAAAAATGGAAACAAAATACTTGATAGCTTCCTTTCTACTCATTTCCTCTAATTTTGTGAAATAACTTGTAGGGCTATGTGTAAGAGTGTTGGTGTTATCTCCAAACATAGTAAGTTCTTAATTCAACTCAAGGTCTTTTTCTTTCTTTTTTTTTTTTATAAATTTTTTAAAATTTTTATTTATTTATGATAGTCACAAAGAGACAGAGAGAGAGAGAGAGGCAGAGACACAGGCAGAGGGAGAAGCAGGCTCCATGCACTGGGAGCCCGATGTGGGATTCGATCCCGGGTCTCCGGGATCGCGCCCTGGGCCAAAGGCAGGCGCCAAACCGCTGCGCCACCCAGGGAACCCTCAAGGTCTTTTTCAACATAAATTTAGTCTCCAATCCATGTACTCAGCAAACAATTCTTGAATCCTACTATCTATAAGGCACTGTATAACATATTTTCCCACCAAGCATTTTTTTCTTTCCTTTTAGACAAAGCGTTAGATAAAATAATCACTTTTGCCTAATGAATACATACCCAAGTAATAGAGAGTACTTGTGTTAGCTTCAAGATGCCAGTCTCCATTCTTGCTTGTATTCCAACTCAGTGGATTTGAAGAACCATTCCTCATATCAATAACATTAAACATATCAGGATTTTGAGTAAAGTTGTGAGATATGATTACATAGTCTTCTTCCTATAAATGTTTGCCCCAAAATATCATTGTATATGTTAACATCCTGAATAATATACATTAATTTTTATGACATATATTTAGCCCTCATATTAAGACTTAAATTTTGGTTTCAGTTTGTCATGTTGCATTCATATTTTGTTTAATAACATTTTACATGTTTGTGGCAATAATGCTAATTCTATCCAAAGGCAATGAAACTCTCTCTGTATACACACATATATATAGGAATATTTCATTTCTGTAATATCTGAAAACATTTAAAACAATGCTAAGTATTGTTTATTGGTTACTACTAGAGTGAGGAATGAGATCAGGGGAAGCCATACAGGGGCTTTCCACTTCATTGAAAATGTTTGTTTGGGATCCCTGGGTGGCGCAGCGGTTTAGCGCCTGCCTTTGGCCCAGGGCGCGATCCTGGAGACCCAGGATCGAATCCCACGTCAGGCTCCCGGTGCATGGAGCCTGCTTCTCCCTCTGCCTAGGTCTCTGCCTCTCTCTCTCTCTCTATCATAAATAAATAAAAATTAAAAAAAAATGTTTGTTTGTTTTGTTTGTTTATTTGTTTATTTTTAAAGATGTATTTATTGATTATATATAGAGAGTGCACACACAGGGAGGGGGGAGAAAGACTTAAGCAGAGTCAGCACTGAGCATGGAGCCCCACACAGGGCTTGCTCTCCCAACCTTAAGATCATGACTGGAGCTGAAACCAAGAGTTGGATGCTTAAGTGACTGTGCCACCAAGGCACTCTGAAAATGTTTATTTCTTAAAAAAAAAAAAAAAAAAGTAAATATTCACTGAATGTTAGATAGAACTAGGTGATGGGTATACAGGACTTGGCCTATTATTTTCTTCGGGTTTTATTTAAATTTTTTTTTTAAATTTATTTGAGAGAGAGACAGCATGAGGGAAAGGACAGAGGGAGGGGGACAAGCAGACCGCCCGCTGAGCAGAGAGCCTGATGTGGGGCTTAATTCCAGGACCCTGGGATCATGACCCAAGCCAAAGGCAGACACTTAATAGACTGAGCCACCCAGGTGCCCTGTGTTTGGTATACTTTAAAATACAAATTACAAAGCCCTTAACTGGTACCTGGAATATCATAAGCACTCAAAATACTATTATCATGGTAATACAGGACACAAGCTTAGTACTATGGGAATATGGCAAATTCTAATTCCTACACAAGGTTTCTTTTTTTAGCTTGCTTTTTAGATTTAGGGTAGGTCATGAAGTGTGTGCAGGACATGTCAGTATGTGAGGGAAGCATATTCTGGGTCTAACAACTGGTATAAGGATAAGACCTAGGCTGCATTTGCATAATATGTAATCATCATTATTAGAAGATGAATTTTAAAGCTTTTTGTATACCTTAAATCCATAGAATGTTGATGTATAAGATATGTTGGTTATGTGATCTACATCTTTAAAATACCAATTAATGTGCTTTGCATTTGGAATCAGAGCCATCCATCCAGACATATGAGTCAATCGTTTCTTCTGAAAGGGAACAATGCTTGTGCCTGTAGCAGAATATAAAACAAACAAATAACAGTGATCTCTACCTCTATCTAGAAAATTCCTCTTTTTTACGAACAAGTGCAAATGTGAAATATTAGCTTAGTCTACGGAAGTCTCCAAAGAGGTCAGAATAACATTTCATTACTTATGTTCTAATTGTCATTTGTTAACTGAAGGCCCCAATGTTTAATATTACACTTAACTGAAACATAAAACGCCTTCTCACTTGGAATTCTCAACTGAGATGAAGTCTTTATTCCTTAGGGAAAGAGAAAATTCAAACACGATGATGATTAGGACTACTATGACAAAAGTGCTTAAATATATTAATACAATTCTTTATAAATATCGTTGATCTAAAATAGAATTCTGTTGCTATTCTTTTAAGAACTTAATTCTTCAGGATCCTTGATTTGCAGAGTATGAAAATATAAATTCTAAAAAATCCCATATTGGGTGAGCTAATCAAAATCTGTATAACAAGTACTAAGTACTATTGGAAAATTTTGATTTAAAGCTCTTAAGAATCTAGTCTACTACCAGACTTACCATGAACACTGGCCATGATACCCTAAGGTTTCTGAATGACAAACTTGGAACCAAAATTACTTGTTATGGGAAAAACTACTTAATTTGGTAATGCTTTATTCATGAAAGAGTGCCTGACAACTTCAGCTACAGATCTGAAAAGATTTCTTACAATATAAAGAAGAGATCTATGATTGATTGTCTATATTCTATTTTTTCCTCTCCATTCCCTCTTTTTATCTCTAATTGAATTTATGTTACATTTGCAAACTCTTCCCTTACAAATTTAGGGGGAAGAAGCTAGATGAAAGATTAAGATAAAATAAACTCTTGTCCTTTTTCTTTGAAGAATAAGGCAAAAAATTTCCAATTTCAAAGAGGAAAAAATTCATTCATTCTCAGGCTTGTGAATTAGCATTACATTTAAAAACACCATGAGTAGAGACCCTAAAAAAGTACAGTTCCAAAAGACCTGCAATGTATGAGAAGAACTATGATGATTTGAATTATTCAGCAAATATTCATTCCTCTCCCCTCCCTGAATGCAGAGTAGGCATCCCTGATCTGTTGATGTTGGATGACATGATATTCAGAAACATTTGAAAAGTGCTTGCTGGATGAAGCTTGCCATCTTGAACCTCTACCACTGCAATGTAATGAGCCTGGCCCCAGGTAGCCGGCTCTCCCTTCAGCCTGTGCTCTGGAATAAACACACATGGAACAACCCGAATTCAACTCTTGGGGAGTAGCAGAGCCCACTGGATCCTCACCTTCAGGCAGAGCATCCTAGAGCACAGCCAAGATCAACCAAACCAGTCCTCAGATATGAGAGGGAAAACAATATTGTAGGTTTAAGATATTAAGTTTGGGGATAGTCTATCATGAAGTAATAGATGAAAAATCACTCAATACCTCCAGAATCTGCACTATGTTTGACAGAACCAACCTCCACTGGAGTTATCTGATGTATGGAATTATACTTTAACCTAAACTTCCTTGATAATTCTCTTTTATAAGTACCACGCACTAACTGCACCACTGGAGCACTTGATAATTCTCTTTTATAAATAAAATGAATTGTGGGGTACCTGAGTGGCTCAGTCAGTTAAGCATCTGACTCTCGACTTCAGCTCAGATCATGATCTCAGGGTCGTGAGACTGAGTCCTGTGTCAGGCTCCACTCTGGGCATGGAGTCTGCTTAGAATTCTCTTTGTTCCTCTGTCCTTCCCCATTCATACTCAATATTTCTCTCTAAAATGGATAAATCTTTTTTTTAAGATTTTATTTATTTATTCATGAGATACAGAGAGAGAGAGAGAGAGAGAGAGAGAGAGAGGCAGAGACACAGGCAGAGGGAGAAGCAGGCTCCATGCAGGGAGCCCTACATGGGACTCGATCTCAGGTCTCTAGGATCACGCCCTGGGCCAAAGGCAGTGCTAAACCGCAGAGCTACTTGGGCTGCCCTTAAAGAAAAACCTAATTGTCATTTTTCATAGTTATTTGTGTTTCCTTAATTTTTTTCAGAAGCACTCATTTTCAGTATGCTGATTTTAAGCATCTTAGACTGAAATTTGAAGTTGATATTTTTTAAAAAAATAGTATCATTAAGAGTAAGTGTCTCAAATTAATTTGCCATCTGTCTATACTATCACTAATAGTAAGTGTCTCAAATTAATTTGCCATCTGGTCTAACTTTACATATATATTCATAGAGATACATATATTCATACATATATATGTAAAGATACACACATCATCATGCATAAGATACTTTAATAAAGATATCTATAGATAAGTGTAAAGTTTAACCAAATCTTATTTCCCACTGTTCTAGTATATTTGTTGAATTTTTGATTCATTTAACATATATATATATAATTAAAACAAGTGATCCTTTTTTTCTGTTTTTAATTTTTAATACTAAATCATTTTATTTGGCTTTAATGGAGATAAAATAGTCAAATTTCTTGACTAAGAAAGATGACCTATTTTTCATGTCACATTAAAAAGGAAAAATACCTTGTGTGATGTTTTCTCTACTCTGTAATTTGGTCCAAGAACTACAACTAATTCCACTGCAATTCAATACTGAGTTCCCACTATTTGCCATGTCTTGTATTGAGTTATGTGGGTGACAGAAAGATAAATTTATAGATCTTTCCACCAAGATGTTCAATTTAGTAATAAATAAAAATCTTCTTCCTGAAAGGATCAGGCAAAAAGGCACAGAAAGACTTCACAAGAAAGCTACAATTTCATAAATTCAGAAGTATTAGACTTCTTGATTCAAAAATAAAAACACAAATAAAAATTTCTCTCTAAAATCATCACTACCACCACCACTAACAACAGCAAGAAAGCCCAACAAGGACAAAAAAAATAAGCCCTAGAGGCTTAAAATGTTTAAATATTACTCCTTAAAATTAATAGAGTAAGGTATTTATATTTTTTTATCATGCTGTATTTAAAATAATTTACCTAGGCTGGTTGTATATCTCGGAGTCCTCTGTAAAATTATCTTAGACCATGTTTTATAAAAAGCTAACGTTCGGTCTTTTCATATGTTGGTCATAAAGTATTTGGAGATATGATTAAAATTTTTATCATAAGTATTTTATGACCTGGAACCTTAGTAATGGGAAATGCTAACATATTACCTTACCAGATAAAATAACCCCATTTGCTTTTGATGTTTTAATTAATTTTAGTTTTAGCTTGTTAGAAAAAATTCATAGATACTCTGCTTAAAATACCGCTTATTGTATCATAGTCTCTAAAAGTTTAAGTAGTGGAACTCCAATCCAGTCATCTGGTTATCAGAAGAAAAGAAATGGCTGTCAGGTTCATATCATTAAGTCACTGGGACAGTGGTTATTAATCATTACCCAGAGAGTAGGTGTATGGCTCTTTCAATTCATAGGAGGAAGAAACTCTAGTAAGAACGTTTTAAAATTAAATATAATAACTGATGACATCATAATAAATGATAGAAGAGGTGCCGCATACTTATTGTTTTCCCTGTAGATCCATTTTTCGCCATTCTCCATGAGTTTGCACTATGGGAAGCACAAGAAGAGAGGCAAGAAGGAATGTGAAATGGGCCACTTATTCCTGACTCTCTCCCTGTGAGTGAGTAGGGGTCCTCAGTGTGCTCCTGTATTTCTCAACCAACAGGCACATCCCCATTTAACTTTCTTGTCTGGCTGGTGTAAATGCCAAATGGGTCATAAATAATGACAGCAAATTAATGTAACCAAGTCTGTTAATGATGTCAAGCTCATCTGGTATTCCAAATATGGTATCTTAACTGGAACAAATGAGTAAGTCAACAATCCCTGGACCCGGTGTACAGCCACTGACCTAGCAAATGTTTCCCCACCCCATTTCAATCAACAAAGATAATCAAAAGGGTCTGTCTTCACTGGCAGAGTTGATGGTATACTTTTACTGTCCTGTTCCAGTCAACTATGTCAACTTTTCTATTCTCTGTTGTAATATTGTCTGGAGGTTCCTTGAGCAGCAGAACATCATGCTAGTCCATACATTTATTCACGACTCCTCACATGCCCATTTTGGGTGTGTTATTTGTTTCCTGCCTGGTTACAGAATATATATTGTGCCTTTTTCTATGTTCCAAACAATTAGTGACAACTTAAAAAGATGACGAAAACCAAAAACCATATTTAAGTTAGTGGCTTGAACTATTATATTTCACTTACCAAAAGAGTCTGAGAGAACCACATCCTTTTCTAGCAGAGTTACTGGAGAAGGTTTGTTGAATGCCAAACGGTGGAAGCTGACTGTAGTGTCACAGACAGCCCCAGGGAATCCAATGCTCCACTCAGCTTCCTGACTACAGTGAGAAGGGTCCAGCAATGAGCTGTGTGGAATGACGGTGTGTCCTCTGTGACCTAGGATATGGACATAAACTACATGTTTCCTATATCATGTGAGAAAACTAAAAAATAAAACAAAACCCTGAACTGTCTACAACATATAGCTACTGTGACCCATAGTACACATAACAAAATCTAAAGGTTCTGGTACTTTTTTTTTTTTTTTTTTTTTTTTTGCAGGGGCAAGAGGACCTCGTGCAGAGGCTTTGCAGTGGGCTCTCTAGTCAGGGAGCTTATTGTAGATAAAGCTGAAACACAGGATCTGAAGCACCCAGAGAGCCCAATAGGGGATGGGAAGTAGGATAAGTAACTTGCTCAAGGACACACAAAAGGATTCAAATCCAGGCAGTCTGACCATAGAGTCCATACTCTTCCATACTCTTAGCCAATGGATTGCCAACTAATACTAAATATCTAAGCTGAATTAGATAAACTGATAAAAGTTACACAAAGTTTTTTATAGTAGAACCATCCAAATGTTCTCCTTCTTAAAGCCACGATTAGGGGGAGGGCGTGGCAGGATGGGGTAACTGGGTGTTGGGCAAAAGCAGGGCATGTGATGTAATGAGCATTGGGTGTTATTTACAATTGATGAATCACTGAACTCTACCTCTGAAACTAATAATATGCTATAGGTTAATTAATTGAATTTAAATTTTAAAAAATTCCTCAATGTTTAAAAAAAAAAAGCCACAATAGGAGACAAAGGTCAAAAAATGTAGTTGAGAACTTAGTCTGTCTGATTATTGAGATGAATCTTCTTGCATCTTACAAAGTTTTTCAAAAGTAAACTGTCAATATCTGTATTTACTTTTCAATTATCTCAAAGTACTATGTGGAATCACACACATGATCCTTGCTATCTTATTTAGATAAGTCTTATCATTTAAAATGTGTAAAGATACTAAATTCTGGAAATTATGAGTATTTACAGAAAACGTAGCATATTCCAAACTTGAAATGGTAAAAAAAATTAGCATTGTACTAACAAATTATGTTGAATTTTGTACTATGGTTAACATATTCTTTGAACTAATTTCAAATTCAGAATTTAGATTGGAAAGAAAAGGGTTAACAGCAAGCCTGTAACTTATTCCTTTCCCCTATTTTAGTAGGATATATCCAGTCTGCCTACATTGCTTATGTAAATAAACCTGGAATATATACATTTATGAGGCATGACTGGCTGGAATATATACATTTATGGGGCATGACTGGCTTGGATAATCATGTAAATAGTTTCTTATCTGTATAATTAACTGAATATACAATGAAAAGTTTCTAAAATAGAAATGATTTCTTTTTGTAGTCAATGTTTCCATAAATATTGCTCAAAATTTGCTCTTAATTCCAAACCAAAGTGCAAAGACAAGACAAAGGATATTTGGGGAGGCTACATTTGACAATTTAGGTCTCTTCCAGAAAAGAATGTCTCATCTCTGCCTAGTGTTGACCTGTGTCCTTAAATCATTTGCAAAGTCTGGTGCTGGATAAGATCTGTGATTCATGTGAGTCTGCTTTGATGGTTCAACTCTCTGTGTTCACACAAATATATGTGCAATGTATCTTATCAGAAATGGGACATAATGTTTACCTGTAAGTGAGCCATCAACATCAACCAGAACCACTTCATGTTCCCATCGAAAACCAGCCTTGTTTGGTGTGTGAAAATACTGGATGTCGACAAATTTTGCACTCCAGCCTCCACACCTTTCATTACAAACTCCAGTGATGGACGTCACTCCCAAAGCTACGCAGTTGGGACGGTCAAAGTTCATAAAGTGTACAGAAGATACAGTCAAGCCTTCACTGAATGGGAGAACCAGGCCTTTCCTTGTGCAAAATGCAGACCCCATTCCCAGTTCATCGAGATGACCAACTATTTTGGCATTTTTAATCACTGCTCCATTGGTTTCACCCCATCCTCCAACATAAGGAGCAAGAATCCTCTTGGTCTCAATTCCAGCCTCAAAGTTATTTACCATCACAAAGTTATGGAACTGAAGGGCACCTCCATTGACCCATTCAGCTCCTTTTTCACAATTCCAAGTAGTAAGTGAACTGAAGATTGCAGGCACTGGCACTGTAGAAGTACAAGATCCTGTTTGCATGGGGAAATATTCTTCAAATATCCACAGTCCAAACCAACCTTGCGAATGAACAGTGTTGTTAAAGAATTCTCCAAGAGGAACTCTTTTTTGGCAAATGTTTCGGTCATAAGATGGCCCATCAGGGTGGTTGTTCATTCGGTACCAAAAGCCAAAATGAGTGCCACCAGCAGCTGCATTGTGTCGTATGGTATTGTTTGGGTTGGTTACCCAAAATGCAGCTGGGGTCACATCATCATTTAGAAGACTAGTACTTTGCTGCACAAATACTGCCAAGTTATATTGCAAAATATTGCCATGTTCAATACCATCTTCTATAAAAAATGCTCCACCCTTGATATCATATATAATATTCCGCTCAACCAGCAGGTGATGTGTGTTATGGATAGTAACAGCTCTGTTATAGGTCTGGTGAATTGCACAGCCTTTTACATAAGATTTAAACTGTAAATCTCCAAGCAGGTGCCAATGTATTGGATATCGCCCCAACCGGAATGCCTGGCCAGCATGGAATATCTGTCAAGCCCAGAAATCATAGCTATTTAGTGCACACACAGACTCATAATTTGCCTGGCTTACATTTTCTTGTTTCAAACAAATCTCCAACTTTATAATAATTATTATTAATACACTTATATCTCCCATATTGTTCATGTTTATGATTCAAAAATGTTATGTGACCTTCAGCCCACATTGTTTTATTCTATATATAATAGCCCATACTTGTTACCAAATGAATGAATGAACAAAAGCCATCTTTGAATCTTCTGCTTTTTGCCTCAGTCTATTACTAGACTTCCATGTTTAGCAAAATAAAACCTCTCAAAAACTTATTTTTCTCTTTCACTTTGATTCTTATATAATAAGACATTTTTGAATGTTTGCCATGTGCCAGATATTGTGCTGTGTCATATATGCATGATCACAGTCATTACCACAATCCTATGAAGTAGCCAGGTGTCAATTTCATTTTATAGATGAATAAATTGAAGTTTACAAAGGCTAAATATCTTCTTCATGGTTATAAAACTCCATTTAAACCCAAGGTGGTGCGATTCTACACTTGGTGCTATTATTTACCACTGTGCTGTGCTTTTTTTTCAATAGGTCTATGACCTAGTATTTAATACAGAGGATGCCAGTGTGTGAGAGTGTGTGTAATATGATCCCATAAGGTTAAGAAATAAAATGTTAGGGTACCTATTTATTTTCATTCTTCATCTAAACATTAAAAATTAACTATTACTAATCATTAATACACAGTTTGACCCTGGCAACCTCACTCAGTCCCGTATCTCCATATGTCACATATGTGTAACAAATTTTAGGAGTTAGGGAGTTTCATAAAATACAGATGTTGACTCTATCACCCTCAATTATGTTATTTGCAACTTAGGTGATCCCAGTGTAATGTATTTATGGAGTTTACTAACCCTCACTTTCTCTCCTACAGCCTCTCCCTCCTTTCTTCCCATCCTTCCTTCCTCCCTTTTGCTGAATACTTGACAAAAAACTATGCTAAACTCCGACTATATGGATTGAATATAAGTAAGATACAGAGGGGCTCCAAATGTCTTGGGGATAATTTGTATATTTATGTATTTATTTATATATTGGTTCGATTAACAATCAGTTGAGAACCTGTCATATGCCAAACACTGTTTCAGCCACATGAGAATCAGCAGAAAACCAGAAAGACAAAATCTTGGAACTAATTGAGTTTATGTTCTAGAGGGAGAGATGGAAAATAGATAAATGTCAGGAGTTACGAGTGAATAAAGGAAAACCGGTTTGGGCAGTTATTTCTTTTTTTTTTTTTTTTTAATTTTTATTTATTTATGATAGTCACACAGAGAGAGAGAGAGAGAGAGAGAGAGAGGCAGAGACGCAGGCAGAGGGAGAAGCAGGCTCCATGCACTGGGAGCCCGACGTGGGATTCGATCCCGGGTCTCCAGGATCGCGCCCTGGGCCAAAGGCAGGCGCCAAACCGCTGCACCACCCAGGGATCCCTGGGCAGTTATTTCAAATAGAGGGTGAGAAAAGGCCTCTCTTGAGAGAAAACCTTTGAGATGACACCTGACTTGAAATGAATGTGAACTATACAAGAATTTGGTAGAGAATTTCAAGCATAATGAAGAGCAAGTGCAAAGAACCTGACACAGAAATATGCCTGATGTGGTCTGTTAATACAAGGAGGGTAAAATCATAAAAGATAAAGTCAGAGGCCATCTGGGGAACAGATCGTGTGGGTCCTATGGAAAGGACTTGGGCTTTTTGTTTTAGGTGTAATATGAAGCCATTCAACAGAGTGCAGCAAGATTCATAATTTAAAGTTTTTATTTGGCTTTGGTGTGGAGATTCTCTTGGAAAAAGAGTGGATGCAGGATGATCAGTTAGGAGAAAATCATAGTCATCTAGGTTAGAGGGGACGGTGACTTAGGTGAGGGATTGAGTGGCAGTGGTGGAGACAGTGGATGCAGGTCATTGTATCTTGTGGGTAGCGTGGTTAGAGCTTGCTGATGAATTTGATGTGAGGTGTGAGAAAAACTGAGAAACAAAATTTTGGCATGATTAAATGGGTGAATAACTGGGTGTATCAAATTTGCCTGTTTCCTTATCTGTCTCCTCTACTAGATTATAAGCACCATACAACAAACAGCAGGAGTTCAGTGCTTTTTTATTGTATGCATAACCTTCGACAAACCATTGTGAGTTAACAATGATGCCTCTTACCTCTACATATTCTATTCTTCCAATTACCATGTTAGCACTAGGTATGGGAGCATGAAACATAATGCAGCCTCCAAACTGGTCACTTCCTGTTTCTTCTCCAAACTTTCCTTGGAAGCATGTCTGTGTCGTAAATTCACCTTTAAAAATATTTTTTAAGACATCATAAAGAAAAACTATGGCAAAATCTTTTAATTATATTAAGATTTTCATCCATACCTAATTGTATCTTTTTAGTCATATATAATTTTAACCTCATCCTGGGATATAATTATTTGCATTCACATCATTTCCTTCTCTAGATAGTAAGAAAGTTAAGTACCTTGTCTCGTTCACCTTTGCATTCCCTAAAGTACTTATGACAGAATTTTTTTTTTTTAGAATTTTTCAAAGATACAACTATATACATATTTTAATGGTTGAATGAATGCTGACGAGGACATTTTGTCTTATTATCTCTGAAGCTTTGCCCCATGATTTGGGGATTACCATAATGCAATCTTACATTTGTGTAGCACTAGAATATACATTTTGTCACTTAAGTCCTAAAACTATAATAACTGGGTGGAACAGGAAATATTCTTAGTTAGGTTTCATGAACTGGAATCAGAATGTAAATTGTTAGACACTGAATCCAGAGAGCTTTGTCTCATATATCCCATTGAAGGAAAGGCTATATTTAAGCTTTTGTTAGTATTTAACTTCATATCTGATTGTAATGATATTAGTTATTACATAAAATTATCTATCTACCTACTACCTACCTACCTATCTACATACACACATGCACACACACACATAGGCACACATATAAGAACTGTGGAAAGTTAAGCATAGCCATGGAGTCAGTTCTGTGTAATGACACCTGAGTGGAAGAGACACATGTCACTTCAGGACCAAAGTAATTAACTCCTGTTGCTTGACTCACCAGCCATGACATTACTTCTGTCCAAGAGATCATAGCACTTCATGCTGAAGTGAAGCCTCCATCAGCCTACATCCTAGAATCGTTACAATGAGCATATTGGACACGTGCAGCATGAATGAGAAATCTTTCTCATTTTAAATCCCTGCCATTTAGGGCTTATTTATAACTAGAGCATAACCTCGCCTGGAAATTTTCACTGGGGGTGATTTTGCTCCTGCAGAACACACTTTTGCAATGTCTGGAAACAATTTAAGTTGACACACTCTGGCTGCTGAAATTACCAGTGTCAAATCCATCAGGACATGCTGGTATTTTGTTACTCCACTCCACATGATCAGATCCTCTTATTAAAATATTTCTTGTAAGAATTCCAACTTCTGCTCTCGCTTCAAACAAGGTTCCATCAGGGAGCGTGACAGTGGTTCCTAAGTGTGTGTAATTCAGTGGATTAGTTAGCAATATGTTTGTGCCATCAGCAGATACAGATGCAATAGTCCTCTTTTCATTCTCTTGTTGACTGTGTCTGTAAAAAATTTAACAAAAAAAAACTTTCAAAGTTAATCTAAATCAACATAATCTTATTTTGATGCATTTGTCTTATGCTCTCTGAACACTTCATCTGTAAAATAGGAAATTTTTGAATGTCACACAATATTCCAAAGAGGAATTTGAAGATTGTCTTTAACTCTTAGGGTAACTGAATAAATTTTACAAACGCATTTCAAATAAATATTCTCCACATGCTACAGTTGTTCAGAGAATGGTACTAATTCCTATAAGGTATTTAAAAGAACTATTCATGGGGATCCCTGGGTGGCTGAGCGGTTTAGCGCCTGCCTTTGGCCCAGGGCGTGATCCTGGAGTCCCAGGATCGAGTCCCATGTCGGGCTCCTGGTATGGAGCCTGCTTCTCCCTCCTCCTGTGTCTCTGCCTCTCTGTGTGTGTGTGTGTGTGTGTGTGTGTCTATCATAAATAAATAAATAAATCTTTTTTTTTTTATAAAAGAACTATTCATTTATAACTTTGAAGATCACACTCAATGTTTCTCAACTGAGGATGATTATAACCCCCATGAGACATTTGGCAATGCCTGGATACATTTTTGGTGGTCACAAATCAGAGGGTGCTACTGGCATCTTGTGGGGTGCAACGAAGGATATTTCTAAACATCCTATAATACACAGGGCAGCCCCACACAGAAAGGCTTATCAGGTCCAAAGTGCCAGCAGCGCTCAGATTGAGAAACCCATTCAGAGGGAGGCCATTGGAGGTTCCTGAGTCAGGAAAAGAAATGACCAAGGTGAAATTTAGGAGGTCTTATTTCTACCACTTCATCAATACACCTCCAAATCCAGTCCAGCCACAGCCAAAGAGCTTGTCAATTCTACCATACTCATTCATGTATTTTGTCATTCAGCAAATATTTGCTGAATGTCCCACCTGTCTTCTAGGCACAGAGCCAGGGATGCCAAGTAGAAAGTGCCCCTGACTTTCAGGAGACATGTGTCAGTGCCTGCTGGTATATTATCTACTAAAGTACGGTTGGTGCAGTCAACAGGGGTAAGCTTAGGGGAGTTATTTCTGTGTCTTCCTGACATTCCCTTTTGACTGTCTCTTAACAAATCTTTTTTCCCTCTTTAAATACCAATTCAAATGACTATGTCACATTGTCAGGTAAAAAGCTACCTCTCTCAACTTTTCCCAGCCTTTTTCCTGGATTCCCAGTACATTCTGTCTGACGCCCTGTCAGTGAGCCCTGTTCCCACACTGCAGTCCCATCAAGTCTGCTACTGCCATCCTGTCTGCTTCTGTGTCCTTTCTGCTACCTGGCTGCTCCTCTAGGTAAGGCACCTAAAGATTAAGTCATTTGTATGCTGAGCACTTCGTACAGTACCTGTAACAACTCAGTAACAGTGTTTGATTGATTCAACAAATTAATGCAGAATGAATTCGTGAGGGGGAGAAAATAGAGGAATGTAGTCCAGATAGGGAGCTGATGTCTAAATTCCAGGTGTCTAAATTAAACTGAGAGCATGGAAAGACGATGGAAGAGACATTACAAGGGCAGAACCCAAAGGACTTGGTGATGTGCAGGAAACGAAGGACGCTGGTAGTAAGAAAGTCACTGGGAGGTTTTGGGAAGATCAAAATTAGATTGCAAGGGTTTAAGGGGAAAAAATGGTTAACAAAAATCCAATGAAAAAAATGAGTATAATATTTAGGCAATTTAATATATTTTTTTAAAAGACAGATGGGGGGGATCCCTGGGTGGCGCAGCGGTTTAGCGCCTACCTTTGGCCCAGGGCGCGATCCTGGAGACCCGGGATCGAGTCCCACGTCGGGCTCCTGGTGCATGGGGCCTGCTTCTCCCTCTGCCTGTGTCTCTGCCTTTCTCTCTCTCTCTCTCTCTGTGTATGACTATCATAAATTTAAAAAAAAATTAAAAGACAGATGGGGGCACCTGGGTGGCACAGTCAGTTAAGTGTCTGACTCTTGATTTTGGCTCAGGTTGTGATCTCAAGGTTGTGAGACTGAACCCCAAATCGGGCTTCACACTTAGCATAGAGTCTGCCTGTGACTCTCTCTCCCTCTCCCTTTGCCCCTCCCCACCCTCAGCTCTCTCTCTCTGTAAAAAATCATCTCTTTTTAAAAAATTAAAAAATTAAAAGATAAAATGGAAGTGTCTAGAAAACAGGAGAATAAAATTGTTTTTCATGATAGTGAGTGGATGCAGAAACCCACAACCCCAAAAAGACCCAGGAAAGGAACTGTAGGGAAAGGAAGCCAGGGGAAATTGAGGGCATATCAATAGTACAAGATCCCACAGGTGGTATAGAAAAGGCTCGTCTCTCCCAAATTCTCTTGGATTTGGATGATACAGAGATTTCTTTAGAGAAGGTTCTGCAAAGTATTTTTTATGTTCTGTACACCTAAATACACTTTTCATTCCTTTGTAATATCTATTTTTTAAATATCTTTTATATAGTATTTACTTTCAGCCAGTTCCACTCCACTCTAAGTACTTATGCATACGTAATCTAATGGAACTCATCTAATTCTTACAGTAATTCTGAAATAGACACTAATAGCATTCCAGTTTTACTGAAGCACAGAGAGACGAAATCTTATAGCTGCAGCACTCGTAAGTGATATTGTTGAGAGGTGGACCCAGGCTGACTAATTTTAGAAGCAGTATTCTCAACCACTTGCTTTACAAATTCTCAAATACAACTTACAAATGAAATAGTGAAGAGTGGATTAAATTTGGTGGGAAATTTCTTAATTTTGGTTTCTTAAAACTAAATATTGCTGAGCTAAATTACAAACTTAGCCTTTAATTTCATATAGAAAAGCTATAAATGAGAACTTCCTATTTTATTACTAAGCCCTGTCATTTTGCTGCTTTTTATTTTGCCATTATGTAATTAAAATTTCTTTCAAAGGCAGAAATAAAAGGGCACTTATAAAGCCAAGTATATATTTAATTCTTTCTAACATCTACAAGTCTATTTTTAACTTGGAAAATGGCAAACTCAAAATGCCATCTTGAATTTTAATTCTAAATTGAGTCATGACCTTAACATAATTTAGTTGTTTCTTATCATAAATTACTATTTGTTACCTGATATGCATAACCATATCCAATTTTGCTATTACCCATAATTTGAACAATAAAGCAAAAAATAAAGCTCTTCTTGCTCCCTTTCCCTACCAATATTCTCGGTGTAGCTATATTACTTTTGATCCTTTTATTTCTTGTTTGTTAATACATATGATTAAGCACAAATTAAAGGTCATAAACTGTTTCAATTGTAAAATGTCAGACATATAAAAGGTCGTATTAATCATCACTCATTCTACAATAATTCTCTTTGATCCAATCATTACTAACAATCCTGCTCCATGGGAACCACTGCCAAGACTGTAAGATATGAAAGAGTTTGCTGGCTGCTTTCAACCATGTTCTTTGGCAACCCCAAATAAAGCAGTTCATTTACATTTTTTGCATTCATTAATTTATTTAGCTAAGCTCTAAGTCAGAGGTTTCTAAATGACTTTTGACAATGCTTTTTTCAAGCAAAATCTTACATGAGAATCTAACTGTGAAAAACAACTAAAGTATTTCATTAGTATACATTCTATAAACTCAAATTACTTTTCCTTATTGTAAATTAATCCGTGAAAACAACACACTGGTGTTCAACCCAGTGTTAAAATTTGGCAAATACATACTTGGCTGTTCATATTTCTTTATTAGAGCTTTCAAATTTTGATCAAATAGTTGTGAACCTTCTGAATCATCCTCTTTTACATAGTTTTAAAAAATCTCTGTTCTAAATTAAAATTATCATACACAGAAGACATCATACCTGTGACCTGTGCTTGCAATTACAATCTTATCTCCTGGTTTCCAAGTTACTGCTTCTTGTAAAATCAAGGTTCTTTCCCCTGCCTTTGCAGTATGAGCCAGATGAGTCCAGATCACAGAAACAGGCAGACCTGAAGCCAACATATAAGCTAAGTATTTCTAAAGATTCATTTTCTTGCATAGTGAGAGTTTTATGCATTTAAAATATTTGCCTGAATTGAATAAATTTGGGGAAGGTTCATTAGATGTTAGATTTTATACCTTTCTCAAAAAAGAAAAAGAAATATTTAGAATACTTGCTTTATAAAACTAACAGTTAGGTTTATGATAACATGTGTAGGTCTAGAAAACTAAAAAACATCTGCCTGCAATGATACACTCTACTTAAAACAATCTTCTTTATAGGAACACAATATAAACATGGTATGATACTATTGTTAAAACGGGCAGAAGCCTATGATCTTTGCCATTGTTGATAGAAATCACTTAAATTGATAATCTAGAGACAAATGAAATGTGTAAATTTCTGAAAATTACATTAGGATATTTATTTAGCACAATGCAGGATGACAGTTATCATAATAGGGATGTTTATACGTTCTAAATTTATAAAAGAAACAGATTATTGCAATATAGAAGGCTTTAATATAAAAAGGACTCACACCATGCTTCCTTTAAATAAGTAACACTGATACTTCAAACATGACCATAATCATTTTTATATGCTGATAAATTTCCAGAATATAGTTATGTAA
Source organism: Canis lupus baileyi (assembly GCF_048164855.1). NCBI lineage: Eukaryota > Metazoa > Chordata > Mammalia > Carnivora > Canidae > Canis > Canis lupus. The sequence continues at coordinate 11,875,495 of NC_132851.1, read as the reverse complement.
AACTATAACTATAAACGTATATTTTAGAAAGAGCCTATTTTAAAATACAAATATAAAAAGTTATAGTCCTCTGCTTCCAGACTTAATGCCTTTTTATACAGATAAATGAATGCAGTAAACAATCACTATGTATAGCGGTAAGCGCAAAAATACGCAAAAGGTGTTATGGGAACAAATGGAAAGGAATAAGCAGAAGAGTGTAGAGAAGACCCAGAAGGTTTTTTGCTAGAAGTAGCCTTGGTTGCGAGTCTTGGTAGTATGAGGGGCTGACAGGCTTTGGATAAAGGGGGATACATAAAGACAGGAGGAATCTGGCAAGTTTTCATTTAGAGAGAATTATCAGGAGAATTATCTCTGGTTTTCTGGCTAGTATCTCCTAGGCCAATTCCCTGAGCCCTTTTGGCTGCCCTACCATGCAGATCCAGGATTCCCTCTCGGACAGCCAGAGTTTTGGCGCCATATACTGGGAGCTCAGGAGATCGCAGGTGTCCATGCAAAGTAATGACTGCCCTGTGTTGAAAGGGGGATGCTTCTGTCCCAATCTGCAAGTGATTTCACAAGCATCATTCAAAAAGTTAAAACTCAATATCCACAATTCTAACCCCACAGAAGTCATCCTTTCCTTTGAGAAACCAATTGTTCATTCCTCAGTTCCTTTCTTATGAAAGATAAACCTTTAATTTTCTAGTCAGCCAAGTATACTATGTCAGATCTTTGGAAAGAATACTGAATGACTTTAGCCATCTCTCCGAATTATTTTTTTTCTGTTCTATTTAAAATTCTGCTCTATTATAATACACTATTATCTTTCCATTAAAAGCACAGAATACTCTGGAAAACGTTTCCCCAGAAAAAGGATTTTAGACCAATAATAGAGACCTGTGTAAAGATAAACCTATGAGAGATTGTTATAATTAACTATCCATTTTACACATAATATTTTATAAAGAAATAGAGTTTAGCGATGATTATATATTAGGTTCTCTTATATACCTGAAGAATGCCTCCGTCTGTAATTAGAATATTTTCTGCCTGCAGTTCAATATCAGCTTCATCAAATATTAGAGTTCCACCTATGAACCACACAATTTTGAAATACAACACAAGGAAAATTATTATTCAATGCTATTTATTTAATTAGACTTAAAAATTTATTAAAATTAATTAAATTAGAAATTAATTAAAATTAAATCTGCTATCATTATGCATTTCACTTAACTTCAGCTATTAGGCAACATAAAATATAAAAACTTCAGAGAAGTCCCAGGAGTTGATAGAAAATGAAATCCCTAGGCAGATTGTTTTGATCATTGTTAGTTTCAGTGCGTTTAAAGAGTGCCCCTAAAATGAATTAAACTTCCATAAACACAAGGCCTCAAAATATAAATTAAGAACCAAAACAATTAAAATTAAAGAAAAGTATTTTTTTTATAGAAATCATTATAATGCTGACATTACCAACAAACCATGAGAAACTCCTAACTCTGTGAAACAAAGGATTGCAGAATGGGAGGAGAGTGGGGAGATGGGGTAACTGGGCACAAGGAAGGCACTAAGGAGGGCACTTGATAGAATGAGGACCAGGTGTTATACTATATGTTGGCAAACTGAATTTAAATAAAATATTAAAAAAATACTGCTGACATTACCTCTGAACTTTTATCCCCTAATTTGCACTAGTAACACCTATGGCCTGATTGGCATTATTAAAGAATGTGCTAAGATATATTTTTATGAGACTGATGTAAATGTGTGAACAGTAAAATTCTACTTATCCAAAGGTCCAATAGTTAATAACTTCAAATAAATGAAACACTGCTATTATCACAGAAGTTAAAACCAAAACAAAATATAAAGGTCTTTGAGCAGCTAAAACCATTATGGCAAGGTTTATACATGAAAGCCCAAAGCATTTTACTCTTGCCAATCTATCTCTTTAACATGCAATTGTAACAGTTCTACTTAGTTAGTCTTCTATAGTAATAACAGAACATCAAGAAGCAGAGAGAACCCCAACTACAATGAAAGCAGGCTCAAAGGCAAAGGTGAGAATCACAACTGGCATCCAATGGGAGCTGGGAAGTCATTTAGTATAGAATTTAGCAAATCTCTATAATTTTATAACCCCTGGTACCCACTATGCCAGTTTTTTTCTAAATGTGATATTCCTTTCACTGTTGTGATCCACCACAAGTGCATAAGCATGTGTGCATACTCATACATAATTAAAACAAAAGTTTCCTAAAACAACATATAACTTTAAATGATGCTTACCCATAAGAATGCAAGACATTCTGATATGTTCTATCCTATTTCATTAAAAGATTCTGGTTATGATACACTAAATATCTGCAAACCACATCAGATTCTAATGCTCCATTTAAAGAACACAGTACTCCACCTTGCATTAAAAACATCATACCACTATGGATGTTCATAATCATGAGTTTTAGTTAAATTTACTTCACAAAAATATACCATAGATAGAATCTAATAAGCAGACTTTCAGAAATTTACCCTGAATAAGCAACATTTTCAGAATAGGTGTATTTTGATCCAGCAAAACTGTCTGTCCTTTTGTAATAACAACTAAAGACCCTTCCTCTGGGGGAGATTTTCCTCCCCATGAGAAGTTGGAGGACCAAGCATCAACATACAGGAAGTCAGGATCATCCTGTAATAAAACAGGAAAGACTTTTAAATTGAGAGTTATCAGAATTCTTCATTCAATTTCTCAAAAAAGAAATCTAAACCAGTAAACATTTCCATTAATAGTAAAGTATAATCTACTCTATGTTATAGCTGCCTATTGGTTTATTTCACAATAATAATAAAGTAAAAAATTAATTACCAATTATCTTGGAATCCAGATTAAATAAAAACTTGAAATCATAAAATGTTAGTAATAAGCAACAAAAATATGTTAACTTTAAATTTAGTATGGTTACATCTCAGTTATTTTTTGGAGACATTAACAAAGTAAAAAGTCCATTACCAATTACTTCATATCCCATAATGCCTTTCTATTTTTTATTTTTTTCCCTATTTTTTGTTGCTATGATTACCACATTCAACAGCACTTTTACCAGTTTGGCCATGCCAAGGCTTCTGATGTTGACATGCACTGGAGCCCACCCTGAAGGGCTATGGGCACTTGTCATACAGATGATATACGTCTTGTTGGAATATTCAACATTACATTTGGCTTCAGCTATGGTGATGAGAACATCTTGCACATTTTCACTGTAAAGAAAAAAGGGAGGAAACACCGTTGTTTTTTCTCAAATTTTTAGTTCCCACTGTCAAACCCTATAACTGATATGCATTATTGCAAAAATAATGATCTTACTCTCTGATCCACCAAAGTGCAGATTGACACTTTGTTCAGTAGTAAAACTTCAAAATATTTGTTGAGAAAAAAGTAAACAAAGGGATTAAGCAGCCAGGAAATAAAACTGTACAAATTAGCAGGCCTTCCAGTGTTGGAAGAAAACTGTCTGGGTTCAATTTATTGAGAGATTCTTTGTTAGTCACTAAACAGCTAATTTTTTAAGAGACTTTCAGGGATCCCTTTGTTTGTGTGATATTTTCACCACATTCAAAGACTTTAGAATTTAATATCCACGTTAAAATGCAAGTCCAAGGTCTTGAGAAATTATGTACTTGAGGAATTAAAATGGTCTTTTATGATTTAGATGAACTGAGGTTTTGAAGTCAGCCTTATCCACTTGAAGAATGATGACAGTGCAGTACATAAATTTGAGCCAAATAATGAATATGTTTAGGAAGAAGGAATCTGGCCAGCTACAATGAATGGATATGATGTATGAAGACATGTTTCATTGACCCAATGAAGCAGATCATGGTTGGTGATGAGATGGTGAGGGAAGCATAACAAGATGTGATTTATTCTTAGGATCTGACTAGGATTTGGGGCAAATTATTTAACCTCTCTAATTTCGGTTTCCTAACCATAAAATGGGATAAAAATATCTAAGAGGGTAAGGCAGGAAGTTTCCATGGGGTAAGAAGTGCCTGACATGAAGTACTGGATAAATGTTAGCTATTAGTACTATGATGTGCCTCACGCATGACTTCTGAGCAGATGGGTACACATTACATGACTATATTTAAGCACTGATCTTGCATATGAGAAAGCAGGAGTAATGGTGTGAGCTTGCATCTATGTGCTGATGTATGTGTATGTGAAGACAGTACCTGAAGCCTGATCCCGTGATTGTAAGTCTGGTGCCCCCTGCTGTACTGCCTCTCTTCGGATATATGTCGGAGATGAGTGGTGTCAGTGACATAGTATATGTAAAAGGAGTTGTGGAATGTGACAAATCCTTCCCATTGACCACACTCACTTCACACGTTTGCTCAGGTCCTCTGCCTAGGAGAAAAGGACTGAATTGAGAATAGTTGGGCCATCAGGCCTTTATTCATTTCCAAAACCCCCAAATAGTTTCAATAACATCTTCCTTTTCCCGAAATCACTTCCAATATACACAGGCTATATGTCAAGTAATAAGGATCTCTAGCAATAGCCAAAAACATCGCAAAGTTCATGCACATTATCAAAGGGAAAAAAACCCCTTAGATCCTTCCTTGGAGCCTCATACTGTAGACAATTTTGCAAACCTCCCTGTGTAGGGTTCCAGCCTATAGGATACAACATTGCGAATCAGAGCAGGAAAGGAGGAACTGCTAAGGCATGCATGCTGGTGACAGCTGGAAGCAAGGTAAGAGACAGAAATATCACAGACACCCAGCACAATAGTACAAAGAAGAAGCAGAGCTGGCATTAAGACAACCCCAAAGCCTTGACAAATCTTGACAGCACTGTTGCATTTTTTAAAAAAAATCAGCATATAAACTGATGTTGAAAGTATAAATAAGCTGATTCATAAAAATATTATATTTTCTTTAATATTCTTTTAGAAGCCAGAAAAGAGGGGCACCTGGGTGGCTCAGTTGGTTAAGCATCTTCCTTCGGCTCAAGTCATGATCCCAGGGTCCTGGGATCGAGCCCCACCCCAAGTCCCACATCCGGCTCCCTGTTCAGCAGCAAATCTGCTTCTCTCTCTGCCCCTCCCCACTCATGCCAGATATTTAAACTTCACAATAACTAAAGAATTAGGATTAATAATATCTCCATTTAATAAATGGACAAACTGAAACAGAGTTTAGTTACTTAGCTGATGTTGCATAGTAAGTGGTAAAATGAGATTTGGGGGCTCCTGAGAGCCCGGGATTTTAACCACTAAATGAAAATAAGTAAGAGTAATAATAACAGCAGCAAATCACATATCATGTCTCAGATATCATTCCATCTTCTCTACATACATTAAGTTATTAAACATTACAAAATCCTATAAAGTAAGTGAAGATGATTATTCTCACTGTACAGGGGAGGAAACACTGAGGCTTGGAGAAGTTAAAAAACCCATCCAAAGGCGCAGCTTGGGTCTGAATTTTGGCAATGCATTACCAGGGTCTGTACTCATAACCGTTAGCTATCCTATCTTTAATGGAAACTAAGAGTTCAGTAGAAATTAAAAATATGTTCTCCATTTGGCATGCTCCATTTATGAGATAAATTAAAAAACCACAATTTATTATAAATAATTCAACCTAACCCAAATGTTATGAATCTTGAAAGACATACAAACCTAGAAACAAAGTTCTAAAGAAATTGTTTAAAATCAAGATGGTCATCAAGGTGACCCCTTGCTCCCCAAAACAAACACTTGGAAGAAGAAATTTAGACTCTGATTGCTTTAACATTAATCATTTCTCAAAAACTGCGATTCTTTTTTTCTGACTACTCACCATCATTGTGTGGAATTTTACATAATAGTCTTGTACAATCAGATTTCAGCCTGTCAATTGCGCATTCTGAGCCACACACTAATATAATTGAGGTTTCTGGATTAAACCCAGTGCCTGTCACAGTCATGGTCTGACCACCACCGAAACTTCCTAGTGAAGACATACAAAAGGGAAAAACAGCTAATGAAAAGAAAAAACTCCTCTCTGTATATATTTTAAAACCTGAATTGGAAGTAAGTTACACTAAATGAAACAATTCTTAAAATTGAAGTTACATATTGCATTATACTTTATTATATTATATTATACTGTGTTATATTATGCTATATTAATGCAACAGAATCTCTTTTGATTATAGGATTCTAAAACTTTTACTGAATAAATGTTCCATCCAATCATTTATTTAAACTACTTCTAGGCGGGCACCTGGATGGCTAGTTGATTAAGCAGCTGCCTATGGCCCAGGTCATGATCCTGGGGTCCTGGGATCGAGGCCCACATCAGGCTGCCTGCTCAGTGGGGAGTTTGTTTCTATCTGTGTCCCTCCCCTCACTCATTCTCTCCCTCTCTTGCTTTGTCTCTCTTTCTCTCTTTCAAATAAATAAATAAAATCTTTAAAAAATAAACTACTTCTAGAAACTAAAATTTAAGAGAGATGTCAAAAAGAATTTCAGATTAGTCAAAACATGAATATAAAATTACTATTTAATTAGGACCACATCGGTTATACTTTCTTAAGGTGTTTAACCATTAAAATAATTTTCAAATTAAAAAATACTTAAGTATTCATAATTAGAGACTGTGATGTCTAAACATGATTTTATAAAAAAAATTCACATATAATCTGGACATTTTAAGTAGGATTAAATTTGAAGTTAATTATATAACAAAGAGAAATATAGGCAGTAAGTGAATATTTAGAGATGCTTAACTGATAGATATGCATGCTTATGTGATACATAAAAATATTTTTAATGTGTTATAGGAACTACAAGTTTTAGCAGTGTTTAAAGAATTTTTTTTTCTAAATAAGTGTTTACTGAAACAATAAAAATATTTGTAGGTTTCCGCAAATTCATGACTACCTTGGCTCGGATGAATATTCTGAATAGTAAGTGCGTACTCAAATACAACCGTGGACACAGCAAAGCCTTTTGTCTTACGATGCATCATAACAGGAAAAGTGCCACCAGCATGATCTCCAATGATGCATTGCAATACACTATCATTGACCATGGTTACATTACATGGAGTGTTGTCTATCTTCACTGAAATTTCCAAGATATCAATTCCAAAGTTAGATCCAATGATTTGAATTTTGGTTCCTGGTGGACCTTAAAAAAAAAAAAAAAAAAAGCAAACAATATATCTAAATTCTAGTAATTTTACATGCATTTAAAGATAAACCTGGGGATCCCTGGGTGGCTCAGCAGTTTAGCTCCTGCCTTCAGCCCAGGGCGTAATACTGGGGACCTGGGTTAGAATCCCACATCAGGCTCCCTGCATGTGTCTCTGCCTCTCTCTCTCTCTTTCTCTCTGTGTTTCTCATAAATAAATAAATAAAATATTAAAAAAAAGAAAAACCTAATTACTTCCATAAACAAGATGATATCTGGTATTTTAAAGCTAATATAAATATTAACAAAGCACAAACTTTGGCTATACCATATGTTACGATCTATAGTCTACTTACTATAAGTTATCTCAGCATTCATTATTTTCCAGCCCTTTGGTCTGTTCCCCTGCATTGTTATTCTATTGCTATTGTTAATGATAATTCAGGTCAGTGGAGATGAGGGAAAAAGAGAAGAGAGATTTAGAATCAGGAAGTATGAATGTTTGAGCAGGGGTGGTGGGTTGGAGTATATTTTAGGGAAGGGGCTTACTATTTTTTTTTTATTTTTAGTCCTTCCCGATATTGACAACTCTTTTGAGGATGATTTTTCTTAATTTAAATATTTTTGATATATATTGATAAATAGATTATGATAGGTAAATAATTAGATGTAAGATAGTAGAGCATTTTCTCATGTGCGTGTTGGCCATGTCTATGTCTTGCTCTGTGAGATTTCTGTTCATGTATTTTTCCCATTTCATGATTGGATTGTTTGTTTCTTTGGTGTTGAGTTAAATAAGTTCTTTATAGATCTTATTGGAAACTATAGATCTTATAGATCTTATTGGATATAGATCTTTATAGATCTCTTGGAAACTAGCCCTTTATCTGATATGTCATTTGCAAATATCTTCTAAATGAGAAAACTTGATGTATCAAAGGAAATTTCAATAGCAAATTTCTTAAAGAGAGAGAATACACCTTACCCAAACCTGACCACATTTTCTGGTAATGTAAGTTAAAAAAGACTTTAAAAGGCTAACATTAGTTCTTTATTAAAGTTGCCATTCTAAGTTACATTATACAAATGAACTTCTTTAATCTTCATGCATGAAGAATCTTTAATTCTACATGCATGTACCATGAGGTAGGTATGATACCAACCTCATGGTACATGCATGTATAAGGAAACTAATATTTAAAAATCTTGGTCCAAAGTTGCATCACTGTAGAGTAGAAAAACTGAGATTTGAACCTAGGCATCAAGGCCATGTTCTCATCAAGACACTATAGCTAGCTCTCCAGAATTCATCATGTAGATGATAAGCATTCCAGCAGCTTAAATATGATCAGAAACACTATGGAATAATGACATAAAATTAGGAAGACATCTCAATCTATTCTTAGCTTAGAAAAATGAGTTATGCTAAATCACCAAGTAAATCTTATTTATAATATTTTTTTCCATCTGAATGAGCCAATTATCTCCTCAAAAAAACCCTTTTGAGTCAATAAGTTAGTATTAACTGTAGTTTCATGGAAATAAGAGATACAGAAAAACTCTCAATGTTTAGTAACCTACTTCTGAATTTAAACAGCTGTTTCCCATGCCGTATCAACATTAATGACATTAATTATTAATTTTAATTCATAGATATCCATCTATTTCTTCCTCATCTTGAAATATAGGTCAAATTAATGGATTTTGTTTCAAAATAGAAGTTGGAATTTGACTAAAAATTTTATCCCAAGAATGTGTAAAAAATAATCACAAAATTGAAACTACACTGAACTCAAATCCCATTTATTTATTGTGTTTAGTGGATTGTCTAAGAACACATTATTATTCCAATTAGACACTAATAAATATTGCTGGCAATACTGTATCGAGACAAACAAGAAAAGGAGGGTAGTGGAATACCTGTATTTGGGACAAGTTCTCTGAGAAGTGGAGTATCTTCCAAGGCATACGTAAATGACAGAGGTGGGTAAGCAACTTCATTAACAAAGATCTTCACACTGACCCTTCCAGCTGTTCCTGCTGGGGTACAGCAGTAGACTTCACTAGAGTTGACAGAAATAATTTCACAAGGTTCATACCCAACAGTGACTGTGGTGTTGCCTGGGTCGAAGCCATTTCCTGTGATCAGCAAAGTAGTTCCCCCAGCAATGCTGCCAGAAGTTGGTGTGACAGATGCTATGGCAGGGCTGCTAACAGTAAGGTTTCCCAGAGCCAAGCCTTTACTTCCTACCACAACACCAAGAGAATGGAGTCCAGCTGGGAGAGGACCCACAAGAACAGTGACATTATTTTCATTAACGTTCATAGCTCTGAACTGTTGGTTTCCAATGAACACAGCAATGTCCTCCAAGATAGTGCCAAAACCTTCTCCTTCAATAAGAACTTCTACAGGTCCTTTGATAAAGTTTGGAAAGACTCTTGTTACAAAAGCAGTAATGCTTTCTAAGTATGAAAAGCTGCAATTTCCCTGACACTGGGCAGGCACACCATGGATTAGAAGATCCACTTTCACAAGCTGTTGGGGAGCAGGAGATGTTTCACATTCAATGGCTGTATAATTTACTGATAGAACTTTACAGGGAAAATGACCCATGAAGACTTCTACACCTGCAGGAGAAGCTGCAAATCCAGAGCCTCTTACAGTCACTCTTGTCATTCCTGTAGTTGATCCTGCATTTGGCAACACCATGTTGATGTTTGGCAAAAGCACAAATCGCCTATCAAATTCACTAGACAGTGTATTGAGAGCAGTGCCCAGGTTGTAGACAGTTACTGTGACAATTTCCCTGATGCCAACATTCATTGAGTTTTGAGGGTCAATATGACATCTAATGGAATTGTCACTACTTTCTTCTACAATACAGGGGTAGTTACCAATTGTAACCTAAAAGTAAGATGAACATGGAAACAAGTCAATATATTACTTAGTGGGAACTTAAATTTTCTATTAACAACTAAATTTTAAAAATTTAATCTCATGCAAACTTATTTATTCATAAAATTAATTTGGGGGGCTGACTAAGGCATCTCTCAGATTAATCTTAAAACTAAATTATAACCATACATGAATTTTCATAGCTATATTATTCATAACAGTCAAAACATTGAAAACAATCTAAATGCCCATGATTGGTAAATGGATGAATACAATGTATATACTATATAATGGAATATTATTTAGCCATAAAAGAAGTGAAGTACTGATAAACATGGAATAACGTGGATGAACCTTGAAAATACTATGTTTGGTGAATAAAACTGGTCACAAATGACCATATGTATTATTCTATTTATGAGAAAGATCCAGAATAGGCAAATCCATAAAGATGGAGGTAAATTAGGGCTGGGAGGATTGAGAAAATTGGGTGTAATGTCTAAGGGTTAGGAATTCCTTTCTGAGGTAATAAAAATGTTCTAAAATTGAGTGTGGTGGTGGGACACCTGGGTGGCTCAGTGGTTTAGCATCAGCCTTCCGCTCAGGGCATGATCCCAAGTCCCAGGGATTGAATCCCACATTGGGTTCCCTGTGGAGAGCCTGTTTCTCCCTCTCGCTGTAGCTCTGCCTCTCTCTGTGTGTCTGTCATGACTAAATAAATAAAATCTTTAAAAAAAATTGAGTGTGGTGAGTGTGGTGATTGAATATCATAAAATTCAACTCTGTGAATATACTAAAAGCTATTGAATTATGTGCCTTAAATGCATGAATCCTACAGTATATGAATTATATTATAATAAAGCTGTTAGAAATTAAATTATGAGGTTATGGATAAAACATTTTCCTTTTATTGAGTATATGGTAGTAAGAAGGAGATCTTTACATTCTTACCTTATTAGCACATGTGAGATTACTGAAGCCACGTCCGGTAATTGTTATCAATTCATTTTGTGTTCCAGCAGATGGACTAATGTTGTTTATAAATGGTGAAAAACAACTTGAAAGCTCAAAGACCAATCTGTCTGAATTTTTAACCCTGGTATTGTTTGGGCCACACAAGGGTTCTGTTGCTAGGCATCCTGCCACAGAGCTCCCCAAGTGCAAATCCACAGGTCCTTTAGGCAAAAGAACTGCCTGTAAGTCATGGATAATATTCTAAAACAAGAACTGTTTTCAGACTGCATTACTCTTTATTTTAATGGTGGTGGTTTATATGCCATTAAAATTTTTTTTGTTTTATTTTAATTACAAGAGGTACTCAGGCAGTACAAAGTTAAATTAAAGACCTAGACAAAGGTGGCATAGTGAAGAATGAAGAGTGAATATAAAATTATTTTTCAATTTGTCTAAGGCCAAGTCCTATGGGGACAACAAAACAATAACATCATCTCACATTTTGATATATCTTGGGGCACACTTCTTCACGCTACATCTCATTTGAGGCACAGAAGAATTCTGGGAGAATGGCAGGGCAATATTAACATGGGCCTCATTTTACAGAATAAATTCCAGCCTCAGAACTGTCCAGATCTACGCAAGGTCATGCGGCTGGTCAGAGACAGAAAGAGGGTAATCTGCTTCCTACTCCAAAAAGGTCACATATACCCTATGTCACTGGAGTAACTGGGTTTCCATCTTTAACCCTCTTACCCTGAGCATATGTGGCTTCAGTGCTACCTACAAACAGGTGCAGAGGAATGTGCCTGGTTTCAGCTGGTAAAACATTAATGACTCCTTGAAGAAAAATGGAGCGAGCCTCATCAACATATCCACTGCTATAATAATGGATTCCAGGTGAAGTAAATTGGTAAGAAAATGAACCTGCCATAAAATAAGATTGTACATAATAAATACAAGCAATTAATGCACCCTCCAAAAGAAATTTCAAGTGATCATTCACACATGCAGATGACAGGATTCTTATTTTTCATGCACGTGATGTTTCAACAGTAAGTAGTAAAGAAATGACTCACTACTTATAAAAGAACTATCTTCTATAATGAAATACATTCCAGAAGACAAGATCCAGCATTAATTTTTCTAGACAACCAGGTCAAGTCTAGCATAACTTACCACATTTTAAAGAAAAATTCAACATGCAGTGAAAAATGAACAATACTTTGCATTCATGAGAAGTTGAAACTGCTACATATGTATAGAACAAGACATACAGTCTAAAAGGCACGCTTTACACTGAATTGTCCTAGGAGAAATAATGATTTGCTGATTCCAATCAACAGAAGTTCATTTACTTGCAACCTGGTCAGTATGATTAAAACACTCCAATTTTCTTTATATTTTGCTTATTTAAGATTTTTTAAATCAGCTGATTATTCCAGAATGAATAAAGATGTTTCTGAATCAGAACTCATCTCTGACATATAAAATACCTTGCTTACATTCATTTATAATATTTTTATAAATTTGTAATATTTTTACTACAGCAATAAATGTCAACTAAATTATTTGTGTATTCACATATATTTATGCAAAGGTATTTTAAATCTAAACAATATATTTTTATTATATCTAGGAAAAAGCAGCGTGACACAAAAATGCAACAAAGTTGAAACATACCTGATGCAGATTTTTCTCTGCCATTTGTAAATCCTTTGCCATCATAAATTACACTTCCAGGACTGGATACAGAGAAAACCTTATATCCTATTCCCCTAAGAAATGGATGTGCTTGCCAATGCCATATCACTGTGTCTCCCACAGATACATTTAAGACTGATGGTGACCAGCCATAACCTAATCCATGTACTGGAAGCAAGAATGGAGGCATATTTAAGGAAAAAAAAGTAAAAATTCTTAATTATCTTTGAAAGTATTGTATTTTAAAATTTTTATGTGCATAATTTAAACATGTAACAAAAATAAACAGAAATAATGGAAAGAAAGAAAATAGAAGCTAAGGGAAAAAATAAACCACATGGGACACCTAGATAGCTCAGTCAGTTAAGTGTCTGCCTTCAGCTCAGGTCATAATCCTGGGGTCCTGGGATCCAGCCCCACATCAGGCTCCCTGCTCAGCAGGGAGTCTTTCTCTCCCTCTCTCTCTGTGTGCACGCGCACTTGCTCGCTTTCTCTCTCTCTCTCTCTCTCTCAATAAATAAATAAATAGGTGAATATTTTTTTAAAAGTTAAAAAAAATATTTTCTCTCTCCTTCTACCCCCTGCTCATGTTCTCTTTATAATAAATAAAACCTTAAAAAAAACTACACACCTCCAAAACTGATGATATCAAGAGATAATTTGAAAAAAAAATCAGAAAGTCAATAAACAAGATGTTCAGAAATATCACATGGAATATTTTTTAAAGTTATGATCAGGGATGCCTGGATGGCTCAATGGTTGAGCAACTGCCTTTGGCTCAGGGAGTGATCCTGGTGTCCCAGGATCGAGTCCTACAACAGACTTTCTGCATAGAGCCTGCTTCTCCTTCTGCCTATGTCTCTGCCTCTTTCTCTCTGTGTCTTTCATGAATAAATAAATAATATATTTTTAAAAAATTTTTTTTATTTATTCATTCATGAGAGACACAGAGAGAGAGAGAGAGAGAGAGGCAGAAACACAGGCAGAGAGAGAAGCAAGCTCCATGCAGGGAGCCTGATGTGGGACTCGATCCTGGGTCTCCAGGACCATGCCCTGGGCCGAAGGCAGGACCAAACTGCCGGGCCACCTGGGCTGCCCAAATAAATAAAATATTTAAAAAAATAAAGTTATGATCAATTCTTTAAACATAAGAATTTTCTCAGGCATTGAGACATGCAAAAATCTATATAATTTCAACTTGAATATTTATTTAGAAACCCCATGGCCAATAACAAATCATCATAACTCATGAGGTTCTGTACTGCAGTAAAACTTAATAGCAATTCCTCAACTTGCCAATTGCAAGTCTATCCTTATAGACTCAAGACTCAAGTCCACCACTGATTCATTCTATATTTTGCTCCCTATGTCAAGGTGGTAAATTAGAGACAAACTATTGACAAATTATGGAGAGAAATAGCAATACTTTTTTGTCTGAATACTTTGAAGTATTAAATAAATAAAAATCAAATCAATTTCAGGATGAAGTGCTCCCATTATTTACAATTTGTAAACGTTGGCTAATACCTGAATCTTCTCCAGTGTTGGTAATCCTGAATGTACTCCCTGTTGAATGAAGAATACATTTTATGACATTTTCTGATGATGAAGTCACATCACAATGGAAGGACCCTAGAAAGAAAAAAGATGGGGGAAAACATTTTCTCAAATACTTTTTGTAAAATAGAGAGATTTAGTATAATTAGTGAATAGTTAAGGCCTTCGAAAAGCTCCACACTATTTTGCAGAATCTTTGATACTTTTCTGATAGTTATATTGTTTGAGTACTGATTATTTTTAGAACAGAGACCTTCACTTTTTAGTCTTTTATACACATTAAACATAAAATATTTACTTATTGAAATCAAAATCAGTTATTCAATTTCTCTTTACTACCTTAACCAATCATCTTTTATATGCTAATAGCAAATTAAAGTTTCCACGATTGAGAGTATTTGTGTAATAACTCACCTCTAAGCACATCTTTTCAAGTGAAAAAGATGATAACACCCTCTGTGAGGGTATTCTTACCTAAAAGCACAGTGTTTTCAGTTGGTATCGTGCTAAATCCCAAACCTATTATAGTGATTTCAGTTCCACCATATAAAGAGCCTCTCTGTGGAAACATGGCAGTCACTTCCAAAATATACTGTATAGAAGCACTCAACTTGTCTCTGAAAAAGAAAAATTGATAGATGCTTCAACAAGCTTTCCATGAGGTTCTATTGCTAAACCTTTTTTTAAATTTTTTATTTATTTATTTTTTTTTTTGCTAAACTCTTAAGAATATGATTCATTTAGGAAGTGGAAGTAGTTGAATATTTAATTAGACAATACTTGTTTAAACTAGATAATCTGACAATTATCATGACCTTAATTTGGTTGGATGGTCTGTGTGTGTGTATAATAACATATGTAGTATATGTAATAATGTGCTAAATAATAATAATAATAATAATAATAATAATATATAATAATAGTTTTCCCTAACACAGAAAATTAAGTTTCTGAGAATCCCATGGCAAGAATAATTTGAGATGGAGGATCTTAAAATATTATGAGAAAGATATGGTTATGAGAACTGAGGTCACAAGAAATATATGATGTCCTTTAAAATATTTTATATATTCATTAGAGTAAAACATAAAGGCAGCATTATCTATAAGAGAATAGAAATGAAATTCCATACATTTTATATAAGAAATAAAAGTTTTATGCAACTAATTTGAACTTATTATTCTATGTATGTTGGAAACTTGTCATGATCTTCCTTCCCACTATTTCAATGAGAGAGTTTTAAACTTCTTTTGCTTTATTATAGACAATGTGTCTGCTGAGAGGTCATCAGAATGTGCAGTGCTTTTCTGGTTTGTTATAGAGTAGACTCCTACAGCCCAGCTCTCACCATGAATAAAATGAGCCTTTGTGTTAACTTTTATTTCACTTCCTCAGCATAACTGGATTTATATTTTTTGAACTGTCACTGAAATATCCAGTTTTGTATGCTGTCAATTCTGCTCATTAACTCCATCATGCCAAAGCACAAACCAGCAGCTCTTCTAGAACTCCTATGAACTCTGCCCTGTGAATCAATGAGGGGATGTAGTTCTGGAGTTCATATTTACTGTTGCTCATCTTCCTTCACCTCAAGATTCTGCTGCAATAATCTCTCTTCCTATCCTGACATCAAGATTTTTTTTAATCCCTAAATTTCAGTTTCCTTTTTTTTCTAAGTATTCTGAACCAGTACTTCCCTTATGCTAGACCTAAAATTTTACAAAAATTTTAACAAACAGCTTCTGGGAAGAAAACACTGAATAGTTACATAAAGGAAACAGCTAGAGAAGGATTCTCTCCATCCTCTCCTTTATGGTCAGCTCCTACACATTTCTTGGTTTAATTGTCACCTTTTAGAGAACGGTTTCCTGTACCTCAGGAAAAGTTACATGTATGTATCAATTTAAGGGTCACTTGTATCTAGTGACTAGCATACTAGTATATGCTCCTAAGACCTGCTATCTCTTACTCATAGCCCTTTTCACACTTATAATTAAGTTATTGATGTAATCTTCTGTTTGGAATCTGCCTCCCCAACAAAACTGTGGGCATTACTAACAGTGGAGGAAGGTCCCTCTTATTCTCCCTGGCAAACCCAGCACTGAGCAAGTATCTGCCCCTTACTAATGGGTCGATAAGTATTTCCAGAATGAATGAAAATTATGTGATATGTACATAAATGTAGTTCCACAAAGAATCTTACAACCTAATCTGAATGGAATTGGTCTCAAAACTGAACACGTATTTGTTCTGTAGGAGATAGTCTCAGAACATCTTGTAAAAGGAGGTATACAGATAGGTGAAAAAAGCAGCTGAAATTTTATAAAGATAATGACTATTTCTTTTCTCATCCCCAAACCATTAGCCCCCTGTGTTCCACGGTCATTATTATACCTTGTTGATGCAAAGCCCCAGTTTCTGACTTCTACATAGATATCATGTTTTCCAGGAGACAACTTGGGCAAAAGACATCTAATATCTGTGAAGTTCCATTGAAAAATCCGGCAGGGTTTTCCTCCAACATATACCTCCACATTTTGTGCAGTTTCACTTCCAAAGTTATAACCCTTAATTGTTAAATTAACGTCTCCTATTATTTTAAAAGAGAACAAAAGTTTTACAAGAAGATTCAACTTATTATGTGGCATCAAATTCACATATTAAGTAAACCAACTTGCTTCTTATCTTTTATTGGATTTAGGAAATACTAATGTTTGCAGAGACAAAAGAAAAGTCAGTGAAAGAATTGATAGAATTCAATAGAATTGAATTGATTCTTGATAGAATTCAAGAATTGATAGAATTGATTGCCATGTAGAGATAAAATTCATATTCAATTGTTTCACAGGGAAAAAAGATGGCAAAGTGCTTTCTAAAAAATGTATTTTTTTCTCTTTACACATGTTCAAAGTGAAATAATAAATAGACTAATCTATGCTTAAAAAAATAAAACTTGTGGCTGGTTTTACTTTAAGAAACAACTGCAGAAGAAACCATGCTTCAAAAACCTTTCTAGAAATAGTTTACATTTGGGGCGCCTGGGAGGCTCAGTGGTTGAGCATCTGCCTTTTGCTCAGGTCATGGTCCCAGGGTCCTGGGATTCGAGTCCCACATTGGGCTCCCTGCAGGGAGCCTGCTTCTCCCTCTGCCTATGATTCTGCCTCTCTCTGTGTCTCTCATGAATCAATAAACAAAATCTTGAAAAAAATAGTTTACATTTATCTATGTGATTTATATATATCTTACATTTATATATACACACATATACATGTATCTTTTGTATATATACCTTATATATATCAAATGATCTTACTGAAATTTTTCTTACCTTGTATTGTTCGAACTTTTGGACTAAAATCAGTTATAACTGGAGTCTGTAAACAATTATAACTATAAGCATCCTTTGCTGTGGCTCGAAATCCATCGGTAATAACTGAAATATCAACTGTACCCTCAATTCTCTGAAATAAGAAGAAAAAAATGAAACAATTAAAAAAATATTGAATCATTGAAATGAAGAAATTTGATAGCTAAAAACAAATAGAATTATTCAAAATAAACTGCTGAAGATGTTTAGTTTCAAAGTCATGAATCAATAATCAGTTTTCAGATATTCAGAAAGCTATAGTGTCCAATGTAAGCTACATGCTTTAATTTTTTAGATAAAGGCATATGCTATAGCAGTTTTGAGGATGTTTATGACCAATTTAAATGCATCCATATTATTGGGTTCGTAAGGGCTCTGCAATATAGTAAAGATACTCTGGACAAGTGACTCAAATTGATAAAGCATTAAGATGCTAAAAGTTTTGACATTTTACTCTTAAAATACACTCAAATGTAATTTTTTATTCCTCTTTACTGACAAATCACATTATTATATCCTTTTGGCGACCTAGTTTCAGAATCCAAGACTAACACTTGGACTCCTAAGAAAAATGTTTAGTGCTTTTACTGATAGAGTATCTACACACTTCCCAATTAGGAAAAATGTTATTCCAACATGTATTATTTGCTCAATACGTACTCAGCATTTAAACGAATAATTTAAACAAAGTTTTCATTGACCATATCCTCCAGATTCTCATCATCATTCGGTCCAACACATGCTCAAATTTACTTTTCCTACAGATTTTAACTACATTATACCCACACTAAATCTGCTCAATTTTTTTTTTAATGTTACTTACTGGATTCAGCATCCTTTGCACATAATAAGCAAACAAGTACCTTGGTTTAAATTAGGAGACTATTTTTTAAGATAAAGAACAAAGATCATGCTAAGATGCAGTATTCCAAGAGGAATTTCATTTTTTTGTATTTGCTTTACTTATTTACTTGTTTATTCATCGTCAACAAACTGAAACTATAACACACTTAAAACATATATTCTTTTTTAAAAACAAAAAATGCCTAGATTTGCTTCTTTGAATTTTTTTTAGACTGTCTGTTAGTACTGAATTTTTTTCATCCTTGGATTTACCTGGTCAACTCTCATTCATCCCTCAAGTTCTGATAGCCCATCAATTTTTCTGTGAAACTCTTTTTGACAGCCTCTCCTCACTATATTTTATTTTGCCTTTGTATCATGTTGTTTAACATGGGTTCATGTGTCTGTCTTTCTAATTGGTATGTGTATATAAGTATGTGGATATAATGCTTCATATTAGGGTCTTAGCAGAAAGATGTAGAAGAAATAATCGTTAGGGAACAACACTGTAATGCTGCAGTTCCTACATAAAAATGTCACTTGTTTAACCTACAGAGATGTTCATAAGTTTTCAGAAAAAAACAAAACAAAACAAAACAAAAAAACAAAAAACAAAAAACTAAAATCAGATGCCTTACCTTTGGTGTCCTGCAGGTTATCTTACTCAAATCCCTTTCAATCACATTGCAGGTTTCATTTCCAACTAATGCCTTTGAATTTTCATTAAAGCCAAATCCAGATAGAGTCAAAAGAGTACCACCTTCATGAAGAAACAACAATAATAGACCAACAATAACAAAAGGAAACTTCAGCAACTAACTCATCAGTCAATAATGTTCTAGTCATCCAAGAGACAGGTTGGCAAATAGACCAAGGACCAGACTTGAGATGTATATAATCACCACCACATAACAGAGCCTGAGTTCTGAAGTCTGGAACCATCAAGGAACTGGGCTAAGTGATTTAATGAAATAGCAGATTTGTAACCGCCATTTGCTTTGGGGTATCACTAGCAGCAACTGCTATCTATTTTCTACAGTGTCTTCATCCTCAAGAGAAACTATGCTTTTTCTATATGCTCAACCATTCTGTGGGTGTGAAAGTGAATTAAGACTCTTCCCAAATTTCACATTTTAATATTTCTAAGTAAAAGGAACTAAGAAAAATCCCAAGAAAACAAAAATAAAATAAAGTAAGATGAAAACACACTGAAGAGATCAAGACCAAAACAAAAATCCAAAACTAAGCATGGTCAAACAAAGGCAAAGGAAATGAAGCAGGACAGGAAAAATGTGTTATTTTCTTTCCATCTTCTGCGTCAGCTTTCCTTTCCCCGATTTGTTCCTAGAACTTTTTCTGGGTCAAGTAGCTCCATTGAGACTGTGGTTACAAATGGAGCAGCTGGTAAGCAGAATAATAACTAATAAATCTTATCTTGACATAATTGATGAGCTTGTTATAGAAACATGTAATAATTGATGATATTAATTCAATAACCTAAGATGTAAGTATAAGCAGTCACCCTGACTTGTGCTTCACAAGAAACAAAAGAATTAGTTAGCCATTTAATCACCCTGCCTTCCAAAAGGGGAGTCTCCTTTGTTCTATATGAGGGAGGTTTGGGTTCCTCTCCCTCCATTCTGTTCTAGAAACGGTACAATGAAATGATGGAGATGTATGCAATTTTCTTTGTTTAGAACAATTAACTATTACCTGCCAGGCTTCCAGAAGCAGGCCAGATGTGTGAGATCCGATTCTGATAAATGAAGTAGAATACTTCACCCTCTACATTCCGTGCTAGTCCAACATCAGCTACAGACACAGCAACTGGGAAACGTCCAGCACTTCCATTCAGAATCTGGCACTTGATCTCACTTTCTTGTAATAAAAAAAAAAATACAATAAATCAAATATTTTTATAAAATAAAATTACTGAAATTTTATGTTTGCAAATATAAACACTGGTCTTCATTTTTATATGCCAGGAAATGTATCTAAGGAAAACTACTCATATATTAATGGGGCAGAAATCTTTACAAGCTATTTGATGTTATGAATCAGAAACTGTTAGAAAAAAGCTAGATGAAAAAAAAAAGCAAAGTGAAAAATTTGCTCCTTATTTCTACTGTGGCCGAGAGAGAAAGAGAGAGAGAGAGAGAGAGAGAGAAAGAAAGAGAGAAAGGTTATTGTAATAATAATTTAAAAGTCCTAATCTGTAAAATCAGTTTTATCAGTAATTCTAAAACTGTTGATTCAATATATGATTCATGTCCAAAGCTAAATAAAATATCAAGTTTCATCAAGAAAGGTGATCAAAACCTAAATTAAAGCCTATCCTTCATACTACATTTAGAACAGTCTATGTGCATTTATAATACAGGGGCATTATTGACTTAGATCTCAAGAATGCATAGAGTATGTGAACTAAAAACAAATTATATGGAAGGTGAATTTGCTTATGTAATTCCAACCTATTAAAATTAAGGAAAACACCTAGGATCATGAAAGATAATTTCTAGGGAAAGAAATAAATATGGCTTTCACTTTTCAAGAATAGAAATTGTGAATAATCTTGAAATTCTGTGTTAAGGGATACAGATAATAGGAGTCAGGGAAGATGGCCATATCCTTTTGCTGCATTACTAATGTGATACTGTCAAAGCATAAGGAGAAGGATGCCAGAGTGGCAGCTTATATTTTTCTGTCCCAGAGACATACCAAAGAAAGATAGTAGCTTCTATATAACACTTTATGAGGGTAAAAGAACAAAAGTCAACTGCTATGAGATAGACACTGTGCAACAGTGAAAGAATTAGTTTGTGGTCATAACCAAAGATCTACAAGATAATGCACTTACCCAGAGAAGTCTGCCTATTTCATGCCCCCATAGGGTATTCTATAGGAGGATTACTGTAATACTGCTCTTTGATTCTACTTTCTCTTAGAGAAAAACAATTAGATGTAATAATAATAATTTTACAAAGGACTTACCATCCACAGAAAGAAGAGAGCAACCCATTGGTCCAACTGAAACTGATACAGCGGAATTGGGAGAAAATCCAGAGCCTAATATGGTTAGAATTGTGGTTTCTTCATAGGACCCTGAAAATGACCAATTTAAAAAAAACAGTATTAAAATGAAAAAAAAATACAGAATCTGTTCTTATGAAATCAAATGTTTTGCAGAGAAAAATAAGCCTATCTTCCAAAGGCTACAAACAATAAGCCTATAAGCAACCAGGGAAAAGATAGACACGTATTTACCAGTGGTAAACTTTTTCCACTGAATTGTTCTGCATTGTTTCATATTTTAACTCTATGTTGAGAGAGATTAGCAGAATTATCTGACTGAATATGGAATGACATAAGGAGAATTATTGTCATGACAAATTAAACAGGCATCTCTATATGAGAATTTATACTATGACAGAACTGCCATCACAAATTCATGAGAAAAGGAAGAACTGCACAAAATGTGTTGTGGGCACTTCCCACTTGTGATAAAATAAGATTCCTCTATCTAGGGTGACACACATCCTAAAGTGCCTGAAATATTACCAGGGTACACCCACTGTCTCAATACCTTATACAGAAAGTTTTTACACTCACTCTAGTGTCCAGATTTGATCCATAAATGATATAGTCACCCTGGTTATATAGCATCACATACAACATGGATTCTACATGGGCTTAAATGGCTAAGAATGAAAAATGTGGAACTCTAGAATTTTAGTAGAAAACATAATCAAACAACTTTAATGTATAGGTGGGTTTCTTAAATAAGATTAAAAAGCCATGGTTAACCATAGAGGAAAAGATAAATAAATTGGAATATATCAACGATTTAAATGTTTCCATGAGCACGATACTAAAACAAAGTGCAGGTGACATAGTGGGAGTAGACATGTGCAAAGATTGGTAAACATATTATGTAATATGCAGCTATAAGTCAATAGAAAAGAGACAATCTGATAAATGGATACAGGATGTCAATAACAATTTGCAGAAGAAATCATGCAAATGTCCAGGAAGCAGATGAGAGGATCACATGCATTTCTCATAAGGGAATAGACAAAATAAGACGAGGATGAGATAACCCCTTTTACCCATCAGATTGACCAAAATTAGGAAACTGATGATACCAAATATTGACAAGGATGTGGAGAATATGGCACTCTCATACCTACTGCAAGTACAGGCACTCTGGGGAGCAATTTGGTCATCTAATAAACTGAATACACGTTCACTCGTTTCTTATTCAGCAATTCTCTCTGGGCATATACCCTAAAGAAGCTCTAGTATGTATACAATAGATTTGTGCAACAAAGCTCAATATGGTTATGTGTAAAAACAAAAAAATGCAAACAATCTAAATGTCAATCAATAGAGATGAAAATAGATATATTCATGAAATATTTTTAAATGATGAATTAGACATGCATAAAACCATATAAATATTTCTCAAAATGAATGTTGAATGACAAAAGTCAGATACAAATGATATTTACAATGTAACATCTCTGATACTTACATTTCAACATCTCTTCCATAAGCTTAAAAAAACTGGCAAAATTACCATATGTGCATGTTATATACAAAAGGTATTAAAAATGGCATGAAAGAATACACACAAAATTAATTATTGTGACTGCCTCTGGGGAGATTTTAGACACTAGAAGAAGAAATTGTGCCTCGAGAGGACCTGAGCTATTCCTATAATATTTCCTTTCTTATATTGATGATAGGAAGTAAACATGACAAAATGTTAACAGTGCTAATTTTCAATGAAAGAATATAGGTGTTTTTATAGCATTATTAATCTTTTAATTATTTTTAAATTTATCAAAATATGGCAAAAGGCAATTTGGATTAATTATTTTGAGTAAGAAACAATTTTTTCAGGAAGTACATAAAAAATTGAAATTCATTACAAAATACAAGGATAGAAAATGTAAAAATGTAAATACTGAAGGACCACAACCAAATGAAAGTTAATCAAATTCTTATTTTTGATAGCTCTGACCCCATGTGACATGAATTGTCCCAAAGTAATATCATTAATGTAAAAAAGTCTGAAGAATCTATTCTTCAGACACAGAGATGTGCAGTTTTTAAAATTTCCCGGTTTTCCCTGATATATAATTAGCAGATGAATTTTCCTACTAGCCAAGATCAGATCTGTGATTATAGTAGCTGAGCTCATCTTTCTGACTGAAACCACAAGCCACTCCCAGCAATCCTTAGACCTGCTATGCTATTTACTTCAGCACCTGGGAGCTCAGACACAAATCGTAACCATGCTTTTTAAAGTAACAACATATTATGAAGATATGGTACAATGTGTTACCCAAGACTGAGTTCTTGGCAATAATTTTTCTCTCCAGTTCTCAAGTCTAGGACCTAATTATTTTCTTTTACTAAACAGCAGCTGTCTCATTACCAACCTTCTAGTACTAAATCTCCTAGAAGTGGTCTCATATGATGAAAGATTCCCATTAATACCCCAGCAAGCGGCCTTTCACAAAAATGCCTTATCAGAGTGAAATTTTAGATACTGATTCCAATGTGGTGAAACTAAAGAAGTAGAAGGCTGAGGAGTCCATCTTCAAATGTGATTTTTTTATTCAAAAATAAGTAATGAATGCTCTGTCCACAGCTTTCTGATCTGATAGATTTTTTTTTAACTCTGTAGAAATAACTGCTTGCCTGAGTCGGTGAAACTAGTATATTAAAAAATCATTATGAGTTTACATTTTTGCTAGTTGTCTTCCATCTTCTACTCCAAGCTAAAAAGCAGGAGATTACCTTGAGATGGGCTGATGGCCCGGACTAATGGAGTGGCCATGGCATCCCATGTAAACCCACAGTCACCTGAACATTTAGCTGGAATTCCATTGACATAGACTTCAACCTTCAAATAAAGAAACACACACACACAGAGAGAGAACAAAGGTAGCATGGCTAAGGAGAATATGCATAGGATTTAAACAAATGATGGAATTTTGTTTGTTTGCTTGTTTGCTTATAAAAATTATTCTATTCTATTTAAACTTTTTCTGCTTTGACCATTCATTCATTCATTCAGCAAATGTGCCTTCTATGCAAAGACACAGTTGTAAAATACAGTAAAATATCATTAAACACAACCAATGACATCCCTGCTGTCACTTGATTTATGTCCTAGTGGGAAAGAGACAGTTTCACAACACTATACATTTTTTAAAAAGATTTTATTTACTTATTTGAGAGAGAGCACTGTGAGACAGCACGAATGGGGCACATGGAGTGGAAGAGGGACAAGCCCACTCCCACTGAGCAGGGAGCCCCCAGTTCGGGGCTATCCTAGGACTCCAAGATCATGACCTGAGTCAAAGGTAGATGCTCAACTCATACTGAGCCACCCAGGTGCCCCAAGACTACAATTTTTTTTTTTTAAAGTAAATACATACAATTCACCTAGTGGTGAATAGTGCTATGAAGGAAAATAAAGGCTGCTCTTGAGAAAGTCCTCTGACCTCTTACATATTAATTTCCTCATCATTAAAGTAGTAATATTAATAATTACTTCACAGAATGACGTAAAAATTAAATGAAAGAATACATTTTCAAATTCTAACAGGCAATAGCAAAGTTTATAGATCTATGCTTTTATCATAAGGAAGATAATTTTCCCAAAAGTCACAAAATAATATTGAGTTAATCAACTATTGACACAAATATTCACAGGAAAATAAAGACACCATCTCTGCTGTTTAACTGGTCTTTAATGTATTAGAAAGTAGTTACACACTTAAAATTATGTTAAATGTCATGAGGAAAGTTTCAAGAATACCTGTGGCTGTTGGCTGGGTGTACGAAGTAGGTCTCCAAGTATACGTTGTCTGAATAAGCCACCTTCCTTTATCTTCATAACTGTCATATTAGCCTTTTCTCCAATAACATGGGAATCATTAATCTATTGTTACACAAAATTATTTTACTAGAAAGGCCATGATAAATATGACCACATTAGTTTTTTTTTTTTAATTAAGCAAGGTTGAAAGTGAATAAAAGCTAAGGATAAAAAAAAAAAACATTCTATAACATTTTAGTCATATTTTTGGAAGGAGCCTCTTACAAGTAAGCATAATATACCCCCAATAAAATAACACTAATATTATTGCCTTATCATATATTGCACCGATTACAAGTTAAATTGAATGACTGAAATTAACCTGAAATTTTAAAATAAAATATGTCTCAGGAAAATGATTTTACTAAATTTTATTTTCTCAGAAAGTTCTTTGCTTTTTCTGAATATCACCACTTTGACAAATGACTGTTGAATAGTTGAATTTATTTATTCCTTTTTCTAGAGAGTTAACTTTTCTCTTTTAGCATGTTTTACCCCTGCCCATCCTGGTTTTTCATCCACTTGTGGAATTATGTTTTTTGCCAATAATAAAAATGAATCAAATAAAATCAATATGTACAATTTGGTCAATCCAAAATCCCTCTGCCAATATGGTAGGCTTCTGATACATACGGCACCTAGCAAAGAGATAGGAGTCTCCATGTTGGGCCTCATGGGTTGCGAAGTGGTGATGAGAAGCAGAAATGATGAGCAAGCAGAGGAGACTGGTCAGGAAAGAGACAAGGAGATAAATGCACAGATACCAGCAGAGATAACAAGAGGAAGACCAGTCATTAGAGCTGCTCAGCTACAGAATCTTCTAATTCTAGTTTTAAATGATACATTTTCTTAAAGAACTTCCATATCTTTATGATTGTTACTATTTTGCACATCCATAGTCTATGTGTGGACATTATACACTACATTTATATACTTTTTTTCCTTTCTCTTTCCCTCTTTTTTTTTCCCATAGTGGCTTCATAAGTAAACCATTGCATTTTTTCTACCTTATGTTATGGACATCTTTCCAGGTGAATATCCATGGGTCTACCTATGGCTGCATGACAGTCATGCTAAAGTTGTGGCATTTTAACAACCATTCTTCTATTGATGGGGATAGGTTCCTAGGTTTTTACTATTATAAATACTGTTGCAGTGACTACTTTTGTGCCTATATCACTTCATATTTGTGTTATTATTTTAGTAGTATAGAGTTTAATAGCTGAAATTGCTAAATCAGAAGGTATCTATATTCGGACTCTACTATATAATCCCCCAAGTCATATGAATTGACTTTCTCACTAAAACAGTGCATGAGAGAGACTCTTTCCTCACACTCTGTCACTTGAAAGCATCTTCTTAATATTTGACAATCTGAGCCCCTAGACTCCTCTAGACTCCTGTCTTTCACATACTTTGGGCCCAACCTCCCCACCTCCTCCACACTCTAAGCAAAGGTAGTTAGATGACAACTTAACATGTGACTCCCTTGTGAACTTTAAAAGATCACCTTTAGAACCAGAATAGTATCCAAGGCCCCAGAATACAGCTCTAATGGATGGTGGTAGAATTATAGACAGCAACAGTGATTATACTTGGTCCCCCCATAAAGTATACCCAGATTTAGTCCCGAGACAGGCCCTGCCTGGACTCCTCCTGCTCCTGTCAAGAGTCTTCTTTTTTTTTTTAATTTTTATTTATTTATGATAGTCACAGAGAGAGAGAGAGAGAGAGAGAGAGAGGCAGAGACACAGGCAGAGGGAGAAGCAGGCTCCATGCACCGAGAGCCCGATGTGGGATTCGATCCCAGGTCTCCAGGATCGCGCCCTGGGCCAAAGGCAGGCGCTAACCCGCTGCGCCACCCAGGGATCCCTGTCAAGAGTCTTCTAACACATATTCCTGGACTCTTTCCAGAGGGGACAGCAAATAAAGTACCAGTAGCAATTCTCCATGAAAGAGAACATCTCATCAACTTAATTTAGAACAATCTTCATCTCAATTTCCTTTTTTTATGTTTAATCTACAGTTTCCATTTTTTAAAATACAGAGAGTCTCAAATTCTTTTAAAAATGAGGCCAGGTGCATCAGAAAAGATGAATACCCACCATTTGCTTTGACATGGATGGAACTGGAGGGTATTATGCTGAGTGAAATAAATCAATTGGAGAAGGACAATCATCATATGGTTTCACTCATCCGAGGAATATCAGAAATAGTGAAAGGGATTTTATGGGAAAGGAGGGGAACTGAGTGGGAAAAATTAGAGACCATGAGAGACTCCTAACTCTGGGAAACAAAGGATCGTGGAAGGAGAGGTGGGTGGGGGGATAGGGTAACTGGGTGACAGGCACTAAGGAGGGCACTTGATGGGATGAGCACTGGGTATTATACTATACGTTGGCAAATTGAATTTAAATAAAAAAAATAAAAAATAAGTAAGTAAAATAAATAAATAAAAATAAATTTAAAAAATAAAGTAGGTAAAAAAATAAGCAAAAATTAAAAGAGAATAAAAATGAGGCTGGGTGAAAAATAAAATGAGGCATGGTGCAAATAAGCAAGCAACACACAGAAAAAAAAACAAAACTCGAGCCAATTGAAGGAACCTGTAGAAGATCTTGCTTTCCACATGAGCTTCTCCACTTGATGTTCCATGAATATCCAGCACAGGTTCCCTCACGTGTCACTGAGACTCGTCCAACTTTTTCTACACTCTGGAGAGCAAACTGTAATTCTGTAGCGGACACGGTGGCAGGAAGGCCTGCACACACAGAAAGACAGGAAATAGTATGAGTCAAAAATTCACAATTAAATTTCACCTTTAAAATATAGGAAATGTGTACTGTGGATTATCACTTGTAAGCCAACTGTCCTCCTCCAATACAGTAAAAATGAAATTTATATCTTTTTTATGCCAAGAATTTATGTATCTCTTAGAAGCAAAAATTACATGGGTAATATAAGTCAGATTATATGGCTCAAATATTTTTATTTTTAATATTGATTAACTTTATAGACAACCTACAAGCCAAGGGTTATAAAAGAAAAACAAACTTTGGAAATATAACCTGTTATATCTGGAGAGGCGATGAAGAAAAAGTGAAAATGTAATTTGTTCTGAACAATTTAGCTTTACATTACTGACATAACCTCAACTATATAAATTATGTAGAGAAATCATATTAGAAAAAAATACACCAAAATGTTTATTATGTTTATTTAGATTGGCACCATCTAACTGATTTATATATATATCACATTCTGAACTTTTGCCATATACCTTTGAGGATGTGTCCATAAGCTTGAATGTCAAAGCTGCCACTAAGAGGTGGGGATGCAGCTTGAATTCTCTGAATACGAATCTTTGACTTCCCTGGCCAATTATTTCCTCTGTAAACAGACTCATTCTCTGTCTCGTTTGTGATGATCTAATTTCCAAAATAAATATTGATAAAATGATTAAACATAACAACAGCTAACATGATTTCTATTTCACCATCATACAATTCTGTGACATGACATAAATGAGCCTCAGGTATTTAAGATTCTTCAGAACATGAAGGAGTGTCACATAAATCAACACAGGCCATACCTACACAGCTGTGATAATGAGGCCAAAATCAACTCAGTCATCTGTGCAGCAATCAGCTGGAATCCCAGTAATACCTCATTAATTCAGAGCATACCCTTCATCACTCAACGAACAAATATTTATTGAACAGGCATTCCATTCAAGGTACAGTGCTAATCACCATAGGGCAGCAAAGAAACATTAAGTCTTAGCTATCAAAAAACAAAATCTTTTTTGGAGAAATAATACAACTATAAAACTAACAATATACGATAGTATAAAATCGGCATAGAGACTGATCCAGACTCAGGAGAAAAGCTTAATGTTGATTGGCAAATCAATTGCCAAAAGCAACACATGCTATGAAAATTCATAGATTGTGACTCTACTAGTCAAGTGATAGTCTCCTGCTTCTGATCCCTCACAGTTGTCTGTGAATTTTGTGGAATTGAAAACTATAAGCCTCATTGTCCACTGAAATGAATAAACATAATTGCTGAAAGACATATGCCAAGAATGTTCATAGCAGTTTTATTCATAATGTGCCAAATTGGAAATAAGGCAAAAGCTAATCAATAGGATGGTTAAATTGTGGTATATTCACATCATGGAATATGGTAAAGCAATGACAAAGAATGAACTATGGCTACATGCAAAAGAGAAATGTCATAATACCGAATAAAAGGAGCTAGATGCAAAGAGTACATAC